>NC_138882.1:75070166-75670166 GCF_965194825.1 Balaenoptera physalus | reverse complement strand
AATTTTTAAAAGTAAAGTCTATATAATTTTATAAAGTGTTCTCAGGGAAATTTAAAATTTCCCAGGTAGACTCAGGAAAATCTTAAGAGATTTTCTGCCAAAATATCTGAAGTAGTAAAACCCTTCAGACTCCCTTGGATTGAAGAGCCATTTGAGTACAAGAGTCTCCTCCAGCTCTCAGAATTTCTGTAAGGCTGTCTGGAGATGCCTGCCGAAGGCACTTCACCAGTCATCATGGAGGGGCAACCAGGATTGGCTCAGCTGTCTTGAGGCTCTTCCAAGGAATCAAGATGGCCCAGCTTTTGTTTTATCCTGTTGTTGTTTTTTTTTTAATATGAAGGATTTACAGAAAATCCTGATAGATAAAAATAAAATATAAAATATGTTATTAATTCTTTTGAGAAGAAAGAAAAAAAATTTCAAGATAACATCAGCTATTTTGCCTGTTAAAAGTGCCAGTGCTCTCAAGCAAGTTTTGAAGCCTCCACACAATCAACCCAATCTTCTAAACCTTCTCTGCTTACCATTACCCCATAATTTAATTCATGTTCAGAATTATCTCACTGAGAAATGTCCATATCCTCAGAAATCCAAGAAAGATGTAATTAGGCTTGCTATACTCTCTATATTATAGCATGGACACCTTTTGTTACCATGTTATGAGTTTGATTTTATAAGCTCTCCAGAGACTTGAATTATCCTTGTCTGAACAGCCAGCTGCTTATAACATAGGCTGCTTACCCAGTAAAGAAAGTAGCCAGCTTTTCAACTCAATTTTTCTCATTTTATAAATAAGAAGACTATTATATATATATATATATATATATATATATATATATATATATATATATATATGTCTTTATTTTAAAAGAGATAACACTTGAACCAAGGAGGTAAAGACTTGTACACAGAAAACTACAAAATTGAAAGAAATTGAAGAAAACATAAATAAAGACAGATCCCCTGTGTTTATGAATAGGAAAACTTAATATTGCTAAATTGTTACTGCCACTCAAAGTGATTTGTAGATTAAATGTAATCTCTATCAAAATTCCAACAGCCTTTTTGCAGAAATGGAAAGGACAATTTTGAATTCATATGGAATTGCAAGGGGCTTCAAATTACTAAAACAATGTTTAAAAAGAAAAACAAAGTTGGAGGATTCACATTTCTCAATTTCAAAATTTACTGTAAAGCTGCCATAAACAAGATAGTGTATAATAGCATAAAGACCAGTGGAATAGAATTGACAGTCCAGATATAAAGCCATACATCGATGGCAAACTGATTTTTTACAAGAGTGACAAATCCATTCAATAGGGAAAGAAGAGTCTCTTCAGCAGATGTTGCTAAGACAACTGGGTTTCCACATGCCTAAGAATGAAGTTGGATTCCGATTTCACGTAATATACAAAATATCGACACAAAATGGATCAATGACCTAAATATAAGAGCTAAAGCCATAAAACCCTTAGAAGAAAACATACGGATAAATTGTCATGACCTTGTATTTGACCATGGCTACTTAGATATTACACCACAAGCATGAGCAACAAAAGAAAAAAATAATAAATTGAGCTTCATCAAATTTAAAAACTTTTTGCATTAAAAGACACAAGAAAGTGAAAAGACAACTTACAGAATCAGAGAAAATATTTTCTAAATAATATATCTGATAAGGGTTTAATATTCAGAATATATAAAGTACTCCTACAACTCAACAGCAAAAAGACACAAGCACAATTTTTAAAAATGGGCAAAGAAGAAAAAAAATGGGCAAAGGACTTGAATAGACATTTCTCCAAAGAAAATATAGAAATGACCAATAAGCACATGAAAAAATGCTCAACATCATTAATCATTAGGAAAATGCAAATCAAAACCATAATGAAATACCGTCTTCATATTTACTAAGATAGCTATAATAATTATTTTTAAAAATAACAAGTGTTACTGAGGATATGGAGAAATTGGAATCCTTATACATTGCTGGTGGGGATATAAATTGGCACAGCTACTGTAAAAAATGATAGGTTCCTCAAAATATTAAACACATAATTACCATGTGACTCAACAATTCTACTCCTAGGTATATAACTAGAAGAATTAAAGCAGGGAATCTAACAGATACTTGTAAGCAAATATTTATTGCAGCATTATTCACAACAACTAAAATGTGGAAACAACCCAAGTGTCAAATCAGCAGATGAATGGATACAGAAAATGTTTCACATACTTAAAATAGAATATTATTCAGGCATTAAAAGGAATGACGTTCTGACACAAGCTATAACATGAATGAACCTTGAAAACATTGTGCTGAGTGAAATAAACCAGACATAAAAGGACAAGTGGTATATGATTCCACTTACATGAAATATCTAAAATAGGCAAATTCATAATAACAGGAAGTAGATTAAAAGTTACTAAACATTGTAGGGATGGGAGGCTGGTGAGTTAATGGTCACAGAGTTTCTGTTTGGGATGATAAAACTTTTAAAGATATATGATCATGATAGTCGCACAGCATTGTGAACATAATTAATACCACTGAAATGTGCATTTGAAAATGGTTAAAATGAAAAAAAAATTATGTTATTTACGTTTTACCTCAATGAAAAAGTGAAAAAAGAAGTTAATACTACTACAGATCCAGTTAACCAAGAAACTGAATGCCTCAGTATAATTTGGTTCCTTTTGAATTAGTCTTCAAAAGTTATCAATCTCTGTTTAATCTAACCTTGCTTTTTACAGAATGTTGAAAGGGTCACTTTTTACCACTCACCTAGAATTTTATATTATGTCAAAATCCCTTCTAACACTGTTCTAGGATTTCAGTCCAGATTGAAGTTAAGTGACCTCCTAGTAGCGTGTACTCAACTTTCAGCTGGTTTTTGTTTCCTCAAGTATTTGTATGCTGTTTTGATGTATGTCAGCCACCATCACGTCCCCACTCATTTAACAGAGTTAAATAAAAGTATGGCCATCTATCCACTCTTTTTGACTTTCCTGCTCCTGTCTTTTCTATTTTTTCCAGTCACCAAAAGAAGTAAAAAGAACAAAATGAGTACGAAATAAGTTCTCCTGTCACTGGGACCCTCTGTGATTAACTGTTTGACGATCATAATGTTTCTCTCCTGTTTCACTTCAGGCCTTGACATCTCCATTCCAGCAAGAATTGCAAGCTGTTAGATGGTACTTTAATTGGTTAGTAATTTAAATACATAAATAACCACTATGTTCATGCAGAGAAACTCTGCTTCTTGTTACAGCATGTGTAAGTACCAAAAAGAAAATAAATAAATAACTCTACCATATAAATGTTAAGTAATACTTAAACACAACATAGTGAGGATATTAAGTAACATTTATTTTTTTTATTATACATAGAATTTTTTAATATATAAAATAAAAAATATCATAAACTATAAAGAAGGAAATTAAAATCCTCAAAAATCCTCACTACCCAGAAAGGAACAAGACTAATATTTAGGTATGTTTATTTACAGCTCTTTTCTGTACTCATACTTACACACATAATTGGGATCAGAAAGGATTTTTATCTCATTATAAAAATCATTCATTATATAAAATTTGTAAAATATAATAAATTAAAGGATGACAAAATTATTTTTATTATTATCATTCAGATGTAATAATTGTTACATTTTTGCTATGTATACTTCCTGATTTTCTCTGTCTATTAATAAAGTTTTGACTATAGAACACATAAATGTTAATTATCTAAATTTTAAAAATATAGAATCTTATTAAGAAAATGTATCACTGGTGTATATACTTCTTGAAATACAGACATAGCTGCAACAATATTATTTTAAAGAGATTCTAATAAACTCAAAATGGATTAAAGAGCAAAATGTAAGGCCAGACACTATAAAACTCTTAGGGAAAACATAGGCAGAACACTCTTTGACATAAATCACAACAAGATTCTTTTTGACCCACCTCCTAGAGAAATGGAAATAAAAACAAAAATAAACAAATGGGACCTAATGAAACTTAAAAGCTTTTGCACAGCAAAGGAAACCATAAACAAGATGAAAAGACAACCCTCAGAATGGGAGAAAATATTTGCAAATGAAGCAACTGACAAAGGATTAATCTCCAAAATTTACAAGCAGCTCATGCAGCTCAATATCAAAAAAACAATAAACCCAATCCAAAAATGGGCAGAAGACCTAAACAGACATTTCTCCAAAGAAGATATACAGATTGCCAACAAACACATGAAAGGACACTCAACATCACTAATCATTAGAGAAATGCAAATCAAAACCACAATGAGGTATCACCTCACACCAGTCAGAATGGCCATCATCAAAAAAATCTACAAACAATTAATGCTGGAGAGGGTGTGGAGGAAAGGGAACCCTCTTGCACTGTTGGTGGGAATGTAAATTGATACAGCCACTATGGAGAACAGTATGGAGGTTCCTTAAAAACCTAAAAATAGAACTACCATACAACCCAGCAATCCCACTACTGGGCACATACCCTTAGAAAACCATAATTCAAAAAGAGTCATGTACCACAATGTTCATTGCAGCTTTATTTACAATAGCCAGGACATGGAAGCAACCTACGTGTCCATCGACAGATGAATGGATAAAGAAGATGTGGCACATTTACAAAAGAAGATGTGGCACAATTACAATGGAATATTACTCAGCCATAAAAAGAAACAAAATTGAGTTATTTGCAGTGAGGTGGATGGACCTGGAGTCTGTCATACAGAGTGAAGTAAATCAGAGAGAGAAAAACAAATACCGTATGCTAACACATATATACGGAATCTAAAAAAAAAAAAAAAATGTTTTGAAAAACCTAGGGACAGGACAGGAATAAAGACACAGATGTAGAGAATGGCTTGAGGACATGGGGAGGGGAAAGGGTAAGCTTGGACGAAGTGAGAGTGGCATGGACATATATACACTACCAAATGTAAAATAGATAGCTAGTGGGAAGCAGCCGCATAGCACAGGGAGATCAGCTTGGTGCTTTGTGACCACCTAGAGGGATGGGATAGGGAGGGTGGGAGGGAGATGCAAGAAGGAGGAGATATAAGGATATATGTATATGTATAGCTGATTCACTCTTTTATAAAGCAGACACTAACACACCATTGTAAAGCAATTATACTCCAATAAAGATGAAAAGGAAAAAAAAGAGATTCTACACAAGTCACTTAGCAATAGAAGGTGACTATTTTCTCATGTCATCAAATATTCTGCTGCTTAAATTTTAATATTTATATAAAATTTTATAGTCTATATCTATCATAATATAATTATCCTACCTTATGCTATTTAATTGAGCTATCTTTTGTTCAAATTATGAGGGTACCAATTGTCTTGCACTCTCATCAAAAATAAGAATTATTATTATACTTTTAAATCTTCACTAATTTGATAGATAGAAAATGATGTCTTGTTTTACTTTTTAATTTACCATGGTTTGATTATTAGTGATTTTAACCTTTTTTAACATATATGTTGATCATTTGTTTTACTTCTTTTGTGAATCGCCATTTTGTGTCTCTTACCCATTTTCCCTTATTTTTTCTATTGAATTGTAATAACTTTTTCTCTACGAAGTTATGAATGCTTCCTCTTTCATAAAAATTAAACAAATGTTACAAGCTAGTTGTTTTCATTTTAAATTTGTTTGTAGATTTTTAAATGAAATCAAATCTACCATTTTTTTCCATTTAGCCTTTTTTATAATTAGATAGGTCTTCCCTGCTTTTCAGTTATTTAAATTTTCACCTATATTTTGTAATAGTTTTTGTTTTCCTATTTAACTCTGAATATATTTGTAATTCAATTTGGTATATTATTTGATGTAAGCAATTGAACTTCCTAATTTTTCCAACTATTCAATACCAATAATCAAGTTATTGGAATGTCTACACTTTTTTGAAATGCTAGCTTTGTCATATACTAAATGTTATATTGATATATATTTGATTTAGTCTGCTTCTGGACTTTCTTTTCCATTCCATTGATAGGTTTATTAACACTGCATTGTTATAATTACTGTTACTTCATAAACATCCTAATGTCTCTCAGTTCAAGTGGTCTCTTTTGTTTCTTCTTCAAAAATATTTTTGCCAACATTATATTATTAAGTTTTCAAAAAACTTTAAACTCATTTTACTATAGTATGGAAAATTTCCCCCAAGAATAACACAAAACTTTTAGTTCATTTTATGACCTTGAACAAGATACCCAAACTTAACTTTCCACATGATGATCTTTAAGAATCTCCTTTCTGTGCTATTCTTTAGATCTACACAAAAACAGATTTTTACCATTTTTCAGAAAGCAACTCTAACAAGAGCCAAAAGAGCATCCTAGTTAAATACGTGCTTATACTGATTATACATGCAAAAAAACAGTGATGCTTCTGACTTTGACCTCTACCTATATGTGGATAAGATTGAACAGATCAGTAAGTAGTGATTCTCTTAAGATCCTCAGCTGCAATTTCTAAATTTTAGTAGAACAATGAAATTCTGTGTAGTTAAAGAGTCACAATATTTATGGTGGTGGTAGATCATTAGTGGCTGTAAGTTCTCTGAAACTTGAAGTTTTGATTCAGGGTCCACTTAGCAATTTCATGTAAGTTCTTTAGGAATCCTGCTGCCATCTATCCTTTGCAAGTACCCAGCCTAGAAGAACCAGGCTCTACAGAGCATTGCTTTAAGTAAATTAATCTGACAAGAAAGCCCCGGAAGTAGAAATATACAAGAAACCTTTACTACTATCACTTACAGAGAGTTTTCTCTTTGACTGTATGTAAATTCTTTACATTGTCCTTTGATTCTTTTTGGTTTCCTTTTCTAAATAGGGCAATATTTTTGCAGTTACATTCAGTGACTAGAAACTCTAAGTTTCTAAATTGGTATCTTGCAACTTCTTTCCCAATCTTACAACATGGCAACTAAGTTTTTGTTAGTTGACTTTTTCAAGGTAAATTTTTTGCTATATGAATAGTTTATTTTTGAAAGATGAATTGCATTTCCAAAATTTCAGAAATCAATGATAAGGGTGATAATGCTTAAAGTGCCATAGAGAAAAATAAGTCCTCTTTTTCGTTCAGACTCTACTACCTCAATGTAGAGGTAGTAGAGTCTGAACTACCAAAGACTGAGGTGTCCAAAACCTCAATCTTTCCCTTCTTCCTCTTTTGGCTACAGAAAAAAAGCATTTCATTCCTTCAAATCCTTTATAGTTTGCCTGTATGTGAAGGAAAGGAGCTTCTTCAAGAATCTACAAGTTTGACCCATTTATTCATGTGTCCATTCATCAGATATTTATTGAATATTTGCATTATACTAGATATCATGCTAAGAATTGAATTGTAATTTTTTTGATAATCTTTGATTTGTAATACTGGAGCATGCTAATATGAAGTCTACAATTAGGATCTAAGGAAAAAAACAGAGAAATTAAAATAGATTTTAATATATCCACTGTGACCATTTATAGCAAGCTTTCTCTAGAATCATTTTCAGCCTTTATCTCTTGACCTTCTCTTATTTGTCTAACTTTCAAAAAGTGAAAATATATTTATTGTTAGATTCAGAAAGTGTAATTTCTACTGGTAGTCTCTGTGACATTTACCTGCTAAAGTCTATCTTCTCAATGCACTGCTTCATCTCCTGGACTATTCTCTACCTCCCATCCTAACTTAATATACCTGACTTGGGATATAAGATGTCATATTAAAAGGACCAGTTAACAATTATGCTTTCATGACCTATGCTAATAGAAATGTTGAAAGGCATTGTTCATAAAGGAAGAAAAAGACACCACATAGGAAATTGGATCAAGAAAGAAAGAAAGAAAGAGAGGGGGTGAGAAGGAGGGAGGAAGGGAGAGAAAGAAAGAAAGAAAGAAAGAAAGAAAGAAAGAAAGAAAGAAAGAAAGAAAGGGAGAAAGAAAGAAAGAAAAAAGAAAGAAAGAAAGGAAGGAAGAAAGAAAGAAAGAAAGAAAGAAAGAAAGAAAGAAAGAAAGAAAGAAAGAAAGAAAGAAAGAAAGAAAGAAAAAGAAGGGAAGAAGGGGAGAAAGAGAGGAAGGAAGGAAGGAAGAGAGAAAAGTTCTGAAATGACAAATATGTGTTGCATATAAAACTCTCCTTTTTGGTCATTTTAAAATTTTCATTAAAGTTCAGTGACTAGGTGAAGCAATGTATTCCTGTAGCATATGTAAAAGTAAAAGGAATGATTAAAATTACACAAAGGATGGGAGGGTGAGAGAGGAGAAATGGAAGTATACTATAATAAGGGTTATATATCATAACTAAGAAAATATAGGACAAATAGAAAACAAATAGAAAAATGGTATATTTAAGCACATCATATTAGAAAGTACAGCTAATTACACTAATTGTAAATGATCTGGACTCCCACCCAGACTCCCTCTCCAGGCCCACCTTTTTCCTGGGCAACCCAAGAGGTCCTCCTAAGAGGACCAGGGCATGGAGAAGCAGAGGTTGATCTAGCTTCTCCTGCTCAGGTCTCCTAGTCACCCAGCTGCAAATCAACCTCTAAGTCAATCCTTTCCTTCTGCTCTTAAAGGCAGCACCTAGGGGCTCTGTGTCCATCAAGTTGATGGGAGACCTGAGAAGCCCATCAGATGTGAAAATAAATGGCTGCATCCTGCTAGGATGCTTATAATAGGGGAATCACTAGAGTGGCATGACCAGGAGTTTGGGCTTATTTTTTTATATTTTCCAAAGGATTTTAACCAGGTATAAATATACAAACCAGCTCATGAATATACAAAAGAAGACCTAGGCTTTCCATTAAACAGTTGGCAAATTATTTCAATAGACATTTCTCCAAGGAATACTTACAAATGAACAAAAAGCATATGAAAACATGCTTAACAACATTAATAATCAGTAATGCAAATCAAAATTGCAATGAGATACCACTAGTACCCACTAGCATAGTTATAATTATAAAAGGCTGATATGTACAAATGTTGGTGAAGATGTAGAGAAGTTGTAACCCTCATACTTTGATGTTGAGGCTGTAAATGGTGCAGGCACTTTGGATAAAATTTTGGAGTTCCTCAAAAGCCAATCATAGAGTTATCATATGACCCAGGAATTCCACTCTGAGGTGTACGTCCAAGAGAAAAAAAAACATATATCTACACAGAAACTTGTACATGAATGTTCATATTACTAGTATTCATAGTAGCCAAAAAGTAAAAACAACATAAATGTCTATTAACTGATGAATGTACAAGTAAAATGTGGCAAATCCATACAGTGGAATATTATTCAGCTCTAAAAACTAATGAATTATTGACACATGCTAACACATGACTGAAACTTGAATACATGCTAATTGAAAGCAACCAGTCCAAACAGCCACATATTCTATAATTCCATTTATATTAAATGTCCAGAATAGGAAAATCCATAGAGACAGTAATTGGATTGGTAGTTGCCAGGGGCTTGGTGGGAGAAAAAATGGGAAGTGATTTTACTTGAGGTTCCTTTTTGGGTGATAAAAATGTACTAGATTTCGATAATGGTTGCACAACTCTTGAAAATATATTTTTAAATGCTGAAATGCTGAATTCACTTTTACAGGTGAATTTTTAAAGGTGAATTATATCTCAATAAAATTATAAAAAAGCAAGAAACATGAAGAGGATATAGATGTTGGAGTTAGCAGGCATAGACTGTGAAAAAGATATTTTTAATGTGCTTAACAAAATAGATGGCAATAGGAAATCTATTTTTTAAAAAAGAATAGAATAGAAATTCTAGAGCTAAAAAGTAAAATTTAACTAAAACTAATATTTCATAGGTGAGTGAAACAATATTTAACCACAGCAAAAGAAAGGACTAGTGAAATGGGAGATACATCAACTGAAAATATCCAGATCAATACACAAAGAAAAAAATGATAGAAAATTCAGAAGTGAGGAAAAGAGAAATATGAGGTATGGTAGAAAATTCAAATAAATTTAACTGGAATCCCAGAAAAAGGGAAATGGGAAAATGTGCAAGAAACAATATAAAAAGAGACACTGATCAAAAAAATTTTATACTGAAAAAAGGCAGCAAACATTATATGGAAGAATCTCTGCAAATCCCAAGCAAGATAAAGACAAAGTAAATAACATTTAGGCCAATCAGAGTGAAATTTCTGGAAGAAAAATACAAAGAAAAAATTTTAAAAGCATTAAAAAAAAAGACACATTACTTTCAAAGGAGCAACAATAAGACAAAAGTTGACTGTTATAAACAAATATTGGAGACAGAAGAAAATAGATTGATATCATTAAGGTGCTAAAAAAATACCAGCTAGTTTTCTAGGTAGCCAAGGTAATGGGTATGGTGTAAATCTGAATCTCTTATTATATCCCCTCAAGAAAATTAATAACAATAATAACAAAACAATTGTATTATCTCATGAAATTAATATAATTAGGAAACTTAGAAGTTTCAAATCACCTGTAAGTAGGAAAATAAACACCAAATCACAATGAGCTACTTCCCAAGCTGCTGCTGCAAACTTTCACTAAAAGCAAGTGCAACTCACACACACACACAAATGTACAAAAGGGAGAAGAATAGAAATAACATCAGACCTAAAATTAAAGTGAGTCAATCTTTAAAATGAGAATATCCTCCCCAAGTGTGAAAGGAATAGAAACTCATACAAAACCACAGGGAAAAAACTCAAAAAGTTCATGTGAGACTTGAGGACACAGTCTTGAAACGATAACACTTTGGACGAGAAGAGGGTAAAAAGAAAGGAAGAGGACCCTTCGAAGATCACCTGGTAAAGGGGGAAAAAAAGAGGGAAAAATAAAACATCTCATAAGGCAAAATATATCACGCAATTTAACATTAAAGGACACACAATCCTTTCCTCCAAAACTCATCTCCACAAAACAAAGACTATCTATAAAGAACTATACTTCACTACACTAGCAGAAGTGGATGATCTTAAACTATGAATCTTATAAAACTATCAAACTACCAGTCCTCTCCATGGGAAAACTCAGAAACAGACTTCATCTATTGAAAATTACCACAAAAATAAAACATAAAAGGAGAATAAGAAGCTAATGAAAACCATAACTGCCCTAAAAAAAAAAAAAAAGAGAGAGAGAAAGAAAGAAAGGAAGGAAGGAAGAAAGAAAATTGTGATGCAAAAAGAAATTAACACAGCACTTTAAACTAAATTAAAATGTCAACACACAAGTATTTGGGGACATAGGGAAAAACTTAGAACAGAAATGGAAACTCGAAAAAGGGCAGGAATGAAGTAAGAGTCAGTTGAATAAGGAAAAATAGAGAAGAAAAAGACAAAAAATAATGTTATTTTTTACATGATATATGCTCTATCTTTGTATTTTATGTGCTGACAAAGTCAAAATTAGGCAACTCATATATAAAAGGAAATAAGGACAATAATAAGGGTATAACTACAAAGATAACTAATAGAACAGAAATACAAACTTTTCTATATGCCAACAAATTTTATAAAGAATACTTTAAACATCATATAGAGAAAGAAATATGACAAAGGTAATATAATGTGCATAATATTTGTCATTATTGTCATAATAATGACAAATGGAAATAGGCTTAACTATATTAAATGAAAAGAATTTTTAATTTACCTGATAAAGACCAATTATTTTCTATATGCACAAGATATACCCAAAACAGAATGATTCAGAAAGGCTTAAATTAAGGGAATGAACAAAGGTATAAGTTAATGGAAACAACAGAAAAACAAGGATAGTGTTACTGATATCAAACAAAGTAGAATACAGACCTACATCATTGAAACATAACAAGGAATGATACTTTTTTAATAATAAAAGGCAAGATTCACATGAAAGTATAAGTATTATAAATATCTACATCAAATAACACAGCAGCCAATTATATGAAGCAAAAAATTAATTTAAATGCAAGAAAACATAGAAACAAAATAGGAGGAGGCTTTAACATACTACTCTCAGTACAAAACAGACTGAGTAAACAAAAATTAAGTTTATAGAGAATCTAATGATATACTCAATAAGTAAATCTCATGAATATAAAGAAAAATATATATAATACTCTCTCTCTCTATGTATGTATGTATGTATGTGTATATATATATATATATATGTATATATGTATATATATATATGTATATATGTATATATACATATATAGCAGAATTTTTACCCTGGTAATGAAGAATTCACTTTCTTCTAAAGTGAACATTCATGAAAACTGCTGTGTATGAGGTTATGAAGAAAACATTAGTAATTTTCATAATTTAGAATTATCACAATGAACACTCTCTGATCACAGTGTAGTAAAACTCAGATTTAGTAGCAAAACTTTTTAAATTAACTTCCTAACAGTTAATTTAAAAACTTCCATTAAACAACTCTTAGATGAGAGTGAAATGACAAAATGAAATTACAGAATATCTAAAAAAATGAGAACAAAAGCACCACATAACAGATTTTGTGGGATATATTTTAATCAGTGCCCAGAAAAAAATCTATAACCTTAAATATATATATATGAATAAAAATAAATAAATTCCCAGCTCAAGAAGTTAGGAAAAAAACCCAAAATGTACCAAACACACACACACACACACACACACAAAGGAAAGGAAATAATAAAGATAAAAGTGGAATTAATATGGAAGATAAAAAGAAGAGCAAATTTAATTAAAAATCAAAATTTCAGGTTTTTAAAACAAATAACTATCTGATTTAATCAAAAAAGATAAAAGGGCAATATATAACATGAGAAATGACACAAGGGAAATACCATAGAAATGGGACAAAAATAAAAAGAAATATAAGGAAAAAATAATAAATTTACAATTATAGTTGGAGATTATAATATGCTTCTTTTTTATAAATTTATTTATTTATTTATTTTTGGCTGTGTTGGGTCTTTGTTGCTGTGCATGGGCTTTCTCTAGTTGCACCGAGCGGGGGCTACTCTTCGTTGTGGTGCGTGGGCTTCTCATTGCAGTGGCTTCTCTTGCTGTGGAGCACAGGCTCTAGGTGCGCAGGCTTCAGTAGTTGTGGCTCGTGGGCCCAGTAGTTGTGGCTCGCGGGCTCAGTAGTTGTGGCTCGCAGGCTCTAGAGCACAGGCTCAGTAGTTGTGGCGCACAGGCTTAGTTGCTCTGTGGCATGTGGGATCTTCCCGGGCCAGGGCTTGAACCCATGTCCCCTGCACTGGCAGGTGGATTCTTAACCACTGTGCCACCACAGAAGTCCCAAATATGCTTCTTTTAGTAACTGATTTAAGAAGCAGACCAAAAATCACTAGAGGAATAAAGAATAAAATATTTGGAAACATGATTAACAAACTTCACCTAATTAACATTAATAGAATCCTGCATCCAACACCTGCATGAAACACATTGCTTCAAGTGTAAACTGGACATTTACCAAAATTGACCATATGTTGAACTATAAAGCACAAGTCTCAAAAAATTTCAAAGCATTAAAATTGACATAGTGTGTTCTCTGGCAACAGTGGAATTAAACTAGAAATAAAAACAAAAAATAGCTGGAAAATCCCCAAATGTTTGTAAATCAGCCAATATATTCCTACTTAACCCATGTGTCAAAATAGCCATCCTAAAGGAAATTTAAAAAATATTTTAAACTGAATGAAAGTAAAAACATAATGAATCAAATTTTATGGGATGAATTTAGAGCTAAGCTTAGATGGAAATTTAGTAAGTCCTTAAACACATACATAAGGGGAAAAAAATGCCTGATCTAAGTATCAATCTCAAGGAGCTTGGAGAAAAAAAAGAGCAAATCAAACAAAATTAGTAAAGGAGAAAAGAGCACAAGCTGATGGATTTTTTTTTTAAATATATTGAAGAAAATCAAGAGGAGCAAAATTTGTTTGTTTGTTTTTAAGACTAATAAAATTGATAACCCCTTAGCAATATCAATCAAGAAAAAACAAAAGGAAAGAAAGGCATAAATTACCAGTATCAGGAATGAAAAGATAAACATATGATAGGTTCTATAGGTTTTACAGACTTTAAAAATAATAAGGGAGGGCTTCCCTGGTGGCGCAGTGGTTGAGAATCTGCCTGCTAATGCAGAGGACACGAGTTCGAGCCCTGGTCTGGGAAGATCCCACATGCCGTGGAGCAACTGGGCCCATGAGCCACAACTACTGAGCCTGTGCGTCTGGAGCCTGTGCTCTGCAACAAGAGAGGCCACGATAGTTAGAGGCCCACGCACCGCGATGAAGAGTGGCCCCTGCTTGCCGCAATTAGAGAAAGCCCTCGCACAGAAACGAAGACCCAACACAGCCATAAATAAATAAATAAATAAATAAATGAGTTTGTTAAAAAATATAAATAAAAATAATAAGGGAATATTATGAATAATTCTAAACCATTAAATTTGAAAATTTTGAATGAAATAGATAAAATGCTTGAAAAATACAACTTTGTACTCACAAAGATAACTTCAGGCCCATATGGCTTGTTGGTGAATTCTCCTAACCATTAAAGTTAAACATAATATTAATTTGATTATGTATTTTAAATAGTTTCCTGAGAAAATAAAAAGAAGAAACACTTATCAACTAACTTATTCTATGGTTTCTTGACACCAAAATTAGACAAGAAACTTAAAGGAAAGGAAAATTTCAATTACAAAATAGGCCAATGGCTCTTATAAAAGTAGATGTAAAATACCCTATATAAAATATAATCAAATCCAAAAATATAGAAAAGGAAAATGCATCATTTATTCTAGAGCTGTATGATTGATCAAAATTTGAGAATCAATATAATTCACCACATCATCAGAATAAAGGAGAAAAATCATATGATTTTCTCAGGATTTGGATAAATGCATTTAATAAAATACAATACCTAAGCATAATTTAAAAAAGAAAAACACTTTTAGCAAACTAGAAACAGCTGGAAACTTCCATAATCTGATAACACATATGCTCAAAAAAGCCAACAGCAAATATCTTCCTAATGATGAAATATTAAAAGCATGTCAAGACAAGAATGCTCACCAATTCTATTTATCATTGTAGTAGCGGTCTTTGCTAGCCCAATAAAGTAAGAAAAGATAAAAATTAGAATGGAAAAAAATAGAACTATCATTATCTAAAGACAACATTTTTATCTATTAAAAATCTACAGAAAAATTATTAGAGTTAATAAATCAATTTAGCACATTCTCTGGCTGCAAAGTCAATGTACAAATATTAATTTTACTTCTATATTCTAGAAACAAAAAACTAGAAAGTGAAACTTTTAAAACTACTATTTTCAGTATTATCTAAAACCACTAAAAGTTTAGAAATATACTTAATAAAAATATACAAGATCTCTATAGAGAAAACTATAAGCTGTTTTTGAAATAATGAAACTATATCTGAATTAGTAATAAAATAGGCCATATTCACGAATCTATGAAAAATCCAATATAATAAAAATATCAACTCTCCCCAAATTTATCTGTAGAGTCAATGCAATTCAAATAAAATTCCTAGCTGACTCTGTGTCTGTGTGAAAATGTTAATATGGAAATTGATGAGCTGATTCTAAAATATGTATTAAAATGTAAAGAGTTGATAATAGCTGCAATAATCTTAAAGAAAAAAGTTGGAGGAATTAGACTACTAGATATCAAAACATGACAAAGCTTCCATGAGTGGTATTGATGCAAAGATAGACAATAGACCAGTAGAATACAAGAGAGAAACCAGAAAGAGGTTTATATACGGTTGCTTAAGATTGAGTTGCCACTGTTATTCAATGAGAAAGGATGGTATAATATTTTTAATAAATAATGTTCACTAACTTGGATATTCATTGTCAAAGTTTTCCCCCTACCTCACATTATATATAACAACAATCAATTCTAGGTGGGATATAAATCTGAATATGAACATCTTCATGACTTAGGAGTAAGCAGAGATTTCCTAATCAGGACAAAAATAGTCAAAAATAAAATGAAGAATGATAAATTAAACTTCATTAAAATTAAGTACTTCTGTTTTCCAAAAGATATTAAATATTTTGAGAGATTTTTGAAATGCCTGTATCTGACAAAGGACTTGGACCTAGAATATATTTTTAAATTCCTATGACTGATATGGAAAAGGTAATCAACTCAATAGAAAAAAATGGGCAATAGACTTGAACAGATATTTCACCAAAAAAGGATATCAAAGGGCTAATAAGTATTAGAAAAGGTCCTCATTGTGAGTAATCATCAGAAAATGCAAATTGAAACCACAACGAGATTCTACTACATACCCACTAGTATGACCACAATCTTACAAAATGACAGTACAAAGTGTTGGACCAGATGTGGAATATCTAGAAGTCTTATAAATTTCTGATGATCATATAAATTCACACAAATACTTTAGAAATCCATAGCAGTACTTATTAAAACTGAATATATGTATCTTTTATGACCAAGCAATTCTACTCTTAAGCATATGCCCAACAGAAAGGTATACATATATGCTACAAGAGACATGCATGAGAATGTTCATAGCAGTGTTAATAACCCAAAACTAGAAACAACCCAAATGTTAATTACCAGTAACATGTAATAATACATCATGGCATATTCATAAAATGAAAGATTATACAATGAAAATAAACTGTTGCTATATGCCACAGCATGAGTGAATCTTACAAACATAATATTGAGTTAAAGAAGGCATGCACAAAAGAAGACATACTGTATGGTTTCATTAGCATAAATTTTAAAGCAGGCAAATCTAATAGAAGGTGTTAAAAGTCAAAATATGTTGTTATTGGGGAGGGGAGTAAATAATGACTATGAAGGGATAAGGAGCTTCTGAGGTGCTGGTAATATTTTGTTTCTATTCTGATATTCATTCTGAGTGGTAATTATATTAATATGTTCACTTTGTAAAATTTCATTGAGCTCTACACTCACAATCTGTGTGAAAATATAAATACGTGTATTTATATATTCCCAATATCTATAATTATCTATGTATGTTAATATATATATAAACATGTATCCATGTGTACATATGTGTAAATATGCTTACCCAAAAAAAAGGATTCCAAAGACGAAATAACAGGCATAGTAAATACCCTCCTAGGAGGTATTTATGCTTTATATGGCCAAATTGATAACCCAGAAGGTTGTCAGATACAGTACAATCTAGCCCTGACCCACGACAGACATTGTTAAACAATCGTATTACACTTTTCCATTGATCTTTTTAGCAGTCAAACAATCTTAAAGATGCAGTCCCAGCAGCCACTGCCAACATTGGAAAATGAAGTGAAATCTATTGCCATTCCTGGCTAAAGCATAAAAAGAAATCATTAACACCAGGATTCAAACTCTGTAGTAATATTAGGTTGACAGAAGGCTTTGAATTCTAAGACTTTAGTATGCCTCTGATCACTCTGGCACCCATTTCTGCCCCAGAATAAGGCCGGCTTTGCCCTGAAGCTATAGCAAACTTCCAGGCCTGACATTCTGAACTTCAGAGCTCAGGCCCATCATTTTTGTAAAAGGTCCTATTAGAATAACCTTATAAAAATAGTAACCACTAGAGTTAAGTTTTGATTAAGTATATTAGAAAATAAAATCTTATCTTATAGAAACTAGAAACAGGAGAACATTTGACATTTGAGAGAGACTCTCAAAGAAAAAAAATATCGACTCTATTTTAGAGGATCTATTTGCAATGCTCTTTTTGGATTTACATAGCACACATCTCAGTAGCAAACAGTTCCTGAAAATTCTTATTTGGCTTACTAAACTATCTTTATGTTATAACAATATTACGACGATACATTGGAGATTCACATTTTCTTTTGGAAAATTGTTTCCCTAGACAACAAAAAAAAGAAAAATTATAAGCAAGTGTTTATATATTATGTTCAAAAATTTTTGTCATATTTATATAAAATATATTTTTCAGTGTTTCATAAAACAGTTTCTTGAAACAAAAGTGTAATAGAAAGTGTCTACTTTCTATTACACTTTTGTTTTAATACTTATGAACCCCTTATAAATTGGTTACAACATTAATCATTCTCTCTTATAATGATGTGAGGTTGGAAGAGAGCAATGTACCCAACACTTGGAGAAATAAGCCACATCAATTTGCACAAAGTTGTAGGTTTTTGTTCTGTTTTTGAAACTGAAAAGAAAAGCATATTTTGATTTCTAAGATTCTCATGTGTACCACAAGAAAGTGGAAATCTAATTTTTGATAAAATATTCATGACTATGCTGTCTTCTCTGTACATTAATTGATTTACTGAGGAAAGGATCATGGTCTGGAATATTATGAATGCCCTGAACACTGGCTAATGCTCAAAAAAAATTTGTTAAAATCTTTTTAAATAGAAAAAATATTTTTAAATGAATACCTGGTGACTAGATAGAAGTATCTTTGTCTAAAAACTTAACTAAGTGACAGTCACAGAAATTATTTTCTATCTTCTACAGAAAAGAGCACATCCTCTCTCCCAGTGTATGAAGACGATGCACTTCTCAAATCCTAACAAGTTAATTTCTTATAGGAGATAAGAGCTTGAATGTTGCTTCAAATGAAACTCATCCTCAAGGTTACACATGTTATTTGCAGTGCATCTCCTTCTACTACGTGAAATCTCCTAAACAGATATTGAAATCTTTTTACATACAACAGTATTTAATTGCTCTAATAGCCATTTAAGTGCCTGCTTAAGAAGGTCAGAGGGACCTTGAGCGTTTGTACCTAGTCAGATAACAAAAGACCTCTAAGACGGTTAGTGAAAAATCGAATAAAATAGAGAAATCTTAGTCTGATAGGCAGAGGTTCCGGCTCAGTGTTCTGTGCGAATTAATTCTTTTATCGGGAATGGTTTTACAAGCATTTTCCTTCTATGCATACCAATTCCAGAGAAGTGGCTATACCACACTGAAAGGCATTAGCGTTGAGCCAACTCAGAGCCATTTATTTATTGAAAAGTTTATCTCTGTATTAAATTCTCACTGAAGAGGGTTTCATTAGGCCCACAAGACCAGTATAAACAGGGAGCTGCAGAGTTATTTGGAAAATGAATAGAGATCTAACTTCTGGGTCTGTTTTTTGCTCCCATTGCTCATACACCAGGGCTGCCAACGGCGCCAAGAGAGAAGCATGTATTCAAGTTGGAATTTTTTTTTTTTATTTCCTGCATTTGAGCAGGCCACAATTTATATCACTCAGGTCTCCTTAAATTAGTCCAAGAGGATTTCATTTTACAGGCCTGCTTGACTGGGATCTTTTTGGCACGATGGGTTCAGCTTTGTATACAACTGAGATTCATATTTTATGTGTGTGTAAAAACCCCAGCCATGAATCTAGCAGCTCAAAACTTCACCTTCATTCTTTACAGCTCAGTTCAGAGCCCAGCACATTTCCATAGACTGAGTCTCAAGGCAACTCCTGGCTGAGCTGAAAGGACAAAAGCTAAAAATAGATTAAGAAACTCAGGGGCATAAGAAGAGAAAATGGGACTCTTTCAGTTTTTCTTTACATAGCACATCCCAAATTAATACGATGTGGACATAATGTCTCCCATTCACACATTTAAATGGAAATAGCACTTCTGGCCAGACATTGTTTTCTGCTTTTAAGTTAAAAGAAAGCCATAGAATTGTCAGCGGCTTCTGAAATGCTATCACCCTCCTGGACCTACTTGGCCAGGGTGCAAAGCTTCAACTCCACTCTCCACTCCTTTTCCCCAGGTACCCTCCAGCTCCTGGTTGCCTCTCTTTTCCTGGTCTTGTTTTTTCTTCTACTCCATTGACCTACAAACCTAAAAAGCTTCCATAGCAGAACTGATAAAGCAAGGTGCAAAATAGAGGTAGGAAGTTTTGCTTTGTTAATATGATGATAATTTTGTAGGAAGTTTTCGGAAACCTGTACCTATGGATATACACAATAATATCCTTTAAAAATATAAAGCTGTTCTATGCTGAATAGAAGCAGCGTCTGTGAATGGTACTGTATGAATGCATGTATGTTACAGGTAATAGAACAGAGAACAATGTGCAGAGGGGTGAAGAGAGCCATGAAAGTTTGGTTTAAATTTCGGTTGTCATCTCTAATCATTTGTTTATTTGAGCTAAAGTTGGCTGCCTTCCTTGGCACTATTAATGTCTCTAATGAGCTACAAAGACTACAGGTCTATAGAATTGTTTATATTTAAACAAAATGAAAGTTGTGATCCCAATATCACATCACTCTTAAAATAACAGAAATCTTATCTTGAGAATCATGATTCATGAATTTTCTAATGAGTTCCTTCACTATTATAAACCATTGCCTCATATTTAATTTTCATGAACATGTAAACGTGTTAAGGTATTACATAATCATGATAGATAGGAACCTGTCTTCAAATAATAATTATGGAAATCTATTAATTATCCAGCATCTATATTATGCCTGATACCCCTATGAATAAAGAAGAACAAGACACCCTCTCAGGCCTCAAGGAGCTTTCAATCTATCTGCATAAACTATATATATATAGAAATAAGAATAATATCAAGCAAAATAATATGTGGCTAATTGACAAAATGATTGAGGAAAGACAAAATGTGAGATGATAGAGAAAAATCAATGTGTAGTGAAATCATTTCTGAAGATTAAAGTGATTATGATTAAAGTTGTCATTAACAAAAGGTAAAATTTGTTTTAAAAAAAGAAGAAAATATGTTCCTAGAGGAATGGGGAGAAGAGTGATAGCTCTCAGGAAGAATAAGAGCTCAAAAGCCAGAGGAGCATATTCTAGAAATGGTGACCTCTGGTATATTAAGAAATACATTTGGACTTTTTCCCCAGTTCCTGGCACAAAGCTCCTAAAAAATTACTGGAATTTCGTGAGTGATAGGAGTGTCTTTTGTTATTTATAAGGAGCTCCTTTTGAGAACACTTGGGTTTAGGTTCATGAAGTGACTTAAAATGGGGCCTCTAGATAGCCTTAGAATGTGGCTGGTCACCAGAAAGATCCAATGATTAGAAGACTGGGACTTTCAACTTTCAGCTGCACCCAGCAACCTCTGGAAAGGGGAAAGGGAGGTGGGCTGCAGATTAAGTTCTGCGAAAATTCTTGCATAATGAGATTTGATGAACTTCTGAGTTCATGAATACATCCACATGGCCAGGGCATAGAACACCCCAGGGACAGAAGCTCTTGCACTTGGGAACTTTCCAGACCTTGCCCTGTGTACCTTTTCATCTAGCTGTTCATCTGTAACCTTTATCATATCCTTGATAATAAAATGGTAAATGTAAATGTTGCCCTGAGCTTTGTGAGCCATCCTAACAAATGTCAAAGCTGAGAAGGGGATCATGGGAATCTCTGGTTTATAGCCAGTCAATCAGGAGTGTAAGTGACAACCTGGATTTGCAGTTGGCATCTGAAGTAGGGGCAGTCTTGTGACACTAAACCTTTTGACTTGTGGGATCTGATGCTCTCTCCAGATACATAGTGTCAAAATTGAGTTAAGTTTGTAAGACACCAAGTCAGTGTCCACTGAGAATTAAAGAATTGCTTGGTGGTTTTGGAAGACAGTCCATGTGTATCTATCTCTTGGTCGATATCCCTATCTGTGAGCCACAAACCACAATGTGTACAAACAAGACCTGGAAAATGTATCCAGAGATGGGACTGGTATAACAACTGTACATCTTTTTTCCTATCAAAATGACATATCTAAATCCTTCTTCCTTCCTTCCTTTATTTTGTCATTTTCCCCTCCCTTCCTTCCTTCTTCTCTCCTTTTCATATCCCCTCTTTTCTTCCCTTATTTTATTATTTCCATCCTGGTGAAAGCCAAAGCTTTTATTAAAATGTGTAAGGATGAAAGGAAGTAGTAAGTATCATCCTTATTACTATGATAAGTAATACCAGTACAGTGATGTATTAGTTTGGATAAGTAATACCAGCTACTGTAACAAAGAACCCCACTCTCAGTAATTCAATGCAATATGGATTCACTACTTTCTATAGTTACTGTACAATGTAGACTTATGCAGGAGAGACATTTCACTTAGAGATGCAGACTGATGTGGTCTCTGCCATCCCATAAGACCACAGAAGGTCTACAACTGATGAAGGAAGAGACCACGGGGAATATCACACTGACGATCTGGCTGGGGTACCCACCAGAGTCACAGAGCCCTAGTAGACTGTGATCTTCTTCAGCAAACCATAATAAGAGAGAAACACGTGATAGCAACATTGCACAGATGCTCAAAACATCCATCTTTCAGCCACAGAGGCAGACCCCTTCAGCTAAGTAAAAGCTCCCACCCTCAGGGCCCCAGGACTTTGTGGAATGCTCTCAGAGAGAGCAACCTGTAGCAGATGGAAGCAGTAAGGGAGTGATGGTTTAGGAGAAAGAGGTCAGGCAGTACTGACAGACAAAACAAATACCCAAGACATCAAATAACAAGGCTGCATAATATAATGAAAGATCAGATCAAAGTTTGAGTTCTTGCTCTGAGAGTTTCTTGCTATATGAATTTGGGCATCTATTTTAGAGGATTACTGTAAAGTTTAATGAGTTAATGTATAGAAAAGATTCAATGTAGTGCTCAACACATAGCAAGTGCTTGATAAATGTCAGTTAATTGTAATGGTTGCCACCATGGTAGAAGAAGTAGTGACAGTAGTGGTGGTAGTGATATGGGTTGGGTTGGAATTATATTGATTTATGAGATTGATTCTCTGTGAGAACTATTGTGGTAGAAATATGCACCAGCACCAATTGGCCAGAAAGAGACACTTGGTTAAGAAAAGTGATCGTCTCGAGTTTTTAGGCTACAGTAAAGAACACATACACGTTCACCTTTTAAGTTTCCTGAGGACTTATGATTGAGGGTGGGAATCAAGGAAGGTATATTTTAGGGCCTTCCTTGCTTCATCCCTCCTGCAATACAGCCAGCAGAAAGAAGAATCAGGAGGACAATCCCACTCAAGGAATACATTAGAAACACAGCACTGAGCTGTTTGGAAGCACGCAAGAAAAGAGGACTTAAAAAAAATTAAGTTGGGAGAGAGGAGGAAAGTCTCATATTTGATTCCATTACTCATCTCCTTCCAATTCCCCCATTTTCTAGCTCAAATTCATTGAGGTTACATGGATCATGCCTTTCATTTACCTGTAACATTTCCCACAACTCCACAGCTTATAGGGCCATGGATTAGCCGCTATTCTTTTCAAGCACCCTGAATACCATCTTTCTTGCCTTATGCTTCAAGAATTTCTTTCTAGTAAATCAGGGTCAGACCATCTGATCTGCTCAAGCCAAGCCCAGTGTCCATCTTTACAAAACAGCGTTGTTTCTAACAAAAAAAAAGAAACAAGTGAAGCGACATAACTTTTTATATCTGTTTATATAGACATAAATAAAACATGTCCTTCCTCAAGATAAAGTAATCCCCACTTAACTATCCTTTTTCATTCTGCATTTGAGGTGTTTTCAAAGCCTCCTTTAATGTTGTGCTCTCTTTGAGCCAATCACTCCAAGCCTTGGAGCACCTCTGCCTGTTCTAAGCACTTAGCTTCCCTTGGTCTTTCTGCCATTTCCTTTTATCTCTTTCTCTGAAGAGCTGCTCCCTAACTACTGTTTTAATTTTTGGTGAGATTTTATTTCTTTCCTTCCCTTTCATCCTATGAAGTAGGCAGATTTTAGTTTTGTGACCCATATATTCAATTGTTTCTACATCCTCTCACTTTGTCTTTCTTCTCATAATGTCCCAAGAAGCTAGAAAGGAATGGAGAAATACTGATGCCTTGAGAGTTCATAGAATTTGTAATGGAGAAAGTTACAACTGTTACAACCTAAATATTTGTTCAAATTCCATACAGAAGTCTTCACTGACCATACAAGCATAGCTCTTTATCTTGTCAATTAAATAAAATTAGACTGTGTCGACATTTTTTAAAACTGTAAAAGAAATAATCATCCGGATTTCTGTTTTCCTGTCAAACTGAAGAGCTCAAAGCACTTTGGAAAAAATGATATTAAAGCAGCTTGTAGTTTTCAGCTTGTAGGCAAACATTTTAATGCAGTGATAGCCACATTTAAGAGTATGAAGCTACAGTCAACTGAAATGACAATTATATACACTCGTTAAAAAGTGTACCATTAAATGACAAATGTGAGTAACTGGCTTACATTTTGGTTGAACAATAAACCAAATTAACAAGGGATCAAGCTAAGCGGAACTAAAGTGAGAGGAGTTATTATTTAAAGGCTGCCTGGCATTCCTAGACAATGTAAGACAGAAAATCACCTCAAAGCAAATCGTATTGTCCTGTGTCATGTATGAATTTCCCCCTTCATTATGCAGATGTAAGTTAATTTTGCGATCACTGCTGTGCTGAATGGTGAAAAGGAACCATTTGTGCCTTGAAAAACACCGCCTTTGGATCAGAGTCCCTCTCTGGGAAGAAGGTGATTATGTTTTATGTAGGGATTAGGGAGCCAAGTGGAAGGGAAAAACTAGAGATCCTGGCCACTTTCATTCTGAAGATCAATATTATTAGACCTTTTCTGATGAATTGAGATAGTTTTGCCCAAGATGCTTTGGAGTTAGAGAAGATTAGGGGTGACCAAGTTAAATCCAGCGTGGCAGAGAGGGAGCAGGGGAGGATCTGGCATGTGATCCAGGCCCAGCACTATGGTGCAGGCAGTTGTGAAAGGAGGACTGTTCTGGCACGTGTGGCTTTTGCTCAAGCCACCTTCTAATCCAGCCACTCTGACATGGAGAACAATGCTTTGAGAACAATGTCTTAGTATGAGCCTATAAACTAAGGAGTACCTTAGCCAAGAGGATGGACTCATATCTCCCTCACTTGAAGATGCCATGTTGTCTGCAGGAGTAATCATTGTAGCAGCTTGGCTCACATTCAATTATGAGGCACTAGTTTCAAAAATTGCTCTGTGGCGGCAGCAAAGACAATGGAAGTTAAAACTGGGGGATCTGGTGATAAGATCAGATTTGCCAATTCCTGTCACTGACTTCGTCACTGAAATAGGGGAAGCTACATACTTGATGACAGAACATCCAAAAGGACTCACCCCTGTGCATTATAAACACCATCTTCACTGATTACATCTCAACCCCTCTGGCCACGTCCATTACAAAAAAGGCAATGAATGTGCCCTCTCTGAATCAGTGCCAGAAGAGGTTCTTGAATCACCTACAAAACATTGCCCTGCTGATGGAGACTATGCAGATCCTGTCCATGTTTGAAATCTAGTCCAGGAATTCCCACATCTGATCTGTGGTGCGTTGATAAAGATCTGCGATAAAATTTTCACCTGTTTCCCTGAGAGAAAAAGAAGACAATATAGTAATTTTTCAGACAGATTATATTACACCAGATAGTTTATATCTTTCCTGATAATTTTGATGTTAAAATAGTGTTTGTTTTATGCAAAGATGGTGAAAGTATCAGATAATTTTGTTTATAATGGCATTATTTTGCAAATAAGAAATTATCAACTACTGTTGACTGCTGCTAGTTCCCTCTCTCTTTCTCTCCCCTAATTAGTTAGATATAAAAAAAAATGGAAACAATGATGTAGCACACATGCCTAAAGGGTGTTTCAATTTTTGCTCCTCATGCCCCAAGTGAATCCTTTTTCCCCCCAAATTTATTCTCTCTCCTGAGATATTCGGGAGGTCCCAAGGAACTGAATCAGCAAATCCAATCTAATTAACAGAACATTACCTAAGTTTTTATTATGGATGGTGTGTCCTTGTTATTGTAGTATTGCCCCCATGTTACTAACCTTATGAAACTACTTAGTGGAAGACAGAGGAAATAGTTTCATACTAGAAAATAGAGCTGGCAGGAGATTGGTTCAAGATGGCACAGTAGAAGGATCTGTGCTCACTCCCTCTTGCGATAGCACCAGACACAACTAACTGCTGAACAATCATCAGTAGGAAGACACTGGAACTCACCAAAATAGATACCCCACATCCAAAGACAAAGGAGAAACCACAATGAGATGGTAGGAGGGGCACAAGCACAATAAAATCAAATCCCATAACTTCTGGGTGGGTGACTCACAAACTGGAGAACACTTATACCACAGAAGTCCACCCACTGGAGTGAAGATTCTGAGCCCCAAGTCAGGCTTCACAACCTGGGGGTCCAGCAACTGGAGGAGGAATTCCTAGAGAATCAGACTTTGAAGCCTAGCAGGATTTCATTGCAGGACTTCAACAGGACTGGGGGAAACAGAGACTCCATTCTTGGAGGGCACACACAAAGTAGTGTGTGCATCAGGACCCAGGGGAAGGAGCAGTGACCCCATAGGAGACTGAACCAGACCTACCTGCTAGTGTTGGAGGGTCTCCTACAGAGGCAGGGGGTGGCTGTGGCTCACCATGAGGACAAGGACACTGGTAGCAGAAGTTCTGGGAAGTACTATTTGGCGTGAACCCTCCCAAGTCCACCATGAGCCACAACAAAGAGCCAGGTATGCTCCAGTGTTGGGTCACCTCAGGCCAAACAGCCAACAGAGAGGGAACCCAGGCCCACCTATCAGCAGACAAGCAGATTAAAGTTTTACTGAGCTCTGCCCATCAAGGCAACACCCAGCTCTACCCACCACCAGTCCCTCCCATCAGGAAACTCTTAGATAGCCTCATCTACCAGAGGGCAGACAGCAGAAGCAAGAAGACATACAATCCTGCAGACTGTAGAACAAAAACCACACTCACAGAAAGGTAGACAAGATGAAAAGGCAGAGGGCTATGTACCAGATGAAGGAACAAGATAAAACCCCACAAAAACAACTAAATGAAGTGGAGATAGGAAACCTTCCAGAAAAAGAATTCAGAATAATGATAATGAAGATGATCCAGGACCTCGGGAAAAGAATGGAGGCAAAGATCGAGAAGATGCAAGAAATGTTTAACAAAGACCTAGAAGAATTAAAGAAAAAACAAACATAGATGAACAATACAATAACTGAAATGAAAAATACACTGGAAGGAATCAATAGCCAAATAACTGAGGCAGAAGAATGGATAAGTGACCTGGAAGACAGAATGGTGGAATTCACTGCTGCAGACAGAATAAAGAAAAAAGAATGAAAAGAAATGAAGATAGCCTAAGAGACATCTGGGACAACATTAAATGCAACAACATTCACATTATAGGGGTTCCAGAAGGAGAAGAGAGAGAGAAACGACCCAAGAAAATATTTGAAGAGATTATAGATGAGAACTTCCCTAACATGGGAAAGGAAATAGCCACCCAAGTCTAGGAAGCTCAGAGAGTCCCAGGCAGGATAAACCCAAAGAGAAACATGCCGAGACACATAGTAATCAAACTGACAAAAATTAAAGACAAAGAAAAATTATTGAAAGCAACAAGGGAAAAATGACAAATAACATACAAGGGAACTCCCATAAGGTTAACAGCTGATTTCTCTGCAGAAACTCTACAAGCCAGAAGAGAGTGGCCTGATATATGCAAAATGATGACAGAAGAACATACAACAAAGATTACTCTACCCGGCAAGGATCTCATTCAGATTTGATGGAGAAATCAAAAGCTTTACAGACAAGCAAAAGCTACGAGAATTCAGCACCACCAAACCAGCTCTACAACAAATGCTAAAGGAATTTCTCTAAGTGGGAAACACAAGAGAAGAAAAGGACCTACAAAAACAAACCCAAAACAATTAAGAAAATGGTCATAGGAACATACATATTGATAATTACCTTAAACGTGAATGGATTAAATGCTCCAACCAAAAGACACAGGCTTGCTGAATGGATACAAAAACAAGACCCATATATATGCTGTCTACAAGAGACCCACTTCAGACCTAGGGACACATACAGACTGAAAGTGAGGGGATGGAAAAAGATATTCCATGCAAATGGAAATCAAAAGAAAGCTGGAGTAGCAATACTCATATCAGATAAAATAGACTTTTAAATAAAGAATGTTACAAGAGACAAGGAAGGACACTACCTAATGATCAAGGGATCAATCCAAGAAGAAGATATAACAATTATAAATATATATACATGCAACATAGGAGCACCTCAATACATAAGGCAACTGCCAACAGCTCTAAAAGAGGAAATCGACAGTAACACAATAATAGTGGGGGACTTTAACACCTCATTTACACCAATGGACAGATCATTCAAACAGAAAACTAATAAGGAAACACAAGCTTTAAATGACACAATACACCAGATTGATTTAATTCATATTTATAGGACATTCCATCCAAAAACAGCAGATTACACTTTCTTCTCAAGTGCACACGGAAGATCTATCTATTCTCCAGGATAGATCACATCTTGGGTCACAAATCAATTCTCAGTAAATTTAAGATAATTGAAAACATATCAAGCATATTTTCTGCCCACAACGCTACGAGATTAGAAATCAGTTACAGGGGAAAAACCACAAAAAACACAAAACATTGAGGCTGAACATTGTATTACTAAATAACCAAGAGATCACTGAAGAAATCAAAAAAATACCTAGAGAACAAATTACAATGAAAACACAACGATGCAAAACTTACGGGATGCAGCAAAAGCAGTTCTAAGAGGGAAGATTATAGCAATACAAGCCTACCTCAAGAAACAAGAAAAGTCTCAAATAAACAATCTAACCTTACACCTAAAGAAATTAGAGATAGAAGAACAAACAAACCCTGAAGTTAGTAGGAGGAAAGAAATCATAAAGATCAGAGCAGAAATAAATGAAATAGAAACAAAGAAAACAATAGCATAGATCAATAAAACTAAAAGCTGGTTTTTTGAGAAGACAAACAAAATTGACAAACCATTAGCCAGGCTCATCAAGAAAAAGAGGGAGAGGACTCAGTTCAATAAAATTAAAAATGAAAAAGGATAAGGCACAACAGACACTGCAGAAATACAAAGCATCCTAAGAGACTACTACAAACAACTCTATGCCAATAAAATGGACAACCTGGAAGAAATGGACAAATTCTTTGAAAGGTATAACCTTGCAAGGCTGAACCAGGAAGAAATAGAAAATTTGAACAGACCAATCACAAATAATGAAATTGAAACTGTGATTAAAAATCTTCCAACAAACAAAAGTCCAGGACCAGATGGCTTCACAGGTGAATTCTATAAAACATTTAGAGAAGAGCTAACACCCGTCCTTCTAAAACTCTTCCAAAAAATTGCAGAGGAAGGAATACTCCCAAACTCGTTCTGTGAGGCCACCATCACCGTGATACCAAAACCAGACAGAGATACTACCAAAAAAGATAATTACCGACCAATATCACTCATGAATATAGATGCAGAAATCCTCAACAAAATACTAGCAAACAGAATTCAACAACACATTAAAAAGATCATACACCATGATCAAGTGGGATTTATCCCAGGGATGCAAGGATTATTCAATATATGCAAATCAATCAATGTGATACACCATATTAACAAATTGAAGAAGAAAAACCATATGATCATCTCAATAGATGCAGAAAAAGCTTTTGACAAAATTCAACACCAATTTATGATAAAAACTCTCCAGAAAGTGGGCATAGAGGGAACCTACCTCAACATAATAAAGGCCATATATGACAAACCCACAGCAAACATCATTCTCAATGGTGAAAAACTGAAAGCAGTTCCTCTAAGATCAGGAAGGAGACAAGGATGTCCACTCTCACCACTATTATTCAACATAGTTCTGGAAGTCCTAGCCACGGCAATCAGAGAAGAAAAAGAAATAAAAGGAATACAAATTGGAAAAGAAGAAGTAAAACTGTCACTGTTTGCAGATGACATGATACTATACATAGAGAATCCTAAAGATGCCACCAGAAAACTACTAGACCCAATAAATGAATCTGGTAAAGTTACAGGATACAAAATTAATTCACAGAAATCTGTTGCATTCCTACACACTAATGATGAAAAATCTGAAAAAGAACTTAAGGAAACACTCCCATTTACCATTGCCACAAAAATAATAAAATGCCTAGGAATAAACCTACCCAGGGAAACAAAAGACCTGTATACAGAAAACTATAAGAGAGTGATGAAAGAAATTAAGGATGATACAAACAGATGGAGAGATATACCATGTTCTTGGATTGAAAGAATTAATATTGTGAAAATGGCTATGCTACCCAAAGCAATCTACAGATTCAATGCAATCCCTATCAAATTACCAGTGGAATCTTTTACAGAACTAGAACAAAAAATCTTAAAATTTGTATGGAGACACAAAAGACCCCGAATAGCCAAAGCAGCCTTGAGGTTAGAAAATGGAGCTGGAGGAATCAGACTCCCTGACTTCAGACTATACTACAAAGCTACAGTATTCAAGACAATATGGTACCTGCACAAAAACAGAAATATAGATCAATGGAACAAGATAGAAAGTCCAGAGATAAACCCACGCACCTATGGTCAACTAATCTATGACAAAGGAGGCAAGGATATAAAAGGAGAAAAGACAGTCTCTTCAGTAAGTGGTGTTTGGAAAACTGGACAGCTACATGTAAAATAATGAAATTAGAACACTCCCTAACACCATACACAAAAATAAACTCAAAATGAGTTAGAGACCTAAATATAAGACCAGGTACTATAAAACTCTTAGAGGAAAACATAGGAAGAACACTCTGACATAAATCACAGCAAGATCTTTTTTGATTCATCTCCTAGAGTAATGGAAATAAAAACAAAAATAAGAAAATGGGACCTAAGGAAACTTAAAAGCTTTTGCACAGCTAAAGAAACTATAAACAAGACGAAAAGACAACCCTCAGAATGGGAGAAAATATTTGCAAATGAATCAACGGACAAAGGATTAATCTCCAAAATATATAAACAGCTTATGCAGCTCAATATTAAAAAAAACAAACAACCCAATCCAAAAATGGGCAGAAGAGCTAAATAGACATTTCTCCAAAGAAGACATACAGATGGCCAAGAAACACATGAAAAGCTGCTCAACATCACTAATTATTAGAGAAATGCAAATCAAAACTACAATGAGGTATCACCTCACACCAGTTAGAATGGGCATCATCAGAAAATCTACAAACAGCAAATGCTGGAGAGGGTGTGGAGAAAAGGGAACCCTCTTGCACTGTTGGTGAGAATGTAAATTGATACAGCCACTATGGACAACTGTTTGGAGGTTCCTTAAAAAACTAAAAATAGAATTACCATATGACCCAGCAATCCCACTACTGGGCATATACCCAGAGAAAACCATAATTCAAAAAGACACATGCACCCCAATGTTCACTGCAGCACTATTTACAATAGCCAGGTCATGGAAGCAACCTAAATGCCCATCGACAGATGAATGGATAAAGGAAATGTGGTAGATATATACAATGGAATATTACTCAGCCATAAAAAGGAACGAAATTAGGTCATTTGTAGAGACGTGGATGGATCTAGAGACTGTCATACAGAGTGCAGTAAGTCAGAAAGAGAAAAACAAATATCATATATTAACACATATATGTGGAACCTAGAAAAATGGTACAGATGTACCGGTTTGCAGGGCAGATATAGAGACACAGATGTAGAGACCAAACGTATGGATACCAAGGGGAGAAAGTGGCGGGGTGGTGGTGGTTGTGTGATGAATTGGGATATTGGAATTGATATATATACACTAATATGTATAAAATGGATAACTAATAAGAACCTGCTTTATAAAAAGCTAAATAAAATCCTAAAAAAAAAAAAATAGAAAATAGAGCTGGCAGGGCCTGGTGTTCAGCTGGTGTATAGGACACCTCTATTATAGGACACTATGCCAAGTTATAATTATGTTTACATAACTATTTTACCTACAAACTATAAGCTTATTGAACATACAGTTTTTCCCTGATTTGTTTTTCCATTTCTATCACATAACAAAATGCTTTTCACACAGTAGGTCAATAAATATTTGCTGACTAGGTCAATAAGTAATGGTTTTCTGTTAGATAATAAAATGTTTCAAACAATTGATACATTGAAAGGAGAAGAAAAGAAAAAGAATGAGAAAATATTATCATAATAAATGTGGTTATTTACTTGATTTTTTTTTTCTTTTCAGATCCAACTCAACCAAGAATCTATCTCTGAATATCTTAGCTTTAGTATATTAGGATTGCTGAGACGTAAATACACAAATAGAGGGGCTTAGTTTCTATTGATAAGGGCTTGGAGAACTGCAGCCTATGGGCCAGACCCAACCTGTCATATGTTTTGTAAATAAAGTTTTATTGGAACACAGACACACCCATAATTATGTATTATCTGTGGCTACTTTCACACTGCAATGCCAGAATTGAGTAGTTGTTATAGATAACTATGGCCAGGCCTACAAAGTCAAATTTATTACCTGGTCCTCTGCAGAAAAAGTTTTCTGATCAAAAGTTGCTATAGATCATCACTTCCTAATATATCCTGAGATTAATTAAATGCCAAGTTTGATTATATGTCCCGTAACTAAAATGAATTTATTATTCTTGTGATTATTCCCTTAACAAATCTTTAAAAGAACCACCCATTTGACTGGTTAATAAAATGTCACAACATGACAATCCCCATCCTAAAGCACTCATGCACAAGCTTGTGCATCCTACTGGCAGGTGTATGCCACTTTTTCCAGGAGCCATCTCCTAAGCACAGTCAAAGCTCACATTTTTATCTTTCTACTTCGCATAGAATTTGACCCAAGCTGAGGAGAACTAACTGCATTTGGAGAAAAGTAGGCCTTTCCATGATAACTTTATAAGATTAGTTGGTACCACTCTGAGCAATTAAGACATCAGAATCTATAATAGTGCCAATAATAATAGCTGCCATTTATTGAAGGTTTACTATATGCCAATCACTATGCAACTTTCTTTTTCTTTGCTTCATGTCATTTTGTTCTCTTATCCATTCTATATGAAACACATCTTCCTGGTTCCCTTTTATTGTTAAGTAAACCTTAACCAGTGAGGATACTGAGATTTTAATAAATTTCCCAAAGTCATACAGTTAATAAAAGGTAGGATTGGAGTTTGAAACTAGGCAGATTGATTGCAAATCCTACATTCTTCACTGCTCTAGCATAATACTTCAATTCTACTACATTATGGTGTGGTAATTTACTTTAACTCCCTGTTAATTTTTTCTCCACCAAGTCTTTCAATATGCCTCGGCTTTTGTGCTAACACTTTTTCATCTTTTCTCAGCACAGTCTTGCTGAAACATACCTGCCTTCTGCAAATGAATTTGTGAGGAATTTGGGAGCAAATAAGCTTTTCTCAATCCCCAGGGAATGACCTCTCATATCCAAACTCCACAGAGGGCCTGTGAGCTGGAAACCAGGTTAACAGCTTAAACCTGTTAGGTTGTGGAAGCCCTCGTATGACACGAGCATCAACCAGGACATGCTTCAGTTAGGCTCGCCCCAAACTTCCCAGATTAAATGTTATCTCAGGAGAAGATTACCCTTGAAATCACATTTGGCTCCTTTCTCCCTATATTTCCCACTAAGGACACCGAAGCACAAATTATCATCCTATGCTTTGGCGTCTTGCTGAGGGAACCAGGGCTTTTTAAAAACCTTAACCTTGTTCACAGGAGATATTGAGTGGCCCCAGATCTTCTATATGTTGGATCTGTGTCTCGTGGCTTACGGCACCTACATATCCTAAATAACTGGACTTGTCTCTGTCTCAGTCAGCGCAGGCTGCGATAACAAGTATCCATAGACTAAGTGGCTTAAGCAACAGACATTTCTTTCTCACAGTTCTGAAAGCTAGGAAGTCCAAGATCAAGGTGTTGGCAGATTTAGTTTCTGGTGAAACTCTTTCTGGCTTATAGATAGCCACCTTCTCTCTACATCCTAACATGGTGGAGAGAGACAGAGCTCTGGTCTCTCCTCCTTTTCTTGTAAGTACACTAATCCCACGATGGGGGCCTCATCCACATGACTTCATTTAACCTAATTATCTCTCAATGCCCCATGCCCAAATACCATCATATTTGCATTTAGGGTTTCAACATATGGATTTTGGGGAACACCAACATTCAGTCCATTCAGTTTTCACTAACACTTCCCAGGTTGCAGCACCCTTTGGTAAGGTCTTATATGAATTATATAAATGACATCATGCTTTCTCAAAAAGTCAATCTGGTCATTATGGACAACTAACTAAGGTAATGCCTGACTTTCTCTGCCAGAATCCTCTATAATTCTAGAGATAACTATACAGTATCTCCAGGCCACCTTTCAGTCAAATTGTAAGGAGACTGTATCATATCTGACTGGGAGCCACAGTTGATTTCCCAGTTTTAGGAAGTACATTCCTCTGCTTATATAGAGTCTGGTGACAGTACAGTGTCCTCATAACAACAACAGATCAAGATAATAATTAGACCCTAGAACAATACCCATCAGGTTATATGTACTTGCTGCAATCAGTTCCTCCATGATTCTGCTATAACAACATAATATAATCTCTCCATCTAGAGTGTGACAGTCCCAATAATTTTACTGATTCTATCCTTGGAACTCTGCACTCAGACAGTAGTTACATATTCCAGCCAAGACTTTTGCCACAAGTTACCATTAACAAACTGCCTGCCTAACCTCCATTTCCACCTGGCTGACTCATGAGCTACCACCTGGGGAAAATGCTGTCTTGTGTGGATTATTGTACTAGTGTTATAGTTATGGTGTTTGGATATTACCTTCATATTTCACCCTAGAATGTAGGTTTTGTAATTAATCTGGAAATAACAATTCACAACCTAGGATAGTGTTAGTAGACAGCTGCTATCAGCAAAATTGGTCAAAGAGTTAGTAAATCAATACACTGTATCATGATAATAAAATTACTGAGATCTGAAGGTAAAAATTATAGAGATTCAAATCTAAACTTTAAGGGAAGGAATGATTTTCTCACAATTAAAATTATTGAAAAATATAATCAGCTGTCCCATGAAGTAGGATTTCCATTGTACTAAGAGCAAGTAGAGCAAGTAGACATTGTATGTCATAAAGCGAGTTTCAGCTTTGGGTGTGCAGGGCTGACTCTCTGGAGTGGGAGCCCCAGAGGGTGTCAAGCCCTAAGGATATTGGGATATCCTTCATGGATATCCACTGAGGTTATCCATGGACGTGAGTTAATAAAAAAGAGTCCTATGTATATACTAGAGAGCTCACATGCTATGCTGAAGCAGGTAGAGAAGGAAAAAATCACAAGATGAAAGAAAACCCAATGAGTAGGAGCCCAGGGAAGGAGTTGTATCAATGTTCCTAAGTTTGAAATGAGGCTGAAACTAACAGAACTCCAGGAGGTCAAAGTGACAAGTGGGACAGAAACTAGGCAGAGATAGAGTGGGTTGTGAATGAAGAGTTGTAGGCTTGGTCAAGAATAGAATTTTGGAAGAGCTGGCGTTTGAGTGCTGTGGGTCTTCCCATATGATTTTGTACAGTTGATCCTCATTATTCATGGATTTCATAAACGTAAGTTCACCTATTCATTAAAATGCATCTGTAATCCCAAAACCGATATACATAGTGCTTTTGCAGTTATTCACAGATATCCTCAGAGTTGTGAGAAATCTGAGCTGCCCAATGTGCCCTTTCCTGACTGAGTTTGAACAAGGCTATGCTGTGCTTTCTTGTTTCAGCTCTCATACTGTAAGCAAGTGTCCTTTGGGGGTCTATTGAATGCCACATTCCCCCCCATTTTTTTGTGCTTTTTTGGATAATTTTACTATTTAAATCGTCCCTCAAGCATAATACTAAGGTGCTGTCTAGTGTGCTGAGTGCAAAAAGGCAATGATGCACCTGACCAAGAAAATGTGAGTGTCAGGTCAGCTTCACTCAGGCATGGTTAGAGTGCTGATGGCTGTGAGGTCAATGTTAGTGAGACAACCACATGCATATGGTGTTTTTAAACAGAAATACAGGTTAGGTATGGATATGTTAATGAAAATATTGTGAACAGAGGCTTGCAGGAAACTAACGCTGTATTTTCCACTAGGTATAATGGTTAAGTATTTGCTAATTAAATGTTTGTGGAGATTTTATAGAACATAACTACTACAAATAATAAGAATTGACTGTAGAACCCTGTATTGTAAACCATGAACAGTTTAGATGCCCTGAAACCTCAGGGTCCCAGTAAATGCAGAAAGAAATAAAAGCTGAAGTATGCAATTATGGTGAAGCAGGAAATTATTTTTATGCTGATCAGGTAGAATTTGAGTGCTGAAAATTGTCCCCCCTTCACAGCTACTCCCGTCTGAAACATTATAAAAAATGCAGTGAGCCTATGACTCTGTTTCTCTGACCTGGCAGAATCCTCACTCTGTACAGTCTGCTGAAACCTCTGAAATCTGGGACACAAGTCTTGAGGAAAAAGAAAAGCATGGTTGGAGGGCACAAGGGAGCATGTCCACTTATAGCATCTGTGGGAACTCTTCACATTGTTTATTAGCTGAAGTTAATGTTGCCTCAATCAAGACCAGATGTCATTCTCCCAAACTTGATGTAGACCTGGCTTAGTTCTCCTTCCCAGATAGAAAAACCTTCCATCTAAGATTCCAGTTACTTATAACATATATTCATTATGTTCAAAGTGTTTTGTTATGAGAAAGGGCAGATACTGAGAAGAGCAAAGCTTAGTCTTCACCACTAAAATAGTGAAGCCCAACTATAATACTAGAGCATTAATAGAGGGGTTTTAATCATGCCCAGGATTTGTTTTAATCAGGTGTGGTAAGACACACAGACACAAAAATCATTGTCATGAAAAAGAACATTTTATTATACTCCTAGTCCCCTAGAAACAGGAGTCGTGGCAGAACATGTTATTCAAGGCAACATTGGGAAGCACCAAGGCAAGATGAGCAGACATAGAGGAAGGAACTGCTGGCGGGAGCCTTGATTGTGCTTCTCTAGGAAAGGAACCATGAGGCAACGTAAGCAAGTGTAGGACTGGATAGTTTGAAAAATTCCAATGGGTTCTGGGCTATAGAGGTTGTCCCTAGTTATCCAGTACCTGGCCTTGGGGTGATTAAGGCAGGGGCATAGACTTTCTAAGGGGATATGGGGTTAGAATTGTTTGGTTTGCATATCAGTGCCATGTTTGCAGGTAAGCCTTTACTATCACTAAGAATTAGATAACCCTGGAAGGGGCAGTCCCTCTCTGGGTCATCAGAGGTCAGAAGCCTCTGATGTCAGAGCATCAAGAAAACAGAAAATAAGAAAATAGAGCTAATACAGGTAGCAGTGTGCAAAATGTTGGCTGGGTCTAGAAACACCCACTCTCCAATGCATCCTTGGAATCTGGATTGTAGTATGGAACTTTAAATCCGGTCCTGGGGCTGTACATGGGATTCTCACCTGCTGTTGATGACCATTTCATTTCCCAGGAGAGACTTAGGCCACAGCAGGTCACATCATTCAGAGAACAAAGGCAGACTGAGTTCTGAGTAGAAATTTAGTGGGATTTCAGGACAAGCAAAGGGCCAAGGAGGAGTCAAGAATCATAATCAAGAATAAGTTGATGAGATTGTGACAACTCCAGTCCAGTTCCAAGAAAGCATTCATACCCAAGAGGGCATCCATCTGAGAGAGTGGAAGACAGTCCACACACCCCTGTCTCTGCAAGCCTGTGACACTCTCACGTACCACTCAAACCAGCCAGTTAAGAAAGCAGAAGACATCTCAGTGTTCTTTGCAGCAACCACTCAGGCCTTTCTTATTTGCATTCCGTCTGCTCTTGCTCTGAACCTGCATCTGTCATACTGTAGGCTCCTGGCTCTACATGATAACCTGGGTTCTGCCTTTGCCCTTGGTCCCTGGTGTCTGTACCTGACATTTGATTTCCACTTTCTCTAAAGGGCTTCAGCTTTGGCTGGCCCCCTGGCTCTTCACATCTTTCCCACAGTTCCCCTCCCTTCCTCACCGTCTGTTTTGCTGTATCATATCTCTACGGCTCCACTCACCCTACATCACCCAATCACTGAGGAGAGAAGTGGGCATGCCAGGGTGAGATCTCAAGACTTTCAAGTAGAGGCAGAGCCCAGGTATCCAGAGAAATCCATCTAATATGACTTGAGGAAGAGTAGGATCCAGCCCAGCCTGGGAAACAACATTGTCGGTGCCCAGATGTCTACCTGGAATAGAGCAAAGGTCTTCTCAACCAGGAATGAGAGGTATCAAGCAGAAAAACTCCAGGTGTTCTGCTAACCTAAACCAGAGATGGATAGATTGTCAGATGAGAGTCCTATAAAGGATGGACTCCAGCAGCTGTTTTTCAGAACTGCCATGGGAGAGCAACAGAATAAGTTCATCCTCCTCCAAAGGCCCACAGATGCAACAATGCCAAACACAATGATAATAGTCGGCATTTCTTTAATACTTGTTATGTATTCCAAAATTTCAAAGGTTTTCAAAATTTTTTCAGATGAAAAAAGGGACAGATTAAAGAAGTTGTGATTTGTCCATGGTGCCACATATATAGAGTGGCTAGGGCCCATTTGAGAGTGAAAGGGGGAGTTATAATAATTATTCTGGCACAGTGGACAACCTGGAATTGTCCAGGTCAAACCAGGAATATGATCACCCCTGCTTATAAAGTAAGTACTGGAGCTGGGGTTCAAACCCAGGCAAACTCTCCTAAACTCCCCTGCTCACTGAGGAAGGAGCGTTAACATCATGCCCAGCTAGACCCATTGATCCTGGGATAGTGTGCCTGGCAGCCTTTAGAGGAGGTTGAGTGTTACTCTATGATGAGATCTGAACCAGGCAGAGACTGACAATCTGAAAATAGTGAATGCTAATAGAGAGATTTCTTTAAGTTGCAACATACCAGTAACATATGCCAAGATTCCTGATAAGATCATATTATTTATAATTAAAGGAGCTGAAAAAAAGCCAGAGATTGAGGAGTATTAGACAAAAGTCAGGCAGTTCAACTATTAGAGTGATTCCACATATAGTGAGAAGTTACAGAATTGTCATACCCTGGCATCCAATTAGATTTCTGCACACCTGACATTTTTACCTCAAAACAGACAATTAAAATATATCTTGATAACATCTTTATTGTTATATTGTGTTAAGACCCAGTTAATCCAAGCAATAAAAATAATGATAATGCCTTAAATTTATAAGACATCTTTTTTTTTTCCTTCAGAGCTCAAACGGATTACCTGGTAATTATAATCTCATGCATGTATATAATCACAGAATCATCTATAGAAGGAAAGGGTAGGATATTAACTCTCCCTGATTCTTCACCTGGTCCCTCTATTTCATAGATGGGGGAACTTGGTTATAACAGCATAAATTGCTTCACCGCGATTCAGAAGTGAAGAGAAAGGGAAATCACATTATGTGCCTCTGCTGATGATACAACTTCATGTCATTAATCAATAATGAAGAAATCAGACTCGTATTGAAATTCAACGACAGCCAGGATCAGGACGGAAGCATAATTTACCAGGAAGACCTAGACTGAGAATCAGGAAACTTTGGTCAGTAGCCCCAACTCCCCCACTGTTCTAAATCCCCCAATATCTACTTCTGCTTCTGTAAAGTGCGGGAAATGTCATCTGTCTCGCTTTACAAGAGGGTGGGATTGTTACACGAAAGATGGGAAAATGTACTTTGCACAACTCTAAGTGTTGCAAAAATGTAATCAGGCATTTTAAGAGTGTCTGTGTCACAGGAAGAGAAACAAAGTCCATTCGGGGCAACTTATTTGGACCAAAGAGTGGAAGAGTCATAAATAGAAGGATGAATAAAGTCTTTTAGAACTCATTGTGCTCCATTCTCCCGTCAACATTTTCACAGTCCTTCAGAAAGACAGATTTCAAGCCAATTTCAGACCCCGCTGCCCTCTTCTCCATTGTTTGCATAACTTCTTTTACACTTATCTTAATGCTGGTCCTCAGGACTGTCTGCGTGATTTCTAGTTTTTCCTCCCTTTGGAAGTGAACGAAATCTATGCAAAAGAGCCCAGGGGTACAAAGCAAGGAAAAATTTATAGGGCACTGGCACACTTCAAGTCCTGAGCCAAATATCTTCGAATGCCCCTAGGATTTTTCTTTTTACTCATAAAGTAATGGGAATTGTTAAGTGTTTTGAGAATTGCAGTTTAGAAGACGCTGTGCCTCCAACCACACAAAGGGCCCGAGGTCTCCTCCAGGAAGCAGCACTTGTGTTGAATAGATATTTGGTTTCATGATATAATGAAGTTTCTGATTGCAGAAATGTTGCTCCTGTGTTCCTGTCATTATTGTTGTGCAAGAGTCAACAGGGATAGAGTTTTGTTAAGTCTGCGTGTGGAAACCTGACAGTCTTATGAAGTCTCCACAATGATGGGAATGGCTGGGACTGGAATGTTCTTGGCCACTATATTAGTTACCTGCATTGCAAATTGGTGCATATTGCTGGATTAAGGAGATACGGTCATCCTAATCACTGTTAGGACACCGCTGTTAGCATCTCTGCTAAATTTTTAATTCACACGTCACTTTATGAGACAGTCTCTGTGGAGCCAAAATTGAAAAAGATTGTTTTCTGCAGTTAAAACACTTCACTTCCCTGATCTAGTATTTCCAGACTCTGTATACATGCCCAAGAAGAGAAAATTTTGCCAACATATGGGCAACCATTCTGAAAAGCCAATAACCCATAAGTTACCTGCCTATGCTAAACATTTTCTAAGCACTCTAAGGTATTCTGCATTCCCATAAGAGTTGAATTTTTTTTGATTGATAAGGTGAAGCATTACCTGGATGCTATCACTGCATTACATGACCTCATGACTGCAGATTCTACATGATGCTAAAAACACAAATATCCCAGAAAAAATGGAAAACTTGACCAAAATGTATTGTTTTGTTGAGATTCAGGTCATTTCAAGAAATACTTATTGAATGTGTGTACTATGTGCCAGCATGGCCACCACTGTATGTTAGTATTTCCACAAAAAAGGGAAGGATGTGGATGGATGAAAACTTTCTTAAGCATCTGTTTTGTGCCCAGCACTGTGCGTGATGCTTTAGATACTTTAATTCATACAATGAGTGGATAAACATGAATGGTCAATTTTAACTTTCCCTTTTTTAAAGATGGGAAAACTGAAGCTCTGATAGATTAAACAACTTTCCAAATGTCTTGCAGCTACAAAATGACAGGATAGGACTTCAAACCCAGGTCTAATCCAAATTGAATACCTCATTCCACTTTTTCTAAAAAGCTGTCCTTGAACCTCCATCTCTGGGATAGGTGTTCCTAATATTTACTCCAATTGCACCCTGTACTTCTGCCAATGTACTTCTTATATTGCATTATAGTTGCTTAGTTGCCTATAACCACTTGGTAAGTTTCTTATGGGGAAGGACTTTGGGAGTCTTGTTTGCCTCAAAACTTAGCACAGTGACTCACATATAATAAGCCCCTAATAACTAATAAATATATCATATCATATTCCTTCAAAGTAAAAATTACCTGTCATAGAATTCTGCCTTTCTTTGTCATGTAGAGGGAAACCCCTGCAATGTCCACTACTTCCTGTGCATCCAATGACCCTGCTGAATTGGGGTAGACTTGACCCTCTATACAGCAGAGTCTCTCTGGCATCACCCTGTTGGCAACGGATCTTGTCCATTCTGGCTGACCTCCACCTCCCTGCTACCTTGAGTCTTGTGTAACCACCTTGAGTTCAACCATTTAAGAATTTTTTTACCACTTTGAATATACCAGATACTATCATAGGTGCTGAAAATACAAAAATTAATAAGATATAATTCCTGCCCTTCAAATGCTACCAGACTAGAAGGGAAGCACAGATGTCAATATTGATATTGGTTTCTGTTTCCATCACCAGGGGTCACTCTACTGCATTGCCTCTGCTTCTTATCACCGTACTCTGTTCCTACAATTCTCCTGCCAGGCACTCCAGCCATGGCCCATCATTTTCCAATACCGACCACTACTGGCAAGATGGTTCTATTGAGAATGTGTTAGCCCAAATCCCTGAGTCACTAAAGGCTCATTCATTGCAGGGGCAATTTCTATTGTTTGTGACATTGATGTGGTTTTGGTTCAAGACAGAATGAGTCTAAATCTTAGTTTCAATTTTATAGCTGTGTGGTTTTAGGCAAGTTTTGCAACTTCTTTTTTTTTTTAATCTGCATTAAAAAGATAATAATAGCCCTTTCATGTGATTATTATGAGAATCAAATATGAAAAGACCCCAGCAAAAAATGTGTTAATATTATTATTATTATTATTGCTACTATAGCCACATATCCTGTTGAGACACCAACAGACCACATTGCAATTCCAGTTGGTACCATAATTGCCCACTGCTCTCCTCTGAGGCCTACATCTGTTGTTTTCACATCCTTTCCAGGGACAGTTCTCCCAACTCTGGCTGAGCCTGCTGCCTCTTCTCCAGGTCAACATTTTTGTCTGCCAGAGCATGCTTGGCATGGAGAGGCTTTGTTCTTACAGGCTCCATCTACATCAGAACTAAACTAGATGAACTGGTTTAAGCTAGAAAGCCAAAGGAGCAGGACCATATTCCACGTTGCACTGACTGAGTCCAAAAGTATAAGAACCAAATACATGTTACCTGCTACAGAGTCTTCCTAATCCAAATATTCTCTGCTCTGGTTCTCTCTCCTGCCATTTTGCTTTTGTCAAGATCTCCTCCCCAAGGGGTATCATGTCCATCATGTAAGTATCAATATTTGGATCTTAATTGGTAAACATTCTCTTAAGCCTTTTCAAAGTCCTCTTTCTAGTCCAAGCCAGGGAGCCAGAGAGTCTTTTCAAAAGAGGCTCCTGAGACGTGGGACATCCCACTTTAATCTGTGACTATGCAAATTAGCCCCTGGGCTAATTTGTGAGAAGAATGTTCAATTGTCAAATATGTTGGGTTTACAGATAAAAGTAGAAGAAAAAAGACAATTACTTTTATAAGTACAATCTCCAGTCTTTATGTGTGAAATTGGGCCAGGCAATTGTTCAGTTCCATTAGATGAATATTCTAAGCTTCGGTCCAGAGCTGGATAGTCACAGAGGGATAATTCCAGAGTCATCTAGCAAATTAAAACAATTGTTCATTTGTAGAATGAAAATAATTCCCACATAGAAGCTTCACTTTAAGTCAGAGCTAATATTTCCCATTTCTTGTGGTCACACTACTTAGGTCCAAACCTATGAAGTGTATATGAACTGGAGCTTGTAATTGAATTTACTTAGAGGGCTGTGACTCTTCTTATCCAAGGTAGAATAGTCTGAGAAAGCAAATTAGAACTATTGGTTATAATCCTGGCTGATATTCCTTTATAATCACCACCAGAGGAGGTCACGAGAGAAATTTCTGATGGTAGAAACATTATATACTAGCACCAGACATAAGACATGATCAAAGAGACATGATCTCAGCTAGAGAGGAAAGACTCATTTCTTGACGCTCAATTTCTCCCTCTCAGGAATCAGGGCTGTGCTTGAAATGAATTGTAAAATGGAAAGCACCTGTAAATTTAGTGGATTTTATTACAACACCACAGTGGCAGTATTAACTATCTCTTTAAGGTGGAATAAGAGAATTTCAGCTCTTTCTAGCAGGAAAAAGACCTCAGATGTTTGCTTAAGCCTACCCAGTAAGAGTTAGTCACATGCTGCTTACTTTTAGGAAGATGTAAGGAGCAATATAAAAGTGGGTAATTCTAGAGCCCTGTTTATCTGGAAGCAAATACTTGAATTATTATTATTAAAATTAGTTGTATAGAATGAACAATTAACTCAGTGAATCAATTTCTGCCTAGATCAAATCAGGTAAATTTTCCATTCATTTGAAGATATCTGGCCATTTACGATAAATATTCTAGATCAACCAAATTTTCAGACATCCAGATTTCCACTCACACTGACGGTCTTGGAACTTCAATAGATCGATAAGCAGTCTTATCTCTTCTTTTGTATTTCTTGTTGTTTTTCCACAGCCTGCGCATCCAGGTTAAATGCTGAGATAGTTATGCAAATGAATTAGCAAATATGGTACTGAAATCTTTGGAAATATGAAGCTGATAGAGATGAGTACCCATTCTTGGAGCCTGTGAACAGAATCAATGCTTCTCATTCCTTGGTTCACAGAATGAGAGACTCCCTTCGGAGCCTCAGGCCCATATCAGAGTCTCCCTTCAGTCATCCGCAAGTGGAATTCAGCCTTGCAAAAGAATGCTGGAACCTCATGGAACATTTCGAAACTTCAAAAAGCCACAGGGGTAATTTGGGGCTGCCCTTTCCTCATATGAAAAAGTTTTCTTGTGGCACAGAGTAGAGGGACAAAAAATAGTAGGCCAATGCAGTAGGCAATTTTATGGTGGTATTTAGGGGCACACCAAATCTTAAAGAGTCTCCTTGAGATCTTCTATGTTTCTAATTTTAAAGATCCAAACATTAAAGCCAAGGTTGATTAAATAAATATCTCCCAGATCAAACTCAGTGGCAGAATCAAGAGCAGGGCTCAGGTCTTCTACTTCCTGATACCCCCTATTTCACACTGTCATGCCTACTAACCCACCTCCCCACTCCCCCCATCCCCCAAACACACAGTTTTCTTCTTAATGAGACAAAGCGCAAATATACTATCCACCTCTCTTTTGAAAATGCAACGTTTTCACTCTTTTGTCAACTCTTTCCCATCTCTTGCCTTCTCTTTCACTCCCAAGCTATTTAGGTAGTTAGAAAAAAATGTCTGAAAGCCTCAAGGAAACCAATATTTCTTGCAACATTCAAACCCTCTACTGTTCTGTTGGCCAGGAATTCCACAGTCAGCGTTTTTGTGCTATTTCTATTGAAACCAGAAAGTAAGTGTAGGAGAAAGTTATCTGAGAATTTAAGAGCCGCAGGAAAAATAAAAAAGTTCAGTTTAAATTCCATTTTAGAAACCATGGTCTCTTCTATAACAGGAGAGTTTTTATTGCTGTAGTGATAGCCAACAGCAAGCTAGACTCACTGGACTAATTGTTACTAACAATTATTAATCAACATCACTGGGCAATAACGCTATCACCTCACTGTGCCATGTGGGGGTCAGCTACTCATCCAGTCTATCGGTCAGCTTCCCTTTTGTAAAGAGCATTACTGCTCTACTTCCTAGAGTTCTGTGAAGCAATAAAAGCCCTCTGTACCCTGGAGAAGAGAGCCGTGTAAATATCAGGGGCATCTTGATGAAATATCTTGGGTTTATATGGCTTCCTTACTCCAAGGAGCCACGCATCCATTGCATCATTTATCATCACAACCACTCTGCAAGGGAAAAAAGATGGCAGGACTATTAACTCCACTTTACAGATGGGAAAGTTGAGATGGAATATGTCTTGTCTGTGGTCTTCCCACCAACTTGTGAGTCATAAGTGAAGGTGATTTTTCAAAAGCATAGTGCTACATCTGTTTAAAAACAAAGCTAAAAATCTCAACTAAAATATCCAGACTTCTTGCGTTCGACCATAAATTACATGTGATACACTGGATGGATGATAGATTGGAAAGCACATGGAATTTGGAGACAGAGGACCTAGATTCAAGTTCTGGCTATGGCCTCTATAAGTTATAGATTCCTGCTCTAGTAATTTGACCCTTTGTTTCTTTACTTTAAGATACAAAATTTTATTCTTATTTTTATTGTTATCTCATCACCTTTTAATACATTTTTTTATAATAAATGTATACAAAAGCACTTGATAAATGGTAAAATAATGCAAATGTTGTCAGTTACTATCATTTAAACCCCATCCTTTAAATATATATATATATACTATAAAGAAAAACTGCTAACCTGTCTTTTTTAAAATGCAGTAGAAAATTAAAGCCACACATAAAAGTTCCTGAAGGTCATCTTGCAAAAGTTCTTTGGAGAATAACTAAGGAAACACTCTGGTTTATGTGAAAGAAAATTTCAAAGTTATAAAATTTGAGAGCTCAAGTTGCAAAGTAGTCCCCAAAATTTCACAACTTTTTCAGTGTTATATGGTAAACTGGGTAAACAGTTTTCTTAGGTTACATGTTGTCTCACCTCCAGAAAACCACTTGGTCCCCTGTAGGTGACTTACTCCAAATCACACATTTGGTAATAAGGCCAAGGTTAGTTCACCACCTCTCCCTTTGGGAACTTAATGACCTTTCCAGTACTTTCTGCACTTAGTATAAGTATATATAGAAGCTCCTAAACTATTCCACTCAAAGATTCACAACTACTTCCAAAATGTGGTGGTTGCTATTAACTTGCTTATTTTCTTTCTGACCCATTGCATAGTTCCTGCCAACAGTTATCTTTTCAACAATTAGAAATTGATCCTTCTTTTAAAGATATTTTACTATAGGTTTAATAAGACTATTTCTTACCTTTAACCACAAAGCAGATAATACAGTCATGAGTATCATATAGACTATTTAATATAATCAAATAATTCTCAATTAAGTGATTATTCAGACTAGCATCTGTACCCTAATTGTATGTTCCTAAGAATTTCTGATGTTTTTTTATGTCCATTAACTCTTTTTCCCCAATCACATGGCAAGTAATACACCTCAGTCTCCTTTCATGTTGCACATAGGTCCTAGATTTTTCCTCAGATGCTTGTCAGCTCCATTGATTACTTTATGTATGGTATTTGCATTTGCTATTTGGTAAATTAGAATAGTCACATACCTACCAGTGAGAAACATGCAGTCTGAGTGCTATCCCCATGTTAAAGATAGGAAGATGCAATTAACATTGTTCATGAAACTGCAGTGTGGCTAGACAAGGTAGAGGCAGGTCAGCAGATTGGTTTCGTGCCATATGTCATTCCACAGCAATTGGAAGCAGCACATGTAAAAGAGTATTTTGTGGTCAGGTGCCACGACAGGATTGGAGAGCAACGTATGTTGTGGCATAGGAATGAGCTGTAGGGACATACTCTTGAAGAATGCTTACCAACCTGAACTGGAACAAGTGGTAGATGTTGGTTCATAAATTAGAGACTATGTGAAAGTCATCCAAAAACAAAAAAAAATTCCACCTAGGGAGGGTGTGCGGATCAGTTCTTATGGGCTGGCTCTTTGGGTAATACTGAAACAATTCAATACTAAGGAATTTAAATAAATTCCATTTTCCTTGGCCTGACTTTCAGCACTTTTCACTGTCTGACCCAAACCTGCCTTTCCAGTATTACCTCTAACAACTCTCTTTATCAGCTACCCCAGTGTAATAAATGATTTATTCATTATCCAAACCATTTTACATTTTCTTGATGCAAAGTCTTCCCCATATCTCCTTGAAGGTTCTTCTCTTTGTTTTCTACATATTCAGATCATACACATTCTTGCAAATGAGGCTAAAATTGCTCCCCTCCTTACTCACAGTTTTTCTTCATATTTAAATTCTTACAGCAATTATAGAATCACTCATTTGTCAACTAATTATGCATTCCGATTTTTAGTCTATATTTGATTGCCTTGTTGGTTTATTTCTGGCATTATTAACTCTGCATTTTTCTGACCTTTAGCTTTAACTAACATGGATTCGCCTTGACACAGGAAAAGTCTCCTATTTTTTCTTTGCATCTCCCTGGAGAAATGGTTTTGTTATATGCTTTCCAAACCCTGGGGTTCTAGGAGAGAGAGGCAAGGGAGGCAGAACTTCAGCTTCCAATCTTAATTCAAACAGAGGTCCAAGTTCACCTGATCTATATTTCACTGTTTTTGGATGTCTTAATCATAGTTTTATATTTCTTTTTGCCATAGCACTGACATAATGTTTTTTGAGGAAAAACAGAGGTAGCATGGTTATACTGGAAATAGACCTGCAGTGAGCATAGTAAGATGTGTCCTGACCCAAATTCTACCAATAAATACCTAAGGAATTATATACATATAATTCAGCCTCTCAGAGCTTCAGATTTCTAATTTGGGAATTAAAGTCTTTGGAGTAGATTATTTTGAGGATCTCCACCCTCATTTCTCTCCCTACACCCTTCTCTCAAAACCACCTCAACCCTAGAATACAGAAAGGGCTCAGTAAGTGTCAAAAGAATGAATCCTGCTAACCCTGTCGTAGTCATCCAATTTTTTAAATTCCTGTGTATGATTTCCTACTTTGTTTTGGAGTTCTAGTTAATGGTTAAAATCATCTATTTTAATAATTTGAGGTATACCAACCAGACCAGGAAATAAAGAAAACAAAGCATTCCAAGTACTTGTCTCCAGTTTTTCATAAATAATAGCTAGTTATCAATGGAAGGTGCAATGGCACCCACTAAGGTTCTTTCCGTCTGTGCTGAGCCAGGAGGAATGCCAACCAGATCAGTAATAACAGCCTCCTGAGTGGGGAGAAATGAAGGCTGTTCGATTTTGTATTCTGCTTATTTCTATTTTAGAAGAAAACAGTTGACACTGTCTCACTGAAAAGAAAACGCGCTCAGATTTCATCATCAAATAGTATTTATTATTAATCCCCGGAGGGTGTATGGGGCTGTGCTAAGTGTGCCAATTTGCTTACCACCTGCTAGTGGCCTTTTTGTGTGTCAGAACCTGGTATCCTTGCTGTTGCTGCTAGAGGTAAGAAAGGGCAGTGACAAAAATATTAAAGGGATGAAAAATAGACTTTGGAGGAAAGGTCACAAGAATTGCAAAAGGTTAGTCAGAGAGGGGAAGGCAAAAGGGTTGCCTGATTACTGTTTTGGAGCCTAGGGATGGTTTTCAGTTGGTGCATTATCTATGAGCAGGTAGCCTCTAAGGCAGCAGAATATCAAACAAGAGGGAATGCATTTAGATTAAGTGGGGGAAATGTTGATCTGCCAAAAGAAATGGACTACTTAGAGACTGCAGTAATTCTATCCCTGGAGATATTGAAGGAAGAACAGAGATTCATATATCCTGAGGGAGGGACATGATGAATCAAGCCTGTTTGAAGGCAGGACTATGGGCTCTTAGGTCATGATTTCATAATTATCCTCAAATGATTGCCTTGATTTCCAAGCTCAAGAATCTTCTTGATGTGGAGACATCACTCTGGCAGTGCAAAATCAGGAAACATTTCACAGAGGAATAGGCATCTGAACTAAGCCCCGAGTGAGATTTTGACAAGTGGAAAGAAAGAGAAAGGCAATTCTAGGTAAATGAAACAAAGGCAAGGAAACATCATGTAAATGAGGTGAGTGACTGTAATGCCTCAGAATTAATGATGCGGATTTAGGAGTTAATAAGTCCACAGTGTGGATCCAGTCTCTACACCTTACTAGTCACATGACCCAGGAGGAGTTGTTTGGCTTCTAAGCCTCAACTTTCTCATCTATGCAACAAGAAAAAGATAAAAATACTTCCACAGAGCTGTTGTCAGGATTAAACGGGACATACATGGAAGAGATAGCAAAGTGCCTAGTACATAGTAGGTGTCTAATTAATGGTATAGTAATAATATTAATGACAGTAAAGTGATTCAATTTAAGTGGAAAATTGAAGGTGTGTAAATGAATAATGGAAAGATAAGACGAATACGGAGCTGTGACATCATGCCATATTCAACAGCATGTGTCTTTCAATGAAATTCTCCTGTTTCTCTGCATCAACCTAAAAGGCAAACTTCCTGTGAATCCCCCCACACAAAGTTAGTTTCTCCGTCCTCTGCTCCCAAAGCACTGTGAACGTACCTCTGTTAGAGAACTTAGCCCAGAAAATTATGAGTATTGGTGTGACTCAGCTCCATGAGGACAGGTGTGAGTCTTGTTGGGTTTTCTAGCCCCATTTCCCAGCACATGCTTGTCATAGAGCGGGAGCTCGGGAAACATTTAAGTGAATCACTTGCACTTCTCTTCTAGCTGCCTCTGGTGCTTCCCTCCGGTAAAGGGGCTAAAGATGTTCTAGTGGTTTGATTTCCTGCAGCACCATGCAGGAGACCTGGGAGGAGGGAGCTCATGCCAGGAGATGGGCTGGCCTCTGCTTGCCATGAACCCCAGTGATTCTGGTGTTTTTGGCACTCACAGTGACCTTGGGTCTATGGAGCTACAACCAGATCCTAAGCCTTAGCCACACCTTCTGAGTAAACGATCGAGTTGCATTTAATGAAATCTCAACCTAAAAGGTGAACCGTGGAATGAGTTACTCATTCTGTCTTTTAAATACCTCCCCATTTCCCAGCATGGGTTTGTACCTGATATAATTTGCCAGTTTAGTGCATTACCTAGGGGCCCAAGCTGATTGTCTGCTCTAATAACATAAAAGACATGATTCGATTCAAAGTCTACCTATGATGGAGTAGAAAAAACCTTAGACTGAGACAATGAAGGTTTGAATTTGGCTCTGCCTCATGTTAGTTCCTTGGATCTTGTCAGCCATTCGCTCTCTGTATGTCATTTGGCAGTAAAATGGGAATAATTGTGCCCACCTTACAGGCTTTTCATGAAGATAAAGGGAATTGTTTATCTGTTTGTTTACTCATTCATTCATTCATCTTTCATATTCTGTCTGATTCAAGAAAGAAAAGAAACAATGTTTCTCTGATAGTTTGAAAATTGTACCTTGTAAATATAAGGTGTTATGTTATCCTCAAGTGTCTTCAGAGTGTTCCTATAAAATAATTACTGTCCACTTTTATTAATACAGCCACAAGGAAGAGAGATTGTCAAAAAATCCAATACTCAATAAGCAACAAGCTCACTGAATTATAGTAGGGCATAATTCCCCATGCTCACATAATTTAAAGTGAATCACATCTTAAAAATAAATCATTTTATCTATTATGATCCTCTTTCAATGCTGTGAATACTTTTTAATACTGTAAAGGACCTCAAATTTTTGTAGGTTATTTTCCATACAATAATCAGTAACACTGCTTGTTTGAGGGCAGCAATCGTCCTGGTATGATTGTTTGATAAACACCTGAATATTATCCAGAAACAAAATGTAAGAGAGAATCTGAAAAAACATTTTTTTGGAGAGGCAGATATAAATCAGTCATCAAAATGGAATGTGGATTGGTAAGATTCAAATGCAGTAATTTCCAACCATTGGAAAATTAATAGTAGTCAACTCTATTATTGTTTGATTTACCTAAGGACTTCTACACACACACACACACACACACACACACACACACACAGAGCAGAATGCAGTATAATTTGGTGAAAAGGTAATGGCACATGGAGTAAGGAAAAAAATCAATCCTCCTTTTTCTATTTATGAGTCAAGTGACCATAAGTAATGCAAGTCACTTAATCTTGACACTCAGTTTCCTGTAAATTCTGTAAAATGAAGATTGCAATACCCACCTTGCCTACCAGGGTCGTTGTGAAAATCAAATAAATTACTATATGTTAAAAAACTTGAAACATTCACATTTCTTTTCTTATATACCTATAGTTCCACAATAGCTACTTAGACATTAAAATCTGGATTTGTGATATTGGGTTTTGGAATCATTGGTAGACAGTCTTAGAAAGATATTTTTTATCTATGTGGTAAAAGTATAATTCAGTAGATATATAATAAAGTGACCACAACAACCTGGGTGAGAACTTCTGGAATCCTGACATTGACCATCAAACTTCCTCCCATCCTCCCGGTGATGACCTGCTTTTGACCTTTTAGTAGATGGCTTTTCTATTTATTCTAGTGATTAATCTAGGATTTCAGCAAAATTAAAGCTGGAAGTCACCTCTCTGAGAAATTTGAGTATTACACTTGCTACTAGTGCAGTTTGTGATACTTATAACATGAGAATTTAGAAAGCACTTCTGATTTTGCCTTTGTCTTAATTTCTACCGGTTGAATAATTTATTTCAAGAATCCAACCCAAAATGTGATACACACACACGCACACACATACACACACATGCTCATAAACATTTTCCTAACACTGTTGCTTGGAGATTCCATCTACATTTACCAAACACAATCTTGGTACCTTTATGCCCTATGCTCTTAAAGACTATTGGGGAGGAAGGGAAGTAAACTTTCTATGTTCATCAGATGCAAAAACGTAAGACCTGAGTTTGTCCTGTATAATTACAGAGAAGGCATTGCAGACTCATAACCTTGTGAAAGGATGGGAAAGAGCAGGAACAACAGACGGGCAGATTAAAACAAATCAGGGTTACAGATCAGACCCTTGGGCTAAAGAGCTCTGGATCTCCTGGCGCTTCCCCCATTTTACTGTGGTAGCTGTGGTAGGGTTCTTCCTTCTTTCCAAGTTGAGGAGAAAGGAGGGAAAAGTCCTGCATTTAAGGCTGGGGACTTGAGAGCCACTGACTGCTGCAGTCACATTAATTTTTCTCTGACTCTGTGGATCTCAGGCTGGAGAACAGGGACATTGCAAGTTGCCTGCTGCGCCTGGATTCTATACTAAATGCAAAAACAAAACCCCCTCTGTTATCAAGAAGTCACTTGTCTCAGTAGTATTTCTCTAATGATCACATATAGTTTCCCAGAAAGTGTTCCTAAATTATTTAAGAGGAACAGCCTGTCACCCTGCGCATTAAGATTTGCCTGTGCATATCCAATTCCTAAGGTGCACTTGATCTCATTCTTTTGGCTTTGGGAGGAAAATTGACAACAAAGGAGTTTTTGGTTGTTTGTCTGTTTGTTTGAAAGGGTTGCTTTTATTTTGTGTGTGTGAAGAGGAAATGATGAGGATTGTCTCCTAAGGTGAAATTATAAATTAGAGAAATCCACTATTTCCTCCAGCCTGGTGGTGAGCTATTATCATAATATGATCAGTGATAAGCAACCATGGAATAAAGCAAACATTTCATAATAATTAGTTGTGGCCCCCTTTTTTTTTTTTTTTTTTTTTAGTGAAATAATACTCTGACCTTTAATTCAGGGTAATAGCCTGCCGGTGAATCAAAAGAATAGCAAAAAAAACAGGAGCTTGTGACATTTCAGAGAGCGAGGAATAGCGAAGGGAGTGGAAAGGAGGCAAGAATCATGAGACAAGAATATGGGGGGAAACAGAAGATGGAAAGGAATAGAGGGAGGAGAAAAGGGAGACCCGGGAGGTGAGGAAGGGGGTAAGGAGAGAGGCAAACAGGGAAGAGATTGCAGGTAAAAATAAAACAGAAAAAGCCCAGGTGGAATTCATGCAAACTGTTCTCATCAACACTGCTACTCCCTCCTGTCACAGGAACTGTCAAACAGGCTCCGCTCGTAATGAAAGGAAAAATATTTTATTCAGATTTATTAATTTGAAAATGAAGCCCGCCTGTCGAGAGGGGGACAGTTCTTCTCAATCTGTCATCGTTGAACCACACGCTCCTGACATCAGGATTCATTTGTCTTGTCGGCTCTGACAGTTGGATTCTCCCAGAGCTCTTCCTAGTGGATCGCCCTGGGATTTTAAACCGGATGAAACACATTCCGACAAGGAACAGCCTCTTTATTAATGCAAATTACATGAGGAGGAGAGAAAAAAAGAGAGAAAGAGAGAGACGCCAGCAGCCGCTCCGGTGTTCTTATCCCTGTATCAGTCATTTGTTATTTACATTTATACACATTTTTCAGTTTTAATAAAAGGAGACCCGGATTTTCAGTGACATTTATGGACAGTTTGTTTCAAAAAAAATGATGCCATCACTATAATTGTATGCAAAAGAAAAAGGAAAAAAAAAAGCCCAGCACCGCGTTCCCCTCGGTTGTGTGCGCAGCGTCCGGGGAGCCGGGGCCGCGCCTCCTCGGCGCAAGCGGGTCGCGGGTCGCAGGCGCCGCCACCCGCTCCGGGGACCGCGCTTCCAGCGCCCGCAGCCCGGCCTGGGCCTCGCGAGTCCGGCCGCCGCCCCGCGGTCCCGGAGGCCTTCGCCAGCGCCCGGCAGTTCCACCTGCGCGCTGCTCGGGACGCCTGGCCGTCGCTGCCGCCGGATTCTGCCTCGAAGGCTTTGGGAGGCCCACCCCTTTGTCTCGAGCGCAGAGCCCAGAGCTAAATGCGCAGCGGAGTGCGGAGCTCCTTAGCGCCCACTCTCCCATTGGGACGCTTGGCACGGTGCCTGCGTTTGGAGGGGCCCACGAGAAAGCTTTCATGGTAATTTCTTTTAGAATCAGAAGAAATCGTAATGGGTATGTAATCGTGAAGGCAGCCTGGATTATACTTGTCTTCATGTCAATGTAAGGATAAAAGATCACGTTTCCTAGTTTTTGATGGAAGAAGGGAGCCACGAAAACAAAAGGCCCACGAAAGGCGTAAGGCGGCCATGGAATACATGGTGTTAACGTGATGTGCTCTCTAGGAGGTTTTGAATCCTACGTCCTGGCTATGTGTCTGCTTGGACGAAGTTTCCCTTAAAAGTAGGCAAGCAACGGTTACCACTTTTTTCAGTTGGCCCCAACGTCCTGCAGAGGCAGGCAATGGTTGTCCCATCTGGTGGCACAACTGGCAGAAAGAGCCCGGTCCTGGGATTCTGGAGAGCTGGATTCTGATTCCATCTCAGTCACTGACAGGGATGTAGCCCCGAACATGCCACATGCATCCCAAGCTTGGTGACTGCCCTTCAAGAGGGCAATAGGACTGGGAGATTGCTTCCGTGCTCTCCAGCTGTATCACTGAATGATTCTCAGATTCCTCAGAGGAATGACTAACCCAGAGTGTGATTTCCTGATACAGTAACAGAGGTGAAATCTTCCTATGTTATCTGTCTAAAATTCTCCATGGGGTAGTGGGAAAAGCAGGGTCTAGGCTCTGCAGACTCATGTTCCAGTGGAGAATGAGGCTTCAACTAAAGTTAACCTTGGGAAATTGTAGTAACTTCTCAGGGTGTCAGTTTCCTCATCTGTAAAATGTGACTAGATGAGTGGTTCCCCAAGTGTGGTCCCAGATCAGCAGCATCAGCATCACCTGGGAGCTTGTTAGAAATGCAAATTCTCTGGCCTCAACGTACGGAATCTAAGACTCTCCGGAAGGAGGGGTAGGTCTTGGCAGTCTGTGTTTTATTAAGGATGTTCTGATGTCACTGAAGTTGGAGAATCACTGGTCTAGATGCTCTCTAAGGCCCTTTGCAGTTCCATGACTACAATTCCAAATACAGTGAGGTTGTTCCTTCATATTTACAGTATTTAAAGTCCACCCATACTTTAAGAATAAACTGCATAGGTAAGCTTTGCTAATTCTATGGGGTAGATTTTTTTCCTCTTTAATATTTAGGATCTTTATTGAAAGAGTCTTGAGGAGAAGAAATTGGAAAGTAGTAGTAAGCTGGGTGAAGGTGACCCAGTGCTGTCATTTCTCTAAATGCCCATGTGTATGGTACTGGTTCTTTAAATCTAGGAGATGGCCATCAAACCATGAAGAATTTTTATCCATGCATGACAGCCTTAAAACAGGTAACTCCCTTCATTCTCCCTAAAATTGTCTTTCCAATCAAATGAAAGGAAAGGACAAGACAAATAACCAAAAAGGCAAAGAGAATTTTGGTGATGTGTAAGGATACAACTAAGAGAAGCAGGGGGGAAATTGCCTTCTGCCTGATAAAGCAACACAAAAGACTACACCTAGCCAACAACCACGTGTAAAACAAATGTCTGGACCAGTGCACATTCAGCATCAGGGTATATATGTTTGTTTAATGATGTCTCCACGGTCTATAGAATTAATATTTAATAGCACTTGTCAGCAAGATTCTATACAAGGGTTTGTTCTGCCTTTTTTTAATGCTTGTTAGTGGTTGTGTCTTCCTGGGTTGTTCTTCGTTAATAGTAGAATTACTCTTTGCATTTGCAGCAATGTTTTTCTGCCTTTCTACTTGCGACTTTGCATTATTTGGCAGAATAGGGGAGATAGGGAGGCAGCAACAGAATTAAAAAGACCTTCATTTGTGCCTCTTCTCTCCTCAGAGTCATAAGACATAGAGAGAAAACAAGGGGTTTTTGTATGTTTGTTTTTGTTTTCACTAGTAGCACAGAACCTATCATATAGTATACACTCAAAATTGTTGTTTCATTATCATTATCATAGCTATCAACATAAGTCAAAGAATTGGGACTTGTAATATGATGCAGATGGTCCAGTTACATATATCTCAAAGATGTAATTTGTTTTGACTTTCAGAGTTATTGGACTTGATTTTAAATGGAATATTACGTTGTGATGTTAAAGTGAGCATTATTAGCAAATCATAGCATGTAAATCCCATATCAGGAGTTGGAAATGCTTGAAGATTCTGGCTTTTCTAAGAAATCATGAAGTAGAAAGTACACAGGAAGAGTTGTCAGCAATTCTGGGTCTATAACAGGCAAACTGGAGCAAATCATGTTAATTCTTCCTCCTCTTGCCCTGCTCTATTTACATCAGAGCATATTTTATTACCAGAAATTATAGATGCTTGCTGCTGGCTTACTCACTTGTGTGCTTACTGTTTGGCCCCTCACTTGTTATTCTTTCCCACTGGAATGCAAGTTCCATGAGGACAAGGACCTCGTTTGTGTTGTTCAGTGGGTCCTGTGAGTCTTTCTCTCTCCCACACGCTGAGCACCCTGTCCGGTACGTGGTAAAACCATATAGATGTTAGATGAATGACCAAGTGGGTAAATGCATGAATATGTTCATGTGTGCTAATGCCACAGGCATAGGGAAACATATGAGGGCTTTGGTCCCAGACCTACCTGACATAGAACTTGAGCTCCCCCCATAACAAGCTGTGCGACCTTGGACAAGATAACACAAGGCAACAGTGCCCACCATGGAGGGCTGTTTTACGGACTGGAGACAGAGGCTAGAAAGTGTTTATCCCTGTGTCTGGCCCATACTCATTAATGGTAATGATTGTGTAACTATGGTCTCAAATAAGCTGTGCACTTAAAAGCACCCATCAGGTCCTCCACTTCATATCTCTCAGATTCCCTGGCACACTGAAGGACAAATAGTAGGAGCTTAAATAAATATGGGCTTGACTGCTTGATTGATAAACGCCAGCTCTAAGCACAATGGGAAAAGCTTGTTGTATAAACAACCCCAGTCCACAGATATTCATCAAGTAATGACAATGACCAAGGAATTGTGCTCATCATTGTGTTAACCAGACATCAGTAAAGAATTGGAAAAAAAAAAATCTCTAAAACGCTAAGAAGTGAAAATCCTGCTTCTTAAGCTCATCCTCACACTGAAAGGTTGGCTCTGGGTTACACAGTTTCTATAATTCAAGTTCAGGCTCATACTTAGGAATTTACCAAAACACTGGTAGTCTTAGCAACTGTCAGGAAATAAATGTGTTTTCTGCTCCATTCCTATATATAATTTGCACATACTGATTATTTATCTGCTCAAGACGGCCTGTGTTGTGTCTTTTCATCCATCCAGCACCACACTTCCTTTACCCTATCCTAGACCTTGTCTATCCTTTACAGACCTAACTGTGATCTGTTTTAAGAAAAGAAAATAAATTAGTTTCCCAGGAAATCTATATGAGCATTTTCTCCAGAGAGAGTACCCCACTGAGAGTGACACTGGCCTTGGCCATTGTTTTGTTAAATAGTAATAATAACTTAAAATGTGATGACAGCCGCTGATGCCCAACTGCAGGGTAAGGACCAGTCTTGTTAGCGTTGCCTGGCAACCTATGGGTGACATCTCGAAGAATCTGAAGGGATCCAATGAGTCAGGAGAGGTCATGGCATCGGGATCAAGGGAACTGAAGGGTCACTGAGGATCCACAAAACTCTCTGCTGATCTCTGTGAGATGAAATTGAAGCATCTGTGAATAGAAATGTGTATAAACCATATCTGATCATTCTTCAGTTTAATTTCTTGTTATTCTTAAAAAGAAGGGGCAGAAATCGTAGGCACACACATTTCTGAGTTCTTTTCTGATCTTTTTTATATTGATTTTTTTTTTAATTTTTATTTATTTATTTATTTATGGCTGTGTTGGGTCTTCATTTCTGTGCGAGGGCTTTCTCTAGTTGCGGCAAGCGGGGGCCACTCTTCATCGCGGTGCGCGGGCCTCTCACTATCGCGCCCTCTCTTGTGCGGAGCACAGGCTCCAGTCGCGCAGGCTCAGTAGTTATAGCTCACGGGCCTAGTTGCTCCGCGGCATGTGGGATCTTCCCAGACCAGGGCTCGAACCCGCGTCCCCTGCATTGGCAGGCAGATTCTCAACCACTGCGCCACCAGGGAAGCCCATGATTTTTAAGTTTAAGATCTGTAAATACTTTGAGGAATACTCAGAGAATTTCAAGGACTGGTCAGGAGGAAATCAAACCCTGCAGAGTTTTAGACATGACTAAGCAAAACTAACTAACTAACTAAATAAATAAAACCCCTCTCTGCAAAATAAATCAATCTGCCTGAACACTGAGACTCAAACTTTCAAATTTCGGTTTGCTGGTCAAAATTCTATGTGGCCTAGCCTAGTCAACTTATACATGTGCAACATGCATAAGTACTAAAATTTATTCAACTTTCTTTAAATCATATTGACCAGCTGTAATATGCCATACACTGTTTTACATGTTGGACATAGAAAGATAACAAGGGTCATTATCTCCACCCTTAAAGGGTGCACAGTTCTGGGGAGTGGGAGAGTGAGAGTAACATATGTATTTATGTGTATTTGCGAGTCCTGTTCCAAATTATAGAGTCTACTGAGGCTTCTGGCCATGGCATTTTCAGTGAATAGCCATTGATCCAGACCTGAAATTTGGAAGTTGTCCTTGACCCTTCTCTCACTTTCACTCCCTTACCTAGACAATCACAGGTCCCATCAACCAGAGCCTTTTATTATGCCTCAGCCTCTTCTTCTTCTGCCCATCTCTTCTGCTAACTCCTTAGACTGGTCCACACCATCTCTTGCATGGACTTGTAGAATAGCTTCCCAACTGGTCTGTTTCTCCTCTTATTACACCTTCAAACAGTGATGCCACATTCTCTGGGTTCAAATTTCATGTCTGACTTAATCAGCTGTGTGACATTGGGTGATTAACTTCACTGTACCTTACTTTTGTCATCAGTAAAATGAGGACAATAATAGCCCCTGTCTTACAGCTTTGTTTTGAAGACTGGAGAGCCCTTAGAATAATACCTAGCACATAATAAGCACTCAATAAAAGTTAGCTGTTTTTATCATCACTACCTTCCCTTCATGAAAATAGTGTCCATTGTACTTAGAATAAAAAGAAACCCATTAAGGCATAAAAAGCCCTTCCTGACCTCATCCCTGCCTCTATGTGCCCTCATCTCGAATCAGTAACAAACCCAACTTCCCCTTGAACCTATGTTTCAGCTATGCTAGTCTTCTTACTTGTTTCAAACAAGCCAAACTGCTCACCTCAGGGCCTTTGTACATGCTATTCTCTTCTTCCTTGAAACTCTGCATAGTTAACTCCTTTCATTTTTTTAGGTCCTGTGTTAATAGGATCTCTTCGGAGAGGCCTTCCCTGGCCTCCCTACCCAAAGTAGACCCCCCACTCTGGGATTCTATCCAGTCTTTTGTTTGCTCTCTCCCAGCACTTACTATGGTGGTATTTAACTCTTCCCCTAAGACAGGGGCCAGCAGACTTTTCCTGTAGAGGACCAGAGCGTAAATATCATAGGCCTTTTGGGCCATACCGTCTTTGTCACAACTCCTCCATTCCACCACTGTAGAGTGAAAACAGTTGTTAAAAGTACAAAAATGGGGACTTCCGTGGTGGTGCAGTGGTTAGGGATCCGCTTGCCAATGCAGGGGACATGGGTTTGAGCCCTGGTCTGGGAAGATCCCACATGCTGCAGAGCAACTAAGCCCATGAGCCATCACTACTGAGCCCGTGTGCCACAACTACTGAAGCCTGTGTGCCTAGAGCCCGTGCTCCTCAACAAGAGAAGCCACCGCAATGAGAAGCCTGCACACCACAATGAAGAGTGGCCCCCGCTCACTGCAACTAGAGAAAGCCCACGTGTAGCAACAAAGACCCAACGCAGCCAAAAGTAAATAAATAAAAATAAATTTAAAAAGTAAAATGAACTTACATAAATCAATAGGACAAAAATCCCATAAAAAAAAGTAAAAAATGAGTAAGCATATCTGTGTTCCAATAAAACTTTATTTCTAGACACTGAAACTTGAATTCCATATACTTTTTGAATAATGAAATATATTCTTTTGATGTTTTCAACCATCCAAAAATGTAAAAACCTTACTTAGCTCACAGGCTGTATAAAACAGGTGAATTTGACCCTGCACCAGAATATAAGCTTTGTGAGGAGAGAGATATACTTGTCACATCACTGTTACACCCCAACAGTTAGTCCAGGGCCTGGTATATAATGGCACGTGTTAGTTACTTTTTTAATGAATGAATAAATCTGGCTGTAAGTTGTCATGATCACAGCTAGATCTATTAAACACCGAGCTAAATGGAAATTCGAATAAAAATAATTAAAATTAATTTTCATCCTATGTTTATAGTTTACAAAGTACTTCTGTATACATTTCTCTTTTTTTTTTGCAATAAAAAGGGCAACAGCATAAATTTCTGTTCATGAATTTCAGCATGAATTTCTCAAGGTAATACAGATAATTAATGATGGGGTTAGAAGGAGAACCTGGTGCTATTTCCTCTAGCCAGTGACTCTCAAAGTGTGGTCTCTGGACCAACAACACGGTCATTCCCTGGAGCCTGTTAGAAATGAAAATTCTGGGCTTCCCTGGTGGCACAAGTGGTTAAGAATCCGCCTGCTAATGCAGGGGACACGGGTTCGAGCCCTGGTCCGGGAAGATCCCACATGCCACGGAGCAACTAAGCCCGTGCGCCACAACTACTGAGCCTGCGCTCTAGAGCCCGTGAGCCACAACTACTGAGCCCACGAGCCGCAGCTACTGAAGCCTGCGTGCCTAGAGCCTGTGCTCCGCAACAAGAGAAGCCACCGCAATGAGGAACCTGCACACCACAACAAAGACCCAACACAGTCAAAGATAAATAAATAAAATAAATTATAAAAACAAAAAAACATTGTTTAAAAAAAAAAGAGAGGTTCTTCTAGGGACTTCCCAGGCAGTCCAGCGGTTAAGACTTCGCCTTCCAATGCAGGGGCTATGGGTTCAATCCCCGGTAGGGGAGCTAAGATCCCATGTGCCTCGGGGCCAAAAAACCAAAACATAAAACAGAAGCAATATTGTAACAAATTCAATAAAAGCTTTAAAAATGGTCCACATCAGAAAAAAAAAAAAATCTTAAAAAAAAAAAGAAATGAAAATTCTCAGGCCCCACCGCAGACCTACTGAATCAAGACTTCAGGTGTGAGGACCAACAATCTCTGGTTTCACACACCCTCCAGATGATTTTGATGCACACGAATGTTTGAAAACTGCTGCTGTAGGCCAGTGGCTCTGAACATAGGCTTCACCTTAGAATCACCTGGAGAGTTTATAAAAATCATCAGTGTCTGGGCTCCACCCCTAAGAGTCTGACTCATTTCATCTGGGGTAGGGTGTGGGCATCAGTAGTTTTAAAAGCTCCCCAGGTGATGCTAAAGCACATCCAGAGTCAAGAGCCACTGCAGTAAAGGCCATGCTGCTTCTCCTAACGGGGAAGAAATGTTGCCCAAATTAGTTAGGATCACCTGCCATAGATCCAAGCCAATATTAGGTCCTGAACTTATTCTCTTCATGGGACACCGAAAGATGGATTTCCTACTGCCTCAGAGAACTTAATAGAGTTTCACAGACACCTCAGGCCCGCAGAAAAAGACCTGCCCAGATAATCTCTCATGTTCCAATTTCTCTTCAGGCTTTTATTCCCATTGCCACGGCCCCCTCCACTCCTGCTTTCATCAGCTGATTGCACAGATTCCATTCGAACTAGGGGCAGGTGCTGCTTGGAATGAAGCGAGAACTCATCTGTTCCTTCACGTTCTCACTCCTGATGTTTGCTAGTTTGTATGATTAATTTTATCAATTTTCCTGACCTGCTTTGCCACTGAAATAAATATGACAGCTGCTGCGCTGCCTCAATTCTTCCTCTTGCCAAGTGAGATGCTGAGGTGCGTTTTCTTGTTGATCGCAGACTTGGGTAAATATCAAGTAAACAGACCAAACAGGATTCATACTGGCAAAGCAGGTGTGGAATCAAATACGCATGCTCTAGTAGATAGAAAGAGAAGACAGCTAATTTCCCATCTTCTAGCTTTCCTAGGTACTCGTTCAAGAAAACCACGTCACGTTCTCATATTTCCGAGTCTGCTTTAGCCACCAGTTCTAATATTCCTCCTTTCAGAGTAAACTACTTGATAGGTGTCAATACCAAAATACTTAGTCTCTGACTACCTCTTATATTTATCTTTCCAGAAGGGTGAGGTGGTAAAGAACATGTGAAAGTGTTTTGCCAACTCTAACCTGTCCCAGAAATGCTACCTATTATTATTAAACGTACAATCTTGCCTTAGTCTAAAAGAAATCACTTGTACTGAGCAGGTATTTGCCAGGTGCTTTACATTAATCTTAAGGAAGGTGTATCAATCCCATTTTACAGAGAAAACTGAGGCTCAGATGGTTGCCTATCTGTCCACAGAGTACCTGCAAGTTCGAGACCAACCTGCAGCCCATGTCTCTCACCCAGCACACCACACCCACTACTCTGTGGTCACCAGACACAGGCAGGGCTGCCTGACTGCTCTTACGTGTGAGTCCAGCTTCCGGACCAGATTATGTCGAGATGGAACCTGATTTAGGTTTGTGGGAAAAATGAAATAAACCTGCTTTCATTTGGTTTAATTTGAGGAAAAAACCAAAAGGTACTTCAATCCAAAACTGATCATTGTATGACTTTGAGCAAGTTAAACTCTCTCTATACTTCAGTTTTCTAGTGTACAAAATATATAGAATAATAACCACAGGTTCTGATTTTGAGAGTTAAATTTTCCTAAAAAGATAAAATACACAAAATATGCCTGGAACCATTCCTGATACATATAAGGTGCTTTGAGGGCAGATTTTAAATATGAATCTTAGACCCTTCATAAGAGAAAGACTGAAATACTACCATTAGCTACTCCTTTGAGTTAAAATATTGTCAAGGTAATAGATCTCAATTAAAGTGCATGTGTGTGTGTATGTGTGTGTTTCTCTGGGGGATGGATGACAAAATAAGCTGGTTACTGGTGAGTAGCACCAGGTCCATTTTTATCCTTGGTAACCTTGCTACCCAGCTGAGGCCTGCACAGGTAAATGCAGACGAATGAGTAGCCACAAGCCTGGAGCTTTATTCTCTTAAGAGAGTGTAGTGAGTCCATTTTGTTAGGAAAAAAAGTGGAAGAGATAGTGCCAAAGCCTATTTTCCTAAATTGTTCAACTGGAAGGTACCTTCCGAGGCCATTTGCCTCCTGTCTTCCAGGAGTAAATATTGTTATCTCTTTTGGATGGAAAATAAGGACCAGAAAACACTGAAGCAAATTCACCAACTTCACCAGAATGGCTAGGAGCAGAAGAGAAACCGAGTCATCTATCTTTGTGTTACGAAGGCTGCAACGGGCTTGTCCAGCCTCTCTTTTGTCCCCTGGGCTTTTCCCCAGATCTGGTTCTGGGGAAATCCATCCATCATGGCTGCGAGAACTAGAGGGGGTGGGGAGGGGTTGAAAGTGGAAGACAGCATAGCCCTTTCCCAGGGAGTCTAGGCTAGCTTCATTCTACCTTAATTCCCTTTCTACCCTTACTCCCCTTTCTACCATCTCCTGCCTTTGGCCTGGCTCTCAAAATAGATAAATAAAGCCCTTTAAGAATGCTCCCCCTGGGATTTCCCCGGTGGTCCAGTGGTTAAGACTCCGCGCTTCCACTGCAGGGGGGCACAGGTTCGATCCCTGGTCGGGGAATTAAGATCCCACATGCCGAGGGGTGTGGCCAAAAAAAAAAGAATGCTCCCCTAAAATTTGGATAGGGGCATGATGTGGTGTCCGCTGATTAAAGCAAAGATTGTGTTTAAAGGAGGGAGGAAGTCAAAGACATCCGCTGGGTGTCGTACTGCCGTCTCTCATTGCTCTGGAGTGTATGTTCACATCAGTAACAGCAACAATAACAGCAATAAATTGTTATCAGCATCAGCTTCCACTTGACTTGGTGATGGTTCGCGGAGAATAAACAGCCAGCCTGCTCCCAAGTATACCATGGTCCCTTTAGCCAATGGATCATTTCCCTCCTCCCAGAAAACCTCCACTGAGGAGTTACGCTGCTGCCTCTCGTCACTTGCTCCCTGCAGGGGGAGGGTGGAATGCAGACAGTGTCTTTCTCCGTGTTCCCCTGGGCCTGCTGAGCACAGAGGTATCAGCAGGTGCTCAGCTATTCCTCCCCATCCCATTTGTAAAAAGAAAATGAGATGGAGGAAGAGAGGAGAGAGACACTCTTTGCACAGACCACCGTGCACACCATCAGCCCAGTCATCGCAGTAGAGGGTGGGTAGAGAGCACAGGCTCAAATCGGAGACCTGCCTTCTGAGCAGAAAGAATCAGACATGTGATGTGATGTCTAACTTCCAGTCTCCCAATTGCCCAGGCAGACCTCATCCCCTGAATGCAGCTCTTCCTAAATGAGGGGAGCAGGGAGGGGGTGTCTCCTGCTGGCAGAGTGTTGAAAGCACGATCCATGACATAGGCCTGGGAGGAAGATTTTGCTGGGGAAATGCAAGAGCTTCAGTATTTTGCACACCAAGCTTGTCTTCTAATGACAGCCTTGGGAGCCAGACATTTCTAAGTGCTAATTAGAGGTGTTGATTATCGTGGTAACCCTGTGGGTGCTCAACCCAAGCCCGAGAGCAAAAGCCACAGATAAAATAAAGATTGTTACAATAGCTCCCAGTATCACATGAGCATCGATACCGGAATGTCAATGTTCAGGCGCAAGCCGATCCGGGACTCTGGCTACTACAGTGACGGAGGCCCAGACTGATGCACGGGCCGTCACACGATACACACTACGCAGTTTTGGATGGGGGACAGATCCTCCATCCTAATCAATCAGGAAACGCTCACCAGGACTCAGATATAAAGAAATCAACTTATGACAGGATTTCATTACAACATGAGCAAAAGCCACGGAAATGGGGCCCACGGAAGTCCCTCCCTTGTAGTTCTAAAGTTGGTGAGTTGTTTTAAGGCACAGTAGGCTGCGCTTATATTTACAACCTTAAACATGCACACGTTTGGACATGCGCACGTGATATTTCTAATAGAGAAGGTATTTGGGTTACTGACTTACTCTCACTTTACATCCATAGCTTTTAACAGCTTCATGACTATATTGGAAAGAGAATAAGAATCAGAAAGAAGTCTTTTTTTCTTTGGCCGCGCCGCACAGCTTGCAGGATCTTAGTTCCCTGACCAGGGATCGAACACGGCTCCTGGCAGTGAGAGCACTGAGTCCTAACTACGGGACCGCCAGGGAATTCCCAGAAAGAAGTCTTGAGGAGGAGTGTTAATTTGAGAGGCAGCCAGGTACTGGGCTGAGAGCTGAGGCTCTAGAAACCAGAGAGGGTGGAGGACCAACTCCAACACTCCTACTTAAGCTTTGTAAGCCTCAGTTTTCTCTTCTGCAAAATGGGGATAATAATAGTAGCTACTTCTTAAGATTATGGAGGAGTAAATAAAATAATGACTACCAAACTCTTGGCATTGTATCTAGCATTGATGTGGTTTAAGTCACTTAACCTTTTTTGGCCTTATAGGCCTCATTTGGAATAAACAGGAAATAAGAATACCTACCTTTAGAATATTTCAAGGATTAATGGGAAAATGCTACTTATGAACCATTATGAATTTATGAAAGACAGAAAATGATTATTATAAAGACAACCTAAATTGTCAGCTGTTTGGGGGCAGGATATCTAGCCCAAGCCTAGACCAGGATCTTTTCCTTTGAGCCTACTACTTGCTATGTGACCTTGGAGAAGTGGCAATCCCTTCCTTTTCTTAATCTGAATGCTGAATTAATAAAAGTCAAAATTCAAACGAGATAATGCATGTGTAACTCTTTGTCACCTGTAAAGCACTTATATACACACCTATCTTATGATGCAGTAGACTTTGAAGTTGGGCAAACCCACCCAGATGCCACTTTATTCTCACTATTTACCAGTTCCATATTCTTGGTTACTTAAGTTCCCTTACAATAATACCATCCCCAAAAGTCATACATAAAATGTCTGGCACCATACCTAGGACAGAGAATCTAATAAATGTCCATTCTCTCCTACACTTGCTCACTGGATGATCCTGATGCAGACAACGGGGATAACTTATCCCTCTGCAAATGGGAGAAAAGGTAAGTGTAAACAAGTATCAATATGAGCTCTACACCTGGATGTGGAGGTGTGTAGTGAGAGGCATATAAAATTACAAAAGAGAGACAGGAAATCACTCTCAACCCTGCACGCAGGAAGCAAAGCCCTGGGCATAATGCCCTATCCCTGATCTAAACAGACCCAGGAGGGAGCATGGCAGGGATGGAGAAGGGCAGAGCCATTTAGTCATTTTTTTCTGCTGAGATATTCCCTAGGTGCTTAAACCCTCCCTTTATCCACAGAGCTTACATTTCTCAACACCAGCAATCTGTACATTGAAGTCACTTTACTCTGTTGGGAGGCATAAATCTGGCCTCCTCAGAGTCCGCTGTAGCAAATTGCTAGCACCTTCTCAGACACAAAGGAGAAAATCAAGGTTGACTGCAAAAATCTTGTAGTTGCTTTGAGAAAGTCATCCTACGTGAATTCAATGGACAAGCATTCTTCAAAGTATGCTCTACAAAATGCTAGTTCCAAGAGATACATTTTTATTTAAAAAAAAATAAAAGGACTACTTCATGGTCAAAGGTTGGCAAAACACTGCATGTTATGTTCCCCTTTTTGAGACTGAGAGTCAGCATTAGCTTATTATTAGAAAGGGAATCTGGTAAAACAACTTCTGTATATTGATTAGTATTTCCTAAACTGATTTGACAAGGGAATCCCTTTTCCAAAGAAGACCTGTAAAATTCTGCGAAACTGGTTTCAAGGAAGGTAACTTTGGCAAAGAGTCTAAAACTGGTTTCTCCCATGTATTCAAAATTCCATTTAGCTTTTAATGAGTTCTTAACAGATAGAGTGTGTTCAGTAAGTCTTTGCTAAATGAATAGATCTCACAAGTGATTAGCCATTTGGCAAACAATAGGCAATTACTCCATGTTGGTTAATGTGACACCACATACAGTCAACTAACTAATCAGTCACCCCACAAATATTTATCCAATGCATATAGACTTTGCTGTGAGTTGAATGGTTTCATACCAGACAATGTTACTGTGATGCAAAAAATTCAAAGCACTGAACCTCAGCCTTGACTTGGTCCAACACTGGAGAAATCTGTCAGTTTGTTTGTTTGTAGGTCACTCCTCCCTCTAGCCATATAGGGAGACAGTTATCATGTATTAGACGTATTTTGGAATTGTCCTGATTTTCATTAGTCTTTCCATTTGTCTCATAAACCACTGAAATGCACACACAACTCTAATATTTCAGTGCCCAAGCTACATTTCCTAGATTTCTTCTTTCACCTATTATCAGCACAACTATTCTTTATCAGATTGCATGTCTTGATGTGAACGTCATAAAGTATGGCCACAGTACTCAGAGGCAACACCTAGGAATAGTCCATGCCAGATGAAGTGAGAGAAATCAGAGCTCTGTCCCCAAGGGTGATGACAAGGAAAGGTATAACTTCATAACTTTTCTGTCATTATTTTTGTCTTATAAAACATCATTTTGTGGTTATTCTATGTGGGCCTCTGTGCATGAATTTATGTATTCCGAAGAAGATGACCTCAGTCTGGAAGGAAATGCACACCACAGGGTCCTCATATCAATGCACATATTACCTTCTTTCCAGGGTCTTAGGAGAGCCAGCAGCGGTGGCCGTGATGATTTACATTCCACAGGAAGGGTTAACCTCATCTCATGGCCACGGTTGTCTCAGGACAACTTGTCAGCCCACGAGAACATCCCATAATGGATTTGAAGTGGATTGTGCAGCCCCTTGCAAGGTGGATGCTGTATTTATTGAATAGACATTAAAAAAAACATTTCTCAATTTCTCAGCACTGAACTCAGGGTCAATGGATCTTCTTGGCACTGACATGCTGAGTCAACTCCTCGCTCAAAGCTTTTAAAGGGACTGGGGTTAGATTAAAGGATTAGACTCTGTCTTGAATGTTTCCCTGGCAAAATCGTTGGGTCTTAAATCATTTATGTTGCCTTGCAGTGCTTTACTTGGCCTTTTGCTGTTAGCTTTCAAAGAAACACACACACACACACACACAAGCTCACACAGACAACACGCAAAGGGTATAACAACTTCTCTTTTGCAGATTTGAGTAGGTATTTTTTGCCTCTGAGAGGAAACTATTCCAGACTCGTCATATAGGTAAATTGCTCTGCATTTAGTGATAATTATAAGATAGTAGGTCGTGCCTGTGGACTGTGATTAAACCCTCCACCCCCAAATGGAAACCAAGCCTGCAGTAGCTGTGCCCTCATATCCTGCCACACAGCTATCCTTAATGTAGACCCAATTGACTAAGTGACTTTGTCTAAGACAACCACATTCCCTCTGACACCTTATGCATGAATCATCCTCACTTCTGTGTTCATTGGTATACCCACCCATGCAGTCAATCATTGTCACCTGTCACCCTGCTGGAAGTTTGTGTACACACAATGCTATTCATTCATTGATGGCTTCTTACAAAAGAAAACAAGGCTTCAGTTCTTTTACATACTTTGCTCATGTACAATTAAATGCATGTCAAACAAAACACACACATTCCTTTTGTAGTTTTATATATTCTCATATAAGAAAAATGCCTGACATGTTGCTTCAAGCACCTACGAGCTCAGGGTCTATACATATGAGCCCAACCCAGAGGAGTTTGAACAGGGGTGGAATGGATATTTACAGGGTGAACACTGTATGTTGGAGAGAATGCAGGTTTTAGGAAAGGCCACCTGGGTTTGAATTGCGCTTGAACATTGATTAGCTTACTAGCTGTACTACAAACGAAAACAAAGCAAACACTCCTTTGTGACAGTGAAAGTTAAGAAATCTTTGAAATATCTGCAAGGAGCAATAAGCCAAAATGTTAGTCTATTGATTGCCTAGAACTTTCTTATCCCATCTAATTCTTAGTTGAAGTCAAAATAAATAGAACAGCAACAAAAAAGTAGCCCTGATGAGGTGAACATCAAAGTGTGATGGAAGAGATCAGCAATGACCCCTTAAATACAAAATACGAACCCCATTTCTTCCTTTTGACTTTATCTACAGTACTCCCCTACAAAAACTTTCCACACCAGCTAAGGTGTCTTTCTCACTAACGTGCCAAGGCACCTTCAACTCCACTCTCTTTTCTAATGCCTTTCCTCCCGTGAACTATGCCTTTTCTCCTTACTCAGTCTGCCCTTTCTCCTTTTTTCTGTCTTCTCAAGTCCTAAAGTTCCAACTAAGTCCAGTTTCTGTTATCTCTCTGGTGAAGGCTTCTCTGGCCACCACATTTCCACTTGACGTCCTTTTCATGTACTCAGTTGCAATATTTATCATTTTCCCATGAGAATATTTATGACTTAATTCCTTGACTAGATTGAGAACTGAAAAAAGCTATAGCCAAGTTTTATATGTCTTATTTTTGCATCTCATCTGTCCTCCTCCTCCCAGGGAAACACACATACACATGCACGCACACACACGCTCAACACACTTTACATTTGCCTTTTTTTTTTTTTTTTACTGACCAGTGTTTTGTACTAATGGGTGCCCAACAATTATTTGTTTCCTATTTGACCATGGTTCTTGTTCTCCCCTGTCCATAGCTGGGTTTTCTTAACTACGGCCTCAGTCCATTTCCACCCTAGGTCTTGGAATTGATTCTATTCTACAGGAAAATTTAATGAACTTTATATATAATAATGCATTTGTACCTAGTTCTGATACCTAAGCTGCTACTTTATTTTTGTGGACAAGTTCCTGCCTTGTATCCCAGTTTTGTACTTTTTAAATTTCACTGTGGCCGAAGTCCTACCTCAGAATCCTATACAGTCCCTCATCTACTCCAAGAAAGAGACCATATGTAACTACTGGCAATTGTCTCCAAAAACCAGAGCTCTCCCCTAAAGACCCATCCCAAAACTGAGGGACTAGTATCCGTTCATCACCTACTCTTCGCCCTCTGCCCTCAAACTCCTTGACCTTTAATCCAGCCTCCACTGCACCAATGAACCCTACTCCTACTGGATACTAAATGGAAGTTTCTCATGTTCCACTCCATTTCATCTTAACCTGCTCTCCCTGAAACTTTGCTCCCTGACTCTGAACTTCTACCTCCATATCCCAGCTGATTTCTCCCTTTGGTCTCCAATAACTGTTGATCTTTCTAACTCCCCCAGCACCCATCCACCCATTGATCCATTGTTCTGTACCTCCCAGCCTCAGACATTGACACTCCATGTCCCATGAAGACAACACAGATGCCCGCATACTCCCATCACTATACTTTTTGAACAGCGTGATTTACCTGCCTGTCTCTATTACTTCTACCATCTACAGTAGTGTCCAGCTTCAAGTGCCTGTCTCCAATTTCTAGTCTCCACAACCAGGTCTTCCTTTCCCAGCTCTGACATCAGCCCTGATGTATATCATGGGATTAAGGCTGTGGCAGCCATATTGACTTGAGCTCCATGTTGTTTACTGAGCAGGAGACGAGTCTGTGGGCATCAGTTAGTGGTATCATTTTTGTGGTTCGCCTCATCTTCTCGTGGTCTCATAGACAAAAGTTGTCAACGAATTGTTCAGAACAATTTCAGTGATTGGTACCACTCAGACAGTGCCGTGAGCTCAGTGAACCAGAAACAATGCTCAGAGTTTTTACTGTACAGTGACAGGGTCAAGAGTTTGTCACAGGGGCTAAATAAAGGGAAGTCAAAATCATAAGCAAACAGGCAGAATAAGCACAAAATTGCTCCATAGTGGTAACAGTTTTTATTCCTCCCGTGGGCCTAGTCTAATTCTCAGTGCTCAAGGCTCCTTTGAGGCAGCCAAAGGATCTTGCTCATAAACCTAGACACAGATGGCAATAAGGTTAACTCTTTGTGTGCCAAACCACTGTCATATCTCAGGTCACAGGGAAAATAGCCCTTATGAGAACCAAGGCACAAGTGAGTCAGTAAGTCATTGCTAGGAAAGAAGTGAACCTGGAGAGTTTGTTTCATTGTTTTCTTACACAGCTCAAGTAACAGCAGGCTACCCATCTATTTCAGTCTTAGACTTAAAGCATTCAGATTAATGCTTTGGCCTTGATGTCTATTAGACTAAGCTCCTCCACCTTGTCCCTGACGTTTAAGTGTCTCCCTCTCCCTTTCTGACATCCTATCATCCCCACTGAATTCATGGAATCCTTCTCAGTGATGGCATCTCCCACTGTCAACCCTGACCTCCAGAGAACAACCAATACAGAGCCTTTTAGGGATGGTGATGCTTCCCTAACCAATATATTTCTCAGTGTCTGATGAAGAGAGACCCCTCTGGACCCTGCTGAGGGACAGTAATGGGGGAGGGTTACAGATTACACCTAATAAAGCCATTCCAGCATTCCAATCTCCCTCAGCCTTTAAATTCTTTCTTCTATAGAATACCAAGAAACGTCTAGCTTCTCATCTTCATTTAAGATTAAGTAGAAGTTTCAATCAGTCAACAGAGAATATTGTTAAAACCACTTCCAGATGCTTGAGATAACAGAGGTAATCTCTAATTAGCGCTCCCATATGAATCAGTTTGGTCCAGTCCATTATTATATATCTTCTTCCATGGTTTAACACAGAATCCATTTCCACACATGCTTACTAAATACCTGCTGATTTTAAATGGTGAAATATTACAGTTCCTTTTTTATCTCCTCATGGGTCAGACTTTGTGCTTGTCTCTCAGATCCCTAGGTATTTGAGTCTAGTTACGGGTCTGCAGGAAATGAGAGATGGTTGGAGAGGGTCTTGAGGAGAGTCAGCATTCCACAGCAAGGCAAGTGCCTTACCTAAGATCAGTTCAGGACCTTTCTCAGGTGGAGACTGAACTCTTTAGACAGGAGTGGAAGAGTTACTTCAGCTGGGAAGGAAGACTTGGTGTAGTCAGCCCTCCATATCTGTGGATACGGACTCATGGAAAAGGAGAGCTGACCATTCCACACCATTTTATATAAGGAACTTCAGCACCACAGATTTTGGTATCTGAGGTGGGTCCTGAAACCAGTCCCCAGGGATACGGAGGGATGACTGTATCTGGAGGCTTGATGAACTCAAATTCTTAATAATCTACCCAAATACCCTATTATAATCTCAGGGTCCCATTCTTCTCTAATTAAGGATTAACCTTAACATAAGAGACAGAGCAAGTTCATGGACTCAATCTGTACTTAATTCAGCCATCCCCAGATTCTGGTTTTGCTTTTCATTAGTTTCAGCCCTATATATCTAGATATAACTTATATCTAAATCTCTGTTTCCTTTAGGACAGCCATAGACACTTTCTGGTTCTCTATTTGTACCTTGAGCTGGGAATTTAAAGTTTTCAGCTTTTGCTTTTCTTTCTCTAGCCTCCCCAGTTCAGGAACAGACAGCCATCCCATCCCCACTAGTCTTTATGCACCATAAAGTGCTATTAGTACAACTCAGTGATCCCAAGCCTCATCTTCTGTAGCCACTCGACTCCAGGCAGTTGAAGGTGATAATTTAAGCAGCTGGTTTATCACTGCATGCCATGAACTATTAGTGACTCATTTTTCACCGTCAATAAAGTTATTACTTCCTCCAAACCTAACCAGATCGTAGAACTAATATGAGATTCCCATTTTTAAATTTTCAATTCCCCTGGAAATACTTCTTCAGGTACAGAAATCTGTTTCAGTCAGACCTCCTTCAGAGAAAATAGAAACCATTAAATGCATTTGGGATACAAAAAGAGTTTACTATAGGAATTAGGGGTAATCTTTGGAAAATCTAGAGGAGTAAAGGTCAAGGAAACTGACACAGATGTTATCAGACTGAAGCAGCAAAGTGGGTGATCCTCAAAAGCTTGCCAGGGAACTGCAGAGAAGCTTGCACCAACTGTCTTGGCCTGCCACGGAATGGTTCTTAAGAGCTCACTGGGAAGCCACAGTGAATTTCACCTTTGCCTTTGCATCTGGTGCAACTGTGTCCAGAGAATAATGGCGTCTCATTTCCCACCTTCCAAATCACATGTGAGTGCTTCATGTTGGAAAAAAATATCTCACCTAGAACTACACAAGGAAAGGGATTCTGGGAAATGTAATTTCTGGCTTTGCTTCTGTAATGAACATAGACCTTAGAAGGGGATTATGATGGTGCCTAGTTGACAACAGACAATCCAGGGCATTTAACAAAAGAAATTAATCATTAATGATAGAATTCTAGGCATCAGTTTGCAGATCTCAAGGATCATATTTGGAGACAGGTTTTCTCTAGGAATGTCTAACTTACAACATTTAGACAAACGATTACCCACTTAGACCAACACCTATTCTGGCTCTGCCTTATGTGAGAAAAAATTCTCCATGTAAGTTTCTGCAGATTCTGCCTCCAAAATAGTTCTCAATAAGTCTATATATTTCCATCTCCACTACCACTACTCTAGACCAGATAACTGTCATTTCTTATTTAGAAAATTGGTTTTACCTTCTTCCAGTTCTCTGTACCAATCTGCTCTCTACACTGCAGCCAGAGAGTATTCTTTCTAAAGTGAAATCAGATAATGACACTTCCTTCCTTAAAATTCTTCTGCCTGTACCTATATCTGCCCTGATTTCATCCATACTAAACTCCCTTCAGTTTTTTAATTGTGACATAATTTCCCTTCTCAAACATCATTTTCTCTGCCTAATATACTCTCTTCTCTTCCCCACTCCATATACAATTCTCTTCTGACCTTCCTTTGGACAAACAATATTCATCCAAGTGCTAACTTAAATGCCATTTGCTTGGGCAGCCTTTCCCAGTCTTAACCACTATACTTTGTTATCACTTTTTGTTCCTTTAGCTTAAGGCTTATGCTAAGCCTGACCAAATGGCATCTTTCAGCCCCAGCCTGTTGCTTTGTTCACCCTGTCTCACCATGAAACTATGAGAGCAGGAAATGAGCTAGAACGGAGAAAAGAGAGAGTGAGCCCCTCCCTAAGGGCTGAAGCCAAGCTGAGAACAGCCACCCAGGCTACATCTTCACTCTCAGTTGGGACCTGAGGTGCTTTCAAGGCATCTTTTTTTCTCCAGTGCTACAGTTTACTTATTTTTTAAAATTTTTATTGTAATATAGTTGATTTACAATGATGTGTTAGTTTCAGGTGTAAACAACTTCAAGGGAAGAAAACTGAGCCCAGAGAGAAGTTTAGAATGACCCAAAAGAGGGAGCTTGAGGACAATAAGAGCTTTAAAAATTGTCCTCTTCCTCTTGATAGAATGCCAAATGGCATGTCCACCACCCCATTCAAAGAGTGGAAGCAGCACAGCACAGCACCTCACATACAGCAGGCTCTCAAAAACACTTGTTGAATGAGTGACTACCTGAAGAAATGGATGGATAATTGAATAAGGAAAGAATTGTTCCTTCTTGAATTCCTGTTGGAGCTTAGACTATTCGACTAACAATAGCCTTCAAAAGTCATCAGTGTCTACTGATGCGTCAGGTGATTTATACCCTGAGTATTGTGTGCATGTGTGTGTCGTATTTGATACTTCTTGTAGCACCCATCCATATCCCCTTTTATGGTACCTTTTCTGTAACCATGTGGTCATGTATTTCTATCACCTCAAGCTTTCTGAGATCAGTGCTTTTCCTCCAGTACCTTGTAAAGAGACTGCATAAGTACTCATAAATGTCTATTGAATAAAAGACTGTTATTATAAAGTAATATCATATTTTTTTATATATTCTCTTCTAAATATGTAATTTTGTGGACATGAGTATAAACCCTAGACATTTTTACAATGTTCCAAAGAATAGAATTATTGGCAATATAATTCTGGATACATCTATTGATAAAGCAGGTTTATTATTTTTTTAATTCAATTATTTATTTTCTGTCAGGCCATCAGGATCTTCCACTCTCAACTCAATTTGTTTATTTATAATTTATATCCCACCCATTTCCCATAAGGATTAGTTGGATCAGCCCTTCCACCTAGTTAACTTAATCCAGTCCTGCCCTCCTCATTCTCATTGATTCTTGACAAAGTCCCAAATCTGCTGTTGAAGGAAATCTGCCTGCCATCATCATCCACGTGTGATGTGGGGCTTCCCACTTCCATTACTTTACAAAACGTTAAAGCCGGTTTATTTCTATAATTGTTCTTTACTATGTCAATAGTAATGGGAAGGTCTGTATCAAATCACAGTCTTTTTTAAAAAAAGCTTTCCACATGTAGATATAATCTTTTCATAGGTCCTTTTGTTTCAGACAAAAGAGCTACCAAATGCAAGGTCTAGAGCTGGCCGTAGTCCTAATGAGCCATTCCTATGCCAAAACAGAGAACGCCTCTCCAGTGATGAGAAAGTTGGTGTCTTCTACAGTGTGTGTTTCTCTCCTGCAGACAGCTCTAAGTAAATGCTGTTGATTTCTGGCTCTTTGGGATTCTATGTCTTATGCTTTGTGTCAGCTTGCTCTCTTTTCATTTTTCCAGTTTGGGTACAATAAAATGAATTAGGCATGTTCTTACCAAATTACAATTACATTCAGTCCCATCTCCCTTAGATGATACCCAGTACACTTTGATTGGAGTTTTAGGCACCCTAGGTGTTACCATCACATATTTTCTGACAGTCTTTAGGTATATTACCACAGATGGCTAGTCTCATCTATTATGTGTGTTTTGGATATCATTTGTTTTGGATCAAAGGGCAAACCCAAGTTCCTGGTTCACATGTGTTGGTGGAAGGGGTACTCACGGTATGCTGTAGGCACTGCCAATACCCTTCAAGAATGGCACAGGCAGAGCTGTTTTGTGGGGAACCCCTGCTGCATTTAGAGGCTTGCAAAGGGAGAATTCCCTCTTGAGTTTTAGAACAGCCAAATGAAGACGGCTAGAGGAGTCTAGGATCTAAAGTGACAAAGCCAGTGCAAAGGTATTTTGATTCTCACACTATCTGAAATCAGCAGTATGGCACATAACAGCAAAAATGGACTCTTTGGGGCATTAGGCATTTATATCACCCAGGAAAAAGAACCACAACAAATGCAAGCTATTTGGCCTTTTAATGGAAATTGACTACAAGCAAATTGTTTATTAGAGCACTCGATTAGCCTCTGTTTTTATGCCTTCTCTGAAGCGCTTGGTGTCCATGAGTGAATCAAATTGGCATGGTCTATGGATCCCAAACAACAATTTCAGACTCTGTCAGAGCAGACCACATTTAGGCAGAGTTAAGCACAATTCTTTGTGAAGTTAATTCCAGTTTAAGAAGCCAGGGTTCACAAGTGTATACTAGGATCACGCTCTCCACAGCCGGGTCTTCAGGGGTCTCATAGAACTTAACACCATCTTGGCACATTGAGTTTCAGCATGCTTCTGTCAAGGTGAGAGAGCTGAAGCACAGAAGTAGTTAAAATGGGGCAAATTACAGCTTTGTGTTTTGCAACAATATTGTCTCTTTTATAGTAAATGTAGAAATAAACTTTGTAATTGGGAAATTGAACTCTGAAATGCTTCTTTTATTAATTATTCTTCCAGATTAAGTGAGTGTGTGTTTTTAAGTAATCAATGAGCACTTAACAAGCACAAAGTCACTATTTTTAATAGGACCATTAGTGTATTTTTTTCACAAAATTGTGGTTATTGAATCTATACTACCTATGAATAAAAATGCCAGATTTCATTACGACTATTCTGTAGTAAAGTTGAATGACTACACTGTATTCTACAGTGTATGTAGCAATGCTATTTTATAAAGCACGGCATATACCCATATTCATTTTCTCTCTCTTTCTCTCTCTCTCTCTGTATATGTGTATATGTGTGTGTGTGTGTGTGTGTGTGTGTGTGTGTATACACATATTTGGTTAACACAACCTTCAAATATTTCTGATCCAATGATCATTAAACTTATCTCCATTTATTCATACTATTTGGGATGACAAACCATATGTTATTTTTTCGCATTTAATGTTGAAAATATCAGCCTCATAATACATTAACTCTGATTTTATCCTTTTAATCTATATTCCAGTCATCTCAATTGATTTTTTAAAGATATATAACAAAAAAAGTCACTTTCTTTGCAAGCAACTTATTACTAGATGCTGGGGTATGGAAATGGTTTACTTCTGAGAATAACACAAATAAAGACAACCTACAGACACAGCAAATATGATACTAATGAATTCTAAATATGTACAGTTCCCTACATGTAAGTACTAATCATCTGATATGAAGCCAAGTTTATGAGTCCCGTAAAGCATTTTGGTGACACAAAGAAAAAGTTACAGATAAGAACCTATTGGTCTGTTTTACAGATTTTCACATTCCTTCATTTAGAAGTAATATGTTATCCTTATCTCATTGGGTAAAAGGAAAAAATTAACTTGGACAAAAAGAATAATTAACTTGTGATCACTTAAAAAGTTCATAAAGGGGCTTCCCTGGTGGCGCAGTGGTTGAGAATCTGCCTGCCAATGCAGGGGAGACGGGTTCGAGCCCTGGTCTGGGAGGATCCCACATGCCCCGGAGCAACTAGGCCCGTGAGCCACAATTACTGAGCCTGCCCGTCTGGAGCCTGTGCTCCACAACAAGAGAGGCTGCGATAGTGAGAGGCCCGCACACCGTGATGAGGAGTGGCCCCCACTTGCCGCAACTGGAGAAAGCCCTCGCACAGAAACGAAGACCCAACACAGTCATAAATAAATAAATAAATAAAATTTTTAAAAAAAAAGTTCATAAAGATGGAGTGAGGGAGGTAGACAAGAACCTAAATTGCGTTCACTCTGGAATTTAGACATATGGAAGCATGTCTATAGGATTGGATGTGTATAGGAATTGTATGCATTAACTGCCCCCCAAAAAAATCAACTGGAAAAGACGTCCCCCAAAGGAGAGAGTGAGGCACACAAGCTTGGGCCAATTGTGATACCCAGCTGTACGTAAGGGAGCATGACGTTGTGCCCAGTGATGCCTGTCACCTAATTTGTCCTTTGGCCCAGGGCCTTATGAAATCACATCTGAGTTCTATGAAAAGAGGGCTGAAAGTGCAACTTTCTTCACAAAAGCTTCATTATATTTACAGCATCACAGAACAGTACTATTTTGTCACCTTGTCATGTCCTTTTTTTAAAACACAAAGGAAGACTTCTCCCCTACTTGGAAGAGAACATATCAAGGGCACCATCCCCTCATTAATGTCAGAAATGTTATTGGGATCAAACATGGTGGTTTGGGCACACTGGAATTCAATGTGTTATGGATACAGTACAACTTTGATGGCGATCAGCAGAAGGCACCACAGCTCTGAAGTGTCCTCATTGGATATCACAGGTGACAAAGGAAAGAGAAAACAGCAAAAAGTCAAAGTGATAAAAGCGAACAATAGGGAATTCCCCAGCGGTCCAAGTGGTTAAGACTCTGCCTTCCAATGGCGGGGGCGCGGGTTCCATCCCTGGTTGGGGAACTAAAATCCCATATGACGTGCAGTGAAGCCAAAAATATATATATATATTCATGGGCAATAGCAGTAGTCCCATGAGAGCTGAAGGTGCTGCATTCATGGCATATGTAAAATCACTCTACTTTCTCTCCTTGAGAATTGCAAGAGAAAACCTTCAGAGACTTCACCATGTATCAAAGCCCTCACATTAGCAGAAGGAGGTAGCACCTGGGAGTTCTTGTTGTACAGTTAGTGGCCTTATTATGACCTTATTTATCACTCCCAGTCTATTATGGTACGAGAAACACAGATATAGAGAACACACAAAAGGGTAGACCATGGCCATGTGCACAGATCATATATAATGAGGTTGGCACTGCCTTCAAAAGCCAGCTAAGCAAACGTCCATGAAGCCAGGGCCCAAGCCAAGTTTTCCAGTATGAACCACATACCCAAAGATAAGCCTGATTAGAGCTGAGCGGCTCTACAAGGACAAAATGGTCAATGGGCCAAAATCAAAGAATAAAAAAGTGTTTAATGGTATAGTACCTGCGAGCAGAGTCACGGTCAGTCACCACCCAGAAAGGGAGGAGGGGATCCGCGCATGGTTGAACCAAAAATAGATAATAAACAGTACCCAGGGTGAGGGATGTGTCCCAAGGATAGAAAAGCTAAGTTAGGGACATGGTAAAGGAGCAAAGAGGAGCAGAAATCTTTAATAATTGAAGTAGTTGAAGCTAGATGAGGTTAAAAGACAAAAAATAAATTCAATTGATTAATTAATTAATGTTTACTCAGTACCTCCACTCTCAGCATTGAGTTAGGAGCTATTGATATGTAATCAATGCAGGAAACTAAGAAACTGCAATCAGGGAGCTTCTTAGCCTAGTGTCAAGATGGAATTTATGTGGATTTGAGTCTCGTTTCCACTTCCTGCTCCCTGTGTGATTACTGGCCTATAATCTCCATGAGTCTAAGTCTCTATGAGGCATTTTCACTGCTATATCTATTTCCCCTACCCTAATGTTTATATAGTATTTAAAAATAACCTTCTGGTGGGAGAGAGCTACTACCACATCAAATGTTTAGATCTATTGTGAAGTATGTCACAATTTCAGAAATATTTAAAGGGACATCTTAGCATTGAAAATACCTTAGTAAGCACTCAAAATTACTTTTGGAATAAATGAATGAATTCACCCTTTCTGAGTCCTAGTTTCTTGATCTGTACAATGGTGATATAACACTATTGTTACAATGATAAAATGAAATACATGTGTGTAAAGTGTTCCGGACAATGCTCAGGACATTAGAAATAGTCTTTTCTGCCGTCTCTCTGCCCTATTTGGAAAGACTGAAGAGTTAGAACATGAAATGGTTTGTCGGTTTTAAATGAAAAGATACAATATATGAAGCTACTATGGGGAGCAGTTAAGTAGTGCTGAAGGATATCAGAAAGGGAGAGACAAAATGAGTGGCTTCAAAATTCTAAACTTCTAAAGGGGGCTTGCTGAAATCTCAGGGCAGGACAGGAGAACCAAGAGAAGCATTTCAGGAACTCCTGATCTTACGTTAATATAGCTGCTGCTATAGTTGGGAAAGGGACAGCAGAGCCTACTGAAGTCTGAAAGCTGAGAAATTCCTCTAAAAATGCTGGCCTTTTACACTGAATATGAGGTAGAAGTGGCTGTAAGAGAGACAGGAGAGCTGAGATAGATCCCCATCCCTACCCAGAGGCATAAGTGTGCTGAGAGCAGGGCAGGAGAACAGAGACAAACCCTTCAGGAACTCAGATCCCTACTAAAGGAGGGATTCTTTCCAGCCCTCAAATCATTTGATGCTGTGTTGTAATGAATCTAATTAAAGCAACCACAAAGTGCATACTCTGGTCAACTACAGACTGGACTGACTCAACTCCCACCCAACCCCCAGTGATTCCCTTTTCTGAGTTGAAATATTATTTACTTTAGTTTCTACGTTTCTTTTACATGCAGTTTCTGGCATTTAATCATAAATGTCTAGACATGTGAAGAAGCAAGAAAATGTGGCCAATTTCCAAGAAAGGAAATGGTCAATAGAACCAGACCCAGAAACTGCCCAGATGCTGGAATTATCAACACAGACTTTAATATATCTATGCTAAAAATTTTAAAGAATCTAGTGGGAAAAGTCACATGAACAGATGAAGAATTTTAGCAGAGGGGTATAAACTATGAAAATAGTCAAATGGAAATCCTAGAAGTAAACAAAATCCTATCAGAGATAAGGAATCCTTTCAATGTGCTTATCAGCCGGATAGACTCAGCAGAGGAAAACCAAAATAGGTCCAATGAATATCTAAAGTAAGGCAAAACAAAATAAGCCAATAAATGAAACCAGCTTCCACCGAGGAGACAGCTAACGTGGTATGTTTATAGAATTACCCCAATATCCCAATTCCTTTTCCCTGAAATAGTAGCTGTAATGATGCATCTTAGGTGCCCTTCATTGTAAGTCATACCCCATGAGGAGAAACCACATCTTGTTGGGACAAGAAAGAGGAAACAAGGAATATATATGTCTCAAGGAAAAAAATAGAATTTGGGTTGAACACTCAAAATAGAGATAAGATGGTAGGCTTTTCAGGTAATAAGAACAGGATGAACAAATAAAGGCAAGACAGGTAAGTACAGGATGAGTTTACAAAATGACAGAAAGGGTTATGAGAGTCATATTGAGAAAACATGAAGACATGAGTCTGCCTTATTATAAAAAGGAATAGGACTTTACTATAACCCCCTGATATTTTCTTTTTTATCTACCCACAAAAATTAATACTGTGCGATGTGGAAAATAGGCACTAAATAAATATTTATTAAAGAAGAAATATGTAAGTAGGGAATAAATGATTGAGGAATGAAAGTCGTTGTCAGCACATTTTGAAAAGCAGGTAACAGTGGCATACGAATCTATACACTATTATCCAAAACTCTGGGATATCTTAGATAAAGAGTCCTAGCTCAGGAAGAGAAGTATTAGAAATGAGATAATGAACATTGAAGTTAGAGCCCCAGGATGTCACAAAGAGAAAGTTAACCAAGAGGAAAATGGTGCCCCCCTTTCCGAAACTGTGACTCTGCCTCTTGTGAAACACAAGTGACCCTGTCCTAGTCTTTCTGCCAACAACCACCACTCTAGATTCATGAGTCCCTCTGTGTGCCAGGTATGGACCAAGATACCACTGGCTACCCTTGTGAATGAGACAGGCACTGATTCTGTCCTCATGAAGCCCACATGGACTCTAAGATTCAATGATCCAGACTTCAGGGCTCTCAAGGGCTCTACTAACTGGCCTTGGTCTTTAGAACTTTAACCTATGTCTTCTTTCTCATCACTGACAAGTTATAGAGCAGGGCTACCAATAGAAATATAATGTAAGCCACAGATACGAGTCATGCATAATTTAAATTTTCTGATACTCACATTGAAAAAGCAATATGAAACAGGTTAAAATAATTTTAGTAATATACTTAACCCAGTGTATCTAAAATATTACCATTTCTACATGAAATCAATAAAAACATATGAATGAGATATTTTATAATCTGCATTTTCCTGTTTAGTCTTTGAAATGCAGTGTATTGTTTACATTTACAGCTCACCTCAGTTCTCACTAGCCATATTCTAATCGTTCAGCAGTCACAGGTGACCACAGCTCTAGAGCCTGTCCTGTTTCATGAGTAGAGATGCACGCCTTATAAAAGAGAGGGCACTATGGGAGAAGCTTTGAAAAGTAGGTATAAGAATAGACAGAAAACAAGCCCTGAAAACATGAAAAACAGTAACTGACAAAGAAGAATCAAAACTATCCAAAATCCGGCTTCCCTGGTGGCGCAGTGGTTGAGAGTCTGCCTGCCAATGCAGGGGACACGGGTTCAAGCCCTGGTCCGGGAAGATCCCACATGCCGCGGAGCAGCTGGGCCCGTGAGCCACAACTGCTGAGCCTGCGCGTCTGGAGCCTGTGCTCCACAACAAGAGAGGCCACAATGGTGGGAAGCCCGCGCACCGCGATGAGGAGTGGCCCCCGCTTGCCACAGCTAGGGAAAGCCCTCGCACAGGAAGGAGGACCCAACACAGCCAAAAATAAATTAAAAAAAAAAAAAAGAATCTAGTGCTCTTTAAAAAAAAAAAAAAAAACTATCCAAAATCTGTAAGAAAGAGAGAACTTTGGGAAATTTGAAGCTCCAGCCAATGAACTTACTCAGGACCAAATATGAATGACTAGCATAGGAGTTAGAGTTAGAGATTCTGAGTTGAATTCCTGTCTTATCACCTTCCAGTCAAATGTGTCCAAGCATGTAATTCGCCCCAATTGTGCCTCAACTTTTTTACTTGAAAATGAGAAGAATAATGTGACCTGAGTTCACACAGATCCTATCAGCGTAATAAATATTGGGGGAAAAATCGCATTACCAGGAACAATGAAAATTTTTCTAGTTCTTAACTCCTCCTCAAATGCAGGACCTGTGGTATTTCTAATCTGGTTTCTCTCATCCCCCACAATATATTTCTAAGAGCCTCCAAAAGGTGTCTTCACATAAAGAGAGTCTAATCCACCAGGTGCTGCGACTTCCCTGCCAGGCACCTCCTATCTATCTCCTACAAGATGTTACCCTACTCAGGCTGAATTTCATGGATTATTAAAATAGGTGCACTTCTTGATGACAAATAGGAGTAAGTCAGATAAAGTGTAGTAAGTTAGCTCTCAAAGCAGTATGAACCAAATTAATGGAGTGTTTTCATTTGTGTATGAAACAAACATAAGAATAATGATACAGCTGCAGTCACCCCAGGAACAAGTTTGCTTTTTTCCATGAAGACCAAATATGACTGAAAATGGGTAAAGCCCTGTTGGGATGAAGTCAGAGGTCAGATAGCCAAATATAAGTATATCTTCCTGAAACCTACTGTGAAAGGCAGTGGAGCATTCTAACATTCATGTATTTTTGACATTTTTATCTCAAGCTGTGACTTTTTCAGGAAGTTATTGGGGTTTATTATTACTTGGATGCTAAAAGTCTAAGAGTAAATGGTTAAGAACCCAGAATGGACTAAATAAGTCAGTTCAAGATCCTGCCATAGTTGAAAAATGTAAGGAAGATCCCTCAATGCAAAAGTACTTTATCAGGGGGTCACTAAAGTCTGAAAACCCATATGAAGAGTCAATCCTTTGGACACAGATGTTTCACTCTGTTGAACTGTAAATATTCTGAGCATGTAACATCAAAATGCTGTCAGATACTTATGCCTAAGGTAGAATAAATATTAAATCTTTTTTTTAAATTAGCTTGTGTTTCCTCAAATGCAGAGGCTGAGAAAAAGACTGACATACAGGTGATTTATTTGGGAAATAATGCCCTGAAGAGGAGAAAAGTTAAGAGGGAATAAAACAGGGAAGGAGGAAAAGCCAATATAGCAACTTTAGTTGACCAGAGGGATGGGCATCTGGTATTCAACCCCATGAGCCTTTCTGAAGAATATTATGAAGTGAGTCTCAAAGCTATACACTTTAGATTTGGTAGGAAGACAAATTTATACATTGACTCCTCCTCCTTGCCAAGGGTGGCTTCATGGGCAAAAATATCAAGTAGATTTCATGCCCAGATTGTGGCATCAGCAAAACCTTGAGAAAGGAAGCAAGAGGTATTTAGTGTTGGCCCAAGTAAAAATGTTATCAGGCTTCACCATGCAAAGCTAATCAAAACCTACATGCACGATGCTGCTACAGCAGTGGCTGGAATAAGAAATGAGGCTGAATGGATTTGAATGGCACACAAAGGTGTTCAATACAGTCCACCCTTCTATCACTTAGCTCTCTATTAAGTCCAACCTTTTGGTCCTATTTAAGGTAGTGAATAGTCACAGTCTCTGCATGTGTTAAATACAAGAGAGTTAGTGGAACAAACAGCAGGTCTTGAAGTAGTAATTGACATTCATCATCCACCTCCAGCATAACCAATCCTAGATTTTCCTCACTGTCAGCCAGCACTTCAGTTGATCTAGACTGCTTTCCTGATGGAGTGACCCAGACCTTCATCCTTAAAAGACGTGCATCTCTAGTTGCCTTCCCCGAGTCAAGCAATGATTATGACAATTACCTCTTCATCATTATCACTGGACGTGGAAGTACCAAGAGATGTCACAGTGATTCCTTTAGATTCCAGATATGCTCTTCTCTGACCTCTTTGTTTCAACAACTAACTCCTCATGATAACTTGAATCAATTATCCCATCTGTATCATCAATCTTTTCTTTGCCTGTTGGTACTCTGGCATGAGGTGCCCAAAATGAGAAGACTGTAATTACAGCTTTAAGTTTAGAGAACTAATATGTCCCCTGGTCGGGCCTCTCCACCACTACCATCATCCCCACTCCAGGAACCAGGAGCTTCTAATTGGGCATAACCAAAGCTATTGAGACAGGAGGCACAAATTCCACAGGTGAATCACGTGGGGTGATGGTGAGAGAATCCATCCTACTTCCACCCTTTGATTCATAGATTCACGTATTGAGTCTATTGGGGGACTATATTTGTTACCTATGGCTAGTGTGACAAATTACCACCAACTGGATGACTTAAAACAGTAGAAATTTTTTTCTCTCACAGTTCTGGAGATTAGAAGTATGAATTCCCTGAAGACTCTAGGGAAGGATCATTCCTTGCCTCTTCCTAGCTTCTGGTGGTTGCCACCAATCCTTAGTGTTCTTTGGCTTGTAGCTGTATCACTCCAATCTTTACCTGCTTCATCCCATGGACTTCTTCCTTGTGTCTCCCTGTGAGTCTGTGTTTAAATTTCCCTCTTCTTATGAATACATCATTTATTAGATTTAGATATCACCCTAATCCAATGGGACCTCATTTTAACTTGAGCACATCTACAAAGACCCTACTTCCAAATAAAGTCACATTTACAGTTGCTAAGTATACAGGAACTGAGGGAGGGGTGCTATTGAACACAGTACAAGGGCATATAACATACCAGAGGACAGTACTCCCACCCCTCAATGTTGTCCACAAGCTGGTGCCTTAAGCTTTCCAAGCTGGTTGAAAAGTCATATATTAATGATGGTAAAACAAAAGGAAGCAAGGAGCCTGGGTCTCTGATGACAGTGGGACTGCCATGCCATTCCAAAACTACAGCTCCAGATTTCTTTTTCATTAGTAAGTAATAAATCTCTCTCCTGTTTAACTAACTTACTTGGCTTCACTGTTTTATGAAGCAAAGCCTAATTCTAACTGGCATAATGTGTAAAACTGAGATCCTATTCTCTAAAATTGATAATCTTACTGAGAACACAGATATGCATATTTTCAAAAAGAAAAAAAGAGAGGGAGAAAACGGTTTCATTCTAAATTCTGTGGATCTGATTATGTGAGGAAGAGGATATCAGAGAAGGCAAAAAATCTATGCTGGTCGAAACGTCAAAGGTTTCCAGCAGAAGATTAAACCTAAACTAGGTCTTAGAAGAAGCAGGGGATTTGGACAGTGGACAAGGAGAAATGGAACTCTCAACATGTCAATCAAATAAAGGGTAAAGAAAAGACTCAGAAGAAAAGAAAGAAACAATTAATAAAACAAATTCATGGGTATATACCAGAGCTGTTCCTGTAGAGAGAAAGAAGTGTGGGTTTTCAAGTGTAACAAAAGAATCAGCTCTCCAGTTAATGTGATGAAAAGAATAACAAAGAATGAAAGGAAATTTATGGTTCTTTTAAGAAATGTTTAGTCTGGTCAGAGCAGTAGAAATGGTTAATCTTTCTTGTACTCAAATCGCTGATAATTATTAATAACTTGTCATAATGGGAGAAAAACGCTATGGAAAAAAATGTGATGAAATCTCAAAAATATGGGCAAAATAAGCATAAGAGAATAGAATGTAAGCAGAACGGTTTTTATGGACATGTGAAAAACATATTTATATGAAAGGAATTTGTTGCAGTCTTAGGGGTTCTCTTTCCCTTTTCTGTCCTTTTATTTTTTTTTAACCCTTCTAGCATTTTAGCTGCACCTCCAAAAGAAACCAAATCTGGAAAAATGATTATTAGCTGGGACTGACTCGTACAGATGACTTGATTTTAGTTAACTTGCTTTGTAGAATGTCAAACTCACAGAAATTATACGTGCATCGATTAACAGCTTTTTAGTTGTAAGTCATAAAATCCAATTCAAGTTAACTTAAGCAAGAAAGGTGAATTGACTAAATGAATCCAGCTCATTCATGCAATTTCAAGGAAGGATGAGAGCAGGGACTCATGGAAGGTACTGGAACAAAGAAGCTAAAAGCAATCAGGATTTCCTCTCTTTGTCTGCCTTGTCTCTGCTCCTTTCTTCACATCTGCTTCTTCTCTTTCTCTTTATAGACAGACTTTCTCTGACTCTCACTCCAGGGCCAGGCAGATTTTCCCTCATCTTCCTGCCCCTACTCCAGCTCTGCAGTTAATATCCCTCCCTCTCGAGACACAATTCCAAGCTGAAATACATTCTGCTATTCTCTGTTCTGAATTTCCAGAAGAGCAAATGTGAGGGCACAAACTGGTGCAACAAGGCGTATAAGACCTTGAATGATGTGGCCCTTCCTGTTGCTCCAACCTTGCATCGTGCCCTCCTCTGATTCATTCACTAACCCACTGGCCCTTTGAAGTTCTTAGAAAATGGCAAGCTGTCCCCAGACACTTGCTTTTGCTCTTCCCTTTGACAAGCACATTCTCCCTCCAGATATGGGCATGGTTGGCTTCTTCTCAGTCATTTTTCTCCTTAGATAGCATTGTCTCCGACAGGCTTGCCTTGAACATTCTACCTTAAATGGGAATTCCTTGCCCATCCACTCTGTTTATTCTCTATCACAGGACCTTGATTAATTTCCATTTTTAAAAAAATCCAATCATTTTCTTTCCTGTTTGCTTATATACTTGGGTAATGTCCATCTTCCCTAATTGAGCATAAGGAACAGATCATGAACACCAGTGGTTGCTGACGATCATCCATTTTCCCTGCCTGGCTTAATAAAAATTCCCTAATTTTTTCAGGTACCTAACCATTCCCCAAATTTCCATTTGCCTCAGCAGAAGTAACATCCCCCCAGGTCCAGAAGGGGGTCTGATTGGTCTAAGAGCAATCTCATGCCCCTGGCCAATGTTTGGCTCTGGAACAGATATGATTCTTTTCTTTTCAATGAGACACGAATGACAGTCCAATGAAGAGACTCTGGGAAAAGAATCCTCACTCCAAAACCAGGGCTAAAAGTAAAAACAAGTTATCTTCCACCTCTGAGCATCACTCAGTCTCACTGTAATGCCTGAAACTGCAGTAACCACCTTGCTTACAGCCTGAAGATGCAGCCAATCTGAGTGAGGATGGCAGAGGAGAGAGATGAAAAAAACCTAGACCTTGATGATACCATTGGACCACAGAATTAATAAACCCTGCAGTTAGCCTTATCACAGAATTCCAGTTTTGTGAGATTATATATGTCCCTTTAGGACAAGATTTCAATTACTTAGCTAGCCAACTAATCTAGCTCTAAGGATAGGGACAATGACTGTTGTTTTCCATTGTGTTTCTAGAGACTAGTACAGTGCCTGGTTCAGAATAGAGGCTAGGGATTATTAGCAAAATGAAGGATTTTGCTCTATTGTCTAAAGCCAGAGAGATACAATCACGTAATGCCAGTATGACTACCAGAAGCACCACATAAATTCAATGAAGGAAAGAAATGCTTTTTAATACATGGTACTGACCACTGGTAATTCATCAGGGAAAAAATAAACCTCAACTCCTACCTCACTGCATAAACAAAAACTGACTTGAGATGGAACATAAATATAAATGTAAAAGCTAGAACAATAAAATTTCTACACAGAAATTTATAAAAATATTTTCATGACCATGAGTAAGAAAAGATTTCTTAGATAGGACATAAGAATAGCACCATATGAGGAAATGTAGATAAACTAGACTTCATTGAAATTAGAATTTCTGTTCATCAAAATACACCAGTAAGAAAATTAACAGGCAAGCCACAGCCTGGGAGAAAATATTTGCAATACATATATCTGATAAAGAATTTTTTCCAGAATACAGAAAAAACACCTATAAATCAAAAGTCAAAACACCAACAACCCTGGAAAACTGGGCAAAAGATCTGAACAGACATTTCACCAAAGAAAATATAAAAAAGTATCGATAAGCACATAAGAAGGTGCTCAATTTGAATCATCAGGGATATGCAAAATTTTAAATGTGATACCATTTCACATTCACTAAAATGTCTAAAGTTTAAAAGAACAACAATACAGATGTCAGCAAAGATGTTGAAAAGTTGGGACTCACATTTTTGGTGAAGAGTAAAATGATAAAATTACTTTGGGAAATTATTTGGCAGCATCTTATAATCTTAAGCATACAGCTGCCCTATTAATTAATAATTCAATTCTTAGACATTTACTCATGAGAAATGATTAACTAAAAGATCTGTTTCAGAATTTTCTGGCAATATTAGCCATGAAAACCAAAAACTGTAAACAATCCAAATGTTCTTCAACAAGAGAATTGTTAAACAAAATGTGATATAGTCATAAAATGGATTACTACTCTGAAATACAAAAGAACAAAGAGCTAATACTTAGAATAACATGGATGAGCCTCCAAAACAAGTTGTATAAAACACAAAAGAAGCTGGAAATGAAACCGTACATTCTAAATTATTTAATTTATAGGAAGTATAAGAACAGGTAAAAACAAATCTATGGTAATAGAAATCAGAAAGTAGTTGACTCACTGGGGGTGTGGGAAGGATTGATTGGGAAGGGACATAAGGGGATCTTCTGGGAAAATGAAAACATTTTATACTTCATTTTGGCTGGATGCAATTGTCAAATCTCACTGAATAGAACACATCTGTGCCTTTTATTATATGTATCTTACTGCTATATTAAAATGTCTATGTGTGTGTGTGTGTGTGTGTGTAGAATGACTGCTGACAGGAGTTCAATTTTGTGGGTGAGGAGAGCCATATAAATACAGTCCTTCTGAAAAGTTACATAAAAGAGTACTTATAATAATCGGGAATGTATTATATTGCTTTTCCCAAGGCCTGGAATTAATAGTACTCTCAAGTTAGATTGCCTTATGCAATGGATTGGAGAATACCTTCTTATGACGTCTGGATGACATGGAGTTGAAATACAGATAACTATATTAAAGAAAGAGAAGAGCAACATATTGGGGATTAAGAGTAGACATTCAGGAAATTGCCAATTATGGACAATTTTCCAAGTTCGCTTCAACAAAAAACGAATGTGCCTCAAGAAATAAATCTGTGCAAATGAAAAGAGATTACCTGATCAAATTAATATGGGAAATGCTGCATATTGTATCTCCTTCTTCATCTTTCACAGTATGTATAACCGTGTTAGGAGACTCTGAAAATGACTAACAGAGGAAACTGGTAAGTTTATTTAACTCAGATTTTCCCAAAAGCATCCCCAATACAATTTTCAACAAACAGTAGACTTAACTATTTATTTAAACCATATCTTTCTAAATCTTACGTTCCTCCATTAATTTCTCATAATAGAAAAGGAATGCATTCAAGACTTGACTGCTCCATAAGTCTATTAGATAATTCATCCTGTGATAACATATTTCTAATTGAATAATAGAGCTCAAAGATTAAATATAATATCTTTACAGATACCTGCTTTGTAGACATCTTTACTCCAAGCATATCTGTGCTATAAGTGAAAAGTTCCTATATTTTCCCTAGATTGTTGAAACTGCCTCCTAACTGGTCTATTTATTTCCACTTTTGTCCATTACAACTAAGTGACCCATTGCCATAATTTTACACAACTTACTTTACTTTTCAATGTTTTGCTTTCCCTGGCTATAAAATGAGTATGGTCGCTTGTTTCTCTAAATTGACAGGGGTTTTTTAAGCATGTTTTGTGAAACATTTGAACCATTTAAGGAAAATTACATTAGATTGTCCATTCACTATTTGTAGCTTGATAATACTTCTTTTCTGACATTAATGAATATTAATGTCTACTATATACAGTAGAACCTCCTGAATTAATGTGGGGTACCCCAGAAAGAAGGCCCTTCATTTTATATTCTATAGGACACTTTTGGAGGAATTTCCAGAAGAAGAGAAAGAGGTTAAAAATTAGGCCCATATTTATCCATTCATCCATCTACCCATTCATTCTTTCTTTCTTTTATTTAAACAATGTGAGATTTAGGGTATATTTGCTATGTATTTGCTAATGGATTGCTATAATGAGAGAAAAAGAAGAAACGAGAATCTCTCCTAGTCTTTAGCCACAACCACAGAAAATGGTATCATTTACTAAGATGGGAAAACCTGAGCAAAGGGCACAATTTTAGGGTTGAAACTCAAAAACGGTCTTTTGTATCTATTCAGTTTGAGATGACTTTTAGACAACCAGAAGTAGAATAGAAGTAAGATAGACAAACCTTCAGCCCAAGGCTGAAGCCATAAACTGGAGAGGCATCAGCATATGGATGATATTTAAAGCCGTGGGAATAAAAAATAAGAGAGAGGACAGAAAACATTCCAGTACAAGTTCTAGTACATATCACAACATCTAGAAGATAGGAGGAGGACGAAGCAACAAAAACTGATTTGAAGTAGCCAGGTAGTTATGTCAGAAGTAAACCATGAAAATGTGTATTTCAAAAGCCAAGTGTGGAAAGCATTTTTTAAGGTAATGATCAATTGAGGCAAATACTGCTGACACATAAAGATGAGGACCAAGGACACATCACTGGATATGACAACATGAAGATACCGATGACCCCAACCAGTTGAGATCCATATCATGTATGAATAGCCTTGTAGACCATTATAAGGACTCTGAATTTTACTTTGAATGACGTGGCAGTCATTGGACAATATTGAGGAAATATGAGATGATCATCATATGAGACGATCTGTCATCCACTTTAACAAGGTCACTCTGGCTGTTGTGATAAGACTAGATGGTAGATGGACACAAAAAGAAGCAGGACGGTCAGTCAGGAGATGAATGCAACAATTCAGGGAAGAGAATAGGGTGGCTTGAACAGGAAGATAGCAAGAGGTGGTGAGAAGTCAGGTTTTGGATATATTTTGTAGCTAGAACCACCAGGATTTACAGATGGATTAGATAAAGGGAGTGAAAGAAAGAGAAGAGTCACAAGTGAAGTTGTTGTATTAAGGACACTCCGAAGTGTTTGAGGAAAAGAGGAGATACAAGTAAAGAGAAGAAATAATGATCAGTGAGGCTGGAGAAAATCCAAAAGGGCCCAGAAGTGAAGTAGAAAAGAAAGGATTTCTAGAAAGAGGAAATGATCCACTGTATTAAATGTTGCTGGTAGGTCAGTAAAATGAGGACCGCAAAATAACTACTAGATTTAGTAACACAGAGATCATTGGTAACCACAAAAAGAGATCCTTTGGGGCAGACATGGAGTCAAAAGCTTGACTGCAGTGAGTTTAAGAGAGAATGGGAAAAAAAAAAGTGGGACAACAAGGATGAGACAAATTTTTTTTTTAATTGAGATACACTTGATTTACAATATTGTGTTAGGTTCAGGTATACAGCATAGTGATTCAGTTATATATTTTTTCAGATTATATTCCATTACAGGTTATTACAGTAAATCTGATTACTGATATACAGTAAATCTTTGTTGCTTATCTATTTTATGTATAGTAGTTTGTATCTGTTAATCCCATACTCTGAATTTGTCCCTTCCCCCATCCCCCTCCCTGCTGGTAACTGTAAGTTTGTTTTCTATGTCTATGAGTCTATTTCTGTTTTGTATATAGATTCATTTGTATTATTTTTTAGATTCCACATAGATGTGATATCATATGATATTTGTCTTTCTCTGTCTGACTTACTTCACTTAGCATGCTAATCTCTAGGTCCATCCATGTTGCTGCAAATGGCAATATTTCATTCTTTTTTATGGCTGAGTAATATTCCATTACCTATCTATTTATCATCTATCTATATTACATCTTCTTAAGCCAATTGTCTGTTGATGGGCACTTGTGTTTTTTCCATGTCTCGGTTATTATAAATAGTGCTGCTGTGAACACTGAGGTGCATGTATCCTTTTGAATTGGATTTTTCATTTTTTTCCAGATATATACCCAGAGTAGGATTGCTGAATCATACGGTAACTCTATTTTTAGTTTTTTAAGAAACCTCTATGCTGTTTTCCATAGTGGGTGCACCAATTTACATTCCCACCAATAGTGTAGGACAGTTCCCTTTTCTCCACACCCTCTCCAGCATTTATTATTTGTAGGCTTTTTGATGATGGCCATTCTGACCGGTGTGAGGTGTACTTCATTGTGGTTTTGATTTGCATTTCAAATATTTTAAATGAATTTTTCAGTCAAGAAGTGGGGTCCTGGCTGAGGGAGAAGTAAAGTGAAAGATGTTTTTTGGTTTTAGATAGGAGAAATAAAAGCATGTTTATGTTGAGAAAGGTCCAACAGAGAGAGAAAATGTGTTAATGCAAGAGAAAGAGAGAAGACTTACTGGGAAGCAATGGGGAGGGATGGAAGTTTTTGCCTGAGGAAGAGGTGGCCATAGATGCAGTGGAGAGAGTTCATCCACAGAAGCAAAAAAGACGGTGGCATCCATAAGCATAAGGTGTCAGTAGATACATAGATGTGGGAAGGGGGAGTTGTGGGGGGCTCGTCTGCTGAGTGCTTCAATTTTCCCATTGGAATAGGAAGATGGTCACTAGCTGAGGAGACTGGGGAGGAGTTAATGGAGGTTTGAGAAGAGAGAGGAGGTATGCAGTTGTCATGGAGAAGAGCAGAAGAATGAATGGACTGGGTCTGCCAGGCAGCCTGCAGCCCCCTGGTGCTGAGCGGTCACGAGTCTAAAGTCAGGCAGCAGGACTGTGTGCTGTCCTCCAGCAGGTTCGGCTGTGCAGGCACAGCACAGTAGGTGGAGGGTGAGATCGAGCAGACGATATGTTTTTGCCCCAGTGAATAACTGTTGCAATTAAACTTTCAGATGCCAGCTGTGCCAAGGGGCATGACAGCTATGGATGAAGAAAGGGTGACGTGGCAAAAGGAAAATAACACTTACTGGATTCCTCCTCTATGTTGTAGGAGCTTTAAATTTCATATAATTCTCACAACAACCCTGTGAAGTAGATATTTTCCCCAAATTCCATATGAAGAAACAGAGACTAAGAGAAAGTACACAATTTGGTCTAGGACAATACAGCTAGAAAACAGAGGAACATGCAGAAAGGCACAGGTTTTCCTGAGACCTCAAAGGTTGGACTGGAGGGGAGATTTGGGACTGTCTTCTGGGGACTATCATTGGCTCAGGGTCCAGGCCGTGACTGAGTCAGCTGGCCAGACACCAGGACACAGCTTCCTGCCATCAAAACCCCAGGTGGCAGACACAGTCACCAGTTTGGCTGGGAATACATGGCACCACCCCTTACAAAACCACTCATTTGCTCCTATAAAACAGTCATCACCTAACAGAATGCCAAGAAAATCAATCATGACTAAACTCCCAATTTGGTGTGATTCACTGACCACGCGTCGACATGATCATAATGTTTGGTTATCATTCTTCATAATAATCATCCTCAGGTCTGCAGTAACTGTGGATCTGAACAAACCAGTGACGTTCAGATGAATCTTCCTTGAAACAAATTTCAGTCTCACGAATGGATTGTTTAGTTCATGGGTGATTCCCTAATTCCAATGGGGGTTGTCTAGTCTTTTAGAACTAGAAGAGGTTTTAGAAATAATTGTGCCAGCTTCCTGATTTCACAGTCTTAAACATCCTAATGTTATATAAAATATAGGTATGTTATCCTGCCTTGGATATTAACCTAATAATGAGGACACACAGGGGAGAAATCTTTCTCAAGTCTAAATAATTTTTGTGAGCAAGTACATCTTATGAACTAATAGTTTTGGTTTTTCCCCTTATATGAACATTGTTCTTTGCAAATAACACGTACTGAATAACTGTTTGTTAAATGTTAAACTGGCTGACCAAAGGGAATGAAGCCATGGCACATAAAAAAAAAACTGCCAGGAGAATTTCACATCCCTGGCAATCTTTCTCCCAGACCAGGGCTTCATGTCCTTAAGTGGGGACTGTATGGAGGAAAATGAGGACAGGTGGTAGATTTCATGAAAAATAAAAAGCATATCAAGGTCACTGTAGCTGTGAGACAGTCTCATTGAATCCCCAACCCCAAGTCACCTGCAAGAGCTGCAGCTCCGATTCTGACCATTAAAAGGCTATTGTTGGATACTAAGTCAGAGACAGGCAGGGGGAAGCAGGTTCTGAGCATCAGGGGATAAGCTCAGGAACAACTTATCTTAATCTGACTAGACATATTAAAACAATCCTCTCAGTAAAGAGGGATAGGGGTATTAAAATGGAACAGCAAGGATAATTTAAGGACACAGAAAAAATTGCATGTCTTTCATTAAAACTTTATAATGTCTTACCTGTTTATCATCTATTATCTTCAAGGTTCATGAGAGGCATAGATTAGGTTGTATTCCTTCTTGGGTTTAGAATCCAGTAGGAGATAGATGAGATTTACACTCATTATCCTGCCACAAAGCAGTGTATGCTGAATTTCATAGGAGTAGTGCAAACCAAACGGTGAAGGAACTCAGAAGAACTTTTACAGTTAAGCTAATTTTTACAGTGACTCCTCAAAGTGGTAGTGTGATCCCTATTATACAGATAAGGAAACTGGAGGTCTAAAAGTTTAAGTGATGTGCCCAATATCCTATGGCTAGAATACATATTGCGTCTGGGGGTACAGAGAGTGAAGGGCTGGCTGAGCAGTGACAAGTCTGTGAAATAGAAGGAAAGAGGGCTATGAAATGATGGAGAGTTTCCATTTTGAAGACTCTGGTGATGAAAGAATTCTGAGCGATGATAAGCTAGGTCTACACAGTGACCTGCTGGAACATGTTTACAGTAGAGTGGTGATAGCTGCTCTTGGTGATAAGGGGTTCAGGAATTGTGAGGTGTGATCGCCAAGTAGGTCTCCAACATAGATAGTAAACCCAACTCAGGCATGAGGTGAACACTTCTGTCATAACGAAAAGTGGAAATGCACTGTGGAGATCAGTAGACAGTGAAGACAAAGATGTAGAGAAACTTAACTCACCAGGATTATAACTTGCATTGTAGAGTCTGATTACACCCACAGCACAATAAAATTTAGCCAAGGTGACTATTTATGGTTCATTAAAATAACCCCACCAGGCTGATATTACCAGGTTCTCAACACTCTATGCATTTAGGGAACGTATATGATTGGTATATTGAGCCAGACTACTTTGGAGGATCTGATTGCTGTGGGTGTTATTGCCATGGTTTAAACTTTCCTGATCTAACCACATGGGGCCTCGGGCAACGGTGGTGTCTTCAGTTCTTGGTTTCCTTTCCTTTGCTGTTTATCACATTACTGTTGGCTTAACTGTCTTCTAACCCCTTAGACTATTCCTTTTGTGGCCAGAAACTATGTCTTTTCTTACAAATGTTTTCCTCAACATCAGCATAGTCCTTAGCATATGGTTAGTGATCGAGAAATGTTGTTGAATAAATGAAGTTGTATTGAAGCTGGATTGTGAAATATGAACAAATATTTATCAAGTGGTATGGGAGAGTAGAATACAGAGAGGTGGAACCATTTCACCCAGAGAGTGTGTTGTGGTTAAAAAAAAAAAACCTTGAAGGACTGACATATCAGAGAGTTCAAGATGGCCGCATAATGTGCTGGATGGGAATACTGACTTTAGTATCAGAGGCCTGGATTCAAATCACAGTTCTGTTCCTTAACAGCTAAATGATCTCGGGCTACAATCCAGAAGAGAGAGAGAAAACAAAAAAAAACAAAAACAACTACTGGACCTCACCTGTATGCTAAAGAAGAGGAAAGAGAAGGAATCAAGAGTTTCTATATTATTCATCTAATATTCTCAATGCCTCCATGACACAGATAAGACTGACATTTTTTGCTTACTAACACATCATTGATTTTCCAAAACATATTTGTTAGCTCTCATTTGGGGAATACACTTATCTGGTGTTGGACAGAAACAGATAGGCTTCTAAAATGACCTAACTTCATACCACAAGAATCAATTTTAGATACATCCTAATAAAATTTTATAAGATTCATAACATAGAATAAAATTCTATCATGAAGCACCAATAAACTCAAATTAAATAATATGATTAAAGGACTCTGTAAACTGTTATCTGCCATACAAAAATCATTTGAGAGATCCAATGGCATGGTGAAAAGCATATGTGGAGTTAGAAATCTTGAGAAAAATTACCATCTCTGTCACTTAGTAGCTATGTGGTGGCCTTCAGCAAGTTACATTAACTCTGTGAGTTTCAGTTTTAAGGGTGACAGTAGTACCTACCTCATGGGCTTTTGCTGATGATCAACAGAAATAATGAGCAAGATAGTGTTTTGTTATTATGATTATGACAATTTTAATAAATATTTTGTTACAGCGGGACACTTTTTCATTTCCCTGTCAAAAGGGGAAGTGGGAAAATAATAGCCTCTGGACAGTGCTGGAAAGGTGATGCAAATTTTTGTGGTTGCGAGTCAGCATGGTGTTGAGACAGTTTTATATCTGGATCCTGACTCAGCCAGGTACAAGTTGTTGTATGATTTGGGGATAGGTTTTATCACCTCACTGAGTCTCAAGTCCCCCATCTGCAAAATAGGAATAATAAAGCCCACTTTGCAGGAGTTTTGTGAGAACAAAACTAACGTAAAGTGTCTGGAACAAAAGAGACATTCAGTAAAGATGTCTGCTGTTATCATCATTATTTTCTCCATCACCATCATCATCATTTTGTATTTTTTTTCCCTTCTGCAAATTTCAGCCATGGCAGTGGCGGAAAAAGAGACCTGTTCCCAATCAACAGCACAGGTGGGGACTTTGAGCTTCTTACTAAGCTCTTGATCTACTGAGAGGAGGCCCCACTTTAGAATATAGTAGGTTTGCCAATTTTTTCATTCTGCTATTGAAATCTAACTAAAGTTTGTAGATTACATTTCTTTGCATTAAAAATGGAAGCCAAGAAGAACCAAAGTTTTGGCAATGCAACAGTGACCTGACTTCAATAAGATAAGCAGAGTGAAATAATCAAGGCAGAAAAGCGTTCGGAGATCTCAAGGTCGAAGTTTATTTCTATAAAGTATTCAAACTTTGATTTATTTATTTGATGTCATTGTGTAATAAGTGCTAAATAAAGAGGAACTATCATTTTGGCAATCTTAATGACTGCTACTTCAGTGTTTGAATACTGAACAATACTCACAGAGTGAGCAATTTAATAAACTAGCAGTTGCTCATGCAAGGACAATTACTCCCATTTTGGTTTAATTATTAATGTGTTTTTTTTTTATATTCTCATCTTTAGCAAGCAATCTTGTTGCAGTGAAAAAGAAAGTACAAAATGTTACATGGTACAATGATTATAAAATGATCATTTTATTAATATTATGGAGCAGCTAGGAATATTCAGCTAATAATATCTCTTGAGGTTTTGAAATTCTGTCTTTATCCATAGGGAATGCCAGAGTTGGAAAAGCCAGTTCTGTACAAGTAGAGTTATAGAGAAACTTAAGGGGCACTGGACAATCTGTGACCACATATATTTCTTTCAGAGACCTAGTATGATTTTCAAAGTCCCATTGTTAAAGGGAATTTGTACAAGAAATAGAATAGTCCTGAACCACTTAATGCTATATTGGAGAGTGAATCCTGAAGAAACTCTGTCATGGGATACTGGAAACACGAATATCTAGAGGTGAGAGTGTGAAGTGGGATAGAGATAAAAAGGCAAGGGGGAACTTTAAAAACCAGTTCTGCCTTCTTTTTTTTAAATTTTTATTGGAGTATAGTTGATTTATAATGTTGTGTTAGTTTCAGGTGTACAGCAAAGTGAATCAGTTATACATATATATCCACTCTTTTTTAGATTCTTTTCCCATATAGGTCATTACAGAGTATTGAGTAGAGTTCCTTGTGCTATACAGTAGGTCCTTATAAGTTATCTATTTTATATATAGTAGTGCATATATGTCAATCCCAATCTCCCAGTTTATCCCTCCCCCCCTTACCCCCTGGTAACCATAAGTTTGTTTTCTATGTCCGTGGCTCTTAATAAATCATATAAGGTATCCTTTAAAATAGACTAGAATGTGAAAGGGCATCTTCCCTGGACACCACTATAGCACCAGGGGAAGCATTCAGAACCACAGTACTGGAACCAACCTCCTGCCATTACTATGCCATCAAGCCTCCCATTCTTAATGACCTCAGTCATGACTAGAAGCCCAAGCCTCCTAGGCTATTCATCACCCTAACTCCAAATCACATATTCTCTGCATATTTGTTAGTATGACCCAATCGTTCCCTCCTCCAGCTCTCCTAAATCATCACTGCCTATTGGAGCTGTCATTCTGTAACAAACCAACTCCCTCAAATGACCCAATATCATTTCACATCCTCTTCGGGAAATTGCATTTTACTAAAAAATTATCCATATCTCAAAGTCCCTACCTCCTCTACAACCTATTCCAATGTAAGCTTATTCATCTTACACTAGCAGGCTGGGAGGTAGGATTAGTTTTTCTTGTTCTTGATAACTAATTTCATTTCTGTTCCTCTTATAAAAATCCCTCCTCCTCTAAGAAATCATCCTACTTTACTTTTTATTTCTACCAACATCCTGTTAACGTGCCCACATTCATCAAAATCTTGAACTCCATGCTCACAGTATTTCTTTCCAACCTAACTCTAGTCAGTGTATGTGGCAATTTCAATATTCATGTGCATAACTCTGTCCTCTCAAAACCTTGACCTTTCAGGTCCTTGAGCTTTTCATCTCCAAAGACCATTTCCTCCACTCCACATCAGCCATTCTATCTGTATTAGTCAGTTCTTCTTAAGTGTCAGTAACAAACAATCCCAACATCTCAGCACCTTATCACAAGAAAAGGTTTATTTTCTTTCTACTCATGTGGAATATCAGCTACTGGTAATCTGCAGCTCTGCTCCATATGTCTGGAATCTAGTCTTAAGGAGCAGTCCCTGTCTGAAACATGCTGGGTTTGTAGGGAAAAAAAACAGGGAGAGGGAGGTTGAGAATGGCAGAGTCATATCATGGTTCTTAAAATTGCTGCTCAAAGAAGACAAACAGATGGCCAAAAAGCACATGAAAAGATGCTCAACATCGCTAATTATTAGAGAAATGCAAATCAAAACTACAATGAGGTATCACCTCACACTGGTGAGAATGGCCATCATCAAAAAGTCTACAAACAATAAATGCCGGAGAGGGTGTGGAGAAAAGGGAACCCTCCTACACTGTTGGTAAGGATGTAAATTGGTATTATAACCACTATGGAGAACAGTATGGAGGTTCCTTAAAAAACTAAAAATAGAGCTACCATATGATCCTGCAATCCCATTCCTGGATATATATCCAAAGAAAACTATAATTCAAAAAGATACATGCACCCCAATGTTCATTGCAGCACTATTTACAATAGCCAAGACATGGAAGCAACCTAAATGTCCATTGACAGAGGAACGGATAAAGAAGATGTGGTACATATATACAGTGGAATATTACTGAGCCATAAAAAAGAATGAAATAGTGCCATTTGCAGCAACATGAATGGACCTAGAGATTATCATACTAAGTGAAGTAAGTCAGACAGAGAAAGACAAATATCATATGCTATCACTTACATGTGGAATCTAAAAAAAAATGATACAAATGAACTTATTTACAAAAGAGAAACAGACTCACAGACTCACAAACAAGCTTACAGTTACCAAAGGGGAAAGGCGGCAGGGGGGATAAATTAGGAGTTTGGGATTAACATATATACACTACAATATATAAAGTAGATAATCAACAAAGACCTACTGTATAGCACAAGGAACTCTACACAATGTTCTGTAATAACCTATAAGGAAAAAGAATTTTAGAAAGAATGGATATATGTATATGTATAACTGAATCACTTTGCTGAAACTAACACAATATTGTAAATCAACTATACTCCAGTATAAAATAAAAATTAAATTAAAAAGAAAAACTGCTGCTCAACAATGGCCAGTGTCACTTCTGTTCATATTTCATTGACCAAAGAAAGTCACATGGCCAAGCATGGAGGCAAGGAAGTATATCCCTCTCACAGGGAAGCACATGAGGGAAAGTACGACACATGTAAGGGAAAATAATGTATAATACTGATATGGGGGGGGAGGATTTTATATAATTTAAGATAATAGTATAATCTACCACACTATTTCTTTTTCAAAACATAATTTGTCATCAGAAAGTTCTTTATCATTCTTGAAATCTTAAATGCTAACTTCTGTCTCTCTGACACAACTTCTTATCCTACCAACTTTCTTATTCTAGTGTCACTACTATAGTAATTCTACATCATCATGACCTATTTACCATTGTTTCACTACTTTCTCACTTTCTACTTTCTCACTATCCATCAATCTTCATAATTCATTTCCATTCTTGTCCTGCTTAGAAGCCATTGTTCATAATAACAACAACAATAAAATCATAGTGGGAGGAGACATGAACTGAGTACTTACATATCCTGCGCTGACCTAAACATTTTACATGTAATAACATGTTCGATACTCACAACAACCACAAAGTGTAGGAGCTTTTATTACCTCTATGTTCCTGATGAGGAAACTGAGGGGCACATATATTAATACTATGTCCAAGGTCACAAATGTAATAAAAGGAAAGCAAATATCACACTTTTAGCAATGGTACAATATTGTGCAATTACTCCCTTGCATAAACCCTCAACTCCCTTGTCCCAGCGGGAACATCAAGGGGTTGCTTGGGGGAAAACTAAATAATTTTTATTTGCTCACCTCCTAGCTACCCCCAGATAAATATGTTCTCTGTGTGAAAACAGTGGGGCTGATATGTAGATGTAGCATTGAAATAATTCTTATGGTCCCAAGCCACCCCAACTTACCCATGTCCCCACTCCCACACTTCCAACTACAATACCACTTCTAAACCCCTCTTATGTAGACATTTTGGAGCTGCCACTACTTGCCCCCATCCCCTGTAATATCTCTTATAAAAACAAATAAAACAGAAATCAGTCCTATTTTAGCTCAAATAACCATCTTCTCTGTGCTGCACATGCAGAACTTAAGAGTGATGGAGAAAAATCACACAAGTAGGTTAAAACGTCTTGTATTAAACATAATCTCAAATGTAGTTGTACTCTCTACACTGCCTGGCACATCTACATGTTTCCTGGATCTCCAAGAGGATTATATCTTACCTTCTCCACTTTCCTCTCTCAAGTCATACCCCTCCTTAATCCCTGCCCCTCATTCTCTGCTGATGACCTCAACTATTACTATACAGTCATTCCTTGGTCATTGCACAGGATTGGTTCCAGGACCCCTGGAGGACACCAAAATCCAAGAATGCTCAAGTCCCTTATATAAAATGGTACAGTATTTGCATATAACCTATGCACATCCTCCTCTATATTTTAAATCATTCCTAGATTACTTGTAGTATCTAATACAATGTAAAAGTTTTACTTTTTGAAGCTTTCTGAAATTTTTTTTTCTGAATATTTTTGATCCATGGTTGGTTGAATCCGCAGATTTGGAGCCTGCAGATATGAGAACCAACTAAACTTAGATATTCTAAACAGTCACTCAGAAATCCTTGATGGCCCATCACTGCATCTACAAAACCACCTGCATCTACAACATTTTGTTTTTTTGTCTCTTTCTTCCAATTACAGTGGAATAATTTTCTTTTGCTTTTCAAAGACTCATCATTCCATATGGGTTCTGAATCCCTTCCTTTTTCAGCTTCTCACGGATTCTTCTTTTTCAAGCATCATAAAACTCTTTATTCCTCTTTAGTGGCATAATTCAGCACGCAGAAATTCTCTATTTTCTCTCATCCTAAAACAACTCTCCGTTGATGTGTATGTTCTCCACTCTTCTTCACAGTCTAAGTGCTCACAAGAATTGTCTATACTCTCCTCCCCTTCCTCACCTTCCATTAACTCTTCAAACCACTTAATCTGGCTTCTGCACCCACCAGACCACAAGAACTGTGACTGCCAAGGTTACCAAGGACAGAAACTGACAGTTACTTATCTTTCCTTATAAAATGCTCTCATGGTTTTGTGTTAATCTCTCTCTTATGGCTTTCCTCCTACAACTACAGTTCCTATTCAGTGTCATTTGAAGGTGGCTTCTCCTTTACTTAATCTCTAAAGGACAAAGTTTATGAGCACTAGAACCTGGACCCTTTATTCTTCTCATTTCTTTCTACATGATCTTACTGTGCTCCTCCATTCTTATGGTTTTAAAAAGCATCTGTGTGTCAACAATTCCCCCATTTATATTCTCAGCTGATACTGCTCCTCTCTTTTCTTGCATTTACCAAATATCTCTGCCCTGAGGCCTTCTGGTTACCTAAAACTCAACATATGCCAATTTGAATCCTTCAGTCACCTCCTCCCTCATCTATGTCTATTTCTCTTTCAATAGGTCTCATCTTGTACATAGTAGAACCAAGGATCCAGTTGCTTAAGACAGAAACTTGGTTTCACCCTTGACTTATCCTTCTCTCTCATCCCAGACTCTAACCAACCATCAAGTCTTGTAGTTTCTCTTTTAAAATATACCTGGAATCTATCCACCTGGGTCAGTTTCCACTGCCTTAAATTCAGCTACTGAGATCTCCTCCTAAATTACAAAATATTTTCTTTATGACTTATGCATTCTACTTTTGTTCCCCTAAATACTATGTCTCACACAGTAGATAAATTGATGAAAATACAACTCACATTTAAATTTTGCAAATAATTCACCAAATTTTTTGCTCCTTACAAACCCTGCATGATCAGACTCCTACCCAACTCTCCATCCTCATTTGAGGTCACTCTCCCCTCATCCAGTATCCTTCCTCCTCTTTGCCTCTTTTTACTTCCTTGAACACATAAAGTTTTCATTCTACCTCAAGGGATATCATACCCTCTGTCTGAAATACTTTTCTCTACTTTTCACATGTGGCTAGCTCATTAGTTTCCTTTAGGTCTCTGTTTTCCACCTTTCCCACCTAAGTTCCCACATTTCCTTCATGACCAGTTATTCTATGGCATCTTCATCTCTTTCATGGTTCTTATTACAATGCATACATATATATTTCCACATATGCTTGCTTATTATTAGACTTCCTACCACATCAAAACCCTCAAGACAGGATTCATGCCTATTTGATTCATCAATATATATTAGCTGCCTCCAAAAGCCTGACACATAGTAGATGCTCAATAAATATAATACTTCTTGAATAAATGTATGAATTTTCTTTCATATTAAGTTATCCAAATGTCAGTTCCCTCATATTTAAAATAGGAGAATTATTACCTAGGATTATGCTAATAATCAATGGTTTAAATAAGATAATTCCTAAAAGAGCCATTACAGTGTAAATATAAGGTCCTCTTTCCTGTATTCATATATTACCCTGTAGTGTATATTTTTTAGGTCATAGCACAAACAGATGGGGCATAAAGTTTAAAATAATGATTTTAATAGATTAAAAAGATAAATTAGAATTCAGAGAGCCTGAAAGAGCTAGAAATTATAGATACAGCACTTGAGAAGAGGGAGCTACAGAGAGAAAGAGAGAGAGATCCTGGAATCTCCTTAAAAGTCACCTTGAGTCTTCAGCTGAATACTAAGTTGTTTATGCATAGAGTAAAACTCCACAAAATGAGGCAGCCACAGATGAAAAGTTTCAATAATTCACACAAGGTTGGGAGATGTTTGTATTCCAACCAAAGTAGACAGACTTTTCTGTATACCTGAAATATTCAGAAGAGCTATATGAAGAATTATGCCTTAGTTTTGGGTCTGAATTAGTCCTAAGTAAAAGCTACAACCCTAGACTTACTCAACAAAGAAAAATAAAGCCTCAGAAAGATAAGTCTGAACTGCAAGTAGCTTCACTATCTGGCTACATAAAATCAGTGTACTTTAAATTAAACATCAAAATACTAACACTAAAAATTATAACATGACAATATCCAGAATCCACCCCCCAAAAAAATACTAGGCATACAAAAGAAGCAGAAAATGTAAATTATAATCAAAAGGAAAAATAGTCAATAGGAACAGACACACTAATGACAGATATGGGTTTTAAAACACCTACTATAAATATTCTCAAGGATTTGTGGGGAAGCATAAACATAATAAGGAAAGAAATGAAAACTACTACAAAAAATCAAATGGAATTGTAGAACTGAAAAACATAATATCTGACATATAAAAACCCCAGTATGGACCTAATACCAAATTAAACATTGTAGAATGATCAGTGAAAGTGAAGCATAGCAATAGAAACTATCCAAATTAAAGCACAGAAAGACAAAAGACTGCACAAGGATGAAGAGCACCTATATGACTAGTGGAACATAATGAAGCATCTATTACACATGTAATTGGAATCTCAGAAGGAGAGGGGCCCAGGAAAAAATATTTGAAGAAATAATAGCCAACATTTTTCAAAAGTAAGATAAATAATATACCCACAGATACATGAAGCTGAATAAACACCAAGCAAAATAAATACAAATAAAATAACATCAAGACATACCACAACCAAATCACTGAAAAACAGTGATGAAGAGAAAATACTTAAAGCACCTGGAAAAAAAAGAAACATATGTACAGGATAACAAAAGTAAGAACTACTACTAACTTCCAATTAGAATAAAAATGCAAACAGGAAGACAATAGGATGACATCTTTAAATTACTGAAAGCCAAGAAAAATGTCCGGTCAACCTAAAATTCTATACCTTGGAAAATATCCTTCAAAAATGAAAGTGTTTTGCACAGCAAAGGGAACCATAAACAAAATGAAAGGACAACCCTCAGAAAATATTTGCAAACAAAGCAACCAACAAGGGATTAATCCCTAATACATACACACAGCTAATGCAGCTCAATATCAAAAAAAAACAAACAACATAATCAAAAAATTGGTGGAAGAGCTAAATAGACATTCCTCCAAAGAAGACATACAGATAGCCAAGAAGCACATGAAAAGATGTTAAACATCACTAATTTTTAGAGAAATGCAAATCAAAACTACAGTGAGGTATCACCTCACACCAGTCAGAATGGCCATCATCAAAAATTCTACAAATAATAAATGCTGGAGAGGGTGTGGAGAAAAGAGAACCCTACTACACTGTTGGTGGGAATGTAAATTGGTACAGCCTCTGTGGAGAAAAGTATGGAGGTTCCCTAAAAAACTAAAAATAGAGCTACCATATGATCCTGCAATCCCACTCCTGGGCATATACCTAGAGAAAACCATAATTCTAAAAGATACATGCACCCCAATGTCCACTGCAACACCATTTACAATAGCCAGGACATGGAAGCAACCTAAATGTTCATCAACAGAGGAATGGATAAGAAGATGTGCTACATATATACAATGGAATATTACTGAGCCATAAAAAAGAATGAAATAGTGCTATTTGCAGCAACATGGGTGGACCTAGAGATTGTCATACTGAGTGAAGTAAGTCAGAAAAAGAAAAACAAATATCGTATAATATCGCTTATATGTGGAATCTAGAAAAATGGTACAGAAGAACTTATTTGCAAAGCAGAAATAGAGTCACAGATGTAGAGAACAAATGTATGGTTACGAAGGGGAGTTGTGGGGGTGGAACGAATGGGGAGATTGGGGTTGACATATATACACTACTATGTAAAAAATAGATAACTAATGAGATCCTACTATATAGCACAGGAAACTCTACTCAGTGCTCTGTGGTGACCTAAATGGGAAGGAAATCTACAAAGAGTGGATATATGTGCATGTATAACGGATTCAGTTTGCTGTACAGCAGAAATTAACACGACATAGGAAAGCAACTATACTCCAATAAAAATTAATTTTAAAAAGAAGAATGTTAAAGTTCTAAAAGAAAATGATACCAGATAGAAATTCTTATCTATTCAAAAGGAAATGAAGAATTCCTGAAATGGTGAGTGTGTGGGTAAATACAAAACACTGAAAAGTGTTCAATTTTTTCAAATAATAATTGATTATTTAAAACAAATATAATATATTTTGGAGTTTATGACATATTCAAAAGTAAGAAGTGTGAAAATAATAACAAAAATTAGTGGGAGAAAAAGGCAATATTGCAAAGTTTTTACATTATATGTTACCTGGTATAATAATATTTGAAATTAGAGTATGATAAGCTAAAGATGAGATTGTAAATAATAGAGCAAAAACTAAAAACTAAAACAAGTTTAGTTAATAAGTCAATAAAAGAAATAAAATATCACATAAATATACGATTAGTTTAAACAAAGCAGGAAATAAGTAAAAGAGAAATAAAAAGAGAGGATAAAGAGAAACAAAATAGTAAAAGATGCAAAACTCAACTCTTTCAACAATTACATTAAATTTAAATTTATATGTCAAAGGATATAATTAAGAGAAAAGATTGAATACAGGACCTAAACAAACATTTCTCCAGAAATAAACAAATGGCCAATAAAAACATAAAATGCTTAACACCGTTAATCACTAGAGAAATGCAAATCAAACCCACAATGAGATACCACTTCACACCCCCTAGTTTGACTAAACAAACATAGACAATAACACGTGTCTCCCAGAACCTACAGAAATTTTTAGGAACCTTCATACATAGCTGGTAGGATGATTAATGGTGCAGCCACTTTGGAAAACAGTTTGGTTCTTCCTGAAAAGTTTAAATATAGGAGTTACCATATGATCTAGCAAGTACAGTCCGGATACATAGATAATATGTAATACCTATATATTAGATATATGCCCAAGGGAAACATATGTCCACTAAAAACTTGTATACAAATATTAGAGCAGCATTATGCATAATAACCAAAAAATGAAAACAATTCAAATATCCATCAATGGAAGAGTGGATAAACAAAATGTGGTATATCCACAAAATGAAATATTATTTGGCCATTTAAAGGAATGAAGTGCTGAGTCAGGGTACAACATGGGTGAAACATTATGCTAAGTGGAAGAAACCAGTCACCAAAGCACCAAAGACCACATATCATATCATATATGTAGTGATAGAAAATAGATTACATACTAGTGGTCTGGGGGCTGGGAGGTGGGTGAGAAGGGAATGGAGGTGGAGAAGGAAAGGATGGTGTGTGACTGCTCACGGACAAGGTTTCTTTTTGGATTGATGAAAATGTACTGAAATGCAATAGTAGCGATGGTTTCACAACTCTGTGAGTATACTAAAAAATCACTGAATTATACAATTTAAAAGGATGAATTTTATGGTATGTGAATTACATGTCAATAAAACCATTATTTTTTTTTAAATATACATATGTATAGGGGTCTTTGGCCAGTTATAGCTGAGAACACTTGGCAAAAATGGCTGAAATAAGGAGAGGGAAGGTGCAAAATGACCTCGACTTACCAAGGAAGAATCTGAATTCTAAGCCATGCTCTAAGGCAGCTTGTTATAGGTGTCCTGTGCTTATACATCTGGTCATGTATAATATAGCCTCTTAGAAAAAAAGAAAAAAGAAAAGCAGCACGGGGAAATGGAGGAGAGGAGAGCTAACAGGATCACGGGAAGAGACTGCTAACAGACAGTGCCCAGTTATTTTCAAAACAGTGCTTCTTTGATTACTAAGCATGGTGAGAAACATAGGTGCCCTATAGGAAATGAATCTGTTGCAGTCTAAGAAAATAAGTTACAAAGCAGTGATCCAAAGAAAGGAGAACAGCTTTGTTTTGACTTTAAAGGGAAAGAGAACTTCCGCTATTCATTCCTGGACTTTAGCAAGGCCATGCTGGTGGGGAGAAGGGGCCAGTAGTTTTCCTCTGGTGTTAGGTCCAGGTTCAAATATTAACTCCATCACTCATTAGCTGTGCAATTTGGAAGTCATCCTTTCTGACCCCAGTTTTTTCACATGTACAATGTGAATATTAGGATCTGTTTCATGGAATTGATATGTAAATTAAATGAGGTAATAGACAGGAATTTTCATGTCTAGTGTCTACCACAGTAAGCCATCTGTACCCTCTGCTCTTCCTCAATTTGTTTCTCCATTATTTATTTCTCAAATATTGATTAAACATGCACTCTGTGGAAGGCGCTGTGGCATACAGAAACTCCCCAAATGTTGGGGAATATTTTGGGTGGAATTAGCAGGACACACCTTTGCTGTGGTGAAGCTGTAGTGTAGAGAGAGAGAGAACATGTCAAATTCATCTTTTTTATCCTCATTACCTAGCAGAGTGCCTGGTGAATAATAGGAATCTGATAGATATTAGCTGAATAATTGAATGTACTAATTCAAAGAAAATTCACAATTTTCCTATCGCTTAAGACTTGAACTTTTTATCCAGTACAGAGCTAACTTAGAAAAAGTTATTCTCCATAACTCAGATGGGCCAATTTTTAATGGGAAATAATATAAGAAATCCAGGTATCCAGAGATTCAAGTCACTTCTACATAAGCTGTCAAAACCAAGATGATTGCTTTCCGCTGGTAGAAATGTTATGCGAAGATGGCCTTATGGCTCCATCACTTGTGGGCTATGTTGTGTTGGACAGGTTACTTAGCACTCTCAGCCCCAGTTTCTTCTTCTAAACAAGAGGGATAATAGTATATAATTCAGGGAGTAGACAGTAGTGTCCAAAGAACACATGTGAGTGTTTTATGTAACAACAAAAATTTGTGTAAATATGAGATATAATCATTATCATTATAATATGTTTACCTCTTTCAACCTGTACCAGTTAAAGTTGTCCAGAACAATTTTTCCACATTCAAAAAGCCATAAGTATAGCTTTAGAACAATGAATATATATGTACATCAAAGAATGCTAAAATTAACTAATTAATAAAACATTTTTAAAATATTGAGTTAACAACTTGCCCACAATAGGTTTCCCAAGAGTTAACTACATATAAAAATTTTATCTAGATAATAGTATCCTTATTACACTAATTTAAACTTGGTGAGAAAATTTCCTTTTTTCTAGTTAGACTCTAACAAAGGGATACAATAAAAATGCAGAGAGAAGTTCATGTTTCTCACAGAACCATAGAGGTGAACATTCCAAGTTGGTGGGCTACTACATTCCTTGTATCCATTCATGAATCAAAGTTTCCTTCACCTCGGTTGCTCCAGGGCATTGTCCTCCTCTACATAATTGGAGTAAGTTCAAAAAGGTGGGCTGGACAGAGAGAACGGAGAGGAAGGGCTCCATGATCTAAAGACCTAGGCCCAGAAATGGCATTTTTTACAGAATTTCTTTTGTAAAGAATCAGTTTTGATCTACATTAACAATGCTTGCACAATAATATTATAGGAAAATCAGGGTTATAAAACATGATGATAACAAGTGCTACCTTTCACTCAGTGCCATTTATATTCATTTATTCCTCACAACAGTCCTGAGACATATTATCCTGATGTTACAGGTGAAGAGATGGGGACCAGAGTGACGCTAATTTCTCCAAGGTCATGCAGATAGGAAGTGACAGAGCCAGAGTCACACTGGTCTGACTGATCCAGAGCTCATGTCCTTTCTCCTCCACCTTCCTGTTTCTCATTAGCAACAAAAACTTAGAAAGCTGCTATCTAATCTAGACTCTCAAAAAACACCTTTTCACCGAGACATGCAAGAACTTCATTATATTAGATGGAAACCTTTCATTTTTATAGCTCCTCACAATATACAGAGTGGTTCATGCTTGGCCTCATTTGCTTTTCATATCTCAGTGAGGCCAACAGAATATGCATGATTATCTCCATTTCTTAGATGAGGAAGGGGAGGGTAAAAGTGTTTAAATAATTTGCTGTAAGAAGGAACAAATTCACTGTCCACTATCCTGATCCCACGTCAATAAATATTTTTTAAACAGTATAAATTGTTATACTGATATTGGTTGCAATGGGATTTTACTTGTATCATTGTTAGGAAATCAATGTGATGATGAAACATGTAGAAAACTTGGAGCAGGGCCACCTAATTCAAGAATTAGGAATAATGTTCAAAATAGAATTGACTACCATTTAGGAAACCAAATAGAATGTGACCAAAACTGGCTTTGTGCTTCAAGGGAGAGAACAATAGAAGCTGGTTTTATATTTCAGCAGGAAAAAAAAACACATAGCTGTCAGATATGAGAAAAGATTTTTGCACCAAAGACAAAAAGAAATCATGTTGAATCCCGTTCCCTAAAAATCTCTGATTTAGGATCAATGACTCTATTACACAACACCTGGGTGGAGCTGAGTAACATCTTGCCAAGAGCCTTGAAGCTGGAGCAGATTCCTAGCCTGCAACCTCGTATGTATCAGAGAACTCTAGGGTAGGGAACCAAAGTCTGTGTTCTGGTCGTAATTATGCCCCATATAAGTCATGTAATGTTAAGCAAGGCACTGAATCCCATTGAACTTATATCCTCAACTGGAAAAAATCTGATAGCAATCTCTGCCCTGTGTCATAAACCACAAGTGAGATCACCTAGGTGAGGGACGCTGTCGACCATAAACGCCTTCACAGTCACATTCGTATTTCATCACTTTTTTGTAATTTAACCAATGTCAGTATATTTTACTTTTTACATACACAATTGCCTTCAATGCTATATCTCATTTTATTTCTCATTTCATTTGAAATAAATACTTTGCAATGTCCTACTGTGTAGCACAGGGAACTATATTCAATATCCTGTGATAAACCATAATGAAAAAGAATATATATATATATGTATAACTGAGTCACTTTGCTGTATAGCAGAAATGAACACAACACTGTAAATCAACTATACATCAATAAGCTTTTTTTAAAAAATAAATATTTTGATGTTATTTTACATATGTTTGCTTAGAAAAATCAAGAGATTTTCTTCAAATATCAAGGTTGTTCTGATCTCAATCGGAGCATTGTACAGAACAGAGAACTTTTGCCAGTCCTCCAATTGTCAGAGATAATTGAAACGTACTCATAGGTCTATCCATTTCCTAGGGTTATGGATTACCCTGGTCCTCTGTGAACTGCTATCTTATCATTAATACTGGGCACTAAATTGATTTTGACTCTGCTTTCTAACATTACCTTTTTCCTTATTGATGTGCCTTTCTAAATTGAGAAGCTGCAAGTCCCCCTTCTTCATGCTAAATAGCCCTATAAAAGTTGAATTATCCATGAAAATATTCCAGAGAGTGTGAAATCAAGGCAGAATTAAGACTGAGACATCACTGCAGGATTTGGTATTAGAAGGAAGGTTATAAAAGGCCAGACAACAGGAGAGAGGATGGTAAGGCCCTCAATCAGCTCTAATTTAGCATCAGTAGATTCAATGAACATCTTCAAAGGTGTGGATAAGAAATGGTTCTGGTACTGAGATCCCATTCCCAATAGCTACGTATGCCAAATATCTAGGCTTCTTCATGCCATGTTATGTTGCACTTCTCAATGCATTGGTAAATATTTTAGAATTATAATTCAGATCATTTTTTGGGATCTAGTCATTAAAATCAAGAAATTAAAAGTAGAATCCAACCTCTTCAATAATTTAAAAAGCAAACAGAGTTATTTTAAAGAAGATAAAGTTTTTACTAAAAGGTAAAAGATACAGTATTGGAAGAATGAAAAGTGGAAAAAACACAACAGATTTTCTTTTCACAAGATTTTTCTTATAGAGACACAGCTCCAATTAGACATTGCCAGCTCTTTATGTCAAGATAGCCTTGATTGGTACATCTTTCTCTGCTAAAAAAAAAAAAAAAAGAATAAAACAGAACTAAGCTTGAAATTTGAGACAGGCCCACTGCATCAGCCATTGTCCCACTGAGTGTGTGCAGTGTCCTCCTATGTCTCCTTTTCTTCATCACAAAGCTGAGTAGATGCCCTTTGCAACTCTGGCTTTTCCCATAACCCTTCAGTTCTCAATTCACATTTTCTGGCTGTAGAGATCCACCAAAAAAGTGTGGTGATATGGATCTCCTAACATTTCTTTTTTTTCCGTATTTATCTACAAACTAACTCCCTTCTGTATCTTTCAAATTTTGGCCTTAAATGCACATTAAAGGTTTCTACAGTTCTGCCTCGAACTTCTGCATTTCTCAACTGTCTTGATTTTGACGTTTCAGGAGGAAAAAATATGCTCCCATTTTTTCTCTCAATCTCTCATTCTCATTCATACTTTTGATCTCTCTTCCTTGTCTCCTCTCTTCAGCTCCTCTCAAGTTTCCGAAGAGAGGAGGAGGCGTCTCCTCCACTCTCCACAAGGGAGAAATACTTGAGTGAGCCCCTTCATCCTTCCTTTACTCCCTACCCACCCATCAACACGATTATCAGAGAAATTATTACCAAATTGCTGAGGTTGGGGACAGACTGACAGCCCAAGAGCAAAAAAATAAAGTTATAAAGCAAGCTCTACCCTATCTTGCTCTTTATCACTCAAAACCAACCTGGCTTTCAATGAAGTGAGCTTTTTTCTGCTTCCTGACCCTGAGGGATTAGTTCTCAGTGGCTGGATCCTTACCTGAGGGGAAGGCCTCCTCATTTCTAATTTCTCTGCCTGTGACTGGGGTGAGTACATTCATTAGGGAGCGAGACACAGAAGGTTTTGTTGTGTTCCCCAATCCAGTCTAAGCAATTAAAAAGCCAATATCGCAGCCTCTATTTGGCTTCTCGTCTGTTCTTAATTGCTTAGAAGCCAAAACAGAGACTGGTGAGTGATTAACATCCCCCAAACACCAACATTTCCACTTCTTTTTCTGTCTCTTTGCCTCTTGATCTTAATTAATTCTGTGCAGCATAATATGTCCTGAGCTTCTTTGTCTGAAAGAAGCTACTCAAAGCTAAATCATGGACATAATAAAGAATTCAAAATACCCCTTTAGTAAGAATATTCTGACCCTTTTTCTGTTAATATGTGAAATAAATAGAGAGCATATTGTGGGTCTAGCATGACACCTGGCACATAGTAAGTACAAAATAATTATTTGTTGAAAGAATACCAACTACAGAAATACTTTTTTAACAATATGGCCAAGGATTTACAGAGTGGCATATGAAACAATTTATAGATTTTTCATCTAAGAGTACCATAATTCCTGATTTTTAAAATCTAATTCTTAGATATTTTTAAGTGTTGACCATATGACTCTTTTTTTTTTTTAAATTAATTTATTTATTTATTTGTTTTTGGCTGTGTTGGGTCTTAGTTTCTGTGCGAGGGCTTTCTCTAGTTGTGGCAAGCGGGGGCCACTCTTCATCGTGGTTCGCGGGGCTCTCACTCTCGCGGCCTCTCTTGTTGAGGAGCACAGGCTCCAGACGCGCAGGCTCAATAATTGTGGCTCACGGGCCTAGTTGCTCCGAGGCATGTGGGATCTTCCCAGACCGGGGCTCGAACCCGTGTCCCCTGCATTGGCAGGCAGATTCTCACCCACTGCGCCACCAGGGAAGCCCGACCATATGACTCTTACAGTTGAATTGGAAAAAAAAAAACTATATCTTAACAGTTTGACCATAGATCTTATTGCTGATCAGCCTATCATGAAAATGGGGCATATTTAATCAAATTAATTCAATATCACCATGTCAAGGAGAAATTTTCCTAATTCATCCATTCATTCACTAACTGAATCTTTATTGAATTTCTACTATAAGGAAGACACTGCACTTGGAAATAACAGGAAGAGTGAGACATTTGCTGCCCTCAGGAGCTTACAATCTAATAGAAATAATTCACATATATAAATGGCTTTAATATAAGGAACCATTTCATGTCATATAAGATGTACTTTAAGAAAGTAGAAAGGTGGAAGCTTTGAGGGGATGGGGAAGCTCATTGACAGCCAGTGTAATTAGGGAAATCTGAGTTAGGAATTAAAGTATTTCGGGGCAGAGCTGAGGGGGTGGGGGCAGGGTGAGAGGGAAGTTCAAGAAAAGGAAAGACCAAAAACAATAACATAGACAAGAATGCAAACAGAAGCACAATTCACAACAGGTGAAAACTCCAAATAACCCAAATTTCTGTCATCAGAAGAATGGATATACTGTGGTATATTTATATAATACCATACAGCAATGAAATTCATGAACCAACTCTAAATGCAATACCATGGATGAACCTCACATGTATAGTTTTTTTGTTTGTTTGTTTGTTTTTGATTTTTTTTTACGTGTTTTACTGATATTTTTTGTCTATTCCTTTTAGCAATTACAGAGAGGGGTTTTATTTTGCTGTGTTGGGTCTTCGTTTCTGTGCGAGGGCTTTCTCTAGTTGCGGCAAGCAGGGGCCACTCTTCATTGCGGTGCGCGGGCCTCTCACTATAGTGGCCTCTCTTGTTGGGAGCACAGGCTCCAGACACGCAGGCTCAGTAGTTGTGGCTCACGGGCCCAGCTGCTCCGCGGCATGTGGGATCTTCCCAGACCAGGGCTCGAACCCGTGTCCCCTGCATTGGCAGGCAGATTCTCAACCACTGCGCCACCAGGGAAGCCCACATGTATAGTTTTGAGCAAAAACACTAGACATAAAAGAGAACATATTATATCCAATTCCATTTATATAACATGCCAAGAGGCAACATCCGTGGTGTTAGGATCAAGATAGTGGCTGTGATCACCTTTGGGAGACAGAAGGGGTCGTGACCGGGAGGAGGCACCAGAAGAAGCTTCTGGTGTAGTGGGGGGCTGGTAGTGTTCTATTTCTTGATCTATGTTGCTGCTCACATGGTGGTATTCACTCTGGGAGAATTCATTCAGCTGGACACTCATGAGTTATACATTTCTGTACATGTATGTTATCCCACGATAAAAACAAAACAAAAAGCAAGCAGGAAATGAAAAACTCAAGATATAAGGAGACTAATAAGTCCACCTTGACTAGAAGTTTAAAGTAAATGTAGGGGAAGTAATTTGTGGAGACCAAGCATCTTGCTAGTAAAATAGTGGGAGGGAAAAAAAGCACCATGCAGTAATTATGCATTCCCTAAATCTTCCCCTCCAACAGCCCACCCCAGCTCCTAAGTAATCTGTCATGATTCTTTCTAAATTTGTAAATTTAGGAAAAGGTGTTTTGGACGTGATGTTTGGGAGAGATACGTAGTGTTTAATGTTGCTTTATACTTTGTGGTAAAGTAAGAGTTGAAACAGTTTGGTAGTGATACAATTTAACCTCAGTTTAGCAATTCTCTCCTACGCCCAATCTAGAGCAAACTACATCTGATTATTTTGTAGGGAGGGGTCAGAAGTTTCACTGGTGAGTCAGAGGTGGGAGGGCTTTGTTTAATATTCCTGAGTTTTGTCGACTGTAAAACAGGGTGAGAGAAATGAAAAGAAAGGCAGTTTACTACAAATGCCTGACATTTGTTAAGTATCTGTCAATATTTTCTCCCTTCAATGACCACTTCTTGAGCACCTACTGTGTGCCAGGCCCTATGCTGTATTCTGGCAACACAAAGCCAAATAAGACATTGTATGAACTAAATAGATATTCTTCAGATATGTTCAACTCAGCCAGTCTCCCCTAGAAGAGTGTGATTGTTAGAAAGATAGAAAATACCCTGAGGGTTATGGGAGCCCAATGGGGACTGAGAGGGCCCTCCTGCTCAGAGTCACAAACACTGCTGCTTTGGACTAGAGTCAGCTTGGCATATGAAGCATATGTTTCCTAGAACATATGTAATAGAATGTTCCGGTAATAGTGAAGAAAGGATTTGCCCAGCAAGTTACTGCTGGAAACAAGGGAAGTGTTAGCCTAGTTGAGAATGAGGAGTTTTAGAAACAACATTTGCATTCAAACAAAGGATATGCTAATTATAACTGAATCTTACCCACTTGTTAAAACGGTTACAAGAATTTCCAACGCAGATACATCTGCTCCTTCTTTCCCCACTAACAGGGTTACCATAAGGACCTCAGATTAATAAGCATATCTATATATCTACATATAGTATATATAGACATCTTACATCTCCAGATCTACTTTTGACCTCTCTTCTAAAATTCTGGATGTGCTAAACCAAACAGACATTCCGCAGGGACATTGCAGCTTCCCTCTAGAATCTGCTCCTGCTTTGGAACCGTCTGTCCCGGTTGCTGGCCACTCATTCCCCAAATCAGAAGCCTGAGAGACTTCCTAGACTCCTGTCCTTCTCTTAACCCCAAGCAACCCACCAATTGAATCTGTTTTGCTCCATCTTCCAATTATCTCAGGAATTTGCTCCTTCCTTTCCATTCCAAGTGCACTAGTTTCTAACCCTTAGTATGTGTCATTGAACTTTTAACATGAATTATATTCCTCTTCTTAGTGTTCTTACCTCCTGTCTCTCCTAGCTTCAGCCCACTCTCCTCAAGGCCTCTGCTAAAGATAACTTTCTAAAATGCAAATCTGATCACATCAGCATCTCTTCAAAGACTACTGCCAGGAGAAGAAGAAAGTTCAAATCAAAATGCTTAACGATAAAAAATGGGCAAAGGATATGAATGGATGTCTCTCGGGAAAAGAAAAAAGCTAATGTTTCTTACACATTCATAATAAGAGAAATGCATATTAAAATGACATGGATTCACCTGTCACATTGACAAAACAAATGCAAAACAAACAGACAAAAAAGTTTCATAGCATTTCTACTGAGGAAGCTGTAAGGAACTGGCACTTTTGCACAGTGCCAGTGGGAATGTAAATTGGAAAAATCCTTGGAAAGCAATGTGGCAATATCCCTCCAAATCATGAACACAGAGACCTGCAACTTCATTTCAAAAAATGTATCTTCACTTCACACTGGTCAGAATGGCCATCAATAAAAAAATCTACAAACAATAAATGCTGGAGAGGGTGTGGAGAAAAGGGAACGCTTTTGCACTGTTGGTGGGAAGGTATATTGATACAGCCACTATGGAGAACAGTATGGAGGTTCCTTAAAAAACTAAAAATAGAACTACCATATGACCCAGCCATCTCACTACTGGGCATATACCCTGAGAAAACCATAATTCAAAAAGAGTCATGTACCACAATGTTCACTGCAGCTCTATTTACAATAGCCAGGACATGGAAGCAACCTAAGTGTCCATCGACAGATGAATGGATAAAGAAGATGTGGCACATGTATACAATGGATATTACTCAGCCATAAAAAGAAACAAAATTGAGTTATTTGTAGTGAGGTGGATGGACCTAGAGTCTGTCATACAGAGTGAAGTAAGTCAGAAAGAGAAAAACAAATACCGTATGCTAACACATATATATGGAATCTAAGAAAAAAAAAAATGGTCATGAAGAACCTAGAGGTAGGACGGGAATAAAGACGCAGACCTACTAGAGAATGGACTTGAGGACCCCGGGAGGGGGAAGGGTAAGCTGGGACAAAGTGAGAGAGTAGCATTGACATATATACACAACCAAATGTAAAACAGATAGCTAGTAGGAAACAGCTGCATAGCACAGGGAGATCAGTTAGGTGTTTTGTGACCACCTAGGTGGGTGGGATAGGGAGGGGATATGGGGATATATGTATACATATAGCTGATTCACTTTGTTATACAGCAGAAACTAACACAACATTGTAAAGCAAATATACTCCAATAAAAAAGTAAAAGAAAAATGTATCTTATAGGCACACACTCACACTGGAGAACTTATTCATGTACAAAGTTATTGGTTAGAGCACTTTTTTGCAAAAGCAAAAGATTAGAAACATAAATATCCTTTAATAGGAGACTGTTAAATAAATATCATATACCCATATAATAGAATTTTATGTTGCTGTTTAAAAAAAAGAAGAAAGCAAAGGATAAAAAGAAAATATCAGAATAGTTTTGTGTATACCTATATGGAAAGATCTTCATCTTGTGTGAAAATAGGCAAGGGGCAGAATAGTACAAAACCTGCTTATATTAAAAAGGGGAAATACACACACACATTTGTATTTGTTTACATGTGATAAAATAAACTTTGGAAGATTAAATAAGGAACAGAGAGGAGTAGTTACCTATTATGTGTGTGTACTTTTTACTATATTTCCTTTTATACATTTTGGTTGTTGGACCATATGAATATAGTACATATTTAAATAATTAAATAAATTTATCTTTCAAATCATGCATTGGCATGGCACAAAATGCCCTTTCTTCATTTATGCCCTACCCACCTCTTTATCCTCTGGTCCTGTCATTCCACCCCAACAATTTACCCAAAGCCTATTTGTTGTAGGCAACAGAACCTCTTATTAGTCTCTTTTCTTCTCTTGTTGAGTATGAGCAGATTTTTCTGTTCAGAATGCCTTCCTACTCTTCTCTCTACTCTTCCCATCCCACCACGGTCCTCTTGGCCTCTTTAAGGATGCTCTCCCAGTAAAGGGTGAGAGCCGGCTGCTTGCATATGCTCAGTGTTCCCAGAATTTGCTCTAGTACCAAACTTCCTATAGGTATTTATCTTGATGAGCCCACCATCAACTTATGACAGTTCAAGGGTTTCTCCTACTGATGCTTACCTGCCCTTCCCTAAGGAAGGTCCTTCTCCCTCACACCATAGTATCCCTCAAAGTTGTAGCATTTAATCACATTGTTTTCATGTTTCATTGTCTAATTTCTCCAATAAAATGCGAAGTCTTTAAGGGAAGTTTTTTCTCTCTTAATAGGAATTATAGCTAATATTTATTTAGCACTTCTATGCTCTATGACAGCACTATACAAATAGAATTTTCTCTGATAATGGAAATATTCTGTATCTATAAAGATGACACTAACCACGTGTGGCTACCGAGCACTTGAAATGTGGCTAGCGTGACTGAGTAATTGAATGTTTAATTTTATCTCATTATAATCAATTTAATTAGCCACATGTAGTTAGTAGCTACAGTGTTGGACAGTGCAGCTCTGGGCTCTGTGATAAGCTCTTCACATACATTATCTCATTTAGTCCTCACAAGAACCTGGCAAGGTGGGTAATATTACTATCACCATTTTACAGGTAAGAAAACTGAGCCTTGGGCTTCCCTGGTGGCACAGTGGTTGGGAGTCGGCCTGCCAATGCAGGGGACACGGGTTCATGCCCTGGTCCGGGAAGATCCCACATGCCGCGGAGCAACTAGGCCCGTGAGCCACAACTACTGAGCCTGCGCGTCTGGAGCCTGTGCTCCGCAATGGGAGAGGCCGCGATAGTGAGAGGCCCGCGCACCGCGATGAAGAGTGGCCCCCGCTTGCCGCAACTAGAGAAAGCCCTCGCACAGAAACGAAGACCCAACACAGCCAAAAATAAAATAAATTAATTAATTAATTAAAAAAAAAAAAAAAAGAAAACTGAGCCTTAAAGACTATAAATGACAGCCCTACAATTACCCAGCTAAAAAATGGTGAATTTGGATTTTAAACTTATGTATTCTGGTGCCAAAGTCTGTGCTTTTAAAATTTGACATAGAGGTGGACCACAGTGAAGCGTAGCAGGATCAGAAAATGTATTCACATTATGCTCAAGTACACAAATACAATATAGATTTCTTTAGATTTCTATAGATTTCCATAGATTTCTTTATTTCTTTATTATTTTAAAAAAATTTTTGTATTGAAGCATAGTATACATATACTCAAATGTACAGTTCATAAGTTTTATAGTTCAATGAGTTTTGATAAATGTGCAAACTCAAGCACTCTGCAGCCTATCCAAATAAGAACTTTCCAACACCCCCAGTTTCCTCTTATTTCTTCCTAATCAATCCCCATAAACCCTGCTCCCAGAGGCAAACACTCTTCATATCTCTTTCAGCATAGACTATTTTTAACTGTTCTAGAATTTCACATAAAGGGAATCATTCAGCATGCACTCTTTATATCTGGCATCTTCCATTCTCATAACACTTGTGCACTTCATCCATGTTTTTGTATCAGTAGTCTGTGCCTTTTTATTACTGAGAAGTATTCCCCTGGATGAATATATAATAACTTGTTTATCCATTCTCCTATTGATGGACATTGGGCTCGCTTCCAATTTGGAGCTATTGTGATTAAGCTACTACGATCATGCTTATACAAAGTCTTTTTGTGTTTACATTTTTATGTCTTTAGCTAAATGTCTAGAAGTGAAATTTCTGGGTCACAACATGGGCACATGTTTAATTTCATGCAAAACTTTCAACCTGATTGCCATAAAATATGTACTGTTTTACATTCCAACAACAATGGATTAGAATTGCAGTTGTTCCACATGTTGACCATCATTTGATTTTGTTAGTCTTTGTAGCCATTTTAGTGAGTGTATAATGGTATCTCACTGTGGTTTCAGTTTACATTTCCTTACTGGCTAAAAATGTTGAGTACTTTTTGTGTGTTTATTAGTCACTTGTATGTCTTCGTTTGTGTAGTATCGATAACTTTTGCTCATTTTTCACTGAGTTGTCTTTTTTTTTTATTGTTTTGCAGGGGTTCTTTGTATAGTCTGAATAAGGTCCTTTGTCACTGACACGTGTATTGAGAAGATTTTCTGCCAGTTTGTTGCTTCTCTATTGCTTTTTTTTTTATTTGTATTATATTGTATTGTACTTATTGACCCATTTGGACAGTGTTTTCTCTTTAGAGGTTTAAATTTTCATGATTTCAAATTTTTAAATTTGCCCTCTATGGTTATGGCTTTTGGGGTCTGTTTAAGAAATATTTGCCTATGCTAATGTCACAAAGGTATTCTCCTATTTCTCTCTAAAAGTGTTAAGGTTTTAGTAGTTGACTCTGTATAGAAGGCACATGTTTCAGTTGTACAAAACTGTGTGACCAATAAAGTGTAGAGGTGCAGGAGTATGCTGGATTGTTCCATAGCAATTTGTTCACACTGGGAACCACATATCTCAATATCCTCTTCTCTGTATGGTTCTGGATGGTAATTGGCCAAAAGTGCAGTTTCATGAGTTTGGGGAGGTGGAAGTGAAGCGGCCGTTACTGTATAGAGGTCTCCATTGGTTAGAGGTGGTGATAGGCAGATGCAGAGACACTGGCAAGTTCCGATTTTCCCTCTCTCGTCCCCATTTCATGTCTAGCTCTTCTTTCTGACAGCTTGTCTTTGTGACCACTCCAGCCCCACCAGAAACTTTGCTATGAATTTATAGAGGCAGTAGCCATGGAGGACCAGCAACCTTTTAGAGACTTCTATTCCGGGCCCTTTTGTGGTCCTCCTGTGGCACCTAGATGTGCCTTGCTTCAGATTTCCCTGCAAGCTTTGATTTGTTCAGCTGTACTGGTGCTGGTTACCAACCTCTCTCGGATCTCTTGCTCTCTTTATTTGACCTTTACTTCCCCACTTGCTCCCACGTTTGTGTAAAGACTAATTCCTATGACAAATTCTCTGTTTCATTATACTTATAGTAGTTCAGCTTCCCTGATTGAATCCTTACTGAGACAGTGAGGAAGAAGTGGTGGAGGGAATGGAAGGAGGAAGGGAAGAAAGATTACAAAGCTCAGTGTTGCAGAGACTACTGGAAACCACTGGCTGCTTGCTGCAGCTAAAATGCTGTGGTGTCATGATTGTATTGTATTAATATAAAGGAAAACACACCTTGTTTCATTCTCATTTCTGCCATTTGTTGTGTCACATTGAATAAGTCCTTTTAACATTCATCTTCAGTTTCATTGTTTTTTTTCATATGCTTGCCCTCTCACCTCACAAAATTGCTTTAGTGATACTATGAAATATAGTGTTCCACACTCTGTTCACTAAAACATGCACTTCAACTTGTAATTATTACTATCCTTATCATTGCCATCATCATTCTTATAATTATTTGTTTGCATCTGTATCAGGTAAGATAAGACTGTCACTTTGGTTACCTTTACAAGACCCAGATGAAAGTTTAGAAGAGAAGAAAGGATCAAGAGATGCCAAGCTGCTCTGAAGTTTTGGATTCTCTGTTATCTTTCTTACACCAATTCCCCTTGACCACATAGGCCAGAGCTGGTTGAACCACTCTTGCCCAGGGGAGAATTAATGCATATTCAGGTTAAGAAATCATGTCTGCCCTTGCAAAGCATTCTCTCCAATAAGCTCTCAGCCACACCACAGGGTCCCCCACTCAGGGTGATTGTATGCTAGACACAAAACCAAGATGGCAACATTTTAGTCACATGGGTCTGCCCCGTTCAAACTAATTGATGTTACAGTCTGCTGTCTTTCCTTTGACTCACTGAAGGGGAGTGGGAATGTGGGGCATCTGAAACAACCACAGAAATAATAATGAGGTAAAAACATGGTATAGTTGAAGAAGCATTGTTTTTTCACGGGGACTGAGTTCCAGTCTTGGCTTGGGGAATAAACTTGGGGAACTCCAATAAACTCTGGCTTCATCTGAAAAGCTATAAAGTTGTACTGGCAAAGTTGTTACTGGCAAAGAGGTTCTGTGCTGGGGACAGGGCTCTGGTCTGACCAGAGGAGTAGCCAGAGGATGGAATGCAGCACTGTTCATCTCTTCCTTGCCTATGTCAGTTTTACACCCCTCTGCCTCATACTTGAAAAAGTTCCAAATAATATTTTATTAAAATTAAAATTATTTCACTTAAAGAAAAAAAAATAAAGCTTAAAAATATATCGTGCCAGATATTCTCTAAGATGTTCTGCAGCTCTAAATACTGTGAAATATAAGTTATTTACAGACAATTCTCTATATCCTAGCAGGAGCCATACGTTGGTTTCAATCATGCAAAACATTATTTACTCATTCATTTGTACTTTAATTAATTAATTAATTAATTTGACAAAAAGTTACAGAATACCATATATAGAATTTGAGGCTAAGGGAAGAAAAATAAATTTAAAACCTCCCTTTACCATAGGCCTAGAGCATCAGGCAGGCAAATGAAAAACTGTAATAAAATGTGATAAATGTTATAATAGAAGTTGGTAAAAATTGCTATAGGAATATAAAGGAATCCATCTATTCTGCTAGAGGGCTTTGAAAATGTACCACATGAAAGTTTTCTGTTTTGGCAGTGCATTGACCTGCAGACTTGCATTTTGCTTGGGTTCATATTCAAATGAGTTCTTCATTTTCTGAGCTGGGAGGAATAGTTCTAAGATATGCTGGGTAACAGGGTTAGGCCATCAGAGTTGGAAAATGTGCCACAGATAATTCACAAATGGGAAAATCCACATATGGTCACTTCAGAGACGGCTATATATTGCTTGACTGTCAAGTTGAAGAAAATCTTATGAAGACAGTCCAAATGTATCCTTTCAAGTACACAATCTGTACATTACTTTAATATAAAAAATAAGTATAATGGGGAAAGAGCTATGTTTTCCAGGTGCCTAAATCATTGCATCATGTTCCTCTCTCACTAGGTTTGCATTTGCTCTCAAGACACATATTTCATTTGGCTTGTTGACAGTTTATGAAGGGCAAGAGGAATTTCTCCCTCTCATGTCTGATCAAATGCACAAAGAGAGGTGCCAGCAATTAACTTAAAACTTTGGCAGCGGCCATGTCCCATGCCTCATTTAACAATAGGTCTACAATTTCTGACCCCATAATGATGTTGTTCCTTAGTAACTCATTCCCTCAGTTACTCCCTGCTCACTTATCATAGGTTTGTAGCCTTGAACCCTTCTTTGCCCCTATAAATTTCTAAAATCACAGCCTTTCATACAATTTCTGAAAAATCTGTGAAAATGTTTAATTCCAAGCATATATATGTACAGAAAGCTTTGCTTCCTTGTGTATATTGGACAGTGTGAAAACAAGTTATGAAACATGGGGCTTTGAGGGTCTTTTTCCAAACAAGCTTTACATAGTTCCAAATCTATACGTCTGTAGACACCATTACTTTTCTTATTAATATTGATGGTATCTCTAACAGGACCCACTGAATATAAAAGTATTTGACATAGCTTGAATGTTATTCAAAGTACTTTATTCATAGCCATTGTGTATTCATTAACAATACCTTGATTTTTTTCCAGCTGGGGATAGAATTCTAGTGAAATTAAAAGTGGACAACTCAAGTTTATGTAATTCATTACTTTCAGTGCCAATTATTGGATTTCTATGATTATATTTAACTCTGATGCATCCTTTAAGACTCATCTTAAATGCCACTTTCTCTATGAAACTAGTTACCATCTCAACTCACACAGACTCTGTCTTCTATGAAACAAGAGCACTCAGTTTATTTACCACTAATTGACATTCAAAATACACCATGTCTTGGAGTAAAATATCCCTAACATTCTTATGACTGTTTATCTTCTTTCCACAAGTGTCTCCTTTCCTCAAGTACCGAATAATTATCTCATGTTTTGTTTTCCTTTGTGCTGCACACCAGCAACCAGTCATTCATTTATTCAAGCATGCATTCATTTGGTAGATATTTGATGAGCAACTACTATTTGGGAAACTAACTGTACGGGACACCAGGATTAAAAACCAGTGTCCCCAACCTCAAGTGACATAGCTTAGTGGGGAAGCACACTGGTATTTCTGTACTTCCCATGTAGGATGAATAGTGCATTAATAAAAGTAAGCACTGGGGGAAGAAACAATGTAGTGGTAGGGGATTAAGAGGTGCAAACTATTATATATAAAATAAGCTACAGAGAAATATTGTACAATACAGGAAATACAGCCAATACTTTATAATAACTATAAATGGAGTATGACCTTTAAAAATTGTGAATCACTATATTGTACACCTGTAATTTATATAATATTGTACATCAACTATATATATTTCAATTTTTAAGAAAAGTTAATGAGACCCAGGGAAAAAAACAAAATAAAAGTAAGCACTGGGGAATATGGAAGCTCATAGGAAAGACCCTTAAACTGGAATAGAGTTCGTGGAAGACATCTCAAGTGGAAAGGTAGGGATTATATTCAAATGAAAGGAGGATCATGAACAAAAAAGCCCGGAGAAGACAAAGCAAGCACAGTACTACATAGGTAGAGGGTGTCTGAAAATCATTTGGTAGTTGAAATAATAAAATGAGCAGAGGAGGACCAGGATGGGGTGGGCGAGAAGAAAATATAAATAAAATAAATTTCAGGTTTTCCCCTTTAACACGAAATATTTAAAAGTAAGTGCAATTTTAGTTCTTTTTTGGAAATCTTCTGTGGAAAACTACTCTATAAACAACACAAACTAATTACTGAATATTAGATTCGCTTCTAAAGAGAGTGAATAAGATTCTCATTGGAAAAAAGAGATGTTTAGCTACCTGAGGCAGCTTGCCTTACACAGGAAGCTAAATGTCTCTATTTCCAAGGATGAGTGTATTTTACTCACTAAGATAAGACTTGATTATACCTTTCCTTTCTAGGATAACAGAGGGCTGGGTAATTCTATGATGGTGCTATTCTTCTTGAACTAAATAACTGTGTATGTGTTAGGAGGACAGGGTAAAAAGGAGTCGTCAAATAAGATACTAAGAATATATTTAATTGAGCCATTTTATTTATTGTGTAGGAGCCAGAGATTCTCAGCAAGAGGATTTTCTAAAATAAACCAACCAAATAAATAGTAAGTGACATTCACTTGCCATAACTCAAATCTATCAGGAGACAATAATGATAATAATATCTACCAGTTATTAAGAATTTATTTTGTACCTGAAAATGTGCTAGAGAATCTATATATTCTTTTATCATCAAGACAACCCTAAAAGCTAGGTATTATTATTTGCACTAGAAAGTAATTTGTAAAAGTTTGTTAAATGAGTGAATAGAAGCTCTGCCTAACAAATTACTCCTGGAAGCAATTCAATTCACTCATCCAACAATAAAAATTGAGGAAATGCCATGTGCCATGTACCTAGAAAATCTCACAGTTTCCTGGGAACCTAAACCCAGTTGACCCTTATAGAAAAAACAAACAGCCTTGCAAATATAACCCACCCAGGGTACTTAACACATACTAGATATTTATTGAATGATTGGACAGATGAATGAATGAATGAATGAATACAAAAAAGGCAAAGGTGCACCGTAGCCAGTACAGTAGTCCCCCGTTATCCGTGGTTTCACTTTCCATGGTTACCCCAGGTCATCCACATTCCAATAATATTAAATGGAAACGGAAAAAAACAATTCGTAAGTTTTAAACTGTGCAACTTCCGAGTAGCATGATGAAGTCTTGCGCTGTCCAGCTCTGTCCTGCCCAGGATGTGAATCATTCCTTTGTCCAACATACCCTGCTCATTAACCACTTAGTAGCCCTTTCAGTTATCAGATCGACTGTTGCAAGATCGCAGTGCTTGTGTTCATGTAACTCTTATTTTCTTAATAATGGCCCCAAAACCCAGGAGTAGTGATGCTGGCAATTTGGATACGCCAAAGACAAGCACAAAGTACTTCCTTTAAGTGAAAAGATGAAAGTTCTCAATGTAATAAGGAAAGGAAAAAAATCATGTGCTGGAATTGCTAAGATCTAAGGTAAGAACAAATCTTCTATCTGTAAAGTTGTGAAGAAAGAAAAAGAAATTTGTGCTAGTTTTGCTGTCACACCTCAAACTGCAAAAATTACAGCCACAGTGTGTGTTAAGTGCTTAGTTAAGATGTAAAAGGCATTGAATTTGCACAGTAAGATATTTTGAGAGAACAATCGCATTCACATAACTTATTGTTATAATTGTTCTATTTTATTATTAGTTCTATTTTATTATTAGAATATCTTACTGTTCCTAATTTATAAATTAAACTTTATCGAAGGTATGTATGTATAGGAAAAAACATAGTATATATAGGGTTAGGTACCACCTGCGGTTTCAGGCATCCATGAGGGCCTGAGGGATCTTGGAACATATCCCCTGGGAATAATGGGGGAGTACTGTATACTGAGGAACCTCTTAAAAGACCAAAGACAGAAACCACACTGCTTCATTGTGAAGCAACCAAAATAAGCCTTTTTCCTTCAATGTTGGGGATGGTAACTTTCATTCTCCACTTCTGGCCTTTTCCACACTGCTGCAAATCACCCCAAAGCCAGATGAAGAAAGAATGTAGCAAGGAGAGAGAAACTGAACATCACCAGTCCTTGCCTTCACAATAAAAGAGTTGGGATAAATTCAATGGATTTGATCAATGGATCTAACAAAATAATTTGAGACTTTATGGCTTACTGATCAAGGAACTATGCCTGAGAGGTGCCCATCCATCACCTTCGAGGCCAAGAACTCCCAGAGAAAACACTGCTCCTGCTGCAAATCATAGTCAGCCTTCTGAATTCAGAAGTTCAGTGGTTCTGTCTACCAGGAAAACCTCAGCAAGGCCGAACAAGGCAGTATTCTTTCTGCAGGAGAGAAGGGGAGGATGAACTGTTAGTAGGCACAATGAACCAGAAACTGAGTACATTATGAATATAATCCTCACCATGACCTTGTCAGGTAGATGATGGAATCCTGATTCCACAGACAAGGAAAGTGAGGCTCATGGCAGTTAAGTGATCTGTCAGACACACAGCTAGTAGGTGCATTTGCTTCAGAACTTTCCACTCCCCTGCCCACTCCTCCTCTCCAGCCAACTCACAGGACTCTACAAGGATATGTTTTCTACGGGAGTCCTGAGCCAGAATAGTGCTACCCTAAGGAATTATAATATCCAGGGAAAAAAATCGTTTATTTCCATCCTTCTAGAATTCATTTTTCAAGGAAAAAAACATCAAGCAGCTCCACGGTGCCAACATTCTTCTAAACACTGGGATACAACAGTGAACAAAGAAGACAAAGGCCTTGCGCTCATGGAGTTTACCTTCTGATGTAAGAGACAGGAAATACATAATAAATAAATCTGTGTGTGTATATGTGTACGTGTGCCTGTGCAACAAGTTTATTTAACGAACTAGATTCCATGGAGTGTGCAGCAAAAATCATCATAAGCTCATTTTAATCATCATAAACTCGTTTCATATGCTATACTGAAGCTTTCTTCCTGACTACTGAATGATATCTAGGGCACCCAGCATACATTTTCTCTTCATTTCCACATATTATTGAATGAGTCGCATTTTCAAAAATTTTAAAGTCTAATCCAACTTAATATCAAAATATCACTCTCATCAGTTTTTAGGTTTTTAGTGTATCCTCCATCTTGGGCTAAGAATTGGGCAGCAGGAAAGGGGCGGGGTACTTAGTGAGTTTCCCCTCTGTTTCTTTAGTTCTCTTCACTCCTCATTTTGTTGCCTCCCATCCCTTCAGGGTTGGTGGATAATGAGGAGGGGAAAGTGAGGACGCAGTTAAGGAGCAGGATAGGTCTTAGTTCAATGGTACTGTAGCCACCAAACCAGCACCACCAAACCAGCTTTACAACAAAGCTAAAGGAACTTCTCTAGGTGGCAAAGAAAAGGCCACAACTAGAAACAAGAAAGTTACGAAACCAGAAAGCTCACTGGTAAAGGCAAACACACAGTAAAGGTAGAACCATCCACACACAAATATGATATCTAAACCAGTAATCCTGAGAGGAAGAGAATGCAGGATATTTGCAATGCATTTAAAACTAAGAGATCAGCAACTTAAAACAATCATGTATATATATAGACTGCTATATCAAAACTTCATGGTAACCACAAACCAAAAATCTATGACAGATATACACACAAAAAAGAAAAAGGAATCCAAACACAATACTAAAGAAAGTCATCAAATCACAAGAGAAGAGAACAAAAGATGAAAGGAAGAAAAAAGACCTACAAAAACAAATCCAAAACAATTAATAAAATGGCAATAAGAACATACATATTGATAATTACCTTAAATGTAAATGGATTAAATGCTCCAACCAAAAGACATAGACTGGCTGAATGGATATAAAAATAAGAAACATATAATATACGCTGTTCACAAGAGACTTACTTCAGATCTAGCCTGGCTCTTTCTCTTATGGGACTCTTTGTAGTTCCTTTGATGATCTCATCTCTCTGGAGACCTTTAGAAGAATTTCCTCCCAATCAGGTGACCTCCAAACTTATGACCATTATGACCCTACCCACTCACTTACTCTTCTAACCCACACCCCTGCTGTGATGGTCCACACCACACTTCCAGCCTTTCTGCTGGGTGCCTTCCACTGGCAGGAAACCCTCTTGGGAAAAGTCCTCTTCAATAAGATTAAAAGCTGGATATGTGATTCAGGTCTACCTGGTCTGCTGAAAGGTATGATTATCTTGGTCCTGCCATCAGCAAAGGAGGCTTGCCCTCACTGTGGCCCTTCCTGCTCACTCTGCTTTCTGAGTGGGTCCAGCCAGTCACTCTGGATCCAACCCTTGAGTCTCTACAGGCAGGAATCTGGAACTGGTCCCTATGTCCACCAATCTCCTGCCCGCACCAAGATCCCAGGACACAGGTCACATTTGCTGAGCGGTTTTCTTGTAGACCATTTACTTGGCTTATGTTAAAGGGGGAGTTCTCCTTCCCCTGAAGGGAGGGAGTCAATGCCCAGCATAGCCATTGGCAACTCTCTTTAGAGAGATACTTCTTCTCTAGTCTTCCTCTCATCCATCATCTCACATGCCCTTGACATGCATGAATGGCTAAGGGCTGCTGGATAATTGTTAAATCGTCCCCTTACAGATATACACAAAGATCTGGCACTTTTTTAGAATATATCAGCAATTAACATCCCTTGATTTCATTCTGCAAACTCAGACAAATCTAAGGCAATGGAAACATTTCCTTATACAACCTGTTACATACACAATATAATTTCTCATAGTAATGACTGTTGTGAAAAACAGAAAGCAGAGAAATGACAGAGAGTGTCAAAAGGGTAAGTTTTAAGGACAAATCCAGATAGGATTGTAAGAGAAACCCACTCAAAGGAAGAGACATTGAAGCAGATGCCTGAGTGCTAAGGGGTAAGTCATGTAAAGATCAGGGGCAAGAGCATTAAGCAGAGGAAACAGCAAATGCGAAAGCCCTAAGTGGGAATGAGATGGGTATATCAAGAAGCAAGAAGAAGGCCAATGTAGTTATAGTTAAATGAAGGAAAGAGGTGATGGAAGTTAACATAAGACAGGTGGGCAGAGACCAAATCACATAATCACATAAGGCCTTCTAAAGAATTTGTCTTTGACTCTAAGAGTGATGGACATCACTGGGGAGTTTTTGTTGTTGTTGTTGTTGTTTTTAATTAATTTATTAATTTATTTTTAGCTGTGTTGGGTCTTCGTTTCTGTGCGAGGGCTTTCTCTAGTTGCGGCGAGCGCAGGCCTCTCACTATCGTGGCCTCTCTTGTTGCGGAGCACAGGCTCCAGACGCGCAGGCTCAGTAGTTGTGGCTCACGAGCCCAGTTGCTCCGTGGCATGTGGGATCTTCCCAGACCAGGGCTCGAACCCGTGTCCCCTGCACTGGCAGGCAGATTCTCAACCACTGCGCCACCAGGGAAGCCCACTGGGGAGTTTTGAGCAGGGTGATATTATGAGTCTGGTTTTGTATTTCAAACATCACTCTGGCTGTTATGTGAGTAATAGACAGTGGAGTTATAATCACCCATATGTGCAAACTATGTTGAGGGTCTAGTGAGAGCATGATGCTTGATGTGTATGTTCAACTTAGTTATAAAACAGATACACACAAACCAATGAAGGAGCAAAATAGGATGCTACCTAAAACTCTTCCTGTCCTCCTTTAGGCATTATTCAGTCCAACGTGTCCGATTTGAGGCTAGAGGTTGGAAAGGATGTAGTCAAGATCCCAGCAATAGTTGAATACAATGGAGTAAAGTTAATAAGTGTGAAATGTATTCAAGAGAAAAGCCTTAAAGAAAGGTTATTTGGACTCTGTGGCTACATAACTACTTCAAACTTCGTAGCCTAAATCAAGGAAAACATCATTTTGTAATACCTAATGGTTTCTGTGGGTCAAGAACTGAGGAAGGGCTCAGCTGGGTGTTTCTGGCTCAGGTCTCTCATGGGGCTATGGTCAGATGGTAGGTGAAGCTGGAGCAGTGAGGGGGGAGGTACTGGGGGCTGGGTGGATGTTGCTCTATTTTCATTTAGTCCTAGGGCTTCTCCATGTGGTTTCTCAACATGGGATAGTTTGAGTTTCCTCAGACTGTGGTGGCCTCACGGCAATTAGTTTGTTTACATGAAGTCTTAGGGCTCCAGCCCAAGAATTCCAGCTTGCCAGGTGGAAGCTCCATCATCTCTTCTGCCACATTCTTTTGGTTACAAATGAATCACAGCCCCTTCCATATTCCAGGGGAAGGGATATAGAACCCCCCATCGCCCAATGGAAAAAGCATCAAGATCACATTGTTGATATGGAATTGGAGGTATTATTGCTACCAACTTTGGGGGAGTTTTTTTGCATTTTTTAATTGAAGTACAGTTGCTGTACAATATTATATGTTACCAGTGTACACTATAGGATTCACAATTTGTAAAGGTTGTACTCCAGTTATAGTTATTATAAAATATTCGTTATATTCCCTGTGTTGTACAATACATTCTTGTAGCTTATTTCATACCTAACAGTTTGTACCTCTTAATACCCTACCCCTATATTGCCCTCCCTTCCCTCTCCCCACTGGTAACCACTGGTTTGTTCTCTATATCTGTGAGTCTGCTTCTTTTTTGTTATAGTCACTAGTTTGTTTTATTTTTTAGATTCCACATATAAGTGATATCATACAGTATTTGCGTTTCTCTGTCTGACTTATTTCACTTAGCATAATGCCCTCCAAGTCAACCTATGTCGCTGCAAAAGGCAAGATTTCATTCTTTTTTTGTGGCTGATATTCCATTGTACATATAGATATAGATATACATAAAGATATAGATATACATATAGGTATGGATATAAATATACATATACATTCTTTATCCATTCATCTGTCGATGGACACTTGGGTTGCTTCCATGTCATGGCTATTGTAAATAGTGCTGCTATGAACATTGGGGTGCATGTATCTCTTCAAATTAATTTTTTTGTTTTTTTCAGACATATACCCAGGAGTGGAATTATTGCAGCCAACTTTGGAAAATACAATCTGCCCATGACACCTAAAGCATAAGAGGGTATTACAGGAAGTGTTAAGAGAATAGTAAAAATACAGAGAGAAAGACTTTTGGTAATCAGAAGTATTTAGTGGTAAATCAAAAAAAAAATGGGAATAGAATCAAGACACTTGTGCACAACATTAGGAACAAAAGTGATATCTGCTTATAATATTAGGTGCCTACACTCACATAGATCCATGCATGCACACACACACACACGCACACACAAAACTACAGCCCCCCAGAACCCTCTAACCCAACACTGTAATGACTTCCACTCTGATCAGTATTTTTTATCCACAGCTATTGTGGCAACTGGCGCCTGTGCTCCACTACCTCTATATACATTTATATATCCTTGGAGAGCTTCCCCTGACATACAGGAGAAGGCTTGCTAATGGTTGTCCTCTCAGCTCAGGGCAAAGTAATTTCTTCAGAATCCTGTTGTCATCCATCCTCCTCACATGAACAGCCTAGAGAAGTGGAGTTGCAAAGTGCATGGCTTGGATGCCAGTGGATTGGCGGGGCTCCAGCTTCTTACTCTCAGCAACCTTGTTCTGCCATCTGATGTTAAATATAGAACGTAAGGGGCAGGGTGAGAACACTAGAGTCCCAGACAAATTCTAATTCTTCCTGTTTCCCCATCTATCACCATCTGCTTATCTCTCTCTTTTATGGTGCTTATCATCACAGTGCTTACTTATTTCCAGTCCCTTTATTCTGCAACGAGCTGATCCATACTTTTACAGTGGGACACTCTGCTTAAAAACATCACAACTACTAAGAATACAATTAACATTTCAACTAACCAGCACTCATCTTGCCAGAATCCCTAGTAAACCAGAAATGAGAGTAAAAACCATCAAATCATAGAAACCAACTTTATATAAAAGAGTTGCCAAGGGGGAGTGGGGGTGAGAGAGGGATAAATTGGGAGTTTGGGATTAGCAGGTGACAACTAGTATATATAGGATGGATAGACAACAAGATCCTACTGTATAGCACAGGGAACTACATTCAATACCCTGTGATAAACCAAAATGGAAAAGAATAGGAAGAAGAATATTTATGTATAACTGAATCACTTTGCTGTACAGCAGAAATTAACACAATATTGTAAATCAAGTATACTTCAATAAAATTTTTTAAAGAGTTGTCAAAAAAGGAAACTTCTAGAGTGTGTTCAGAACATGTATACTCTGCCCAATATGTTCCTTTCATCTCTATAGCTACTCTAAACAATAAAATTTTCAAAAACGTTGACAAATAAATACTACGGTATGTTGAGAAGAGCTATATTAAATTTTAGAGGTCCTAGACCAAAATGCACCTCTTCTATTATTCTGTTTAGTTCACGGTCCCTGAAAGCCAACTCTGTAATCTTTGGCCACCACTGTAGGCCTCAGTTTCCTGGTCTTTTAACTGAGAAAATAGAGTGGGTAATTTCTCTGTTTCTTTTTTAGGTTTCTGATTTGAAGATTCAGAACGTTGCATGTGGGGTATCTCAGTTAATAGAATATTCAATTAACTAGAATATTCATTACCCTACATTCTATTTAATTAAGTTCTACTATAGTAGTAACAATAGTTATATCTTTTACCTGTGTATCATTAAACTTCATAAATGTTTTGATACCTATTTATGCTCTTTTTTTAACTTCAAAATGTCCAAAATGAATAGGTGATCTATATTTCTGTGCCCTATGATATTGAAGGGATGGATGCAATTGTATAACAGGCAAAGAGATTCTATTTGGTATAGTTTGTATTGTTCTTTTTTCTTGAGTTAGAAAAATACTTTAAGGTCATTCAAAAATGGAAAGCAAAACTATGGAAGTATAAAAGTCATTCAAAATTTTCATTATCAGAGCATTATAATAATCTCTCACAGACACATGGAAGAAATATCTAAGCTCAACTACAGGCCTAAGTCAAAGCTAAGTTTGAATCAGCTGTCTAAGAATAATGTCTCATAGCTTTAGAGCACTTTCAAATTTAGCAAACACTTTCACGCACATTATTTCATCTGAATCCCACAATGACCCTGAGTCATTGTTAACTGAAATGCAATTGTTAATCTCATTTTACTGATGAATCAACTAAGATCAAAGAGGATAAGTGACTTGCCCAAAAACACAAAAGTAATTATAGAAAGAATCAGGACCTATTAGAACCATAGAATTCAAAGTTCATAGGAACCTTAAAGGTCATCTAGTGAAACATCTCTGCTGAGGCATCAGTCCTATGGCAGTGATGGCCAGCTGGCCATTCAAAATTGGGGTTCTCCTTTCCATAGTAGAGATTTATAACTGGGAGGTGGCTTTCCAGCCAGGGACCACATTTCCCAGTCTTTCTAGTATCTAGGTGTGATCAATTATCACCTAATATAACATGAGCAGAAGTTCTCATTTTTTCTCCACCCTTTTTTCCCTAGTTCAGAGGACAATGAAGCCCAAGGAGATGGTAGCCAAAAATAGAAGGTGCCCTGAATCACCCTAAGGAAGAAAGTTGTCTGCCAACTGGAACACTTATACATGAACAAGAAATAATCTGAAATTGTGTTAAGACAGCAACATTAGAGATTTAATTGTTTTCCATAGTTAACATTATCCTAACAAATAAAAAGCTCCTACAAGCCCCCTGCCTCAAATTAAACACAATATTGAGGGCCTCGCTCCTACCATGGACAGATCATTCCATGTTTGAACAGCTTCTGACTATGAAAAAGCTTTTCCTGCATTAAGCAGATTTTTTTTCCTGTTAGCTCAGTTTGGTCCTGGTATGTCTTTTGAACTCACACAGAACTGACCTAACACCTCTTCCACATGACTTATGTCTGCCTCTAACCCTTTATCACAGATGATCTTTGTTATAGAAGAATGAGTCTTTATAGAAATTATGTTTCCACCACAAGATCCTAAGTTTCTCCTCTCTGGCAATGCTTGATGCAATTCCAGACAAAGGACAAGGGTTTGATAAATACTGAGTGTCTTATGGAAGCTAGTCCTGATTTTGGAGCTGAGTTGTCACCAGCTTTGGAAGCATTTCTAAATTCACTGAGACCAAGTTAGGTTCTTTCCCTGTTGTATGCCTATAGCACCTCACATCTCTTTCTATTATAACCCATCCTACATGATATTATAATTATAACCTACCCGCCTATCTAGTAAAGTCATCTGAATTAAGACTATCGCTGGTGAGAAGCCCACCTACCATTCTTTCATTATACCTAGAGCCACAGCTTATACAGCTCCAGGGGATATCCTTCCCATTATAGTCCTTAAGTTTGTGTTATAAGGTGGCCCCAAGATCCTCTTGGAGCCCAGAAGATAATGCTAATATGCTCTTCTTTCTCCTTCTCTCAGGTTACCCCTCAGTCCACTTCATGGGTGCCTGGAGATCTCATATTCCTTTTTCCCTTGCTCACTCTTTTGCTATCACTCCCACTGTGCACACACACACACACACACACACACACACACACCAGCTTCATCTCACCCATGCTTCATCCCTTGCAATCAAGCAGATCAAACATAATGGGTTCAGAATAGAGAAGCAACAAGACAACAGATTTCAAACTTGCTAATATTGATACCTCTCATAGCATAGCTTGAGAAATCATAATCTTAAGACACCTCCTTATGGCAAGGAAAAGTGATGTGAGGGGGCAGATTGAGGAGCTGGATGGGGAAGGAAAAAGAGTGAAAGGAGTTGAAATCCCCATCACTGCATGTGACTCTCTTATTTGCCTATATGTCTTCTCTTCTAAATTATTATATATTTATCTACTCATTTACTTAAAACTTCTGTAACACTTACTAGATGCCAGGCATTGTTCTAAGCATTTTGCAAATGTTAACTCATTTTACCCTCATAATCATTCCATAAGGTAGAGTATCTTGATGTCCGCATTTTACAGATGAGGAAATTGGAGACAGAGGTCTTGTAATTTGCCTAATGTCACCAACCAGTAAAAGTTGCATCAGGATTTGAACCCAGAACCCATGCTATTTACAGCTAACTCCGTTGTCACTTAGAGGAGCTCTTTGAAAATAGAGATTGGATCATACTCTGTTTTGTATCCCCACAACCTGGCACTAAGTTTCTGCAATACCGTAGACATTTAAAAAATTGCTTGAATCAACGAATGAGTGAGTGAGTGAATGAATGAATGGAATCTTTTCTGATTTACTTAGAGAGGGTGCCTTGAATGGAAACTGACTCCACCATGAGTTTTCAGCCATTTCTTTTTTTTTTAATTTTTATTAGAGTGTAGTTGATTTACAATGTTGTATTAGTTTCAGGTGTACAGCAAGGTGAATCAATTATACATATACATATATCCACTATTTTTTTTTTTAGATTCTTTTCCCATGTAGGCCATTACAGAGTATTGAGTATTGGTACAGCCACTATGGAGTTTGCAGCCATTTCTAATTGCACATTTTCTCCCAGGTTATTGCTTACCCCTGTAGAACACAGGCACATGGTGCTTCTCTCAGATGCCTAATGACAAGCTGAAATCAATCTACCCATTTGCAGCAGAAGCATCATGGAGTACACAGCAATCCTGTCTACTTCAAAATGTATTCTCTGCCTCCCCAGCCCCAGAGAAGATGCCTCAGGAGAAAAGCATTATATCTTCTATTGCAGGGCCTCCTGCCCATAGAAAGCAAGATGATATGCACTCAGCAGTATGGAATGACTCAAACCCCATCCTTCTGAGGCACAGGTATGGAGATGGAAGAGCAGTCACAGAGCTGCCCATATCCCTGCTCTGGAACTAACCTCATAGGAATTTTCTTGCTCACCTAGGGGATCACCTCTATCCCCTCTTGTGCCTTGTTCTCAGCAACAGGTTGGAAAGGATTTCTGGTTTGCCATTTTAGAGATGAGAAAAGTGAAGCTTCGCTCAAAGTGTTTCATTAACATGTCCAAGTACACATGGCTGCCATACTGAACTTTGGATCAGGACTTTGGATTGGAACCCCTGGCTTTTCATTCTTGCAAAGGCTATTTTTGGAAACTTCCTGGAATAAACCTTAAGCAGATGAGGAATAGCCCCAAGATACTGCGCCTCCATGTGAGTTGAATCTATTACTTGCCCATCCCTTCTGGGAACCATCCTAGACAAAGTGTCTATTGCTTCCTTGGAAAATCCTATCCTGGATCTGAGGGAAGCAATTTCCTTTAGTTCATCCAACTCGCAAGAGTGCGGTGTCAGGAACCCTCAGTGGACTGAGAGGAGGGAGGAAAGGCAACAGCTCTAACTCTCTCACCAAGCATCTGTGGCTTTAAACGAGTTGTTTGACCTCTCTGGACTCACTTTGTAGACTTTTGCACAGAAAACAAAGGGACTGGATTAAATACATGTTAGGTCCTGTGCGGACCAACACAGAAGCTGTAGGCCAACTTCATTGCAGGCTAGCACAATGGAAATCAACACAGTGAGGTAGAAATTATCCAAACCTTAACTGTAGACAAGGGGCTGTGAACTCTCAGTTGTGGTGCGAGAAATGGATTCAAGAATTTATTGCAGACTGCTGAAGACATCAGCCCAATGTGCTGTAGTTGCAAAGGTCAACAAAATGATGAGTATTATCCAAAAGGGTATTATAAAACACAAGCAGACCAATTTAGCATTTACCCAGAAAACAGAACCACTATATTTCCCTCTGAAATGCAATACTCTTCAAATTGCTACACCTCTAGAAAAGACTGAGGAATTAGAACAAATCTAGAATGAGAACACTTTAATGGCTTAGATCGTGGAAAGTGGTAATCATTGAAGGACATCCTAAAAAGATTTAAATTATACTACGACTATGAAAAAGCAATTCTCTGCCATTAGTAGCCCATATAATATTTAACAACATTTCTTAATTTAGTTATACATACATATTTAAAGCATCAGATTAAATAAAGTAAAATGTTATTTTAGAAATAATGTTTCTTCTAACTCTCACATTTCATGAACAATTATTCTCAAACTCTTCATGTGCACCTTTAGTATGAATAACTCTTTCATTATTAAAGTCACATTTTGAGTCATCTAGTACAGTTTTATAAAGCACATCCTCCTCACTGCCGTTGAAGTCGTTTGAGGTGCAGTACTCTGAATCCATGTGTGTTGCCTTGCTGGAAATTAGATTCCAAACAGCAAGTACCTATTCACATAGCACTTGGACAATCCATCATTTCATTCACACATTATAATAATAGCACTATAATTTATTACATATTTTTCCCAAAACTTAACCACCTATCTGTTCTGCTTTTTTTAAATTGTTCACACTGATATCAAACACTTGGAATTGTGAGAGTATACCCCCCAAAATAATGACTAAATTACTAATATATTTGCCTCCTTTTCTTCTAATAATTTCATCAGATGATTTCTCTAACCAACATAAACTAGCATTGATTTCTCTAACCAACACAAGCTAACACTGATTGAAATGATTTGAGTATAATTTGTCATCTTTTAAAAATACTATATTGTTTAGGAAAAAAATATTTCAGAGAGCATGCCATAATATGAGAGATTGTAGGCTCAAAGGCAGCCATTCCTTCTTTTCCAAGAGATAATTAGAAGATAGCTCACACATATAGGAGATGTTAATTATGAATTTAAAAATTATAATAAAGACTAACTTTCATTATTTCTTTTATATTTTATTACCTAGGGATCTGATTGTTCAGGGTTGGAAAGGATGCCTAACATTCATTGAACACTTACTGTGTGATGGGGGCTTACATATATGATTTCCCAGAAAAATTAAAATAGCATTCAGGTATAGATTTAATTACATTAAGCTTACAGGTGAATAAACTGGGACTCAAAAAGTTTTTAAATAGCTTGTTTCCCATAATCACTAAAGTAGTGAATTAGAACTGAGATGTCTCTGAATCTAAAACCCTTGTTCTTTCTATCATGTTGGAAAGTTCAAAATATTAGAACAAACAGCTATATCTCAAAGGTTTAGAGAGATAAATATAAAATAGAGTATCTTTTACTTCATATAATATAGGATTTATGTTTTATAACCTTTGTAGTTTTGATAGTTTGTTGCATTTATTATCTGATTTTATATCTGTAAAAATTAAATATCTCCCAAAGTATGGTCTAAAAATATGAAGTGACTCATTATCAGTAAGTATCCCTGCACCCTATCAAATATAGTATGTTATCAAAACTTTGGAATTTATCCATCTAAAAGGTGAGAAGTGATATTTCAATCTCATTTTATTTTGCATTGCTCATTATAATAAGTAAGATTGAACATATTTTAATATTTTAAGGTCCTATGCCTTTTTTTCTCCCTGTGAACTCTGCATTTATAAATTTTGTCCATTTTTCTATAGAGTATTTGTACTTTTTGTTTCTCCATTTTACGTTTTTTATATATTAGGGGTATTAACCCTTTGTATTGTAATTTGCAAATATTTTTCCAGTTTTTTATTTATGTTTGTATTTAGCTTATAGTCTTTATTGTCATGACTTGGTGGAGTTTTCTTTTTGTTTGTTTATTTATATAGTCAAATTTACTAATCTTTTTCTTCATTGCTTCTAGAGAGTGAAGCATATCTTGTTTGCTTTTAGGTTATGAAGGAATTCCCCTGTGTTTTCATCTAGTATATCTACGGTTTTATTTTTCACTGCTGTTATTCATTTGGAACTCATCCTGGTACATTGTGTGAGGAATGAACCAACTTTTATCTATCTCTATATGGCATTCCAGTTCACGTTTCTTTTAATTCTTATATTTTTAAACATGCTTTTGTACATCACCAATCACTAACAGTTTAAATGGCTATAGAATTATTGTTTGGAAATAATTTCCTTGGAATTTTTAACACCCAGCATCCTCTTACACCCAGGGTTGCTCTTGAGACATTCCATGTCATTTATTTATTTATTTATTTATTGGTATGAAACTTGGCTTTTCTCCTTTTCTCTCTCCTCACCTCCTCTCCTTTCTTCTCTCTCTCCCTCTTTCTCTCTCTCAGGTTTTAAGATCTTCTCTTTACTTCTGTGGCTTTGAAATTTCATACAGAGATATCTTTCTGAGTGTGTTATTTTTACATAGTGCTAAACACTTTGTGAGTCTTTTCAGTCTACAACCATATGTACTTCAGCTTTTGGAAATTTTCTCATGTTATTTCTTTGTCAATACCTAACATCCATTTTCTCTACTTTCTTTCTAGAAATACTACTAGTAAGCTCTTTTATTAATTCTCTAATTTTCTTACCTGTTTCTCTCTAGTGTTCCATTGCTTTGACTTATTCTACTTTCCAGCAGATCTCCTAAATATTTTCTCCAACTGTAATATTGAAATTTATATTCCTATTACTTTTTTCAAAACTTTTTTCCTGAATATTCTATTAGAGTAGCATTCTTGTCTTCGTTTCTTGGAAGCAGCATTTTCTCTTATTTCTTTGGGGATTATAATTCTGGAATGTTTATTTTATTTTTCCTACCTGCAATGGCAGTTTCCTCTAGGTTCCTTTTTTACTTTTTGTTTTAGTCATCCTTTTTCATTTTGGAGGCTTTCCCCATCTACCTGACAACTTTGGTTTTCATTTTTAAGGGTGAATATGGTTTTGTATGCAAAGGTAGAGCTTCCTCTCAGAGGTTTCTTGAAAAATGATAGGAACTGGGGATTAGCATTCAATGGAAGCCACCAAATATCAATGACGGAATGTCCTATCATCTCCAGAGACAAGTCTTTATTCTACTATGAGGGTGGGGTAGATAGAAGGAAAGAACAGAGCAGATATCTCTGGCTGCTGACATTCAAGAATCTGAGCATGAGAAGGGAGTTGAAGTATCTCATAGTACACTACATGGATTCTCATTTAATCCCTTTGTTCTTAACCCACATCTCGATCCTGCACTCCACTATAACCACCGCTATCCCAGAGACTGATATATATACTTTCTCCACAGTATAAACCTCTGTTCTACCAGGAGAGACCAGAGACAACACCTGAACTCCTACCTTCACAGGCAGCAAAGGATACGTGTAGTCCAAAGATTCTGTGTCCACAAGCCTTTTAGACAGCCTCATCCACCAGAGGGAAGACAGCAGAAACAAGAAGAACTACAGTCCAGCAGCCTATGGAACAAAAACCACATTCACAGAAAGATAAACAAGATGAAAAGGCAGAGGGCTATGTACCAGATGAAGGAACAAGATAAAACCCCACAAAAACAACTAAATGAAGTGGAGAAGTGGAGATAGGAAACCTTCCAGAAAAAGAAATCAGAATAATGATAGTGAAGATGATCCAGGACCTCGGAAAAACAATGGATGCAAAGACTGAGAAGATGCAAGAAATGTTTAACAAAGACCTAGAAGAATTAAAGAACAAACAAACAGAGATGAACAATACAATAACTGAAATGAAAACTACACTAGAAGGAATCAATAGCAGAATAACTGAGGCAGAAGAAAGGATAAGTGACCTGGAAGACAGAATGGTGGAATTCACTGCTGTGGAACAGAATAAAGAAAAAAGAATGAAAACAGCTTAAGAGACCTCTGGACAACATTAAATGCAACAACATTCGCATTATAGGGGTCCCAGAAGGAGAAGACAGAGAGAAAGGACCAGAGAAAATATTTCAAGAGGTTATAGTCAAAAACTTCCCTAACAGGGGAAAGGAAATAGCCACCCAAGTCCAGGAAGTGCAGCGAGTCCCTTACAGGATAAATCCAAGGAGAAACATGCCGAGACACATACTAATCAAATTGGCAAAAATTAAAGACAAAGAAAAATTATTCAAAGCAGCAAGGGAAAAATGACAAATAACATACAAGGGAGCTCCCATAAGGTTAACAGCTGATTTCTCAGCAGAAACTCTACAAGCCAGAAGGGAGTGGCATGATATGCTTAAAGTGATGAAAGGGAAGAACCTACAACCAAGATTACACTACCCGGCAAGGATCTCATTCAGATTCGCTGGAGAAATAAAAAGCTTTACAGACAAGCAAAAGCTTTACAGACAAGCAGAAGCTTTACAGACAAGCAAAAGCTAAGAAAATTCAGCACCACCAAACCAGCTCTACAAGAAATGCTAAAGGAACTTCTCTAAGTGGGAAACACATGAGAAGAAAAGGACTTACAAAAACAAACCCAAAACAATTAAGAGAATGGTCATAGGAACATACATACCGATAATTACCTTAAACATGAATGGATTAAATGCTCCAACCAAAAGACGCAGGCTTGCTGAATGGATACAAAAACAAAACCTATATATATGCTGTCTACAAGAGACCCACTTCAGACCTAGGGACACATACAGACTGAAAGTGAGGGAATGGAAAAAGATACTCCATGCAAATGGAAATCAAAAGAAAGCTGGAGTAGCGATACTCATATCAGATAAAATAGACTTTAAAATAAAGAATGTTACAAGAGACAAGGAAGGACACTACCTAATGATCCAGGGATCAATCCAAGAAGAAGATATAACAATTATAAATATATATGCACCCAACATAGGAGCACCTCAATACATAAGGCAACTGCTAACAGCTATAAAAGAGGAAATTGACAGTAACACAATAATAGTGCGGGACTTTAACACCTCACTTACACCAATGGACAGATCATCCAAAATGAAAATAAATAAGGAAACAGAAGCACTAAATGACACAATAAACCAGATAGATTTAATTGATATTTATAGGATATTCCATCCAAAAACAGCAGATTACACTTTCTTCTCAAGTGCACATGGAACATTCTCCAGGATAGATCACATCTTGGGTCACAAATCAAGGCTCAGTAAAGTTAAGAAAATTGAAATCATATCAGACGTCTTGTCTGACCACAACACTATGAGATTAGAAATGAATTACAGGGGAAAAAACGTAAAAACCACAAACACATGGAGGCTAAACAATACGTTACTAAATAACCAAGAGATCACTGAAGAAATCAAAGAGGAAATCAAAAGATACCTAGAGACAAATGACAATGAAAACACGATGATCCAAAACCTATGGGATGCAGCAAAAGGAGTTCTAAGAGGGAAGTTTATAGCTATACAAGCCTACCTCAAGAAACAAGAAAAATCTCAAATAAACAATCTAACCTTACACGTAAAGGAACTAGAGAAAGAAGAACAAACAAAACCCAAAGTTAGCAGAAGGAAAGAAATCATAAAGATCAGAGCAGAAATAAATGAATTAGAAATAAAGAAAACAATAGCAAAGATCAATAAAACTAAAAACTGGTTCTTTGAGAAGGTAAACAAAATTGATAAACCATTAGCCAGACTGATCAAGAAACAGAGGGAGAGGACTCAAATCAATAAAATTAGAAATGAAAAAGGAGAAGTTACAACAGAAATAGACCACAGAAATACAAAACATCCTAAGAGACTACTACAAGCAACTCTATGCCAATAAAACGGACAACCTGGAAGAAATGGACAAATTCTTAGAAAGGTATAACCTTCAAAGACTGAACCAGGAAGAAATAGAAAATATGAACAGACCAATCACAAGTAATGAAATTGAAACTGTGATTAAAAATCTTCCAGTAGGGGGAAAGAGGCGGGGTGGGGGGGGGATGGTGGTGTGATGAATTGGGCGATTGGGATAGACATGTATACACTGATGCATATAAAATCAATGAGTAAGAACCTGCTGTATAAAAAAATAAATAAGATTAAATTTAAAAAAAAAATCTTCCAGCAAACAAAAGTCCAGGACCAGATGGCTTCACAGGTGAATTCTATCAAACATTTAGAGAAGAGCTAACACCTATCCTTCTCAAACTGTTGCAAAAATTTGCAGGGGAATGAACACTCCCAAACTCATTCTATGAGGCTACCATCTCCCTGATACCAAAACCAGATAGAGATACTACAGAAAGAGAAAATTACAGACCAATATCACTGATAAATAGAGATGCAAAAATCCTCAACAAAATACTAGCAAACAGAATCCAGCAGCACATTAAAAGGATAATACACCATGATCAAGTGGGATTTATCCCAGGGATGCAAGGATTATTCAATATATGCAAATCAATCAATGTGATACACCATATTAACAAATTGAAGAAGAAAAACCATATGATCATCTCAACAGATGCAGAAAAAGCTTTTTACAAAATTCAACACACATTTATGATAAAAACTCTCCAGAAAGTGGGCACGGAGGGAACCTACCTCAACATAATAAAGGCCATATACAACAAACCCACAGCAAACATCATTCTCAATGGTTAAAAACTGAAAGCATTTCCTCCAAGATCAGGAACAAGACAAGGATGTCCACTCTCACCACTATTATTCAACATAGTTTTGGAAGTCCTAGCCATGGCAATCTGAGAAGAAAAAGAAATAAAAGGAATACAAATTGGAAAAGAAGAAGTAAAACTGTCACTGTTTGCAGATGACATGACACTATACATAGAGAATCCTAAAACTGCCACCAGAAAACTACTAGAGCTAATTAACGAATTTGGTAAAGTTGCAGGATACAAAATTAATGCACAGAAATCTCTTGCATTCCTATACACTAATGATGAAAAATCTGAAAGAGAAATTATGGAAACACTCCCATTTACCATTGCAACAAAAAGAATAAAATACCTAGGAATAAACCTACCTAGCGAGACAAAAGACCTGTATGCAGAAAACTATAAGACTATGAAAGAAATTAAAGATGATACCAACAGATGGAGAGATATACCATGTTCTTGGATTGGAAGAATCAACATTGTGAAAATGAGTATACTACCCAAAGCAATCTACAGATTCAATGCAATCCCTATCAAATTACCAATGGCATTTTTTACGGAGCTAGAACAAATCATCTTAAAATTTGTATGGAGACACAAAAGACCCCGAATAGCCAAAGCAGTCTTGAGGCAAAAAAACGGAGCTGGAGGAATCAGACTCCCTGACTTCAGACTATACTACAATGCTACAGTAATCAAGACAATATGGTACTGGCACAAAAACAGAAACATAGATCAATGGAACAAGATAGAAAGCCCAGAGATAAACCCACACACCTATGGTCAACTAATCTATGACAAAGGAGGCAAAGATATACAATGGAGAAAAAACAGTCTCTTCAATAAGTGGTGCTGGGAAAACTGGACAGCTACATGTAAAAGAATGAAATTAGAATACTCCCTAACACCATACACAAAAATAAACTCAAAATGGATTAGAGACCTAAATTTAAGACTGGACGCTATAAAACTCTTAGAGGAAAACATAGGAAGAACACTTTTTGACATAAATGACAGCAAGATGTTTTTTGATCCACCTCCTAGAGTAATGGAAATAAAAACAAAAATAAATAAATGGGACCTAATGAAACTTCAAAGCTTTTGCACAGCAAAGGAAACCATAAACAAGATGAAAAGACAACCCTCAGAATGGGAGAAAATATTTGCAAACGAATCAACGGACAAAGGATTAATCTCCAAAATATATAAACAGCTCATGCAGCTCAATATTAAAAAAACAAACACCCCAATCCAAAAATGGTCAGAAGACCTAAATAGACATTTCTCCAAAGAAGACATACAGATGGCCAAGAAGCACATGAAAAGCTGCTCAACATCACTAATTATTAGAGAAACGTAAATCAAAACCACAATGAGGTATCACCTCACACCAGTTAGAAGGGGCATCATCAAAAAATCTACAAACAACAAATGCTGGAGAGGGTGTGGGGAAAAGGGAATCCTCTTGCACTGTTGGTGGGAATGTAAATTGATACAGCCACTGAGGAGAACAGTATGGAGGTTCCTTAAAGAACTAAAACTAGAATTACCATATGATCCAGCAATCCAACTACTGCACATGTACCCAGAGAAAACCATAATTCAAAAAGACACATGCAACCCAGTGTTCATTGCAGCACTATTTACAATAGCCAGGTCATGGAAGCAATCTAAGTGCCCATCAACAGACGAATGGATAAAGAAGATGTGGTACATATATACAATGGAATATTACTCAGCCATAAAAAGGAACGAAATTGGGTCATTTGTTGAGATGTGGATGGATCTAGAGACTGTCATACAGAGTGAAGTAAGTCAGAAAGAGAAAAACAAATATCGTATATTAACGCATATATGTGGAACCTAGAAAATGGTACAGATGAACCGGTTTGCAGAACAGAAATTGAGACACAGATGTAGAGAACAAACATATGGACATGAAGGGAGAGAAAGCGGTGGGGGTTGGGGATGGTGGTGTGCTGAATTGGGCGATTGGGATTGACATGTATACACTGATGTGTATAAAATTGATGACTAATAAGAACCTGCTGTATAAAAAAAAATAAAAAATAAGATTCTGTGTGCAGACTTTCAATTAACCTCATTCAGTCCAGTGTCTCATTCTTGTCTTCCACGTATGCCAAAGGCTGAACTTCTCCGTGTTTTGCAGAATGAACTGGTTCATTTCACATCAACGTCTACAACTACAGGCAATTAGTTGTAATATAACTTCATCCATGCCACTAAGACTTCTTTGTCTCTGCTTTTTTTCCAAAATGTGTTGAATTCACCCACCTACTGTTATCTCCTTTTCTGTTTCCTATCCTTGAAGATTAATGACATTTTTTAGCCCTTTACTTATTTTTTAGTAAAGTTTCATTTGTGTGTGTGTGTGTTTACTTGATTTGTTTGTTTCTCTAATTGATTGATTCTAGCCTACTTCAAATCCTTTCTGCCAACAAGTTCTGGTCCATAGTAAATATTCAAGAACTATATCTTATTTTAGTACCCACAGATAGATGGACAGATTTATAAAGAAAAAAAAGGAAAGAAGGAGGAAGGAAGGAAGGAAAGGAGACTTAGTTTAGAGTTAAGAAAGGGCATGGTTTGTGGAGACTATATGACCCAGATATTTAACATAGGAAATTTTGCCAATTTATTATAATCTCTGGCATTTCCACTGAAAAAAAAAAAATCCCCATGCCTGGCCCCAAAATTACACCTCCTGGCAGAGAGTGTGGGAGCACTGGCTGCCTCTAACTATCATATATTCTCCCCTCTACCAGGCATTTTCCTGGATGAAAAGAAGAATTTTGAGAGTGAAGTTGGGGGAAGGGACAATGTGGAAGTATCCAGCTCCCCTCTGTGCCCAGCAGGGCATTACTATGCTTTCCAGCCAGCATCGGGAAACCAGCACCCACAGAGACCCTTCAACTGTGTTGCACTGAACACAGAGTTGGACACGGTCCCTAACTTGGTGACCATGTGAAAGTGATGTGCTCCCCAAATGCCAGCAGGCACCGCCAGGCTGGCTGAAAGGACCCTTTGCTGGGTTTCCTAGGTTTCTGCAGGCACACTTCAAGAAGGTTATATGTGGTCTGTGCTGAGATGGTAATAAATTAAATTATAACTCTGGACTAGTTATCTACCATATAATGGCAGATTGTTTCACTGCCTGAAAAAGCAGAGACTCAGTACTTTCTCAGCTGCCTTTGATTTTCCAAGCAGTTGTCCTAGAAATTTTTAAAGAACATGTTCTGTTTTCATCTAAAAATCTGCCATCTTGTAAACACAGCATTTCTAATAGTCGAAAAATGTTTCTACTTTTAGCATGCCATTCAGTTTTAAATTAAAGTGTCAGGTGAGAGCAGATAAAACTTCTTTCTTCTCAAGTGTCTTTGTCACTCTCCTAGTTCAGATTCTCATTACTGCTAGTTTACTGCAACAGCCTTCTATCTGCCCTCAACTTTAACCTTCTCCTTGATTCAAATCTTGGTCTATCTGACTTCACGTTTATGCTCTTTTCATTACACAATATTTCCTTCCTACCAACCTTTCTAACGTGCTCATCTGTTGTGATAAGGGAAGGAATGCGCCTCTGAGTAAAACCATTTGCCAACAATTAATTGTCTCTCTCTCTCTCTCTCCCTCTCTGAATCTCTCTCTCCACCTTTCTGTAGTTCACACTGTCACAGACCCTAGAAGCCCATTTTGTTTATCTTTGTGTGCTTAGAATCTACTACAGTGTCTGGTACAAAGTAAATGCTCAATGGATATTTATTAAGGAAATTAACCATTAATTTACAGAAGCCATAATATATATCAAGTTGTAATTTTCTTGAATAGCCACAGTACCTGAAGTAGAGGAGAAGACAAAGGAAATAATTGGATTGACTGGATTGATCCAGAGTCTGTTTGCGCTAGGTGGATGGATTGGAGAGATAAAGAAGCAAGGTAACAAGACAATTGGCTAAAGAAAGTGGGTGAAATGATGTTCTGTGTGATCTAGGGCAGACTTAACAAGAAGTAAAGACTTAAAGTGACTCATAAATTTGAAGAAAATGGAGCAGTTCAGGGAGAGAAGACCTTGAAATATAAAAGTGAATGTAGGGACTTCCCTGGTGGCACAGTGGTTAAGAATCCACCTGCCAATGCAGGGGACAGGGTTCGAGCCCTGGTCCAGGAAGATCCCACATGCCACGGAGCAACTAAGCCCATGCACCACAACTAGAGCCTGCGCTCTAGAGCCCGCCAGATACAACTACTGAGCCTACGCACCACAGCTACTGAAGTCTGTACACCTAGAGCCCATGCTCCGCAGCAAGAGAAGCCAGAGCAATGAGAAGCCTGCACACCGCAACAAAGAGTAGACCCCGCTCACCAGAACTAGAGAAAGCCTGCAAGCAGCAACAAAGGCCCAACACAGCCAAAATGTAATTAATTAATTAATTTTTTAGAAGTGAATGTAGTATGAGGGAGGTGAGCAACTTGGCTAGAAAAGAGACTGTGGGCAGAGATATATTGGAGGGTAAGAGGTGGAGAAGTAACAGACTAATGCAAGGAGCACGAATGGCCATGGATGGAGACTGAGAATTGTAGAAAAGGTCAAGCAACTATAAGGCATCAAAATCATAAGGCAGTATTGCCAGAGTTTAGAAGGACATCCATGCTAGAATTCACCTGCCAATGCTTTGGTGAAACAGCTGGTAATATTGCCAAATGACACATGCCTTGAACAAAAAGAGGCTTTGATGTAAAGGTGAAGAAGTCATGATTTATCCCCTTCTTGATGAATGGGAGCCTAAACTGGGTATAAGCAGGCAAGATTTGTGCACACTATAGGACCAGAAAACACAAAGTGCTGAATGTAGCATAAGTTGCTCCAAAATATTTGGAAGAGTGCAAAGAAAGATGTATTGAGTACCTACTGAGAGCTGTTAGGGACCCTTGTAAGGCAGAGAGTAATAAAGAGCATAAGTGATCTGCTATTTTCTGTTCACTTCTCATTACCTGTTCATTCCGACTGTATGTATATACTGGATTCTTCAGAACAGCCTTACATGTTGGCACAGTCAAGCACATGCCTCAGTAGTCTGATTTTAGGGGTGAAGGAAGGCTCTCTATCTCTTGCCAGCCTGAAATGTCTCTAAGGAGTCCAGCTGTGCATTCAGAAAGTCACATGAATGTAATTTCTGCAAAAAATAAGTAAGATTTTTAACCTCTTCCTGCAGAGAAAGGATGCACAGTGGGGGATAAAGGCAGCATGCCGAGAAGGAAAAAAATTAGGTCGCAGGACATTTATTGGGAGATGAAGACATCAGCTGAGATGTGGAAAAAGAGTACAGAACAGGGAGCTCTGTGGAAGATCTCAAAGGCAGTCATCCCTTGCCACTCACTGTCACTAAGGACCTGGGCTTCTTAATCTTGTTCTCAAGGACTCGTGCACCAAGCACGACAGCTCCACTTTCCACTACAAATGGAAAACTATGTTTTTGACTTGAGTTGATGACTATATACTGCTAGAGCCACAGCAAAAAATTAAACAGAAAAACAAAACAGGCTAAATGAGGTACATAAGGTACTTATTTGCTGCATAGCTTAGAAGATGACTGAACTTCAGAATCCTGTATCAAAGTCAACTGTTAATTTTGATTTTTTCATGTTATCTCTTTGCTGGGAAATACAATGAATGAAAAGTACTCTCTCCTGACCCATCCCTTTCTCATTCTTTGTCTCTCTGTTATGTGTCTGTCTTCTGTCTGTATCTTTTTCTGACTTATCATGATCCTTGCCCTCCCCCATCCTCCTTCCCCTTCTCCTTCTTCTCCTTTTTCCCTTTCTTCTTTTTCTTTTTCTTCTTCTCCTGCTCCTCCTCCCGACTCCTCCTCCTTCTCCTTTTTCATTTCCCTCTCTCTCTCTCTCTCTCCATCATTTGAGTCTTTAAATTAATTTTATGAAGATATAATTTACATACAAAAAGACACCCGTTTTAAGTATACATTTTGAAGAATATTGACAAATCTATACACTTTGGTAACCAACCTCACAATCAAGATACACAATATAAGTATCACCCCAGAAGTTCCCTTGTGCCCTTTCCCAAGGTAACTACTGATATGCTTTCTGTCATTATAGATTAAATTGTCTTTTCTAGATTTTCCAATAAATGGAATCATACACTATGTACCCATTTGTGTCTCCCATCTTATCCTCAGCATAATGAATTTTAGATTCATACATGTTGTTACAGGTATCAGGTTCAATCTTTATTTCCTGAATAGTATTCCATTGTATTAATAATACCTGTGTCATATGATAAATGTATGTTTAACTTTATGGGAAACATTCAGTCTGGTTCAAAATGACTACACCACTTTCCCTTCCCTCCTGCAGTGAATGAGAGTTGCATTTGCTTCAGATCCTTGCCAACTCTCCATATTGTCTGTCCTGTTAATTTTTGCCATTCTAACATATGTATGCTGGTATAACATTATGATTTACATTTTTATTTTCCTGGTAAGTAATTATGTTGCACATATTTCGGTGTGCTTAGTTTCCATTCATTTCTCTTCTTCTGTGAAGTATCTATTCAAACTATTTACCCATTTTTTGTTAGTTTGTCTTCTTTTAATTGAGTTGTAAGAGTTCTTTATGTATCATGGGTACAAATCTTTTGTCAGATATGGATAGCAGCAGTCAAATATGTGGTTTTAATTAAATTAGCAAACTTTAAAAATAACATCATTGGTCATAGAATTCTAAAAATATAAAATAAATCTCTCAGTAACACTGGCTTTAAGGAACCTCTGAACTCCCAGCATCAGGACAAAAATCCCCATTTTTTAGCATCAATGTTTTTCTCTTACACTCTCTGTTTAATTTTTTTTTCTACAAAAATATGTGGTTGGTTAAACCCTTTACCCTAATGAATTTGACCTTGATATACTGGGATAGTGAAACTTGACTTCAAATTTTAGTGTATTCTATGGAAAACCACTTGCAAGAGTTTGTTTGTTTGTTTGCTTGTTTGTTTGTAGGGGTTGAAAAACTGTCTGTAAAGGACCTGATAGTAAATATTTTGGCATGGAGGGTCAGAATTTCCCTTTTAAAACTATTCAACTCTGGGCTTCCCTGGTGGTGCAGTGGTTGAGAATCTGCTAATGCCTGCTAATGCAGGGGACACGGGTTCGAGCCCTGGTCTGGGAAGATCCCACATGCCGCGGAGCAACTAGGCCCGTGAGCCACAACTACTGAGCCTGCGCGTCTGGAGCCTGTGCTCCGCAACAAGAGAAGCCACGATAGTGAGAGGCCCGCGCACCGCGATGAAGAGCAGCCCCCGCTTGCCGCAACTAGAGAAAGCTCTCACAGAAACGAAGACCCAACGCAGCCAAAAATAAATAAATTAATTAATTAATTAATTTTTTTAAAAAAAACTATTCAACTCTGCCTTTATATGGCAGAGACTGTATTGTCATAGACAATACTTGAATGAATGCATGTGCCCCTGTTCTAAGAAAGCTTTTTTACAAAAACAAGTGGTAGGCTGGATTTGGCTTCCTGACCCATGCTATAGTATGAGTGTGCGTGCGTGTGCGAGGGCACACATGCACATGCAAATATGCCAGAAATAATGAAAATAAGGAAGAAGGTTAGTTTAGTTTTGCAACTTATGTCCCTAACAGCTATCTCTGTACCACTGCAAAATTGGTCAGACTCTGGCACTATTGAGGTAAATTTTCAAGTTAACCTCAGTGTCATTCTGGTAAATTTATAGAGAAAATATTTCTGTTTTAAGGTCACAAACTGTGGTCTTACCTCTGATCAGCTATGACATAAATCTATGCCAGTCATCACAAGGGAAACTGGTGGATCAATTGAACCCTACCACTCCCATCAGAAAAGTAATTCTAAATGCATGTGAGGCTGAAAGAGCAGAAGTAACATTTTATCTGAAGAAACACTCAGAATCTGTAAAACTACTACATCAAAATAATGCGTATATTATTTAGGATGAGCCTGTACATTTGTAAGCAAAGTACTCTAAAATGCTCACTTTTTTAGGTCCCAGTAATCTCCCTTTGACCCATCTTTATACGCCAACACCTAGAGGCATTTAATGGGTGCTCAGTCATCACTGTTTGAATATATACGTTCTCTAATATCACTTGTATCCAAAATTTATTGAGCATGAGACCCAACTGGTACAATACTAATTCCATGTTACTACCCCAAACTGGTTCCTCATCTTGAGTCTCCTTTTAATTCTACCATGATCTTTTCAATCATCTAGCTGAAATCTTAGCTTTGTCCTGGATGGCACGAGAATCAATTGAGGTTAGCGCTTATCTGAGGACAGCCTTGGTGATTCCCTAGTCTGGAGAACCCAAGATCATTGGAAACATTTCACTCCTTGTTAGTTTTTAACCTCCATCTTAGACCCTTAGAAATGCTTATTTTTTCTTCTTATAAGAAGCCTTTATAAGATTTTTCTCCTCTGATACTTACAACACAAAATCATTGACTATTATTATTCCAATTTTAAATGAGAAAACCAAGGCTCAAAGAGGTCATACAACTCACACATTTACACAGATCATTAGAGCCCAAGTTTTCATTCAGTAAGACAGAGTCCCAAGACTTGAGGAACTTGCAATCGAGTAGAACAACTCAGGCACGTGCAAAAACTAAGCAATAAAGTCAAATATGTGCTATGAAGGAAGTATCTACAGGGAACATCTGAGGTGCAACAGAATAGTGGAGCTTGCAGGCAAGAACAGAATGAAAAGTTTTATTATTTTTTTCTTTAAATCAGTATAATTTCTTGGCCAACATTCAGCTTAGCATTTGCCTGGAGGTGTTGTGTATTGAGCACTCAAGCCCGTGAATAAGCATCAGATAGAAAAGTTTAAAAGAAAAATGAGATCAGGGCCTGGAAGCAATGGAGCGAGGGTAATGGGACTGTTGAGGTAAGCACAGGGAGGCAAGGGTAAAGCAAGTTTTTGTGGTCCTGAAACTGGGCCTCTGATATCATAGCCCATGATATCATGTTATTTCTCTCTCTCCCATGAGCTCCTACAGATGCCCATTCTACAGAAAGAATAAAAGTTACAGGTGGCCAAAAAGCACATGAAAAGATGCTCAACATCGCTAATTATTAGAGAAATGCAAATCAAAACCGCAATGAGGCATCACCTCGCACCGGTCAGAATGGCCATCATCAAAAAATCTACATCAGGAAACGCTAGAGAGGGCGTGGAGAAAAGGGAACCCCCCAGCACTCTTGGTGGGAATGTAAATTGGTACAACCAGTATGGAGAACAGTAGGTAGGTCCCTTAAAAAATTTAAAATAGAGCTACCATATGATCCACAATCCCACTCCTGGGTATATAGCCAGAGAAAACCATAATCCAAAAGGATACATTCACCTCAATGTTCATTGCAGCACTATTTACAATAACCAGGACATGGAAGCAACCTAAATGTCCATCAACAGAGGAATGAATAAAGATGTGGTACATATATACAATGGAATATTACTCAGCCATAAAAAAGAATGAAATAATGCCAATTGCAGCAACATGGATGGATCTAGAGATTATCATACTAAGTGAAGTAAGTCAGACAGAGAAAGACAAATATCATATAATATCACTCATATGTGGAATCTAATTTTTAAAAAAAGATACAAATGAACTTATTTACAAAACAGAAGCAGACTTATAGATACTGAAAACAAATTTATGGTTACCAAAGGGAAAACGTAGGGGGCAGGGATAAATCAGGAGCTTGAGATGAACACACGCACGCTACTATATATAAGATAGATAACCAACAAGGACCTACTGTATAGCACAGGGAACTCTACACAATATTCTGTGATAACCTATAAGAGAAAAGAATCTAAAAAGAATGAGTATATGTATATGTATAACTGAATCACTTTGCTATACACCTGAAACTAACACAACAGTGTAAATCAACTATATTCTATTAAAATTAAAATAATTTTAAAAAAGAACATAGCACATCGGCTGGTACAGAATAAGCTCCAAAAATGTGCGTTCCCTTTCCTACCCTGAAACAGCCAAGATAAATAAAAATGGCTCCTCTTTTTTGAAAAACAAAAAAGAATAAAAGTTAAAATTATGTAGTGGGAAGGTCTACCTATCCAATGTGTCTTAGTTTTAGGTTTATACCAATAGTATTGGTCAAAACTATCTGGAGCCTACAGCAAAGGTTGGGCTATTAAAAACGAGGAATCCTGTGATTCTTCATGACTAGGATGGTAGGTGGGAGTTACCTGCTGACACCCACAGTCTCATGTTAGCCTCTTGCCTCCAGATTCTCTGAGAATCTCCTCAAGAAGCCTCTTCAACCTACAGTGGCACCTTTCTGTCAAATACTTCACACGTTTGTCACCAAAATGTTTTGGCAGAAGCATCGTCTTCAGGTTTTGACATAATCCCGAAGAGAGACTTTTTCAATTACTACTAATGGAACATTACGCTCCTCTTTGGGAACTTCTGCATGAATAAAAAGGGTCATTAATGACATCTACTCTCAGCCCGGAAATCATTAGTCAGTGCTTGGTGCAAGGTTTTTTTTTAAGCACCTCATAATTTTCCACCCCACCACCACCTTTCCAACTCAAATAGCAAGTTATTGAGTTGACTATAATAAAGTCAGTGGTATTGATTCCCTGCAGGTGAAGGCTATTTATTTTCCATTGTTTTGTATATCCCATATTACACAATAATATCTCACATTTCTAAAGCACTGTTCCTTCTGAAGTGTTTTGCCAGTTCTGTGATATTTTCTGACACCCAGTAATAGGAACTGCTTTTGGGGGTAGCTCGTATGTCACTTTCACGTGTGAAAGACTAACTCAGGCTATTGAAACGCCATACTGGGAGGGCATACCTATCTAATGTGTATTGTAGGACAATTGTTAAGCGATACTTATGCCTACTGAATGGCCAACTCAACATCTAAGAACAGTCAAGAAAAGAGGCAATGGTTTTAAAAGTTTGCTTAAATTATCCACAAGATTATTCCCACCATTGAGCCAATGCCAACGTAGATTTCTGAAGGTCTAAAAATGTCAAATTAACCATCGTACCTCTTACTTCAGCTAACCAACCTGTAAGGTAGACAGCTATGGTTGATCATTTAGACCAATGATTCTTAACCTCTTCCTCCTAATGTGTTCAAATATGAAAGACAGATAAAATTAGATAGGGGTTAAGTATGTTTCCTAGTAATTACCACTCAAAGCATTCTTTGCCAACACATGAAAACTTATTGTAACACAAATGAGCAGAATGATTATAATAGGATAAGCCTGAAGCTACTCTGGTTTATATAAAAAGAAAGTCAACCACAAACTTTGGCCCTTTATTAGTAACAATTTGCATTTGATATACCTCATGGCACACCAATAACAAAACATATTATCAAGAATTTCTGGTTATATTGAAAATAGGGCATATTATTTCAGCATCAATGAAATTTATTGATACCGTCTTCCCCTACCATCTCTAATGATAATTTTATACAGGAAAACAAAAAGATTATCTGCATGTGTAGCTATAATTTAGTCATACTGAAAGTCTTCTGGGTATTCATATCATTAAAGTTCTTTCTTAGCAAATGTTAAAAAGAGACAAGGGATGTCTTTACGCCAAGAAGAGCTTCCATGACTAAAAACAGAATCATGTCTAGAAAATACAATACAGTATAGTTGATAAGAGCACAAACTCTGGAGCAGATTGCTAAAGTCTGAATCCTCATTCTACCTTTTATTAGCTGTGTGGTTGTGGGCAACGTATTTAACCTTCTGTACCTCCCTTTCCTCATCTGTAATATGAGGATAATAATAGTACATACTTTGCAAATTTGTTGTATAGATTACACATAAAGCAATTGGAACACTGCTTCATACACACATAGTAAGTACTCAATAAATGTGAACTTTCATTATCATCACATGATTGAAATCAACTATGAGAGAATGAGTGATGTTGATAGGGTGTCAGATTCTTTTAAATTTTACTTGAAAATCTCAAACACATGTAAATAATGACTTCATTTGTATGGAACCATGAAAAAAATGAAAAGCTGGAGATTACATTTTTTTCCCTTGTATTCATTCTCCACTTAGATCAAAGCACAACTCTGTGGATAAACACAGTTGTTTGAGGTTGCAGAGGCAGGCCGAAAGCAGGAGATTAATCTATATATATATAGATATAGAGTTGGTTTGTTTACTAATTTAGTACCATTTCTGGATTCACTTTTATGCACTCTGTAGAGAAGAGTGTCCTGAAAGTTGCAATTTTCAGACCAAATCAGACAAATACAACATGACATTCACTACAAATATCATACAAGTAGAACTTAATACACCAAAATGTGAAATAGATGATATATCAGTTAGGAATGACTGTCACCTACTATTAACAGAAACTAGAAATGTGCGGCTTAAACAAGGTAAAAGTTTGTCAACCATCTTTCTATCTATCTATCTATCTATCTATCTATCTATCTATCTATCTATCAGGGTCAATGTATAGGCTCCAGGCTTCAGTGTCATCATCAGGGATCCAGTTTCCTTCTATCTTTCTGCTCTACCATCCTTAGAATGTAGTTTCAGTTCTCAAAGACATCTCCAGGACCAAAGTGACTCCTGGAGCTACAGCCATTATGTCACATTCAATGCAAGAAACACTGAAAAGATGGAAAGAGCAAAAAGTTTAATCCAGTTTTATATCCCCCTCTTAAGGAGCTTCTCAGAAGATTAACTCAACATCTTCCACTTATACCTCATTGGTCAGAACTGAGTCATGTGGTCACACCTAGCTACCAGAAAACCTGGGAAATGTAGTTTTTTTAGTTGGGTACATTATAATCCCCAGTAAATTTGGATCTAGTGCTAAGGAAAAGAAGAATATAGGTTATTGAGCATATAATTTGCAGCCACTGCCATATTCAGGTTGCTAAGAAGTTGTCTAGAATATGAATTTCTGTTTATCAAATTTTATGCTTACAATTTCTGGTTTGCAATTTTATATATTCCAACTATAAATATAGATAGATAGATAGATGATAGTTTTTTTGGCAAAATACATTCAACAAATGTTAATTAAGCACTTAATATATGCACTAAATTATAGTAGACACTAGAAATACAAAGGTAAATAAATTAGCAATTTCCCTCAATTTGCTTAGAATTTAGATAGGCGTGTGGACAAATTAACTGCTAATTACAATAAAAATTGTTAAAAAAAAAAAAAAGTAGGGAGTTCCACTTCTGTCAAGACAGCATTAGGAGTTCCATGACTCTGAAACTGGTGAAAATTACTTTTTTTTTTTTTAATAAACCATCTGGAGATGGTCCTAAGGGTATATAACAGATGAAGAAGCATTTATTCAAGAAAATCTACTCTAATTTGATAAGAACAGCAAGACTCTGTTATTTAAACCAAGATCTGCTTCCTCCCTTCCTCCTCTCAACTCAACGAAACTGATGAAGTCAAGAACACAGGCTTTCCTCTCTACCCAGCTCCCAGTTGGAGGGTTATCTTCCTAAAGATGGCAGGATGTCAGCCGTTCTCATGAAGCTCCTAGTTACTTGTTGCTCAGGCTATGTTCCAGGTGAGTGCAGCCAAAAGGTGGGGCTCCCTTCTTCCACCTAGCTTCAACTTATGAGATGGAGGCTCCATCTTGGAGTGGCACTTTCAAGAGTATTGGGGTCCCAATGTCCCTTGCCCTAGCTCATATGGTCAAGGTTTCATTTTAGGAGCAAGAAACTGAGGTTACTGCCCTCTCTTCACCAAGTGTTCAAAGTAGCCACAGTAAATATGTTCAAAGAACTAAAGGAAATCATAATTTTAAAAATTAAAGTATGCTGACAAGGTCACATCAAATAAAGATTATCAATAAAGAGATAGAAATTATTTTAAAAAAAACAACAACAACAAAGGAAATTCTAGAGTTGAAAAGTACAATAACTAAAATTGAATATTCACTAAAAGGGTTCAATAGTGGATTTGAACAGGCAAAAGAATTAGTGAACTGGATGATAGACTGATAAGAGATTATGCTCTCTGATGAGCAGAGAAAAAAGAATGAAGAAAAATGAATGGACACTCAGAGAAATGTGGGACACCATGAAGAACACCAATATATGCATAATAGTGTTACCAGAAGGAAAGGAAAGGAGCTGAAAAAATATTCAAAGAAATAATGGCTGAAATGTCCCCAAGTTTATGGAAAAACATTTAGTACAAAGGAGGTGTGTGGGAGAAAAAGTGTACTGGACTAAGGAAATGACCCCAGATGGTAACTCAAATACACAGGAACAAATGAAGAGAGCCAGCAATGATAATTAAGAAGGATAATTTAACAAAAGCATAAATGCATATTTACTTTTCTCTCTTCTCTCAATCTACTCTAATAGTCATAAAATTATATGAAATAATAATTACAAAAATGTATTATTGAGCCATAACACTTACAGATGTAAAATATCTAACAATACTACCGTGAAAACAAGGACTTTTTCTTAGATAAACGCCGGTGACAAATTTAGCAATTGGGCTGCCATCTTGGCCTGGGACTATCCTTTTCCCACAGACTACTCAGGAAGGGGTCCTCCTTTCCAGTTGGACCTGTCCTAAACCCCATCTTACTGCCTGTTTTCTTGGAGCACTCTCAATCCTGTTTTCATCTGTTTGGGTCCTCTAAGAAGTAGGTGCCAAAATGAAATGAAAGGTATAATATATTTATTGGGGGAAATGCCTAGGAAGGGTAAAGGGGAAGAAAGCACACAGACATGATGCAAGACTTATATCTGTGAAAAGGGAGAGAGAAGGAAAAACTGGGTAAGAAGAACTTCAGATGGCAGACAAGTTCTCAGAAAATCTTGGCCAGACCAGTGGGAGTTCCTGACCCAAACTGTCCGTTAGAGAAATCCTGTCTCAGGAAGGAATGGCCTGGTTCTAGTAACACCCTTCCTCCGTCATTGGCTGGGAAGAGCCTGTGAGAAATGTGACTTCAGAATGAATGCCACAGGGGCGTCAAAGGAGCAGCCGCTGGAAGAGGTCCATCAACTATGTTCCTGCAGCAGGTCCTTTTGAAGGAAGACCTGAGCAGGGCATTTCCAAAGCTCCACAAGACTATACTTTTCTTCTTTGTAAATCCACTGCAGCTCCCATTAAAATGCTCATAGAGGACTTCTCTGGTGGCGCAGTGGTTAAGAATCTGCCTGCCAATGGAGGGGACACGGGTTTGAGCCCTGGTCTGGGAAGATCCCACATGCCACGGAGCAGCTAAGCCCGTGTGCCACAACTACTGAGCCTGCGCTCTAGAGCCCGCAAGCCACAACTACTGAGCCCACGTGCCACAACTGCTGAAGCCCGCACGCCTAGAGCCCGTGCTCCACAACAAGAGAAGCCACTGCAATGAGAAGCCCGCAAACCGCAACGAAGAGTAGACCCGCTCACCAGAACTAGAGAAAGCCCGTGCACAGCAACGAAGACCCAACATGCCAAAAATAAATAAATAAATAAATTTAAAATGCTCATAGAACTGCTACCAATTGTTTTTACTTGAAAGATCACTTTATAAACCATTACACTATTGTCAGTTATATACTAAAATCATGCCTGCATGGCATTTGAAAAGTCAGTGCTGAATTTACATAAAAGAATAAAATGACAAAGTTCATCCAAGTGCCTCTGAGCATTTTGTCAAAGCTCTGGGCTGTTAAGCCAAGCTGGATGGAGCATGGTGCTGAGTCCAGCTGCCAGGATTACATAGACAGTGAGCACTGCATGATTCTCCAGACTGCTGTCTCACCAGTGCATCTCCTTGGTCACAAGGGGGAACTGGCAAGGGGTTATTTAACACACAAACTTATCGCTTTAATCCCAAAGCTTGTTAGTACCATACCAGGGGCAAAATTTGGGTCTACTAATGACCAACATCAGCAGTTTTCTTCTGCATGGTTCTGCTTCTAAAATGTAAAAGCAGATGTAGCAGTCCCACACCCATGTCTTTTTCTCTCAGTAAAAGACTTCACTGGCTTCACTGAAAGAGACCAATAGGCAATCATACCAAGATGGCTTATTTTTACATTTATCCTGCCTTGACTTAAAATTAATGTCGATTACATCACTGTCCTACATCCCAAGTTCACAAGGTGTCGGCATGTGTGCAGCAGGTACTCCTATTCTCAAAGAAGAAGGAAAAATTATCCCTTATTCGGTGATGATATCAGGCAGCCCTGATATGTCACCATGTGTTAATGAGCTCATTAGATTAAAACCTGTTCCAGGAAGCCTAATTTAAAGTGGCTTGCGATTGTCTTCAAAGTCCTTATTATGAAAAACTCTTATGAATCAGCCAGAGTCAGTTTCCCTGAAGGAAGAGTGAGCACACAATGGCAACCCCCATTCTTGACAAATTCCTATGAGGCAACAGATACTGTAGAGATTCTATGTTTAAAATCAGTTATTAAAGTTAATATACTAGCATAGTCAAACAATGGTTTGCGTTCCAAGTGACAGAAAACTTAACTTACTCAACTAAATTTTAACTAAAAAAGAGAAGCCCATGACCATAGCTGTCTTCAGGCATGGCTGAATTGTGGAACTTGGCACTGTCATTTTTCTCTCGCTCTCTCTCTCTCTCTTTCTCTTTTTCTTCTTCCTCTGAATGGGTTTGATTTTGATTTTGAGGTCCGTTTTTTTCCACATGCTGGCAAAAAAGATTTGTATGGTACTTGGTGTTCATCATTCTTGATGCATCGTACTTGGTGCAACACTAGTGCACACACAGAGAGCCTGCAATGATGGCTTACCTAGAGAAGAGTCTGACACTCCCATAGCTACGTTCTAGATAAAGTAGATAAAAAGAGTTCCTTGCTTATAAAGCACAAGCTTTACACCAATGCCCATCACACTGACTCAAGTCATTGGACCAGGGAGGTAGATGCCTGTTCCAGAGTCAGTCACTTATAAGCTGGTCAGTGTTTGTGAAGAGGCCTAGTATGGGAAATCTGCCAATAGTAGTACTTTATACTGTAACAAAATTAGTAAGATCTTCATCTCTCCTAAAGAATTTGCAAAAGAACATACAACTACACAGGGAGCAGGGGAATAGAAACAAACATAAGAGATCACAGACTGAAGTCATGGAGCCATGGAAGACATGAGAAAGCAAAAACCAAATGATTGATCGGAGAGGAGTGAGAGGGAAGAAACTAGTGCAAGGCAGAAATAGAAATATAAGCAGAGACAGGCAGAAGCCAAGTCTCTGGAATAATAGTGTCAAGAGTCAGGAGCGGCAAAGACACAATTATGAGGGGACATTTTGAGTTACTCTTGGATCTTAGAGCCGCTAATTATTCTGTAATGGATGAGCCACGTTCAATTCCTTTGACAGTGGTGCTCAGGAAAAGTTTTTCTGTGTTTATTTATTTATCTGCATACCCTCATAATAAGCTGCTGTCAACAGTGGTTATCTGAATATGTCTCTGTCTCTTGAAACCTGAAAAAGCACTACACGTATCTTGATAATCTAAGAGAAAAGTGCCTTTAAACAAATTTGTTCTAGGACATCTTGGGGATTTCTTCAGCTGGAGTAGTGTTAGTGGTGGTGGTGGTAGTGATGGTGGTGATGGAGATGGTGGTGGTGATGATGGTGATGGTGGTGGTTATAGTGGCACTGATTTAGGTACCGGCTCCAGCTAATTGATGAAAGCTGAGACCCACGTGAGGAAAGGGCTTCCCCAATGCAACATTATGCAGAAGTATAAGGGAATCTTTCTCTCCAGTCTTGCTCTGTTCTCTGTGTCCATTCCTAACAAAAGAATCATGTGAAAGAAGGGAGGATCAATGCACCATAGGTGTCCAGTGAATCAATGTGCTACCTTGTGAAGAGTAAGGGAGAATAGAGGGAAGATATACCTCATTGCAGCACAGAAGGAAGAACATCCATGCCGTATAATAATATATTATGCTTATTATACTATTTCTAACTTTGGAAATGAAATTTCTAATGACCAAATGTAGCCATATCCTCATTATTAACAAGGCCATTTACTCTACTCCATGTACCCAGTGCCCAATATACTGATTTATAGGAAAAATATATTTCATCTTCATCCACAGTTTCTGACTCACAGCTCCCCAAACCCTTAAAATTCCCAAGCAATAAGAACAATGGAATAAGTGCTTCCCTGGTGGCGCAGTGGTTAAGAATCTGCCTGCCAATGCAGGGGACATGGGTTTGAGCCCTTGTCTGGGAAGATCCCACATGCCGCGGAGCAACTAAGCCTGTGCGCCACAACTATTGAAGCCCGCACGCCTAGAGCCCGTGTTCCACAACAAGAGAAGCCACTGCAGTGAGAAGCCCGCGCACCGCAACGAAGAGTAGCCGCAACTAGAGAAAGCCTGCGTGCAGCAACAAAGACCCAACGCAGCCAAAAATAAAATAAATAATTTTTTTAAAAAAGAACAATAGCATAATATTTTGCCTCTTGTCCTCAGTTTCTGAAAAAGTTTCAAGAAGGTGACTTTTGTTTCCCACCCAAGGGTAGGAACTGGTTGCCAGGAGAATCAACCGTTTGATTAGAGGGTTGGAATTTCTAATCCCACTCCCTGATTTCCTGGGAGGGGAGAGGAGCTGGAGGTTAAATCAGTTGCCATTGGCCAGTAATTTCGTCAGTCATGACCATGTAAAGAAGCTTCCATAAGAAACGAAAGGACAGCTTTTTGCTCCTTTTTTTCCCCAAGAGTTTCCATGTTGGGAAATCAGAATACTTCCATGTGCCAGGCCCCAAACTCCACAAGGCCAGAGGTCCTTTGTTCAGGATCTCACCCTATCTCTCTCTTCATCTGGCTGTCGATTTGTATCTTTTAATACATATCCTTTTATAATAAATTGGTAATCTAGTGAGGCAACAAGTTTTCCTGAGTTCTATGAGCCATGCTAGCAAATTAATTGAACCTGAGGAGGGGTGGTTGGACCTTCTCATTTACAGCTAGTGGGTCAGAAGCACAGGTAACAAACCGGGCTTGCATCTGGCATCTGAAATGGAGGGCCGTCTTGTGGGACTGAGCCCTTTACTTGTGGAATCTGATTCTATCTGCAGGTAAATAGTGTCAGAATTGAGTTGAAAACTTGGACACTCTGCTGGTGTCTGAGAATTGCATACTGGAGTGGGGACTCCTCCACACAAACTCATTTTGGGATTGGGTTCAGCAACCCTTTGCGCCCAGGCATGCAAACATACATATGCAATCCACAATAAATCCGATATATCATACATACATTACTTTAGGATTTAACTAGTCATTTCGAGTTCCTGCAGACATATGGGGTTCACTGTATCCAGGGATCTTCCAGGGCTATTTGGAATCCAGGATTGCCCTTGTGTGGCAACTTTATCCTTGCCTCTTAGTCTTATCTGAATTGAGGTAAAACCAATTAAATTCCTTCCAAGAGCTGATTTCCAACAGATATTGGGACAGGTAAGACAACACTCTGCCTGGATTTGACACCAAAGGAATGTCATCCATGTGTCAGCTGCAACCTGGTGGCAGGGAAGATCATGGCCCCTAGCGTGGCATCAGCATCTCTCTTAATGACCTCACGTGTTCTGTGGAGAGAAGGATGACAGCCCAGAGCCCTGTGGAACTGAGGGCCTTAAGGGCAAAAGAGCCGTTACTCTTGTCAGGGAGGAATGACTTGAGCCATGTTAAGCCCGAGGCCATATCGTTATCTGCCTTAGTTTGCTATATCTGGCTCACTTAACTGCCTCTGCAATGCAGACTTTTATTCCATACACCCTTCGCGGAGAAATATAGATGGCTGCCATCCGTATAAACACCGGGAAACTTGTAATTGCCCTCTGTTCCTTAGCCAGCATGACTATGGGTAAAAGGAAAGAGAAGTTCAGGAAAACATTAATAAATTTACACTCACACCCCAAACCGACAGTTCTCAACCATCATGTCACAGCGCTCTGGGAAATCATGATGGATTATGAAGTTTACTGAAAGTAGTCTGCTACTAAAAATAAAGCATGGGCATTTGCAAATTGTTTGCTTTAAAAAAAATGAAGTGGATGCAAACTTATCCCAATAAAAATATCACTCCCACCTACTTTCATTCTGATATGCAATCTTAAGATGGAGAGAAAAGAGCAGAGTTAAGGAGGGAATCTTGGGGTAAAATGCATATAACCTTGACCTGTTCTTACCTGTGTAGCTGCCCTAGTAGGGTAAGCACGTGGGTATGCTTAGGTCATTATCAATGGTCACATTTCTCAGGGAAAAAAAATGAGATCAGACACTCAGGCTTATTTAGACATGCAATCCTTAGTTTACACGTGGATCAGGTTCCAGAAGAATATCTGCAACCCAGGCATTTTCCATAGGCCATTGTTATTCTCGGCGGCTAATTTCTAACACCAGTTAAATATGTCCCAGGTTTTCAATTGATAAACAATGGAAATTTACCCTCTTCTGGGGACCAAAATGAAGTACTGGGGGGAAGGGAGACGGAAACAAGAGAGAAAATGCTTCTGACTCCCATTCAAAAGTACAGATGGTTCTGATGTCAATCTCACCAAGCAGCTACCTGTCAAAGACATAATGAAGTGAAGAATTTTATCCTCTAGAAGTGTTCTGTGAGAATTCTTCACAAGAAAAGTAGGATAACAGAAAATATGCATTTTTTTTTTTTTCAGACAAGAGAGGACCATAAAGCATGGCACTGACAAAGAATAGAGTGACCTGTCCAGAGCTGGAGCAGGAGTTGTTACAAGTCTGAGGAGCAACACAGCAGGTTAACAGGAGGAAGTAGGCAGGGGAAGCAGCCCAGCAAGAAAGAAGCTGGATTGATAAATGACAGCAGGAGGGATTTTCAGTGACTGTCCTGAGGATAGAACTTTGGGGGAAAAAAAATAACATCTAGAGAGGTTTTCTGGGAAGCTTTCAGTTTGGCACATTGGATAAAATCTAAGGTTAACCCCTTTCAGGAAAATCTTCTGTGAAAATTGATGTCATTCTTCAAAGCTTCTTTAGTTGGTGTGGTGCCTCCACATTATATGTCACATGACTCTGTGCAGAGGCTGAACCACACTAATTCCTGTTCACAAAGAGGTCACATAAGGATTGATTCATGCCTTCAAATTCACAAGACATAAAATATCTTTCCCTTGAAACATTCTCCAAGAATACTCTGTTTCTGGATACTGACAATATTGCAAGTTCCATCTTATGAAACTTACCAAGGATCAGAGCTAACTACCAAGCAAAAGTGAATATAATTATTTTCAGGATCCCAATATACATGAAGTAGCATTGTAAGTTCCACTAGCTTGAAGATGCTGTAATAATACATTTTTTAATATTTGCATAGTACAATCAAGCTTATAATGAATTCCCCCCCACCCCAAGCCCCTAGGCCCTTACACACCCACACTGAATCCTTCCAGGCAGAGAAATGGCAATTAGCCCCTTCCAACGTAAAATGCATTTCTGGGGAAACCTTAACTTCGAATCTAATGCGAGTGATGGGACCTTGGAAAATGACTCCATCTTCACACCAACACAGGAACCTTCCTGAATGTGTAACACTATTGAATCAGCTCACCCCAACTCGTCCCTCAACCATTCACTGGACGTGCTATGCCCACACACCAAGTATAAAGAACAGAAGAACAGGCTTAAAAGTGGAAATCCATGGGAGACCACAGACAACTCATAGGGCCACAGAATTATAGGATTTTATGTTCTTTTATGTAACTGGATCTTTGGAATAAATTATCGATGATGTGAATTAGAGCTCTCTTCCTTAATGCCTCCCTGAAGTTTTCAACCCAGGGTTTGTATGGGGAAAATAAGATGGACAAGAAACTGTAGTAGATACTGTGAGCTGCCTCTCAGAACCTACTCAGAACTGATGTACTGATTCCCCCAGGCTCAAGAAGAGGCGGCTACTTATGACTGACCGCTGAGCCCCTCTTTGGGAATTGTCTTTAGCCAAAGGGAATCACCTTGCCCAAAGTTATGTCCCTCCCTAGGACGAGCCTGGTATCTAATGTCTGAGCGGAGTGGGGATACACAGGCCCAGCCTCCTTGCCTTGCTTCAGGATTGCTCTGCAGGGCCATCCCAGTGCAGTTCCCTGTAAGGCTGAGGCTTCAGTTGCAAATTCTTGGTAGTTCAACTTCTCCACTTTCCCATTCTTTCCTCCCTCACTCCCTTACAGATGTTACTGGACAGCACTTCCTGATAAGTTTCCTGCATGCAAATCTCCATCCCAGACTCTGCTTCCCAGGGAACCTGACCCAAGACAGAGACGGGGACTGTATCTCTCCCAGGCCTTATGTCTCAGTTGCAATTACTTAACTCTGCCAGTGTTAGGGCAAAAGCAGCCATCCGCACTACATAAACAAATGGCCAAGGCACTATTCCAATAAAACTTTATTTACCTAAAAATAGGTGATGGGTCAGATTTGGCCCTCAGGTTATAGTTTGCTAACCCCTCTTCTTCCATTTCCCAGAAATTAATGCTTATTAAATCTACATTGATAGATAATGATCAACTTAATCTTATGGTTTGCTCTTCGCCCACCTAAAAATTATTGGGCCTAGAATTTGTTTTCCAACTTATTAATGAGGAATCTGCAAAGGGTGAGTTCAAAAGCTTTGCAAAAGTTAAGCTAGGTTATATCTATTATGCCTACTTAGTTGACCAGCCCTAGAAATGTATTAAAAGAATACAAACCTCTGCAATCTAGATTTATATGCCATTGCTTCCCTATAGAAATCTTGTGTTCCAGAAAGACTGGACACTTGACACGAATTCCACTTGGAACCCCTTTTTCAAAACTCAGGTCAAATGCTACTTGCAATACAAAACTTCCATAAGCTTCAGGAATGCTGAGGTGTTATTTTTTTTCATCTCTCTATCTCCCAATGCCTTGCACACTCTATGGTACTCATGAAATATTCAGTGAAAAGAAAAAAAAAAAAAGTGAATGAATGTTGTTCCACAGAGAAAAGGTCCACACAGGTTGTTACTCATTACATTGTTCTGTTCCAAAGACTTTGCAAGTTCTTTTTCATTCATCAAGAATGTTCAGTGGTACTGAACCTTACCAAGAAAGTTCTATAATGTCCATAGACCTGTCAATGTTTCATTAAAACAGTAATCTTTTTTCCAGAGAATTCCATTAATGCAGAATAAACACTGGCTGGAAACTAGGAGATCTGAGTTCCAGTCTTGGCTAGGTTATTTGGCTAGATGACTTTGGATAAGCTTTTCCCTGCTCTGGGCCTCAGTTTCCTTATATGTAAAATAAATTAACTGGATTAAATGTTCCCTAGGGTACCTTCTATATGCTTAATAATGCTGCCTAAAAAGGCCAGGCATTCATCTCCAGTCCAGTGGTCTCTACTTGATCACTTGTCTTTGCCTGGAATCCTAGAAGAACATGAACACTGGGAGCTGTACTCTTCTGTCCTCCTCCAGAGTTCTAGATCTCCTTTCCATCTCAAAATTTTCACGTGGGTGGGAAATTCTTTCTGGGCATATCAATATAAACAGCCCAAACAGAGAAGTCAGGGGCTCAGAATGCTTATGGAAATTCTCTGTGATTTTGGAGACTTGTTCTAGGAAGGAAGCATATTCCAGACAAGAGTCTTGGGTAACAAAGTCTCCCTTAGTCTTTTTGGTGTCTCTCTCTGAGATAGATGCCACACCTGCAGGGACAGAGGTTAATTTCCTCAGCGTCAAAGTAAGAAATTTTGTCAATTCCTCGTGAGTCATAGGGACACCTGAGAAGAGAGTTGTGACAGATGAGCAGAGAAGCTAAAGAGAAAATACCAAAGGAAAAGAGAAACATGGGAAGTACTAACTGGAGAATGCAAAAGACTTAATGGAGCAATGATTTATACCCATGTGCCTTTTTTAGGAAGGCAGATTGAAATTCCACAGAGCTTCAATTTTCCTCTAAATGCCTGTGATTTCAGAGAGTCCCAGGGGGCCCATGCTCCCTCTGGAGAACTCTTAGCAGGATGGAAGTTCTGCCACACCTGCTGCGGAGTGAGATGATTTTTGCATGGGGACAGACTAGGACATCGCCACAACAATGGGAAGAAAAATGAAGCCACTCTTTTAAAAGAGGGGGCTTAGCCAGAGAACCATGAACAATCTCAATGAGAGGTTTCTAAGCTTTACATGTTCCAAAGGTTTCACCTTCCATGGCAGTTGTCAAGGCAACAGAGTAAAGTCACAACCAAAGGATAAATGACATCAGCCTCACTGAGTGTTGCCACCTTTACCTGCCAACCGCAGGTACAAATAGTGCCCTCTCTTGTCTGACAACAGCATCCCAGATCTACTCCCAGATTCACAGACAACAGGATGCAGGGAGAGAGACACAGACATCCTATTGTTTTCCACATTTGCAGCTTCTTCATAAACTTATAAAGAATTTGCAACAGTCTAAGGGTCTCTCAAGTATAGCAACCTTTAAAAATATCTGCTATTTTTAACCATTCTGGCAATTTGCAGTTACACATCATGGGAAGGAAGTCTTCTGTTCTGAAAAATAATCAGCCACGGAACCTCAGAAAATAGAGCCAGTTTTTGTTTTATTTTGTTTTGTTTTGTTTTTCTGAACAGACCTATGTTTCTAAATGCTTTCCTTATTCATAATTTCAGAGGACAAAGTGAACATTCAAATTAAAATGGGCCCAATAGCTCCAGGCCATAAAGAAAACAGACAGCCTCAAGGACATTAGATGGTGCACAAAGAAGAAGTAAATATTCAAATTGTGGTGAGTCCCATGCAGCTAACTCTCAAATGAAGAGACAGGCTCCCTCTCAGCTCCATCCCAGCCGTAAGATGCTATTTGTAATCCTTCTAAGTGGGAAATAGGCTAGGAAAAGTTTACAATGAATTATATGTTGAAAGCAACTGATTTGCTCTAAATTTACCTGTTTGCTCTAGAAACATAAACTGGAAATGCCATAACGATGTATAGTAATAATTTATCCTGGTTCCCATGATAAAGGCCACTTGGTAGCCTACCCAGATGTGCCAACAAACTGGCTTCCTCTGTCTGCTGACCCATTATCATTACACTGTGTGTGTCATTTTTTAAAAACACCAACTACACACTGTCCAAAGTTGAGTTATTTTTTTACCTGTTTTGTTTCTTCATTAGATGGACTGTTGGCTCCTAAAGGACAGGAACAATGTCTAAATCATCTTTGTAGTCATTTATCACATGGTTTCTTGCATATGGTATTCATTTATTTATTCAACAAAGTTACTCAGTACATATTAGGCTGCGTGTTGTACCAAGTAGACAGACCACTTCAGACCTTCACCTCACCTCCTGCAGAGGCAAAGCTTATCCCAGGAATCCCACCCCATGATGAGAGAGCCAACCAGACTATACCCACTCAGGAAGGACTGAACAAAGCATGGCGAGTTCCTTCTTCCAAACTCCATTCAAAGTTTGGATGAGTCTGAGCAAACTGTTTTCTCTCTCCTACCTCAGTTTCTTTCTCTGTCAAAGAAAGGGTTGAATTTAGTGAGCTAGAAAGTTCCTCCTGGTTATGTAATAGCTAATGTTAAAACTGAGGGAAATCGTTTACTAGCAAAAAATAGAGCAGTCCATCAAATAGCCACTAGAGTATTTACTGAGTACTGACAGAGGGCAGAGTAAGAAGGCTCTGTAACCCTCTGGTTACTCTAGTGATATGGACACAGAGCTAGAGGTGTTTATAATAAGCTTTCCAGACTCTGTAGAATGAGAGGTTAAGAAAAGGATTTGGGAAAAAAAAATAAGTTCCTTTGAAGCTGGACAATAACATTAATTATTGTGCATTAAATTAAAAAAACATCAAAAAAAAGGAGAAGAAAGAAAAGGATTTATGTTCATTGCAGTGCTGTTTACAATAGTCAAGACATGGAAGCAACCCAAATGTCCACAGAGATGAATGGATAAAGATGTGGTACATATATACAATGGAATATTACTCAGCCATTAAAAAGATGAGATAATGCCATTTGCAGCAACATGGATGGACCTGGAGATTATCATACTAAGTGAAGTAAGTCAGACAGAGAAAGACAAATATCATATGATATCACTTATATGTAGAATCTTAAAAAAAGATACAAATGAACTTATTTACAAAACAGAAACAGACTCACAGACTTAGAGAACAAATTTATGGTTACTAGGGGGAGAGTGTGGGGGGAGGGATAGAGTGGGAGTATAAAATTGACATGTACACACTACTATATTTAAAATAGGGCTTCCCTGGTGGCGCAGTGGTTGAGAATCTGCCTGCCAATGCAGGGGACACGGGTTTGAGCCCTGGTCCAGGAAGATCCCACATGCTGTGGAGCAACTGAGCCTGTGCACCACAACTACTGAGCCTGTGCTCTAGAGCCCGTGAGTCACAACTACTGAGCCCACGTGCCACAACTACTGAAGCCCATGCGCCTAGAGCCCGTGCTCTGCAACAAGAGAAGCCACTGCAATGAGAAGCCCGTGCACTTCAACGAAGAGTAGCCCCCACTCATCGCAACTAGAGAAAGCCCACGCACAGCAACGAAGACCCAACACAGCCAAAAATAAATAAAAGAAATAAATTTATTAAAAAATAAAATAAAATAGATAACTAACACGGACCTACTGTATAGCTCAGGGAACTCTGCTTAGTACTCTGTAATAACCTAAGTGGGAATAGAATTTGAAAAAGAATAGATACATATATATGTATAACTGAATCACTTTGCTGTACACCTGAAACTAACACAACATTGTTAATCAAATACAATCCAATATAAAATTAAAATTAAAAATAAATACATAAATAAATAAAGATTTAAAAAAAAAACAGAAACAAAAGAAAAGGATTTGAACTGCAGTGGGCAACAGGGCCAGGTCATGCATGCACCCTAAAAAGAAAAGTTCCAGGCCAGAACACAGCTCATTAGAACAAATCAGAGAGAAAGGTATGCTGAAATCTCTTTGATTTATGACCTACTATAGGATATGAAAACATTATTTATGATCGATATGTGTGCCCGCTGGCATCTCACTGGAGCCACTGGTTGGTCAGCCCAATCCAACAGACATACTCTCTCTACGTCCTACTGGTACAGGCAATGAATCTAGATGTAGCACTACCCCCCTGAAAAAGGACCTGGTTACTCAACACTTGGGGGCCTGAGCCAGGGAGAGGAAATTGCAGGGAGGAGGCAAGTTGGTAGGAAGAAGATGAACTATAACAAGCTTCCCTCGTAATTCTCATTTGCAGTTTCTTACAGCAGCATCCATCCATAATTCACCTTCCTTAAAGAATCATACAGAATATCTTCGGGTCATTTGGACACTCACGATGAAACTTCCTCCACATATTTCTCCTAATGCTGATACAAATGGTGTGCGAATAAAGACAAAAAAACTAATCTAGATTGTCACATAATCGATCAATATTATATACCTCATATTATGCTAAATGATATGGGAAATATAAATTAGGAACTATTAAATATTTTGTGTATATAAAGTATAAAATTTTTATGTGAATAAAATACAAAATAGGAGTTCTCTTTTATCAAGGGGCTCCCTCTTGCTGGGGGCAGGGGAAAGAAATTGACAAATCAGTCATATTTCTCTTCTTCCATTCAGTCCATTGAATATGCCATGTACCCTCTCAGCCCCATTATTTTGAACTTGCCTCCCAATGGCTGCATCACTATCACTACATATACATTCCCCTCCCCTCAAAAAAAAAAAAAAATCACTCATACCAGGCATCCCTTGACCTTACTAAGCCCTACCTTTCTTGTAAATCCCAGCTTAATCATTAGTTTTTCCAGGAGACTTTTCCCAAGGCCCTAGACTAGATGAGATTCCCCTAAAATGTGTTATCATAGCACCCTGTACCTCCTGCAGGATCATACTCCTCACACTTGACTAGAATTACTTGTTTTATAGTCTATTGTGTCAGCTAGACTGTAAGTCCTATAAGAAAGGGGACCATGTCTGCCTTGGTCATACCAATCCAATAGACTTGCCATCTGAGTCCTCTGGCACAGCTTATAAATCCAGACATAGCCATAGCCATTTATCTGCCTGAAAACATTCCTGGTTATCCTGCTCTTAGAGGGCTGACCCAGAGTTCTGATTCTGTGGGGAGAAGGCAGGTTGCTAGGAAGAGGATTTTGTGCATTACCAGTGACCGGCAGAGTCCTAAGCAAGTAGAAGGTGTTCAGTACATGTTTACCACAGACAGAATAAATATAATGAAGAATAAACCAAAGGATGAAATGATTACAGAATGATCAGTGCCCATCAGAGAAGTGACTATAAATGCAATAACACTCAGCAAATGAAAAGTGACAATCCAGCCTGATGCCATTCTTGATTTAGCTTAGTTCCGTGTTTGGAAACAGAGGAGTTGACCACTTTTTGTGACTTGAATATCCTTCCCTCAGAAAACATCCACCCATTTTTTTTAACTCCTCCCGTTGCTCATAATGGAGACTAATCCATCTCTGAATCTACATCACCTCAACCTCTCCACTGTCTCTCTCTGGAATGTGTAATGCAAGGCAGAAGGTAAAAATCAATTTAATGGTGTATCTGCGTGTGATCAACAGCCCAGGCTCCATAGGTGTCTCTCTAAGGAACAGGCTAAAATGAAAAGAGAGAGTAAAAGACAAAGCCTGATCACAACTCTAAATTAGGAGAAGTCAGTTGCTTTTTGGTTGGAAGTCTTGTGGTTGCGGTTATGAGGAGGAGACAGTGATCATTGACCAGGGCATCCAAGCTCCTGCGCAGCTGCTGATTAAATGCTTTTTTCTGTGGTGCTGGAGCCTCCATTCCAGCTTCTCACCCTGCTGGTCTGGATTGGCCCTGACCACTGATGTGATAACTTCTGGTTGGTTCTCAGAGCTCCCACTTTCAACACACTATTCATTCCACAAATATATGTTGAGTTTCTATTATGTGCTAGATACTGGGGGTTCCATGGTAAAGAGAATAAACCATAGCTGTTGTCTTTATGAAATTTACAATCTAGTGAATGGCACAGATCAGATCGTAAAATAATATTGTGGATCATAAACGCAGAATTACAGATTGTGAAGCATGCCAGGAAGAAAAGGTATAATGTGTTATGGGAGATTGTAATGACAAAATGTTTTAAATCAAGGGATGATAGAAAGCGTCTCTAAGGAACCAGGAGCCTAGGGAATGGATGGATTTAGCCAGTAAAAGACAAGGGACATTCGCTTGGAAGCTAAGGGAAAAGCTTGTGGGAAAGCCCTGAAGTAGGAGAGAGCTTAGCATATTTGAAGACATGGGCAGAAAACCAGTGTAGACAGAATGTCTGGGGAGAAGGTACAAAAAAAGTCTGAGAGGTAAGCAGAGGCCTGATCTCATAAGGCTTTGTAGGTAATGTTAAAGATGTGGGTTTTCTCCATTAAAATATTTTGGCAGTGGACTGAGGTGGTCTTAACACCACTCCAGCTGCTGGAGGAGAACAGATTGGAGAAAGGGTGGGAAAGGATGCAAAGACCTCAGTCTGGTCCCTGTTACTGTAGATCAGGGGAGACACCTGTCAGTGACTGAGCCTAGGGTGATGGCCACAAAGGCAGAAAGAGTGGATAAACTGAAGGTATATTTGGAGATCGAAATGTCAGGACCTCTTTCTCCATTGAACTCCCACAGTTTGCTATAAGAAAGGGGACCACGTCTGTCCCCTCAATGAGAATCAGCTGGGAAGACTGTCGACTAAGCAGCCCAACTCTGCCTCTGCCACAGTCTGGTTACTTTGGTCACACAGACGTGGCCTTAATAAAGTCTCATCCTATCTAGAGACTCAGTGTCAAATCTGGTTTACGATGGGCTGGATTTTTTCATCTTACTCAGTTCTGTGGGAGAACTTTCTCTCCCCAGGAGCAACATAGAGAGAGAACCTGGCCATAGAGTTATAAAATTGGGGGTGGACGGACATGATATAAGACAGCAGGAGTTTTTAGAACAAGAATTTTATGGTTCGGATTCTAATTAGTTTGTGGATCTCTCTTCCCCAACAGAGGGAGTTGGCTGAGACGCTGAAGTTAGCAAATTGCCTGCTTCATGCAGGCACCATGTCCATTTCAGAATGTTTTCTATGGATTTTTCCCACGTCATCTATTAATTACCTAATTACATTGTCTAATTATGGGATTCTTCATGTATTTACACTGATTACGTAATTGGGTGCAATTACACTAATTAGGTTAATGATACAGGATAACAGACTACAAATTGCTTTAAAGGGACACTGGAAAGGCTGGTAGGCCAGAAACCCTTTGGAGGTAGGTCAGGATCTGTCTGCTAGGCTCAGAGCTCCCCTGGCCCTCATCCTCATCCTGACCTTCAGATCCATTCTAGAGAACAATTTGGGGAACTAGCAAAATTGTTCCCCAAGACCAGGAGACCTAGGACAAAGCTATGAAGCAGGCATAGTTTGCAGGTCACCCACAGACCCACCCTTGTGGTAGACAGAGTAATATGCCTCCTCACAAAGATGTCTCTCCCCTAGTACTCAGAACTTGTGAATATATTACCTTACATGGAGAAAGGAACATTGCAGACATGATTAAGGGTAATGACCTTGAGATGGGAAAAGTATCCTGAATTATCCAGGTGGGCCCAATCTAATCATATGCATCCTTAAAAATGGAGGGAACTTCCTCAGCTGGATCAGAGAGATGCAACAATGGAATGCAGAAAAGTCAGTTGGAAGATGGCAACATGAGAAGGATTCAACATCCCGTTTCTGGTTTTGAGAAGTTGAGAAGTTTTGGTCCATGTACAAGGACCAGAGAGAGGCCTTTAGGAGCTAAGGGCAGCCTCAGATGACAGCTACCAAGGAAACGGGAACCTCAGTCCTACAACCCCAAGGACTGAATTCTGCCACCTGAATGAGCATGGAAATGGATTCTACCCTAGAGCCGATAGAAAGAAATGCAGCCCTGCTGAACCTTGATTCTAGCCTGGTGACATCTGTGTTGACTTTCTGACCTATAGAATTATGAGATAATAAATTTGTGTTGTTTAAGTCACTAAATTTATAATAATTTGTTACAGGAGCAATGGAAAACTAACATACCTCATACTCGTCTCCTTCCCTCCCCCCACTTCCTTTATGGTACTTAATGTCAAGCATCTGTGTTATCTCTCTTATCAAAGACTGTTTTCAAGGAAAGATCTGATAGCAATTTTGTCCCCTAATACAAACACACATCAGTGTTACCTCTCCCAACGACGTTTGCATTTTCACTTTTAGCTCTAACTGTGTAATAACAGATTTTGTCCATAAAAGTAGAGTGAAAGTCTCAGGCTTGGAGTCAAATCAATGGTGTTTCAAATCCCAACTCAGCTACTTACTTGCTCTTTGTCCATGGTGAGTGGGGATGTTGCATAACCCGAGTTTCAATTTCCTTACGGTAAAGCAGGAGTAATAGTGTCTACCTCATAGGGCTGTTACAAACGTATAATGGGATTATGCATGTTAAGTGCCTAGAACAATGTTAGACTCAGACAATGTTCATTGGATTTCCTTCTTTTCTCTGAAAAGAAACTGAGCCATCAGTGACCGACTTGGGGAAGTAATAAGAGAACAGGAGAACTTCCCTATACCTAAGAAGTCGTGAGATTCTATAAGACAAAATGAAATGCTAGTTGATTTATTTCATATCACCTTGGAACCACCAGCAAGTCTAAAAGATATAGGATAGTCACCCAAAGGAAGCCAGGCAGTGGAAGCCACTCAGAAGTATTTGCTAACCCAGCCTGCCTCTGACTGTGCAAGGAAAGGTCGTGAGTGGAGACAACTAGGTGGGGGAGCCTCCTTCCATTTCAGCCCATTGCTGGCTGGCCTTAGAGACACAAAAGGGAAAGACAGCATAGCATCTGCATTTATATCTATGACTTCTGGCCATTTTTAAAATGTATGACCCTAAGCAGTCCCTGAGAATATTTGTGCTAGATGCTGGCAGAGAGAAGGGTGAACATTGTGCAGAAAGATAATATGAATAGCTAACCTTATATAACATCTATTCTGATGAGAATAAAGTGCTGATCTAGGCATTTTATGTATATTAAAAGTTATTTAATCCTCCCAATAACCCTCTGTGGAATGTGAGTATACTGTTCTCATCTGCATTTACAGTTGAGGGAAGTGGAGTACAAGGAAATAAAGTAATTCTCTCAAGGTTATCAGCTGTTAGGTGGCAGAGCTGGGATCTGCACTTGGGTTGGCTGCCTCTAGAGGCAATGCTATTCGCAGTATGCCATATCCTGATACTAGAGATTGGGGTCCAGCATCGCCCGGAGGAGCTAGCTTCTCTTGGTGACTTTTGGCTGAGCTTCTCCCGTTCACATCAGAGCCATTAGAGCCTTCTTCATAATAAGGTAGTCAGAGTCCCAGTGCAATCTAGACCCTAGAGTTGATCTTATCAGCTTTCTTTAAATTTGATCCAAATTAGGATGAGAGCAGCATCCTTGGAATCAGACTGATCTTATTCAGAATCCCATATCAGTTACACCCTAGCTGCATGGTCTTGGAGAGGTTGCTTAACCTGAGTCCTTACTGATGAATAATGATATCTTAAAGGCAAAGAGGAATTCTGATTCTCATGTACCCTTGTAAAAATTTTATTTAAGCCATTAAGTGTTGTTCATGGCCACTGGGCTTTGTGGTATAATTTGAGGGAGGCCAAGCAATCTTCTGTCTCCCACAAAATATTATCTCGTGTTTGATGTCTTATCTGAAGTTCAGGTCTGGGTCAGGATATTAACCCATGTTAAAATGCATAGACTTCCAGAGTAGCTGTACCCCATACACTTGGTAGTTATTGACACCATAATGTGAATTAGCTGATAAACATCATTTTTGATGTAGTAGTACTTCAAATCAGAAAATGAGGACGATAAAAATACTAAGGTCTCTCTATCTCGAAAGGTTATTAATTAAGTGCTATCTAATTTCGATTCTAACAACTTTATGTGGCACATCCTGTATGTCAAGGACATGGAAACAATTGTTACTGAGCCAAATAGGTACTCTTTTAGGTCTTCTTTTAGGGAATTCATCTAAGAAAAATGGAGATTAAAATCTTAAAATACAGCATGAGCAATAACCCACGTACATATCTCCGTCATTGGATATGCTCCAATGTTTTAAAATTATCAAGTTCAACTTCATTTCCATCTGACCCACTGAGCTATCTGCTTCTTGAGGGCAAGGCCTATGTCCTGTTTATCTTCCCAGTATATAACGAATTGCTTGGCACACAATAGGTGCTCGATAACTAGTCACTAGTAAATGAATGAGTCAATGATTGAACAGAAGGTCAAATAGAATTTCTCACTAGAAATTTAACTGTAATCTTTATGCTCCTCCCAGTTCCCAGACCCCAGGACTACGTGTAACTCTACCCTAGACTCTCTGATGCTCTCCTCATATCCAGGGTGACTGTGCAACCCTCCCCCACACCTGGCTTTATAACTGCATCTGTCTCAGCCAGAAGACGCCCTCGTTTCTCCCCTTTGGAAAAGTGGCCCTCTGGGCAGCATTCCTGTGCTTTTTCCTGGCGTCAGAGCTCAGACACTGGTGAAACCACTTACCCACTGCTTCATTAGCTACGGCTGCTACCTGGGGTGCTGCACGTAGCATCGCCCCACGGTTATTGATCTCCCGTTTCAGGACCAAGCAGAACGATTTCACTTTCAACTGACTAATTGTGTAGGGAAAGGGCTTTAAAACAAGAAAGGAAAAATCCATTAAGTTCTCTAAGACAAAACCGAGGTCACCCTGCTAAGTACTACACCCATACAGATGTGCTATTAAAACAGATGTTCATGCAGACAAGCCTAAGCTGTTAACAAGATTTCCATCTCCCTGAGGATGTCGTGTTTTGCAAATGACTTCCTATGTTTTTTGGGGGCTGGGCAGGGTGAGGGGAGGGAATCCTGTATCCATATGAGGCAAACAATTCCATTAATTTCCTCCATTCCCGTGGCTGTTGTCACATAGCCGGTGTCCTAAACAGGGAGATTTAAAGACCACCCTGTTACACTCTATGGGACTCATACAACTTTAAGGGTAAAAAGATTATCTAGGGCACAACTTTTCAGACTATATTCCTTGGAGTCTTAGAGTTCTGAGGAGCTGCTTTAAGGGATTTGGGGGCGGGAGGAGGTGGAAGGGATCAGGGGGCAGCAGAGCTGATGGGCTCCTGGTATTCTATCCATCTTTCACCCACCCCTTCCACTATGATTTATCTGTTATATATGAATCATAAGACTGCATAGGAAAAAAAAAAGAATTTCCCTGCTTAAAAATATTTTAAGCTATGGATGTATGCAGTACACATTCACATTATGGTGTCAATAACTAACAAGTGTATGGGGTACACCTACTTTTTCTCTCCCCTATCTCATCATTTTTTCTTTAACTGAATTATCTCATCAACATGTAAACATCTTTTTAAAAAAAGAAACAAAAAGAAATTATCTTTGGGGACTTCCCTGGTGGTCGAGTGGTTAAGACTTTGCGCTCCCAATGCAGGGGGCCTGGTTTCCATCCCTGGTCAGGGAACTGGATCCCTTATGCATGCCGCGACTAGGACCCGGCACAGCCAAATAAACAAATTAAAAAAAAAAAATTATCTTTTGATCACCTACCTACCTCCTGCTACTATCTCTCCTCTCCTCCCCTTTAGAACAAAACTCTTCACAAGAATTGTCATCTTACTCTTTCCACTTCCTTCCTTATGCCCCATGATCTCTTGAATCCACTCTGCAAAAAAACTGCTCTTGCCAAAGTCACTGACCTTATGCTTCAAATTTCTTGGTCAATTCCCAGTCTACTTTGTTTTACGTATTAGTAGCAACTGACACAGTTCAGCATACGGTGTTTTACAAAAAATTTTAACCACTTGATTTCCACCACACCACATTTCCCTCTTCACTTCTTACCACACAGACTGTTCTTCTCAGTCTCCTTCACTATCTCCCCTTCCTCTTCCTGAGTTCTAATATTTGCAGTGTTCCAAGCCTCACTCCTCAGGCATCTTTTTCTTTTCTAGCTACAACTACACAAAAGTAATCTCACCCAGTCCTATAGATGTAAATTATCTCTATACTAATACCTCCCTAACTTATATCTCTAGCTTCCAAATTTACCTCTGATCAATAGACTTATATATCTACTCGCCCACTTGACATGCTTACTTGAATATGTAAATCTGCAACTTTGTCTGTCCAAAACTGAGCTCTTCATTGCCTCCTTCCTCCAAATGCGCTCCTTCCAAAGTTTTCCCCATCACTAGATAGCATCAAGTGGCTCAGGCAAAAAACCCTGAGTCATTCTTGATTTTCTGTTTTCTCTCTCTCTCTCATGCCCACATTTAATCCAGCAGTAAATCTCATCGGCTTGACCTTCAAAATATATCCTGGAACTAACTACTTCTCACTGTCTCCATTGCTACCCTTTGGTCCAAACTGCTATGTCTTATTATTGCAACAGCTTCCAGACAGATCTCTTTTCCGACTTTGATCCTTCTGTCTCACATCGCTCACTTGATCAGAGCCATCCAATGGGTTCCATATCACAGAAAGAACAACATACAAAGTCTTTATTGTGACCTACACAGTCCTCCCTGGCTGGAGCTCCAAGTTCATCTCCTCCTAACCCTCTGCAACCCTCAGTGAGGCCCCAGCAAACGTGCTCTGCTGCCTTGCAGCCCATTAGCTCACCTCCAAAGAAGGCTGACCCTCACTCAGAGGAGGGAAACTCATCATCACGATGAGCCAAACAAAAGAATAAATATGTCCCCTCTGGGCCCTGACAGAATGGGGCAGCTTAATCCTCAGCTTGGTAAATGCCACAGCTACAACTGTGACCAGCTCAATCTTGAAGGCAGATCAGGGATGGTTCTGTGCAACCCCCAGCTGGAGGGCCAAGAGGTTTCCTGAAAGAGTGACTTTTCTGGGGAGTTCCCTAGCAGTCCAGCGGTTAGGACTCTGTTCTTCCACTACAGGGGGGCACAGGTTCTGGGAACTAAGATCCCACAAGCCGTGCGGCGTGGCCAAAAAAATAAAAAATAAAAAATTTTTAATTAAAATGAAAAAGAAAGAGTGACTTTTCTGGAGAGTAATTGTCAAGATTCTCTTCCTCTTCATCCCATTATCTTGCCTACTCCTCATAGCGACTCTGTGCATTTGACGCCTTCTCTATAGCTGAGGCTTGGGGAGAGAAAGTCTCATGGTTAGAAAAGGTGATCACTAAAGTGTCTTAGGTTTTCTGGCCTTCAGAAGTTACCATCTTGTCTTCCAGGGCACAGTTTGTCTCTTCCCATCTCATCTGGGTCTTTGTGACCTTAAGATAACCAACTTAAGGGGCGGTGGGGGAGGGATGGATTGGGAGTTTGGGATTAGCAGATGCAAACTATTATATAGAGAATGGATAAACAACAAGGTCCTATTGTATAGCACAGGGAACTATACTCAATATCTTGTGATAAACTATAATGGAAAAGAATATGAAAAAGAATGTATGTATATATATTACAACTGAATCAATTTGTTACACAGTAGAAATTGACACAATATTGTAAGTCAACTATACTTCAATAAAATAAATTTAAAAAATAAAATTTTTAAAAAAGATACCTGACTTGGAGCTAAACCTAAGACCCTTCCCTCTGGACTTACTCCTATAAGCCACCTAGGGTTGCACTGGAGTCCTCAGCCTTGCCCCACCAAGGTCCAGCCCCAGTGGTGTTGGAGGTCAGCCATTTATCATACCTAATAACTTTTAAAAATATAAACTGATTATTTTGAAATCATGAAGATATGGACAACTTTTGTGGTGTTATCTGTCGATTGGATGATATATACATCTATGTATTTTCTTGCCAGTTCAGAGTACATGGGTGAGGTTAAGATGTCTGGGGCTAAGAGATAGTCTTTGGCCATTAGAACAAATCAAGTTAACTAACTACACTAATGGAAACGGAATTCTTAGTGCTTTATAACAAGTACTGGAACTAGGAGGCCAAATTCAAGCTCAGACCCAAATTCAGTTCCCTTGAAAAATCTAACTCAAATGGGCTCATCCAACTTTGGGGCATATATGAATTTTTATCTCCACATTGCCACTGAAAATCTTTCAGGGAAGAATGTAAGTTTGGCCAATCAGTTCAAGTTAATGACTTTGATATTGAAAGCCAGGAATCTAGTTAGCAGTCATTAAATTAAAAAACAGTAACCAAGAAATACAGCAAGTATCTGGAGGAACTTGTAACTATTGCAATATAAATTAAAAGAAATCTTCACTTCCACCAATCTCAAATTGGCATTTTGAAGATGAAATAATTGAATTTCACAAGCCTAACCTTGACTTGAACATGAATCATCCACCACACTTCCAAGCAGCTGTTAGTTACTATTATTTCTACCACAAAGTGAAAGAAATTGAGGTATCTTACAGAGGTAAGGTATCTAACTCACAGCCACATGGTAAATGGGGTAAACTTAGAATCAGCATCCCAGCCAACTAATCTGTGGTTATGGAATCAATCTGCCAAATGATGCAAGACATAATTGAATAAATGCCTATGCAGGTGGCACTGTGCATATAGTAGGTGCTCAGTAAATTTTATGAAATGAGTGAAAACAAAACACAGAAAAAATACAAGTTCTACTATGACTCCCAATCAAATGTGCCATACTCTGGCTCTAGAGAAAGAGGGTTTAGAACTGGCACACACAAGAAAAACCTAGAGGGACATGATCTCTATCTAATGTCAGCTCTGTTTCCTCTCCTGAGGACAGGATCACATTGCCCATCAATGCACAGAGATTCCCCTTCTGCCCAGCTGTTGAGTGACACACAAGGATACTTACATGAGCTTTCTTCATGGCATGCTAAGGATTGGCTACTTCTGTCTCCCGAACTGCAGGGAAGTAGGAGAAAGTTCACAGATCAACAGGGAAAGCACTTTTTTTAAACTTAGGTACTATAAACATGCTGTGTCTTTCTTTATAATGATCAGTTTGGTGTTTTGCTACCTTTTAATAGGTGCCTTAAACTATATGGTTTTTAGTATCAGTTATGCAAAGAAGAGGAAGAGGAAGAGGAGGAAGAAGAAGAAGAAGGGGAAGAAGAAGAAGAAGGAGGAGGAGGAAGGAGAGGGAGGAGGAGAAGCAGAAGAAAGAAGAAGGAAGAAGAAGAAAAAGAATAAGAAGAAGAAGAAAAAGTTGTTCCTTGAGGGACAGACAAAAAATAATACATCCTATGTGAATTTCTCCTGAGGGTCTTTGGTGCCAACACATGCCAGATGTTTGGCCACACCATTGAATTTTGACCACCCAATGACATTACTTAAGCAAATGTTTTGGATATTGCCTTTTGGACATTTATCTGGTAGTATATGGGAGACCTATATTTTTGTCCTCTTTTCACGTAAAGAGCGGTCCCTTGCAACTTCTGCACCTAATGGGAAACCATGGTAATTTCTTCAAACAGGCTTGGAGTGGTTAATCAAAAATAATCTTTCTTGAAGAGCAAATTACCTTACATTATGATAGGGTGATCATCGTAAGTTAAAATAAAAGAAGGTATAGCACTCTGGAAAACTAAAGAAAGGTCAATAAAACCATGGGGAGAAAGGCATTCTGCTTGTTCTTCCCTGACCAGAAACTTTTGAGTCTACCTGCTAATCACCTGTGTTCTGGTGAACATTTTATAATGAAAATTTCTCATTAGCCTAACGTGGGAGCCACGTGATAACAGACAAACAAAAAACCCAACTGAATTTAGTGATTAGCCAGAAGACTGTGTTGTGCTGGGTGCTTTACTGGAGATTTATAAGGGACTTCTATATCTGTTTTCATAGTTTCATAATCAAACTAATTGCTGTTGACCATTTCGGAGGTATGGGGGGTGAGCATGAGGTAAGCATCAGGAAGAAGTAAATGCAGTGTAGGCAGTCTGAGAATGTGAGTGAAGCAGGGAGACTTTTGGCAAAATAAATAGCATTTTCAATGGTTATTCAGCATTGCGTGCTTTCTCAAATGTAGTTTAGTGAAGATTCATTTAGTGGAGATTTACCGGCTCTTCAAGGAAAGCCGTAATAATTTTAGAAATGTGCTGCCTTCCAGGATTCTCCCTGCTGAGTTAGTGCTCCAAGCCTGTTCTTCAGGAGAATGGGCAGCAGAGTAAGGGTTTAGGATCCCTGCTGAAGGACAAAGTGAACCCAGGCACAGATGGCTGAAGTCCACATAGAGAGCCAGCCTATTTTTAATCGGCCAGCTAGGATTTGAGGAGTCTATGACTCTGCTTCTATTTGTGGAAATGCACAGCATCAGAAAAAAGGTGTATGAGACTTTGCTGCCCTGCTCTTGTTACACCCTGACACTAAAGGGGCTGTCTGTGTGTTTGGTCCCCAGCTCCATAATTCTCTATTCTGTGATTGCCTTCCCTAACCCTGAGACTTGCTCTCCCCAAGCCTCAGCGATAGAGAAGGGCTCAAATGCACAGAGTCACTGTGAGGAGTGGGCAGGATAATGTGTATAGCAATGCTTTGAAAAACCACAAAGTAGAAGAAAATGTAAGGGATGATGAAGAGGAAGAGCATCTTGATAATCACTCTCCAGAAGTCACTCTTTCAGGCTACCTCTTGGCCCTCCAGCTGGGGGTTGCACAGAACAATCCCTGAAACTCATTCAATCTGCCTTCAAGATTGAGCTGGTCATAGTTGTAGCTGTGGCATTTACCAAGCTGAGGATTAAGCTACCCCATTCTGTCAGGGCCCAAAGGGGACATATTTATTTCTTTATTTGGCTCATTGTGATGATGAGTTTCCCTCCTCTGAGTGAGGGTCAACCTTCTTTGGAGGTGAGTTAATGGGCTGCAAGGCAGCAGAGCGTGTTTGCTGGGGCCTCACCGAGGTGCTGTAGAATCAAAGCCATGTCCAATCCCAGGAGGAGAAATGGTTGAGACCCTGACCTACTAGGAAAGCTTCCAGCAAAGCTAACGGCATCGGATCCCTGTGCTTCCCCTGCTGTTGCAATTGCATTTGCCGTCTCTTGGCAGTTCCAACAACCCTGCCTTGTGAACAGCAGCTACAGAGTCCCACTCATGAGGGAGACTCTATTACTCAGAACTACCATGTCAGGCTGCAGGGAAAGTACCTAAGAAAACATTTTTAGCTCCGTGTTATCCAAGCACATGCATATAGACACAGTATTCACACGTGCCGGTGAACAAGCTCCAGGTCCTTGTTCTCTATGTGTAAATTAAGAAAACTGCCTCTAACATCCTTGAGGAAAGGCCTGATGTAAACACAGAGCATTTTTATTATTGCATCACTGCAAAGTGTTATCACTTTCTTCTCTTCAATACGTATAACCGCACCCACAGAATAAGGATATTTGCTAGATTGGATGCCAGTGTTGGTGACAGGCTAGGGAAAGAAGTGGGGTTGGATGCAGACTGACAGTTTCGTAAATTTGATTTCTAATTTTATGTATTTATTTCTTTTAAAGAAAAGAGGGAGAGAGGGAATACTCAGAGCCATGAAATCATTAAAACCAATTCCCATTCTCTCTCCCCAGCCCTCCTTCTCCCTGAGTATGTGTGTGAAATAATCTTTGCAGTTACAGAGCTATCCGACGGTATTGATCCAGGTGTGGAAATTGGTATTGACTGCTGCTGCTACTCTGTGCACTTCCCCAGCTTTAAAGATACAGCGTATAGGTGATTTCACTTTGTACATGACAGAGCTCTGAAGACCTTGGCTGAAACAAACTAAATAATACAAATTAAAAATCAGGTTTTGTATCTTGCTTCTCTGCTTAAACTAAATGGAGCCCAAAGAGCTTCCAAAGAGATGGTAATAAAAATGAAAGTTCAATGCCTCTTTCTAAGGGGAGAAAAGGACAATTTGTGTGCACTTTGATTTCATCCTGACCACTGGTAAGTGTCTTAGTATAGCCTCAATGTTGTTAAAATCCTTAGAGGATCTAAAAGCTTAAAGGGAAATGTGTTCTGACAGTCAGAGATGCTGTATTAGTTCTCTATCGCTGCCCTGAAAAATTACCACAAACTTAGTGGCATAAAAAAACACAAATCTATTATCCTACAGCCATGTAGGTCAGAAGTCCAAGAGCGTCCCGCTGTACTGAAGTGTCAACAGTCTTTGTTCCTTTCTGGAGGCTCTAGAGGAAATCCATTTCCTGCTCATTCAGTTTGTTGACAGAATTTAGTTCTTTATGGTTGTAGGACTGAGGACCCAGCTTTGAGAGGCCATTCACACTCCTTCTCTCATGGACTCTTTCTCCATCTTCAAAGCCAGCAATAACAGGTCAAATCCTGCTCCTGTGGCATCACTCTTTTGCCTTCTTATTCCATTTTTAAGGACTCATGTGATTAGATGGGGCTGACCAAAAAATCCAGAATAATCTCCTTTTCTCATGGTCCTTCCACCTTGACTGGGCCCTCAAAGTCCCTTTTGCTGTGTACGGTAACATATTCACAGGTTCTGGGAATTAGGACACAGTCATACTTGGGGAGCCATTACTCTGCATAGCACAGATGTCATGATTCTATGCTACTCTTAGTATCTTTCGGGAGAATCTAACAGAAATTAAAAAGAAAAAAAGCTAGCATTTGATTTTTAATAATGGACAACATTACACCTGCACTGTGTGTGAGTGCTTCCAGGAAGGATGCACACTCACACAATATATAGAACTGTGTGTACTGCCGTGTTCTAATATCAAACCTGTCTTGAAAAGGCTAAACTATTGAAAAAAGAGTTACTATATATACCGGCTAGTGTGCTAGCTAGACTCTTGGAATACCACAATAAATACAGCATAATCTAGAAACTCACAGTTCAGAGGAGAGATTACAATACAAGGTAAACCAGTGCTGCCATTGTGGTCTGTATAAGAGAGCCAGAGACCACAGCAACTAGCAGTGCTGACATGTATAACTGCCTCCGGCGCCTCCTACAAAGGCAGATACTTCCAGTTCTATTTTATAGATTGCTAAATGAAATTTAGAAACAAAATCATATGTTGTTCAGCCTCATGGTGGCAGATGGGAGCATGGTGCTGGGTGTCAAGAGCCCCAGTTCCAGTCTTGCTCACATGCTGAGTACTGCTTTCCACAGGATGTCATGCACCCTGAGTAGAGATTTTCCACTTGCCCATATTTATTCAGATACGCCTGAATCCTCCTCTCTGTGTTCTTTAGGGTACTGTGATGCTGCAACCTCTGCTCTACTATAATCCCAGCCCAGGGCAAGTCTGTTTCAGTCTTGCTTATGCCCACAGACAAATTCATCATCTGTTTTCAGCCCATTGCAGGGTAAGGGCCCCTTGGCTGAGAGTCTTCTGTCAGCCTGAATGGCTAATTGAGACCTCCCATGCACAGAGCTGGTGCAGATGGCCGTGAATGCAACACTGTTAGACGAGGAGGGAAGGCAAGGCATCATGAATATTTAATCGGGTAAAAGTAAATATTAATGAAACAATTGTATCTTTAAATGGTTAAATTATTTTCCATGCTCCAGTCCGTTTTTACTTCACCATGGCGCACACGCACGCACACATTCACACACAAATTACACATTTCATCTGTGCTAGTGATTTCCAATTTGATCTTTTGAATGTGAGAATCCCCCTTATACGAAATATAAGCCTCCCTGAATTCATTCCTGAAGTTGAAAAAGCGTGATTCTGCCCTGAAATATATAGTTTGCAACTTGCTGGAATTCCAATGACACGCCTGAGTCTTGTCTACTCTGATTTCATGGCACAAAGCCATGCATGCCATTGGGAGGCAGGAAACCTTAACTTGAGCTCATGTGTGGTAATTGCTTTATTCTGCATGAACTCGTTCTAATTCCCCCCCAAAATAAGAGAGAAGCTTAATTTTGCAATTTAAATGAGCACATTATTTAGCCCTCTGCTATCACCAGGTAAGCTGCCTGGGATCTCTTCAAATATATAGCTTCCTTTGATTATATTCCTCTGTGTTAATTTTCCATAAGACATCCATGAGTTTTCTACTCTTATTTTTTATCCCCTTTGGCACTGACTTTCCCTTTTGACATTTTGGAGAGTTTATTCAGTCCAGATTGTGTCTCCTTAGACTTTTGTCTGCTGTTCGTCTTCTATTTTCCATTGCAGAATCTAGTCTTCCTTCTTTAATGTTCTCTCCGTTGGCCTGAACCTACTCTTTCATTTCATAATTCATCTTTTAATCACTGCATTTCCGATGGGCCCCTTTTATGCCTCTTTGTTTAGTTCTTATGTCAAATGGAATAATCTCCCTTTAATGTTACCAAGATGTCCAAGAATCTCTCATCCTGCTTCTGAACTGTAACCTCTATTTTCCCTCTCAATCATCGATTATCACAGGAGTCTTTCCCCACTTTTTAAGTGCATTGCTTTCACCTAAAAATAATTTCCTAATTTTCTTTTCATAATCAAGTGACTTAATGGTCTTCCAACCATTTCTCTGTCCACTCCTGCTAGCTATTTTTCTATTGACCACACCCTGTCCTCCAGCAGTGGTAGAATAATTGAATCATAGAGGTGAAAAAACTCTTTTCCATAGGCAAATCCAATTTATTTCAAGGCCAATGTTAATGAATCTTTGAACCTTCTCTGCAAGCAAAGAATTTTCTCTTAATTCCATAATCACATTTTACAGGCCATCCAAATTTTACATCAATCTTATTATCAAAATGTCATATATATGTGTCATATACACATATATATGTATGTACGTCTAAGGATATATATACACATAAATATATCCCTATATAATACATATATATTTAATATATATTACACATATAAAAATGTGTGTGTATAATAAAACCCTTACTTCAATTTGAGCCCTTGTGAGCATTCTAGGAAAGAAAAGCCATTGCAGCCATTTATATGTTTACGAGCAGCATTCTAGAAGGAGGGAAGACATGGAGAGTAAGCTCCTAACTTGTTTTCCGGTTTTGCAATGAAAACACAAGCCCTTGTCACAAGGTTCCTGACTTTGTCCTTAACCTTGGTCCTCACCTCTACCTGCGCTCCTAGTGGCCACCATGTCCCACATCCTTCACCCAAACGGAGTCAATAACAATTGCAACAAAAATAGAAAACGAACTGGTTAGCTAACTAGTTGCTAGTACACTAATAGTTGTTTGGTCTCAGATAAGTCACTTGAATTTTCTGGGTCTCATTTTCCTCATCTATAACAATAAAAGGACTAGACATAAGTAGTAGATCAGAGATTTTAAAAGCTTTTTGAAGCTAGGAAACTTTCTTCAAACTCATACGCAGACACCTCTTTTATAAAACCGATGAAATGGAAGTTCTATGGCAAAGAATGGAGAACACTCTGTGTCTCGAGGCTGCTTCACCGACACCCCATTGGCTTCCCCAGAGCCACCGCCAGGGGACTCCTGGGTTCCTCTGAGCAAAAACTGCTGGACTAAACAAAACTGAAAGCCAGGTTTGATATTCTGCGTTTCTACAAAAACAACAAAGCTTGGAAATAATGACATACAGACATTTACAGACACACTTCACTTTATAGAATAGAATCTGTGACAAATTATTTCTAAAATAAATCCCATGTTTCCTATTGAATAACATTCCATTACAGAATTGTTTTATCTTAGATTCTGATCTTCCTTTGGTAGCAGCAGCTAATATTTTCACTTTTTGCTGTTGCATCTCTCCTTTCCTCCCTATAAACATCATTGTCCGACACCCACTCACTGCCACACACCGTGCCCTGTGTTTTATGTGATGTAAGTTTCTCTCAACTTGTTCATTTGATCTTAAAGGGGAATTACACTTGATTTTCGTTGCAGGAGGAAAACTGCTTGATGAAATGAACCCCGGGTTCCATCATTTAATAAAGTAAAAAAATAAATTTAATCTTTTCAGAAGAACAATAAGACTATCTCTGACCTAAAGTGTCTCTTTGTTCAGTGTGAATGAAAAGCGCATCAAGCCTGTGCTTTGCAATAGTCTCAGTGTTTTTTGCATTAGGAGTGAGTTTAAGGAACTCAGTGTCATCCTCACCACTTCTGCCCTGTCTTTTACAGTAAGATAAAATCACTCCTTTGAGTTGGTTTAGTCATCTATTCCTGGATGAAAAAGAAACTCCCAGGCCCTGAATAGGGTTATGCAAAGGTCAATAAAACAGTGTCCCTGACTTCAAGGAGCTCCCAATCCATGGGCAAGACACATAAATATCTAATTATTGTGAAGCATCATGAATACAATAATAGTGGTGTGAACAAACCTGCTGGGAAACAGAGGAGGCAGAAATTCATTTTCTCTTAGAGAGAAAAAGTAGGACGCAGGGATGTTTCATGGAGGGATGACATTTGAGTCTAGAAAGATGGGTAGTATTTCACCAGCACGCTCTTGACAAGGGGAACAGTCTGCCCGGAGGCACAGAGGCTCAAAAGGACAAGGCATGATTATTGATTAAGTCCTGGAGTCAAAGCACAAGGTACATGGTATGTAGCCATGGACCATGAGGAAAAACTGCTATGGGTGGATTGGGAAAATATATCTTACCTTATTCTACTCTATACCCAATAAGGAAGATTTTTAATCAAGGGAATAGCATAATAAGATCTGTATTTTCAATAGTCCTGATATGAGATATTTCAGAGGTAAAATTTATAGATTCTAGTGATGTATTGGAGCCATGGAGAAGAGAAGGTGGTCAAAGAAAATGCTAGTATGCCAGCTTGGATGACTAGGTAGATGGTGACACCATTAGAGATTAAAGAATCTGAAAGGGAGAAACAATTTTTGTATGTAATTGTGGGGAGGAGAGTGAAGAGAGCCTAGGAAAAATAATGAGTTTGCCTTTTAATGTATCTTTAGAAATTCCTATTAATATATATACAAATTATAATATATATAATTTATAATAGTATATTATGTATATTATAATTTTATGTGTATTTATACTTTTGTGTATATATTATAAACATTTCTAAAGATATATTAAAAGGCAAACTCATTATTCAATTTTATATACTGTATTATAAAATTTTATGGGTTTATATAAGTTTATACATCATATAATAAAATATATTAATGTATATTATATATATAACATAAAAATATGTTCATACTGAGATGTGCAGAAGTACCTGTTCATACCTTGTTGGATCTGTTTTATTGTAACAGAGTCAAGCAATGCTCAAAGGAAGTGAGATCTAGACTTAGTGTGAAGGAGTCATTCTCAAGTATTAGCGGTAGAGCTGATCGCCATATAAACCACATGGGAATTCAGAGCCTGGCAAACTGGACCAAGGTGCATGAAAGAAATCAAGGTACAGGACTCAGGCACCTTAAAATTCCTCTGCATAAAACAGGATTAACCAAGGAATCTGGGGCTTCAAATGGAAAGTCAGGTAGCATTAACCTAGGAGAGAGAAGGAGCAGGGCCATGGCAGGGACCGGCAGAGAGAATAAGAAATCATACCTATTTTATGGGATAGTCTTGAGAACTAAATGAAGTAAGAAAAGTAAGGAGCTTGGCATCTACACATAAAAAGGACTTAATCTTAACCTTTTACTTATGCAGTGTAGACGTCAGAAAAGACACACTGCAACTATCATGTCATTTTTATGAAGTGAGCATTTGTGGTTCCTGTTACATAGAAATTCATTCTGTATAATTTCACAAAGAAATTATTCCATATGCCACATATTCATCCTAGGAAGCAACCTCCTGATGTGTAACATATTGGAGTCCCAAGTGGCCATCCTATTTGTACCCACCATCTTATCCTTGGTGCTACCAACCCTCCCTCTCTTGTATGCTATAATATTTGGCATTCTGCCACACATAATTTTTTTTACAATGGTTGCTCAGAAAGTAAATAATTACTTATCCCCAAAAAATAATGTAGTGGAGCAAGATGATAGTACTGACTCTCCTTAGCAATTCTGTCTGTTGCCATATTCTCCTCCCTGCTATCTCTTTCCTCACCTGCTTTCAACAAAGATTTTCTAAGGTGAAGTTGATAAGGTGAATGTGAAACTTCTCACATTTCAATAATGCAAGGGCCATTAAATGTGATTTCCCTGACATCACAGAGGCTCAACTCTGTTCTGTAAATTCTGCTTAATTAAAGCCAGGCTTCTTCATGAACTTTTCAAAAAGACTTCTAACAAAATGGCTGCTTCTTAAGGTTTCAGCACCCAAGTGCATAGTATTCAGCTATCAAAATGTATTAACTCAAAAGAACTCATTATCCAATTATGACACACATTTAACAATACTGTACATTTAGAGAGAATCTGTTTATCCATAGGACCTCTGGTTTTATGAGCATTGAAGAAAATAAGGTTTATGTGACACACGTGTGTTTTGCAGAGGAATTTGCAAGAACGCATCTCTCACGTTGAGAAATACCTCTATCTTATTCTCAGATATTAGCTCCCTCTCACTGCATCATTTATTACAAAATTAAATACTTGTTCTTATATTTAACTTAACTGGTTATTTTCACCTAGAATATTTTCTTTTAATATATCTAAATATCACCACATCATGCCAAAATTCTACCATTTTCAAACTGGTAAGAAAACATAAGAGAGGTTCATTAAGCTTTGATTTTTCACAGGAGAAAGTAAACAAAATTTAGGTGCTGAAAAAGTAAAATAGCCCTCTAAAAGCAATCTAGTTAAAACAAACAAAAAGACAAAAAAACAAATGATTCAAGACCAAGGATCTCATACAATTAGAAATTATTTTATTCCTGGGTTAAAAAAAAAAGTTCTGCCAGTGAGCATTGCATATATAGATATGGATATAGACAGACCATAGACATAGACATAGACATATAGATATTTATATATGAATGTATATGTGAATGGCATCACACATATACCTGCATTCACACACACACACAAATATAAATAAGGACCTGGACTCAAACATTTCAGCATGCATTTCTAAATGGCTTACTTGTCCAAGATATTGCCGATGCAATTATGCAAGTAAAAAGAAGGATAGAAAAATGTATTTTATCCTGAAATATATCATAATATTAGACAATAGCATGATAAAAGTCAACATTTTTCTCACTTTGCAGAATGAGGTCTCATCAAAGCTCACCAAAGACATATGGCCATGTTATCTATTACTGTTCTCCCCTTTTAGAGGCAGAAACAGATATACAGAAATCATATGACATCTTAAAGATTATATCCGTCTCCAGCTGTCTTATCCAAAATTTTGTCTGATAACTGGAAGAATAGATGCTTGGAACTACTTTCTTCCCTCTCTCCTCATTTTTTATTCCTTTTGTCTCTACTATTGAAGAGCAAGCAATGACTTGGGTTTTCTAATACTCTTAACTAGAATCATCTTCTAAAATGATATTATGGTTCATGGAATCGCCAAGTTAATTGGATTTTGACTCCACTTAAATTACTTTTAAGAGACCAATCTCTTGGTCAAAGAGGAAACAAGTAAGTGGGCTCCAGAAATACAACTCAGATATTTAAGTGACATTATAACATAGAATCAGCAGATTATTCAAAGATGACATATTGATAGTTATTCTTTAATTTATTGATTATAGATTCACTAGCCTTCTGGAAAAGTACAACAGGTAAGCCTATAAAATGCATCTAAAAGTCATGAGGTGAATAAAGCAATAAGAAAACAATGGCTGTGTCTACATGATGAAAAAAATACCAGATCCCAAAATGACAAATTTTAGCTAGCTACCTTCACAAAGGAATTGACTGCAGGTCTATTCAAATTTTCGTGTACAGAAAATGGTCTTTCTAAAAATAAAAAAACTGACCTACAAGCAGTTTAATTTCCATATACATCAACCACCCTGATAAAAGAACCAGAATTTGTTATAAGCTTAGCATTTAAGAAAAATGATGCGATGATGGTGTTTATTAGCATGAATAATAAATTTCACAAGAGAAGATGATCAAAAGCTGATATTAAAAAAAGACTATAGGGAATTACCTGGTGGTCCAGTGGTTAAGACTCAGCATTTCCACTGCCGTGGGCCTAGGTTCAATCCTTGGTCGGGGAACTAAGATCCCACAAGCCACGTGGCAAAGCCAAAAAAAAAAAAAAAAAACACAGACTATAACGCAACACTGTAAATCAACTATACTTCAATAAAATAAATTTTTTAAAAAAGAACAGACTATTATTTGAATTAGTCTTAAAAGTAGTATTTGGAAAAAGCATGAGAATAAAACTTAATTGCAAGTTTGGAGAGTTTAATTGGCTATATATAATATACACTAAAGGAAGAAATAACAAGGAAGTAGGAGGACTGGGTAGGGAGCCACTTTAATGGTCCCAGACCCGGTGGGGGCCACTGTCCAACAAGCAGTAACAAGAGCTTGTAATAAGGTGGTAGAGTGGGATAAAGAGATGTCAGGTATGAGAGAGGTTGTGGAGGTAAAGTTGACAAGAATTGGTATCTAATTGAATTTAAGAGGTGAGAGAAAGGAAGATATCAAAGATGATGACCAAGAATTTTAAAATTTGAGAAAGGAGATCCTATCTTATATTGCTTTGGACCTAAGAAAGCCCTCAGAGTTCATCTAGTACAATCTACTACTACAAAGATGAAATTTAAGTTCCAGGGAGTTTAGGTAATCAACTCAAGGTCACACAGCCGCTAGTGACAGAGTTAGACTAAAATCTCAAACTGCTGACTTCCAAAGTTCATATAACTTATCAAAGGTTAGGGAAATTATCTAGAGAAATAGTCAGCCTAAGGGAGAGCACATTTAATAACAAAAATAAAGATGAAGATACTAACAACAATAAAAAGAATTTCATTTAGCGTATGCTTACAATAAACCAAGCAGTGTACCAACTCTACATCCATAAGATTATCTCTGTAACTACGCTATGACACAGGTACTGTTAGCACCCCCATTCACAGATGAGAAAACTGAGACAGAGGTTAAATAACTTCAAAATCATAGAGTTAATAAGAGGCAGGGTCTGGGTACAAACCCAGACGGTCTGACTCCAGAGTGTGCATTCTAGCCCACTTTGTGTCTTACTGAAGAAACAGTGAGACATCCCAAGTAGATATCCAACAGGTTGCTATAAAGTTTGTACTATGTTTGGGTGGAATCAAGACGGTAGATGCAGGTAAAGGCCAATGATGAAGCCATGGAAACACATGAGCCTGAAAAAGTAATGAATGTAAGAAGAGAAGAGAAGGAAAAGGAAAGGAGCTGACAGCATATTCTTGAAATGGGGTTGCACTGTGGAGCAAGAGGAGAAAGGACACTCAGAGGAAAAATTGTCATAAAGATGGGAGAAGATGCAAAGGGTAGAGTAATGGACACCTGCATATTTTTGGCTCAGGTTTTGGTTTAATTTTCCTTATCAGTAGACCTCCAAACAGACCTGAAGACAAGGTAAGCAAAGAATCTTGTTCTGACTCAAAAAAACTTTCAGCTCAAGATGGCTTATTTGTCTAGAATTTGCATCTCTGCCATGTTCCATGATTGCTAAATTCTTAGATCTCAATTTTTGGCCTAACCCTTGATTCCAATTTTTCTCCAACCTTTAGGGTCGACTTTGCCTTATCTTGCATTGTCTTTCTAGCTACACCTCGTGAGACCCATCAGCTCAGAATGATCCATCTAGTCTTAATCATTGATGTCACCTGTCAAGGATTGTTTCTTTTCAAGAAAAAGCAACAATCTGAAGAAAGCTTAAGTAGAGGGAATGTCCTTTCATTAAGAGGTGTCCCATTACTCAAGGCAAGGGAAAGTAGCCAAGTCACAGAAATGGCTGGTCCTGGGATATGACACAAAGGCTCTCTTGCTTTCTCTTTCTTTCTCTCTCTCTTCATATGGTTCAATCTCTTATCTATGTTGTGAACCTGCTTTATACTTTCTCTACTGTTATTTGGTCATCAGACCCTCTGTCCCTAAAGAGCCATCCAAACACCCCCACTCTTATGTTCTTGCAATTTTGGGGATCACCATGAACGAACACACTTTTCATGTCTTGTTTCAACTTCCCTCACTAGAGAATCTGATGGATTCAACTTGGTTTAACTGTTCACTCCAGTCCTCAGCTGCGACCAATGATGGGCAGTTTTAAAAGTTAAAACATGGCGACCTAGGTCCACACTTTCCACAGGACTGGTAAGAAATTTCAAAGGAAAGAACATCATGATGGCCCCAGACCATTCATATCCTCTCCTGTTCCTCTGATCTACGGAACAAGCAGACTTCTTGCTGCTTACAACTCAGGGTTGAGAAGGAGAGAGGTTAGGATATGATGGAATAATCAGAAAAAACCTCAGAGAGAAGATAAGACATGAATTTCTCTGCTTAAGCTAAGTGAAAGTTGTAGAAACAAAGATATTTTAGGAGAAAGACAAGTAACAAAAGGAAAGGCATAGAGATGAGAAGAGCACAGTCCAAAGTGCCCAAGCTAATAAAAGAAGAGGAAATTTTGCACAAAATTAGCCATTTCACATATGGGCAACCTCCCTCTCTCTGCTGAATTCTTGACATCAGCATTTACATGCTCAAATTTCTATCTTATTTAAAACACAAAAGCAAAATCAGAACACCCTGAACCAACTTCCTACCACAAGCCCTCAAGCTGATAGCTACAGACTATCTCCTATTACCCTTTCATAGCCAAATATCTCAAAAGAGTCTTCTACATTCATTGTCTCCAACTTTCAAATGTGTTTTCAAATCATTCTGGTCTGACTTCTGTCCTCATCACCCAATGGAAAGTGGTCTCAAAAGGGTCACTAATGATTTCTGTCACTAAATCTAATGGCAAATGTTCAGCCCTCACCTTATTTGACCTATCAGTAGCATTTAACTCTGTTCACCAAATCATCTTTCTCAAAATATTTTTGCATGGTTCATGGGAAGATGCATCCTCTGGGAATTACTCTTCCTTCCTGCCTTCTCTCTAACAAACTCTGAGATTTGGGTTTCTCAAGTCTTGGTACTTAGTCATTTCCTCTTTTCACTAAGTATGCTTTCGTGGCAGTCTCATCCGTATAGTTTTCTTTTATACACTGATGATTCCAGACTCCAGCCCAGACCACTCCTTTAAGCCCAGGACTTATATACCCAAACACCTCTCGACATTTCTCCCATTGGAAGCATCTCTTCACAGCACCATGGTCAGTGCCACGGTATTGGATGGCTGAAATCCAACATGATGAGAGTATTTACACTATAGAAATTGGCAAATGCTACAAATTCATTTCTTTTCTTCTTTTTGGATAGCTAGTTGTTCATCTTTTACAAAACACCACTGCTAAAGCTTCATAAATTTAATATTTCAGAACTGAAGACATACTGTTCCCACTTCACCCAACTTGGTTCTCTTGTAGGAACCCTATTTTTGTGAATATTGCCACCAGAAGTCCAGTTCATAGTTAGGCTTATGATCTCCATCTTCCTTATTTTTACCACCCATATGTTTTCAGTTGCACCACCTAAATATTTTTCTATTCCATCCATATCTATCCATGCCCACTTTGCCATCACCACTTTTCTAAATTCCCTCAAACTCATAGTCTACTAAACATTTTTCCTATATCCAAACTCTCTCCTCCATGTGGTAGCTTTTTTAAAAACACAGTTCTGATCATGTCACTCTCTTTCATGAGTTCCCATTGTTTTTGAATAAAGATGAAGTTCTTTATCATGGCCTTGAGTCCTTACCTGGCTTGGCTTTGCCTTCCTCCCTCCTGTCTCACACCCATCTCCCCTTCTCTCCACACTTCATTAAATGTTCTGTGTTCTTGATGTGCTCAGAGCCCATGCACATCCTATTCCTTCTGCCTATAATGGTATTTTATCTTTTCTCCTTCATCTAAGAAACTCCTATTCATCCTTCAAATCTCACCTCAATAATACTTCCTCTAGGAACCTTCTTTGACCCCTCAGATTAGGTCTCACATCTTAATGACATGTTCACAGAACAGCCCATATCTCCCCTATACTTTTCACAATTGTAATCAAACAAATAAACATAGAATTATTTGTTTAACCTCTGCCTTTCACAGCAGAATGTACCCACGAAAGCAGATACTGGGTCTGTCTTGTTCAACATTGAATTCTCAACAGCAAGTATAGTAACTTATACACATAGTAGGTGCTCAATAAATATTCAATGAATAAATAAGTTTTCAGTGAATGAAGACCATCTTTTTACTCTTATGCTCATTCATAGAGCATAATCCATCAAGTTCCCTAGGCCAGATTTTGAGGGGAAGATAGGCCACAAAGACAGTTTCAGTGTAAATGTTTCTTACATCTAAAAAGAAAAACAAAACAGTATGAAAACTGCAGAAATATAACTACTTCAACCACCTGTGGACCCAGAAGAACAGAATGAAGTGGATTATTCAATTAATGGTAAATTTGACAACCTCCAGAAATACCATTGAAGTCCTGGGCCAAAAACATAGTAATAGAAGTGAATGATGATCCAACACCACTGAACCACATCTAAATAACAGGAAATGTTCCTGACTCTTTCTTACAGGACTCTTCAGAAAGAACAAACTCAAAATGGAATGTCAAAGGGCAACTCTAGAAAAAATATTTTAAAACCAGATGCATACTCTTTATAACCACTCTCCTTGGATCATTCTGCAAATATAAAATTCAGAGAGATTCTGGAAGGATTTGACAAAGTGACTCAAAGGTTTAAGCTGTCTCAATACCTGTCATAGGGGCAACACCCCTCCCTGACTATTGATATTTCTCTCCAGAATTTGTTAGATTTCAATCTACTATAATATTGTCAGTGACTTTGGATGTATAAAAGAATTAATACTAATATCAACAATTATAACAATTTCTATTTTTCATAATTATTAGCTAGGAACCATTCTAAGTATTTTTATATCCAACCACACATTTCATCCTCACAATATCCCTAGTGACATGTACTACTATTATTTCAATGTTACAGATGAGTTAACATACATAAAGAGGTTCAGTCATTAGCTCAAGGTCACTCAAGTTTTCCCAAGGTTGCACAAACCCAGGTGGAGCTAAAATTTGAATGCAGGCATGCTAGCTGCAAAGCCTACATTTTTGGTCACTATATTATAGGACCTTATCTCTGTTTATTAGAGTTTGGGTTTGGTAGAAACTCTGTAGGATCAAACAGAGGTTTGCTTGGTCAGTCTGTACGTTTACATATGTGAGAAGGAAAGCAATGGTCTTTCAGTCCTACCACTTTTGTGTTGAGACCTGGCATAAAGGCATCTGCATAGCCTGATGGGTTGAATTCTATCATTCCCAGAAACTTTCCTTTCTCTTTCCCCATGCTCCATTCACCACCATCCTGATATTAGAGTCTCCTACTAAAGTGGATGAAAATCAAATGCTCAGACACATAGAAAAAGATGGGCATTCCATCCAGTGGAGGCTAAGACTAAAATGGCAGGGGAATGGGAAAAAGGGATGCCAAGGGCAGCCTTGCAGGAACTCCTCTCCTGACACCTCATGGCAGTGAAAGGCAAGTGTATCCAGTGGTTTGCAGCCTCTCCCTTTGCTTAGTCGAATCATTTCAGGAGTGAACTGCATGTATTGTTAAAGTCTCCATTGAACGGTGAAAAGAATGGCAAAATCTTACAGGAGTTTGAAAGGTCTCTGCTTTCCTCGTGTACTTTAAAGTTGAGCTGTCTTTGGAATAGCCTCTTTCGCAGGACACAATGTTTATGTGTTTTGAAGAAAATGATGTGTGTTCTGTTTTGCAGTTTTGCTGCACATTTAAAAGCATACAAGAGAGTCTTTTCAAAATGTAACTGCTGTTGAAATGCCTGGAGAAGAGAAGCATTAGAGATGGATAGTAGAGGCACATTCCAAAGCTTCGAGCACAATGTTCAGTCTGAAGGAGGATCACAAGAACTACTGGAGTTGGGACTTCCCTGGTGGCGCAGTGGTTGAGAATCCGCCTGCCAATGCAGGGTACACAGGCTCGAGCCCTGGTCTGGGAAGATCCCATATGCCGTGGAGCAGCTAGGCCCGTGAGCCACAATTACTGAGCCTGCGCGTCTGGAGCCTGTGCTCCGCAACAAGAGAGGCCGCGATAGTGAGAGGCCCGCGCACCGCGATGAAGAGTGGCCCCCACTTGCCATAACTAGAGAAAGTCCTTGCACAGAAACGAAGACCCAGCACAGCCTAAATAAATAAATAAATAAATAAATTTTTAAAAAAAGAACTACTGGAGTTAACAAAAGCACTGTTTACAGAAGCAGCCAAATGGAAAAAAACGACATCCACACTTGTTGTTAGGTGCAATATTTGCTGACTCTTTTTCCAAATGTGTTTTTGATGATCGCTAATGGACTTGGCTAAGGTGGACGTTACTTACAGTTCCGAGTTCATTAGAAATGCACACATCTGTACGCATCTGTGCCTCATTGGACATAGGTGTGGGCTAGATGCATCAGAAGACCTGCTGCATAGACTTGGAATCACATCCATGAGGCAGTCCCTCATTATCAGGACTAAGGCCATGGTGCTTTTCCAAATAGATTTATATTAAGAAATAGAGTAAAGGAGCAGGTTTTCTCATTTTCTGATTCGATGACATGAACATGCTGAGCCACTATAGATTTTTAAGGTAAAACCCAATGGCTTTTAAGACCTAGGCCTCCAGGTCACACAGCTGTTTCCACAAGTTTACATTGTTTTACATTTCACGCGTTCCTCATTTTTAAAGCAAAATCTCCTGCCCCTGATGTCTCACATCTCTGCTCCCAACAAGAGAGAACACCCTTCCTCTTTGTGTTTGTTATAAGGAAGATGGAGACAGATAGTATCCCTCCCTCTTTCCTGCCTTGCCTCTGACTACCTCCCGTCTCTGCCTTGGGCTTTGTCAGTTCCTTTCTCTCTACACTGCATCTCTTTTAGTTCCAAAAATAGATCATTCAATTTAGGAAGAACAATTAACTGGGATGAAAAAACAAATCTGAAGTATGGGGAGGCATTTCAGCTTCTCTATCAGGCATGAAGTAATTGGCAGCACCACAGTGTCTTTACTGGGGATTCAGGTTCCTTCTCCAGTGTGAGCTTCAGGAAAATCGTGGACGCAGGAAGGTCAGACTCAGTTTCTACAGTTCCACAGCACCTCCCTTGTCAGCTCCAAACATGTCACAGAGCAATGACACAAAGAAAAGACTCTCCTGCTGTGATTTCACGAGTGTTTGTACTAGATTTGCTCCATAAAGAGCTCTTGGATGTTTTACATAATTTCTCACCCAGTAGACACTTATCATTTTCTAATGCATTGACCTGTCCCTTGAAAACTAATATGTCAGGAGCATTCTGATAATTCCAAGGGCACTTTGATTCAAGACTGCTGTCATCCTAGGGCAATGTTTCTTACTTTTAGAAACACCTGCATCAGAATCACCTGGAGTCCTGGTTAAAAAGGCAGATTCCCAGCCTACTTCTCAAACAGAATATCCAAGTGATTGTAATGGACACTCATGTTTGAGAAATGCTAGCTTAAGAACTCTTCATGAAGACATGGCCAAGTTTAGAAAGTTAAAGACCCTCTAGAGCAGTGGTTCTCACCTGGGGTGATTTTGCCTTCTAGGTGGTCACAACTGGAGGAATTGGGTGGGTGCTATTGGCATCTAGTAGGTAAAGGCCAGCAATGGTGGTAAATGTCCTACAATGTACAGGATAACCCTCCACAACAAAGAATTAATTCTCCAACCTAAAATGCTGCTGGAAGCATTATTTACAATAGCCAAGACATGGAAACAACCTAAATGTCCATCAATAGATGAATGGATAAAGAAGATGTGGTATATATATACAATGGAATATTATTCAGCCATAAAAAGAATGAAATAATGCCATTTGCAGCAACATAGATGGACCTAGAGATTATCATACTAAGTGAAGTAAGTCAGAAAGAGAAAGACAAATACTATATGATATCACTTATATGTGGAATTCTAAAATACGAGGTAAATGAACATATCTATGAAGAAAAACAGACTTAAAGATATAGAGAAGAGATTTGTGGTTGCCAGGAGGGTGGGAAGTGGGAGAGGGAAGGATTGGGACTTTGGGATTAGCAGATGCAAACTATTATATATAGGCTGGATAAACAACAAGGTCCTACTGTATAGCACAGGGAACTATATTCAATATCATGTGATAAACCATAATGGAAAAGACTATGAAAAAGAATATATATATATATATATATATATATATATATATATATATATATATATATATAACTGAATCACTTTTCTGTACAGCAGAAGTTAACACAACATTATAAATCAAGTATACTTCAATAAAATTTTTTAAAATGCTACTGTAGAGGGATGAGTCATTTCTGATCCCAACTTGGAATTCGCAGTCACTATAGAGAAATCCCAAGTTTTTTTATGATCTAGATGAATGTTTCTCAAACTGTAAATCATTAGATCAGTTTAGTGGTTTATGGTCAACATTATTTAATGGAACGAGTTGGAATAAAAGAGAACAGGAGAAAAGAGATATATCAGAATATATCACACATGGTAAGGGTAAGTATTAATTCATGAAATTTTTATTTCAGTTGCATATATGAACTTAATGATTGTGGAATATATAAAAGAGGATATAAAATGTATTTTTCTTTTATACATCTTTTCATTATTAAAAATATCACATACCCATAAAGTATACAAACCAGCATTTAGGACAACCTAAATGTCCATCGACAGATGAATGGATAAAGATGTGGTATATATGTATGTATATATGTATGTATACATACACACACACACACACACACACACACACACCAAATGGAAGATTACTCAGCCATAAAAAAAAGAATGAAATAATGCCATTTGCAGCAACACGGATGGACCTAGAGATCATCATATTAAGTCAAGTAAGCCAGACAGAGAAAGACAAATATCATATTATATCACTTATATGTGGAGCCAAAAAAAAAAAGATACAAATGAACTTATTTACAAAACAGAAATAGACCCACAGACATAAAAAACAAACTTATGGTTACCAAAGGGGAAAGTGAGGAAGGAGGGATAAATTAGGAGTTTGGGATTAACATATACACACTACTATTTATAAAATAGGATAACCAACAAAGACCTACTGTATAGTACAGGGAACTATATTCAATATTTTGTAATAACCTATAAGGGAAAAGAATCTGAAAAAGAAAAAAAGATATATATGTGTATATATACATATATGTATAACTGAATCACTGAGCTGTATACCTGAAACTAACATGATGTAAATCAACTATACTTCAATAAAATAAAATAAAATACAAAAAAGTACCCAAACCATAAATGTGTGACTTAATGAATTATTATATTTATTATGTTATTATGAAGTAAACATTATGTAACCATCACCCAAGACAATAGAATTAAGTAGCCCTAGAACCCCTATGTACCCTTTATATTAAAATCCCCTTTCTCCCCGCTAAAGATAACAATGATCCCAACTTTGATGGTAATCACATCCTTATTTTTCTTATAATTTTAAGTGTGTATCTCCTAAGTAATTTAGGTGAGTTTTATAGATTGAACTTCTGTTATTATATCTATCTGACCTCTTTTATTCAACTTTATCTTTGGAATATTCACCTCTGTTGTTGTATATAGCAGTAGTGCAGGAATTTTTATGACCATATAATTTTCCAATGTATGAATATATCAATATATTTATCCATTCTATTGTTTGGAGTTTTGTGTTGTTTTTAATATGAGGCTGTTATGAATAATTCAGACATGAGAATTCTTGTACATCTGCTGGTACACACACGCATGACAATGTTAATATCAATATATACTTAAGAGGGAAATTGTTAGATCGTAAGGCGTGTGCATATTTAACTTTAGTAAATGATGTTTTCCAAAGTATGTGTATTAACTTACACTCCCACCAGAAGAGTATGAGAGTTCCAATTTTCCACATCCTCACTGCATTTGGTATTGTGTGTATTTTTAATTTTAGACATTCTGGAAGTTATGTAGTAGTATCATACTGCAGTTTTAAGATTCTATTCCTTGATTATTAATAAGATTGAGTATATTTTCAAATGTTCATTAACCATTTGGATATCCTGTTTGGTGACATGCCTGTTTAAGTTTCTTGACCATTTTTGTATCAGGTAGTCTGCTCTCTTTTTTTTGTAGAAATTTTAAAACTATTTTCTATACAAGCCCTCTGTTAGTTTTATGTGTTATAAATATCTTCTCTCAGTGAATAGCTTGCCTTTTTAATCTCTTAACTGTCCGACGCATAGAACTTCTTAATTTTTAGTCAAATTGACCCATCTCCTTTATGATTAGTGTTCGTTTTAACGTATTTAAAGAATATTTCCCTACCGTAAATCCAGGAAGATTTACTCCTACATTATCTTCCAGTAATTGTGTTGTTTTGTTTATCACATTTAGGTACACAGTCAACCTGGAATGATTATAGTGAGAAGTAGAAGTAAAATTTCATGATTTTCCCATGTGAATAGCTAAGTGCCTCAGCTTACATATTCAAAGGATAATTCTTGTACCAGGGTAGCGGAGTGCCAACTCTATCATAAATTGAGATTTCACAGGTACATAGACCTGACTCTCGGCTAGGTGTGCTATTTTATCTATTTTTCTATTTGATTGTCCTTAGAACAATACCATATTGTATAAATTAGTTTACATTTATGTCTCGATATAAGGTAAAGTAAATTCTCCTTTTTCCTCTTCAAAATTGTTTTGTCTCATTGGTCCTTTGTATATCCATATAGATTTTAGAATTAGCTTGTGAATTTCCTCAACATATGCTGTTGGCATTGTATTGACTGTATAGATCAATATAGAAAGAATTGGCGCCTTTAAATATTAAATCTTCTAACTAAAAAACATGGTAAATACCTCTATTTAGATCTTTCTAAATTTCCATTAATTATGATTTAAAGTTTTCTGCATAGGGATTTCATACACATTTGGTTAGATTTAGTGATATATTTTTTGATGATAGTATAAATGGTATTTTTAAATTTTAGTTTCTGTTTATAGTTGATTATGGAAATACATTTCATTTTTGTTTATCAAGCTTGTATCCACCACATTTACTCATCAATTCTAATAATTTATCTAGGAATTCTTTGGGAGTTTTTCTATACACATATCACTCACAAACAATGACAGTTTTATTTCTTACATTCCAATTTTTGCTTTTTATTTCTTTTTCTTTTCTCATGCCTCTAGATATGACCTCCAGTAAAAGGCAGCTCTAGTAAAAGGAATATAAGTCTGGATATTAAGTATCCTTGTCTTGTTTCTGGTCTCAAAGGGAAAGTTTTCAACACTGAACCATTAAGAATAATGTTTACTGTAGGTTTTTCACCGACAATCTTTATCAGATTAAGAATCCCCCCTTGTGTTCCAAGTTTATAAAAAGTTTTTATCATGAATGGATGTTGGATTCTATTACATGCTTTTAATACCTCTATTCAAGTAAGATTATTATCTTTCTCTTTTACTCTGTTAACATGTCAAATTTTACTGATATTTTAATGTTATACCAACACTGTAATAATGAAATAAACTCAATTGGTCACAATGTATACCCTTTTTACATATTGAAGGATTTGACTTGTAAATAGTTCATTTTTTAGGATTTCTGCATCTATGTTCATAAGAGAGGCAGGCCTATCATTTTTCTTTCTCACAACGTCTTTGTAGATCATTGATATTGAGGTTATGGTGGCTATAAAGTATTTCACTTTTTTTCCAGTTCTCTGGAAGAGTTTGTATAAGACTTTGTCCTTTAAATGTAATGCAGAAATACAACAGTGAAGCATTCTGAGCTTGGAACTTCTTTTGTAGAAAAGTTTTTAATTACAGATTCAATTTCTTGAACACTTATAGGATTATGCACATTTTCAATTCTTTCTGTGGTCATTTTAGTAAATTACATTTATTAGAATTTTTTTACTTCATTATTGACATATTTATTCACAACATCCTCTTATTATCTTTTTAGTTGCTACAGAATCTATATTTATAGCTCTTTTAAAATTCCTAACAGGGATTATTTGTGCCTTCTTCCTTTTTCTCTTGATCAGTCTTGCTATGAATTTATCCATTTTTTTAGGTTTTTTAAATATCTGACCTATCAGTTATTGAGAGAAATGTATTAAAAATCTCTGCCCAAGATTAGCAAAGGGTATTAGCAGTTCAATGTAAAAGAAACACAAATGGCTTAAATCTATAATATAATACTCAGTCCAATCATGATATAAAAAATACAGATTAAGTTTAACTACAATATCATTTTTTCATGCATCAGTTTGGCAAAGTTCATAAAGATTGTTACGTTATTGATTTGGTAAAGGGGGAGAAAAACAGAAACTCTCAAACATTAGTTGTAGAATTAAAACTTGATATAACCTCCATGGAGGGCAATATAATATGGCAATATCTATCTAAATAAAAAATACCTTTTGACTCAGTAATTCCAAATTTAGGAATTTATCCTACAAATACATGTGGACATGTGCAGAATGATATGTATAAGAACTATTCATTTCAACCATTGTTTGTTATTTTAAAAAAAATTAACACAACTCAAATTTCTACTAATAGGTGACTGGTTGAACTAATTATGGTTTACCCTGAAAATGGAATATTATGTAGTCATAAAAGAATGAGTCAATACTGTGTACTGATATAAAATAATCTTAAATATAATACATATAGTTAAGTAAAATCAGCAAAGTGTAAAACAGTGTGTATGCTATGCTACTATTGTGTAAAAAGAAATAAAGAATATACATACTTTGCTAGTATTTTAAAAGTAAGGTATATGATAGAATGTACACAGAAGAACCTCAAAACACTAGTTTCTACTCAGGGCAGGCCAGAGGTGCATTAGTGGCAAGAGAATAGGGGTGGGGAGGAAGATTTTTCACTACATATTATTTTCTACCTTTAAAATTTTTAACCATGTAAATTATTTCCTATTCATAAATAAATGAAAAATCACTGGTCTAAAACAGTTGCTCTCAAAATTTTTAGCCAGGTTCACCTACTTTACCCTTTCTCATTTTCTGTTGGGAAAAAGAATTTGGTGATACCAAGGAAGGTTCAATATAGAAGAAAATTTGAGGAATGTTATGTATTCATCTTTCTTCGCAATGAAGGTTTGGGTGATTCATAATTGCATTTGCAATGTTCCATGTCCTAAAGTCTAATTAGTAGAAAAATACAGTCCAAAAATACTCTTGATACAAATAAGAATTTTTATATACTGTAAAGTTAACTAAACCAGTGGTTTTCAAACTTTTTTGGACATGATTAACAGAAAGAAATGCATTCTGTATCTTGACTCAGTATATATATACATATATATACACAGTTTATATTTATATATATATATATATATATATATATATACATATACACGTTTCATTTTTTTTAGAATTTAAACACTTTCTAGTCAATTTTATAATTTTTTATTTCCAAAAAATGGTGTTTATAATCCACTTAATTGACTTTACAACCCACTAATGAATACTATCCAGAAATTTGAAAATATTAAAATAGCAATAGTGGGAGTAGTTTGGGGAATTCTTTAACCTCACAGTAATTTCCATCAGCACATGCTTTCCAGTCACCCCAAATGAACACACATCTTATTTAGAAACCTATGTGTGCTATGCAAACTCACTTTAAGACAAACTACCAAGCTTCCTTGGGATTTCAAGGATTTCCTCAAGATTTCCCCCTTACACCCAACATATGTAGAAATTCTGGAGCCACCACTGAATTCAACTGATAATGAGGCTCAATCAAGGAGTAAGTTATTTAAATAAAAGGAAAAAAACAATTGAAAAACTGCAGTCTGGTTTTCACATGGTTCTCTTCAAAAATCATACTAGGGGCTTCCCTGGTGGCGCAGTGGTTAAGAATCCGTCTGCCAATGCCGGGGACATGGGTTCGAGCCCTGGTCCGAGAAGATCCCACATGCCCCGGAGCAGCTAAGCCCGTGAGCCACAACTACTGAGCCTGTGCTCTGGAGCCCGCGAGCCACAAATACTGAAACCCACATGCCTAGAGTCCGTGCTCCACAGCAAAAGAAGCCACCAGGATGAGAAGCCCACGCACTGCAGCGCAGAGTAGCCCCCGCTCGCCACAACTAGAGAAAGCCTGTGCACAGCAATGAAGACCCAATACAGCCAAAAAAAATAAAATAAATAAAACCAATAAATTAAAAAGAAATAGTTTCTAAGAAAAATATTACTCTAAGGGGATTGTGGGAGGAAAGGATATGAACAAATAATAACAAAAAGAATTGGGAAAAAGACAATAGCAAATGAGACAAGTCAACAAATGGAGGATGAAAGATGCCTGAATCAATGCGATCTTACCTAGGCTTCTGGTTTATCTAAAAGACTGCATGTGCTTAGATGTTGAGGAGAATGATCAATGCAAGCCAACAAAAGGCAAGCTGATTTTCAGTATGGGTGCCAGAAAAGGCTCAGGAATGAAAGGTACAAGTTACTTCTGAAGGCAAGGTTGAGGGGTCAGGTTGAAAGTATGTTTAAAATTCTTCAGAAGTTTTTTTTTTTTTTTTTCTTGGCCACACCGGAAGCATGTGGGATCTTAGTTCCCCCAACTAGGGATCGAATCTGTACCCCTTGCAGTGGAAGCGTGGAATCTTAACCACTGGACCGCCAAGGAAAGCTCTTTAGAAGAAGTTAAAGCCTACGGATCTGTGCTGTTCAATAGAGTTGTCACTAGCCACATGTGGCTACTTAAATTTAAATTAATGAAATGGAATTAATTAATTAAGATATAAAACAGGTTTGCTAGCCACATACCAAACACTAACAGCTGGTTTATGGAGCAGCACAGAATACTTCCATCATCACAGAAAGTTATTTAGGAGAGTGCTGCATCCAGAGCCATCTCCCAGACAATAAACCCAGATGACAGGAAAAAAAGAAACTTGAATTGTTCTCTGGCAAAATGGATGAGCTCTTAGCTTTGGAGGAAAATCAGTTTTTGAGAGTTCCCAAACAAGAGGGCCATGACAGGCTTGATCACCATATGAAACCCACCAGTCAGTGAGCCAGCTCCACAAAGTTTTCAATCAACCTCTTAAGGTCTCACCTATAACTGCAAACAGAGACAAGGGTCCTAGACATTAGAGAAAAGACTAGCACATACGATAGAGACCAAAGCAAACAAATATAAAAGGGAAACTTAGAGAAAAAGACAAGTCATATAACATTAAAAGAAACCTTAAAAACAAATATTATACTTTTCACAGTGATAAGAGAAGTTATTTTACAGGTGAGAAAAATAAGAAAAAATAAGAGAATAAGAAAGAATTCTTAGGAATTAAAAATATAATAGACATTTTTTAATGCCTATTAAAATATAGTAGACAAAAGCAAAATAATAAACATAAAAATAGAAGGCTTAGAAAAGTAAGTTAAAGAAATCTCCCATAACAGTCAAACAAACAAACAAAACACAAGGAAGGAAAGAAAATTAACCTGAAGGAAAACGAGGGGGAAAATTTAGAGGCTCAACCAGGAGGTATAATACCAAACAAACAAAAGTTCCATAAAGAGAGAAGAGATGGAAAGAAATTATCAAAGAAGTTGAACAGGAAAAAGTCTATTTTTTTCTCTCTACATTTCTTAGTACTTCTGGCCACCAAAATGGGGATGGGAGAAGGGAATTTTCCCCACCATCCAATTCTCCAACTCTCCACACACCCACTGGATGTTCTACAATTCAATTTAATTCAATTCTGATACTATCTACCTGTAATTAACATCAGGTCTCCCAAGTTAAGGGCTCAGTCCTGCAAACTGCCACCCCACTTCAGACAGCAATCCCAAGTCCCAGGTGCTTCTGACTGACTGGCTATAAATGGGTTCCCATGATACCCTCCTTGAATTTGATACTTTGCTAGAATGCCTCATGGAACTCAGGAAAACAGTTTACTTACTAGATCACTGGTTTATTATAAAAGGCTACAACTCAGGAATAGCCAGATGGAAGAGATGCATAGGACAATATATGGGGCAAGTCGGGGAAGGGGTGCATTCGATGCCCTCTCCAGGTGCGCCACCTTCCAAGCACTACAAGTGTTCACCAACCTGGAAGCTCTCCAAACCCTTAGGTTAGGGTTTTTATGGAGGCTTTATTAACAGTATGTAGGTATGACTGATTAAATTATTGCAATTGGTGATTAAGTCAATCTCCTGCTCCTCTCCCCTTCCTGGAGGTAAGAGATGGGGCTGAAAAATTCAAACCCTCTCATCCAGGGTTGGTTTCTCTGGCAACCAGCTCCCTTCCATCATTAGGGGCTTTCCAAGAGTTACCTCATTAATGTAAATTTAGGTGTGGTTGAAATAGGCTTGTTATGAATAACAAAAGACTCTCTTTCCGCCTTTTTTCCACTTTCACTTTTATCACTCTTATCACTTGGGAAAATCCAAAGGTTTTAGGAGTTCTGTGTCAGGAAAGGGACAAGGACCAAGTATATATTTCTTATTACAAATCACAATTTCACAGAAATAATATAGGAAAATTCCCACTGAAGGATTTAAGATTCTAGATTGGAAGGGCCTAGTAAATGCCCAGGACAATGAATGAATAACGGTATGACAGAAAATTAATACATAAAATCTTGATTAAAAAGAAAAAGAAACAGTAGCTTAAATCTAAGTATGTTATTTAGAAATACGGAAGTATAAAAAAAAATGCCAGAAGGAAAAACTAATGTTGCTTATTATTGTCACTTCTGGGAAGTACAATTCTGGTGAAAAGAGAAAGGATTACTGCTCTTGGTTAAAAGCCTTAAAGTACAGTTTGACATTTAAAAGTATATATTACTTTGATTTTAGAAAAATGAAGAAGGATTAAGTGTAAAAAACACAACTCAGTACAGACATGATACCCTTATTTCAAGGAGTCCTTCCAGAAATTTTTTCGAATTCCAAATATATGCTTGTGTCCAAATGCAATAATTACCTTGCCAATCTTTGGGTGGCAGGCTTTTAAATAGCCTCAGTGAACTCTAGAAATAACTCTAGAGTTATTAAAACTCTAGTTTTAATAACCTTTATAAGTTGTATAGCATATTCCTAATAAGTTTTCCTTAACTTTTTACAGAAATGAACCTTTATGGAATTGTACATTATTCACCTGGAAGAACTAAGGATGTGTCCTGCCTTTCTGGATCACTCCTTGGTCAATCAGAAAGACTCTTGGAACCCAATCTTGCACCATGATTCATAATTTAAGTATGAGGTGCCTCCTCCTAATTATCTCAGTATTTTCAGGGATTCTAAGAATTTACCTATCCATTCATTAAACATGTATTGAAGTATATTGTAAGGCAGATACTTTGCTACATGTTGAAGATAATAGAGATTGGAATCTAATAATATGGCCAATGTCCCAGGGATTCTAGTGAATCTAGACTTGCATTAATTTCTCCAGGTTGACACAGATATCTGAGACATTTCCAAGTTGTGATTCAAAACACTGTTTGTCATAGGAAACTGGGCATGTTTGAAGTGTCCCACCATTTGGAACTTTAAAAGTACAGAGTCCTGGGCTTCCCTGGTGGCGCAGTGGTTGAGAATCTGCCTGCCAATGCACGGGACACGGGTTCGAGCCCTGGTCTGGGAAGTTCCCACATGCCGTGGAGCAACTAGGCCCGTGAGCCACAACTACTGAGCCTGCGCATCTGGAGCCTGTGCTCCGCAACAAGAGAGGCCGCGATAGTGAGAGGTCCGCGCACCGCGATGAAGAGTGGCCCCCGCTCGCCGCAACTAGAGAAAGCCTTCGCATAGAAACGAAGACCCAACACACCCAAAAATAAAAAAAAATTAAAAAAATAAAAGTCCAGAGTCCTTTGGCAGAAGGGACCTGTGATGCATCCTGTTTGTTATCTCTCCATATCTACTGGCACCACTCACTTTCTCCTTTTTAAGAGAACCCTGACTTTGTGGTCACAATGGATCAGTGCCAGGAGATGGATGATAATTTGATTAGCCAATGTGACAATTGTGTTTCGGACTTTTGAAACCTCCCTTGCCATTAAGGATGGTCAAATGACCAGTTCTGGCCAATGACATTAAGCTGAAATTTGTTGGACCATATGGGAAAGCCTCTGTCGTACCCATAAAGGCAGGCAGAAATGACTGATAACTGTTGCTTCCCCCCCTCTTTCTGCCTTAACATGGATGTTAGGACTGGAGCTCTAGCAGCTGTCTTATAATGAGAGACAGAATGCAAGGGCTAGTTGAGCAGAAATACACAAGGGTCTCAGTGTCAAAGGGCATCACTGAGCATCTGACTTAAAGGCAGTAACTGTCTTTCTTTGATCTTGTTTTTACATAAGTACTAAGATCTGTTTCTACCCACAGAACACTTCTGACACCAATGCGTGAGGGTTTTTTCCTTCACCAGCCAATTCCCTGACACCAGCTGGGTGTCCTACAATTTAATTCATTCTGCAACTATCTGCCTGGAGTTAGCATCAGATCCCACAAGTTAATGTCTCGGATCCACAAGACTACTCCCACTTCAGACACCAACTGTCACCCCAGGCCTCCCATACTCCTGACCGACCAGCCATAAACCACAAGTTCCCACATCCCCTCCTTGGGTTAATAATTTGCTAGAATGGCTGACAGAACTCATGAAGACACTTGACTTACTGTTACTTTTGTATTATAAAGGATACAACGTCAGGAACAGCCAAATAGAAGGGATGGATAAGGCAAAGTATTAGGGGAAGGAGTGCTCAGAGCTTCCATGCCCTCTCTGAGTGTACCATCCTCCCAGGGCCAATATGTGTTCACTGATCTGGAAGTTTTCTGAACCCCATCATTTAGGGTTTTAATGGAGGTTCCATTATGTAGGCATGATTGATTAAATCATTGACCACTGGTGATTAACTCAATCTCCAGTCCCTCTCCCCTCTCTATAGGTCAGGGATGGGACTGATATTTCAATTAATGTTTTATATTTCTGGCAACCTGCTCCCATCCTGAAGCTATCTAGGGGCACCAACGCCACCAGTCATCTTGTTAACGTACAGAAAGACCCTCATCACTCTAGAGATTCTAAGGATCTTAGAAGATTTTGTGTCACCAGGTACGATTGGGGGAGGGCATTAAGACCAAATATCATAACAAAACATGCTCCTATCACCTCTATCATTCAGGAAACTACAAGGATGTTAGGAGCTCTGTGCCAGGAAATGGAGCCAAAGACCAAATATATATTTCTTATTATATCACAGCATCACAATAAAAAAAGATAAAATTCCTATTTATTTAAGCCACTCTTAGGTGGATTTTCTCTCACTTGCCTTCTAATTGAAAGAGGATCTGAATCTCTTGTTTTATAAATGGGGAAATCCAGGCAATGATAAATTAAGCAATGTAACAATGTACCTAATGTCAGCACATCTTGCTGATGGCAGAAATGGGAATGGAAAAACATAGGAATGTGCCAAACCTTAACATCAAGGAAAAATGGGCTGAAAATTTTTATTCAAATGTCTCTTTGGTCCTTATGTTTTCTTAGTGTTCCATTTGCTATTAGACTATTAAATATTATAGTCTCTTGGAAAAAAATGAAGTTTCCTCATTGAGATAAACTTATCAGAATGTAGAGTTAGTAGGATCTTTCAATCATTCCACCCCTTCCTGACTCTATCAATATGTATTGATGTGTTATTCTTCTACGTATCAATTGGTTTTTAAAATTTGCCTTGAGAATTTATTACCCACTTATCGAGTCTTAGGTGTTACAGATTATTGCTTGTAACAATGCTTCAAGACTGGCCTTGTAATATTTATCTTATGGAAGTGGAAACTGAGGTTCAGGGGTATAGTGTACTGAATTCTGTCCCCAAAAAGATATGTTGAAATCCTTACCCCTATTACCTATAAATGTGACTTTATTTGGAAATAAGGTCTTTGTATATATAATCATGTTAAGAAGAGGTCATACTTGATTAGGGTGGGCCTAAATCCCGGGTCTGATCTTCTAAATCCAATGACTGGAGAGGGAGATGTGAAGATACAAGGATGCACCCAGCATGATTGTGGTCATGTAAAAAGGGAGGCAGAATTTGGAGCGATGTAGCTACAATGCCAAAGATTGCCAGCAACCTCCCAAAACTGGGAAGAGTCCAAGCAGTTTCTTCCCTGGATCCTTCAAAGGAGGATAGCCTCACCAACACCTTGATTTTGAACTTCTAGCCTCCAGAACTAAGAGAATAAATTTCTGCTCTTTTAAGCCACCTGGTTTGTAGTAATTTGGTATGGAAATTAATACAAGGGATTAAATAATTTTCTCTATATAACACAACTGGGAAGTAGTGGGACCCACATGAAAACATTTCATTTAACTTGTGCACTGAAGCAGCATCAATTTAACCCAGGTACAGTGAGTTGAACAGCTAGTGAAAGGCCCAGCTGCTTCAAATTCTTCATTTGTTCTACAAGCCTTTTAAGTACAGATACACTCCTCAGGATACAAAGAAGAGCTTTCATGGAGCTCACAATCTGTTTTGTGGCTCCTGAAAAGCAGCATAAGATATCATTATCCCTTACTCTATTTGCCTTGATATTCCTAGAAAAGACTTTTTTTTTTTTTTCTAGTTAATAGATATCTACTTTAGCCCTTATTTTCTTTCAGTGGTTTACAATGATCACTCCCATCTTTTGGCTTAAAATGTTTCTACTAAGAAGTTAGCTGTCAGTTTTATTGTTGAAAGTAATGTATGAAGGAGTTCCCTGGCAGTCCAGTGGTTAGGACTCCAGGCTTTCACTGCTGAGGGCCAGAGTTCAATCCCTGGTTGAGGAACTAAGATCCCACAAGCCATGAGGCATGGCCAATAACGAAAGGAAAAAGGCAACATTAAAAAAAAAAAGTAATGTATGTATTTTCTCTGGCTGTTCTTAAGATTTTCTTTTTCATTGGTTTTCGGCAGTTATATATACTATCATGTGCCTCAGTGTGTTTTTTTTTTAATTTATCTTGCTTAGAATCCATAAGTATTCTTGAATTTTTGGCTAAATGTCTTCTATCAACTTTAGTCCCTTTTTTTTTTTTTTTTTTTTTTGATAGGTAAGAAGTGGATTTATTTAGAAAGGGACACGTTCCATAGACAGAATGTGGTCCATCTCAAAAGGCGAGAACAGCCTTGGGAGAAACACACTCCACAGACAGAGTGTGGGCCATCTCAGAAGGTGAGAGGCCCTGAAATATGCAGTGGTTAGTTTTTATGGGCTGGGTAATTTCATAGGTTAATGAGTGGGAGGATTATTCCAACTATTTTGGGGAAGGGGAGGAGATTTCCAGCATTTGGGCCACCACCCACTTTCGGACCTTTTATTGTTGGCCTCAGAACTGTCATGGTGCTGGTGGATGTGTTATTTAGCTTATACTAATGTATTACAATGAGTGTATAATGAAGCCCATTTCTTTTCAAATATTGCTTTTGACCTAATATATCTCTCATCTCCTTTTACGACTCCAATTACATGTATATTAGTCCCGTCATTGTGTTCCATTTATCTCATAGAATCTTTCCTATAATATCTATCTTTTTTCTTTCCATGCTTCAGTCTACTGACTTATCTCCTGGATTATAGTCCTCTCTTCAGCTACATCTATTTTGCTGGTAAACTTGTGAGTTGCATTCTTAATTTTAGTTATTAGATTGCTCAATTCTAAGATTTCTTTTTGTTTAGAGATTACAACTCTCTACTAAATTTCTCCACATTTTTTCTATTTTTCTCGAACATATAAATCACACATTTTAAAGTCCACCTGCAATAATTCTAATATCTGAACCTCCTCTATGGGTCTGATATGCGTCTATTTTTTCTCTTAGCTTTTGCTCATTTGGCCTTGTTTATCAGTATGCCTATTTTTTTAAATAATGATGAATGTTGTATATGAAAAATTGCAGAGATAATTTGAGATTCAGACTGATGTCAGATACTTCTGGAAAGGATGTACTTTCACTTCTGAGAGGCAGATAGGTAGAGTCAAAACAATTTATCCCAGTCTGTAATTGTGCTAATTAGAATATGGATTTTAGGTTTTGTGAGGACTGTTCTAGTTTTTGGATCACCTCTATTCCTAATGTAGCACAGAGGCATACACAAAAATCTCTCCCTCTTAGGGGGCCTGAACTATGATTTTTTAATCTCCCTAACACTCTGAAACTATTTATTCAGTTTCTCAGCCTCTTAGCAGCCACTTGAAAATCAGCAAATGACTCCAAAGGAAAAACAAAGCTGAAAGCTAGGCTTACCTCTCTGAACTTCCCTTGTCTCCTGGATTGTAGAGCTTTAGGTCTTTGCTCAGTAATTCTCAGATGCCTTCAGACAGATTTTTTCATTTAACCCTTTCTAGTTGTCATTGTCAGGAGTATTTGTCAGATACAAGCTAGTCTGCCATAGCCAGAAATGGAAATCCAAAACTGCTTGCTTTCCGTAGTCTTGAAGAATTGAACTTGACAGGTCTTGTTCTATAGTGAAAAGAAGAAACAAATTTCAGTTCTTCTGTTCATAAATAAACCTCCATTATAGAGAGTGAGCTTCTACTTCTTTGCATAGGATGTTAGAGGTATCACCTTTGCCTGCGAGGCAGCAAGGTATTATGGTTACAGGTATCACAGCTCTCATCGATACTTCACTCCTGATTTGTCCAGCCAAGAGGACTAGATCTAGCAGAAGCATGAATGAGTGTTCCCGCTCCATTCTCTGTCCTATCTGATAAGTAATATCTTGTTTTCAGTTACCTCACAATTTGGGAAACTGTCAGATAAAACAATCCTTTAATCCCAACTAACGTTAAGTAGTTAATATTGATCTAAGAAAGATAGTTGCTATTAACTTATATATTTAATATTGACTTTACAAAATGTGATACAATGAAGAGAAACATAAAAATTTCCATCATTTTATATCATTACTTAGTCTATTGAACTATTTTATGCTGCCTTGAAATTTGTTGAAATCCAAAGTGCTAATTCAAGAATGTAAAGGTCATTGATTTCAATTTACTTTTATCTACATATAAATATAAAGTAAAGGGAATATTTCAGACAATTAGTTGTATAATTGAATCCTACTAACATTTGATTTTAAAATATTCTGATGCAATGATTTCAAAGAAGAGAACTTTGCACAGAATTTGGGAGTTGGAAAGGATCTTAGGTGTCTTTGTAGTCCAACTCCTTTCTGAAACATGAATCCCTTCCTGCAAACATAATTGTCTGAAAACATTTTACGTTGTGTATGAAGACATAGATTCAACTTAACACTAATGAGAAGAAATAAGCAAGAACAAAAGAAAGAAAATCTGTAATTGAACTCTCCCGTTCCTTTCCTCTTTCCTAGATCTATTGAGATGTTTCCAAGTGCCAGCCACCCAGGCACTGAACTGCCCTTCAAGGCACTCACAGTCCAGTAGCAGATACTCACCTATAAACAAAGCATTATGAGAACACCATGCAGGGGGTCCAGAAGAATTAATAATTAATTTTGCCTGGAGAAGTCAGAAAGGAATTTGAGTTGGGTTTAGCCAATGAAAAGAGACAGAAAGGTAGTTTAGGGAGAGCACCTACTGTTTTATAGAATTATTTATGGCACACTTGGGAAGCAGAAGTTCAGGCAATAACAGGAAATAGGGCTAGAGATATAACATGGGGATAGATTTTGAAAGTCCTGATATGCCATGCAAAGGAATTTGAACATTATCCAAACACAAAACTTCTAAATATCCTAAAGCAAAAGAGCAACATAATACATTTTGGTGTTTAGGAACACGATCTTGCCAGAATTTTAGATTGGAGACATGGGGACATACTGGTGGATAGGGAATTGATACATTTGTCCAGATGAGAGACAAAGATGTCTTGAGCAGTGATTTACAGTTATCTTTATACATCTGTCTTCCTCATTCATATACACAGAAAGGTCTGAGTTAAAGACATACGCTCAAGAGGCTTTCGTAGTCGAGTGGCTGTGGAACTGAAGGAGAAGAAAACACTTTTGGACTAAGAAGAATGGGTAGATGGTGATGCCCTTAACTTGGATAAGAAACATATAAGGAGGAACTACAAGAGGGGAATGTTGAGTTTGGTCAGCTTCCAGTTGACTTTTCAGTGTGACATTCTGAGGAAAGTTTGATATGATGGACTCTATAGAATGGCTTATCAATACTTTCTTTCTCTTGAGATCTCCCTTCTCATCCACATACTTCAAGATTTTCCTTGCCTTTACATGATTTCCATACCTTGCCCACCCACAATGTCCACCCAGAGTTGTTGATCCAGGGAGAAGCAACAGACTCTTAATGATATTTTTGTTCTTGGGATAAAATTGCTTCTTTATTTCTTCTCTGTCACTTATATTGTTAGCATCAATTTATACTTTTGTGACCAATTTCAGTAGCTGTATTGGCTAAAATAGTGTTTGGCTACATGTATCAGTAAACCAATTACAATGACTTCTGCAAACATAGAATTATTTTATCTCACAATACAAGAAATCCAGAGGTAGGCAGTCAAGGACCAGTATGGTTTTCAAGGAAATCATTAAGGATCTAGACCATTTCTAGATTCCTCTTCTACCATCTGTAGCAACACCTTTCATTCTCAGGGTCTAAAGACAGCGATTTTATCTCCAGGTATTACATCTATGTTCAGGCAATAAATAAGAAAGGGCAAAAGGCATGAGTATGCTAAGTTGTCCATTTTTAGCACTAAAAAATAGCTTTCCCAGAAGTTCAACCCAAGAAATTTTTTATATCTAGTTGCCCAGAATTATGACACTTGAACTCGCCTAAATGCAAGGAGGCCTGGGAGATTTAGTTATTTGTTGGGTATGTTGCTGTCAAAAATAAATTGTGACCTGTGAGTAAGAAAGAATATATGTTGAGACATACAACTAGCTGAGTCTGCCAGCCACGTTTTCCTTTTTTTTAAAAAATTTTATTGACGTATAGTTGATTTACAATGTTGTGTTAATTTCTGCTGTACAGCAAAGTAGCTCTGTTATACATATATATTCTTTTTCATATTCTTTCCCATTATGGTTTATCACAGGATGTTGAATATAGTTCCCTGTGCTATACAGTAAGACCTTGTTGTTTACCCACACATTTTCCTTTTAAGTATAAAAAGTAGAATGTTTTCTTACAGATCATAGTTTCTACTGATATTTTTGATATAGTGTCTTCCCTCAGTATCCACAAGGGATTGGTTCCAGGACCCTTGCAGATACCAAAATCCATAGATGTTCAAGTCCCTTATATAAAATGGCATAGTATTTACATATAACCTACTTACATCCTCCTGTATACCTTATATCATCTCTAGATTATGAATAATACCTAATACAATGTAAACAGTTATTAAAAAAAACAATGTAAATAGTTGCTGGTATGCAACAAATTCAAGTTTTGCTTTTTGAAACTCTGGAATTTTTTTTTTTTTTGGATTTTTGATCTGTCATTGTTTGAACCCACGGGTGCAGAGCCTGCGAATACACAGGGCTGGCTGTACCAGCACACTAAAGATAGAGGGAAAAAAGGCAGGGGGATCCTAATGGGGGAGGGTCACCTGAGAATAAGAGTCTAACTTTTCTCCAGGTGCAAGCAAATTTCTAATATGTTCTTTTTTCCCCTTCTAGCTGCTCCCTTTCATAGAGTAAAAGAAGTGCTTATGGTTCCAAGATAATACTGATCCAGAAAGGCTAGACTTGAGGAGAATAGAGCAGCCTGGATTAGTATTATTGGAGCAAACAGAAGTAGGCTAGGGACTTCCCTGGTGGTCCAGCGGTTAAGACTCCATGCACCCAATGCAGGGGTCCTGGGTTTGATCCCTGGTCAGAGAACTAGATACCACGTGCAACAATTAAGACCTGGTGCAGTCAAATAAATAAATAAATATTTTTAAGAAAGAAAAAGAAGTAGGCTAAATTTTACCTATTAACTCATTAGAGAAAAAATGGAGGATACTTGACGCTAGCAAGGACAATCAAAGTGCCCCAGGCCAACAATCCATTTTGATTCTTAATTCCAAAAATGTTCCCAATTCTTCACCAATCCCTTTGCAATATGACTTTGCAGCTACTACCATCAAGAGATGTGTCGGTCATGCCAATTTCCCTATTTGGGAATATGGGCCGGTCTTGGGACTTGCTTCAGTCAAGGGAATACTGTGGCTGTGTGTCAGTTCCAAGCTCAGGTCTCAAAAGACTTTGTGCACTTTCACTTTCTCTCTTTGAACCCTGGAGACCATGTAATCAAGTCTGAGCTAGATTGATGGATGACAAAAAATGCAAGACCCAATGATTGTTGTTATCCCAGACCATAACAAATTAACCATCAGACATTTGAGAGAAGCCATCATAGACAAGGCAGGCCCCAATTAAGCTTCCAGCTGTCGTAATAAATCCAGTTACTTTCAGCCAAGCTTGACCCAATTCAGATCTGTACAGTTGTGAGCAATAAAATAATGGCTATGGTTTGAAGCCACTAAAACTTTTAGGATGGTTTGGTACACAACAATAAATAATTGACATATTGACAACTGGGATTTCCTAAAATGAATAGCCTTCCACGGGTTTACACTTATATATTATTTATATTGTAAGTAAATTGTTTTAGTCATATCTGAATGGGACTAGTCTCAAGTGAATGAAAATTTAATTTGGAGGATAGAAAAGAGGAAATATTCAGGCAGGTCACTAGGTCACTTTCTGGAAGAACTGTGAGATTTTGGAACTATAGAGGGAAGCATGATATTATTAGTGGCCTCCAAGGCAGGGAAGGGCTGAAGGAAAATGAGATGGCTCTGGGAGAAACTACCCAAGAGTCATAGTAAGAATTAGAAAATTAGTCTTCTACTGAGCACCTATTCTCCGTCAGGCACTATACTAAATGTTGAACACTCATTGTGATTTGATTTCAACCTAATCACAATCTTTAAAGTTGTCAAAATGAAGGCTTAGATAAGTTATCTTACTTGGCCAAGGTCGTGAAGCGGGGGTTTCCAGAGCCAGAGTCTGTTCGGCCTCTAAACAGTGGGCTCTGCCTTTTATCTTGTTTTTGTGCCTAGGATTCTGGTAGTAGTTGCAGTGCAGTTGAAGGTCTTGTTTGCACTCTGACCATAGATGATAAATATTTGAGTTGCTATGTCAGGACTTTTTGCTACACTGTCAACCTCAGTTTGCAAGAGTTCATCCTAGTATCCCCAGCACAGGCTGCTTTTAAGTCCAGGTCTTAATTCCTCCACTACCCCTCACTTTGATAGATGGAGAAGATAAAGGAAGGGAAAAAAATAAGAGAGTTGCTTCTGACACTTCTCAGCAAGATTATTAGCATAACACACAGAGGTACCCATACACACACACATTCTATACATACACTGTGAGATTACTTGATTTTGCTGCATATGTTCTTTTCCCAAAATAATCAAGCAAATTTTGGTAATCTTCGCTCCTGGTAAAGATGCTATGGTGGATGATGTATATGCTGCTTTGGGATGACATATGTTGAACCTCAGTTTCCTCATCTGTAAAATGGGAATGATAATATTTACCTGACAGGAGATGTTTTCTCTATCTCAGTTTGACCACTTACTTAATCAGTCAAACCAAAATCCAGATGTGAGTTTTGATTCCTTGTCCTCCTCCTCCATCCACATCCCAGCCTCTAGTGAGTCTCATTAACTTTACCTCCAAAAAGCATGCTGAATCCAATCATTTTGCACCATGTCCAGTACTACTGTTCTTGTACAAGGTGCCATCTTTCCTGGCTCAAGCTACTGCAATATTTCCTTAAACATTCTGCTTCCACTTACCCGCCCTCCACTCCCCCCACAACCATTCTCTGCACTGAGGCAAATAATACTTTTAAAACAAAAGTCAGATGATGTTGTTCTCCTGTGCTATAGACTGAACATGTGTGTCCCTCCAAAATTCATATGTTGACACTTAAGGCCCAATGTTTGGAGATGGAGCCTTTGGAAGGTGCTTAGATCAGAAGGTTGGAACTCTCATAAATGAGATTAGTGCTCTTATAAGAGACCCCCACAGAGCTCCCTTGCCCCTTCCACTATGTGAGGATACAGCAAGAAGATGGCTATCTGAGAACCAGGAAACAAGCACTCAACAGACATGGAGTCTGCTGATGCCTTGATCTTGGACTTCCAACTTCAGAACTGTGTGAAACAAATTTCTGTTATTTATAACCCACTCAGTCTATGGTATTTTGTTATAGCAGCCCAAACAGACTAAGACATTCTGTTTTAAACCCTCCAATGCCTTTCTATTTTTAAATCTAAAACTTACCTACTTTTTTGACCTCAATTTTGTACCACTCTCCCCTGTTGCCGCATTGGCTTTGGTTCTTGTTTCTCAAACATTCTAGGCACGTTTGTTCCTCACTTAGAGCCATCCTTTTGGCCATTTATTTTGCCTGGCCTCACGTGGTATACTCCTTCCCATTCATGTCAGAGCTTCAATGTCCCTCCTCAGTTTGCCCTCCATGGCCACTCAATCTACAGTAGCTCCCAGGTCACTTTCCACCACATCTTTTATCATTCCGTGATGTTTACTTGTTGCTGCATTTATTTACTTGTTTCATTAGAATGTAAGTTCCATGTGAGCAGAGACCATGCCTGGCATATTCACCAGTGACTAGGAAGTGCCTGGCATATAGTATGTCATCAAAGAATATTTGTTGAATCCATGTTCACTGTCTCTCCCCTACTTAGCACACTCCAGTGGATTTGAAATGCAGTTAGTATAAAATCCAAAGTCCTGGGGCTTCCCTGGTGGCACAGTGGTTAGGAATCCACCTGCCAGTGCAGTGGACACAGGTTTGAGCCCTGGTCCAGGAAGATCCCATGTGTTGCGGAGCAACTAAGCCCGTGTGCCACAACTACTGAGCCCACGTGCCACAACTACTGAAGCCTGGGCGCCTAGAGCCCCTGCTCCGCAACAAGAGAAGCCACTGCAATGAGAAGCCCGCGCACCACAATGAAGAGTAGCCCCCGCTCGCCGCAACTAGAGAAAGCCTGCGTGCAACAACGAAGACCCAAAGCAGCCAAAAATAAATAAATAAATTTATTAAAAAAAGAAAAAAAAATTCCAAAGTCCTTACCATGGCCAAAAAATCCATATATTTTCTGGTCTCTGCTTCCCTCTCCAATTTCTTCTTTGTAAACTTTTTCTTTTGTTCATTATGCTCCAGTCTCTCTGGCTTTCTTTCCTTCAAGTTCAAATCTGAACTCAAGCCCTATGCATAGGTCATTTCCTCCTTCCTGCTCCACTCCCCCCCATTGTTTTTTCCCAGGATCTGCCCATCTGGCTTTTTATCCTCAAGTTCAACCTTAAATGTCAGCTTTTGGAAAGCCGTTCTCTGACCACCTTATTTGATATTGCATCCCCAGCTTCACATCACATTACCCTGTTTCATTTTATTCATAGCATTTATGAGTCTCTGAGCTTATATTTTTCTTTATTTGATTATTGTTTATCTCCTAACACTAGAATGAAAGCTCCATGAAATTAGGGAATCCAGTTTGTCTTATTACCACTATATTCGTGTCATGAACAATACGACAACATCAATGTTCTACCAAAGATCCTCACCCTCTTTCTTTTGATTTGCTTTCAAGGGTTAGTGCCTACAGCTCTTTAGCCCTGATATTGATATTGGATTAACTATCATTCAATAGCCAGTCCTAATAAGCTGTTGACAGTCTGGTAGCTTGCTTTGTTTAGGAAAGAGAGGCAGATATTTCCTAGAAAAATCTCACCTGCTAAGAGCCACCTGGTTTTCCCAGAGCTAGGCAGGGTAGAATTGTACCATTCACTTTACCTGATAATCCAAGTCTAGCAGTTGTTACCTTTTGGGGTCTTGAACTCTCTTGAGACTCTGATAAACATAATGGACCCTGTTCTAAGAATAATGTAAAGTAGTACATACTACCAAATTTTGTATATCATTTTCAAGGATTCATAGAATTCCTGAAGCTCATTTATGGACCCTGGGTTAAGAGTCTCTGTTCTAGGCTCTACCTGCTCTGATACATGACTTCAGTGCTACATGCAAGGTGGTGGGCCCAGCACTCTTCCAGGGCCCGCCCAGTGAGAGAAGGCAACAGGACCAAGCTGGGAGGGAAAGATCTCTGTGATCAGGACTGAGGAGGTTAGACAGAAGAAAAGGAAGAGCAAGAGGAATGGGCGTGGAGAAGGGAGTGGAAAAGTTGAAGAAAAGCAAGGAGAATAGGGTAAGAGAATAGCTGAAAAAGAAAGATGAGAGTCCTTGGGCGGAGAAATAGATGCCATCTACTGCCCCAGGTCTTGTCTTTGGTTACTAACTCTGGTTCTGACACTCTTGAGAAGAGGTGAAGAGTTTTTCTACTTTTTCCCATAAAGTAGAAGAGTTACAGAAACCTAGAGGTCAATTCAAACGTAATCATAAAGATACACAGATGAGTATCTGCTTAGACGATGTAACACCATGTGGTAGTGAATTTATTTTTGTGACTATGCCAGGGGACCCATGCCTTTGCAACCATTTTGTTTTCTGGGGGAGAAACCGAGGTCTTTGTACATTCCTCTTGCACCCCAATCTTCGTCCCTTAGTGCAGATGAGACAACATGCTAGTGGGCTTGTAATGAAGCTTGAAAGGGAATACTCAGAGTAAACAAAATCCTGACGTAGCAGGGGCAAACGTGGTGAGATGACTTTGTAAACATTAGAATAAGGTCAGATTGAGCATTACTCTGCTAGTTGGCCAAATTTTGGTAACGACTCATGTCATGCCCTTAAAACATGATTCAGTGGACTTCAGTTATTATTCTGAAGAAATACAGTGTGATTATTCATCATTCATTCTTTCAATGCATATTTAGTACATACCTACTAGAATTAAAGCACTGCTGAGGTATGGAAGGTACAAAAAAGTACTACCCATCCCCTGCCACAACCCAGAAGGTATGGAAATTGCATGTGTAAGTTTCTCCTCCTACTTTTAGAAGTTTTTTTTTTTTTTTAATGCAAATAGAAGACTAATTTTTATTCTGTTTCACCTACGGCAGTGTCTCCTCTTCCTTGATCCTCTGTAAAGTATTAAAAATAAGAGAGTTTTTAAATACATATTTTGTCAATAATTTAACTTCTAGGAACCTTGGTTTCTTCACCTACAAAATGGAGATGATAACTTTACAAGGATGTTCTTAAAATTAAGTGTCAAATTGTTAAAATTAAGTGGTAATGTATACACGGTGCCTGAAACGTAATCAGTACTCAACAAATTCTATCTATAGGTATAATTATTATTCTGTGAGTGCCACTGCATTCTTCTCACCCAAGCTTGAAAGCATTTTCTTTATTCTTCCCACTGACACAAAATCAATTATCGAGTTCGAGTGGCTCTTCCTTGAAAACGTTCCTCATAATTGTCCTCTCGTTTCCATTTCTTCTGCCACCTTCCTAATTTACCTTCCTTATTTCATCTTCTCAGATTTTGTGTTGGGCCACCAGATAGTTTTTCTTAAAACATGCTTTTTGGCTCCCCTGTTTCAAACAAACAAACTTTCCTCAGTGGCTCCCATTTTACACCGAATAAAGCACAAATGTTGCTGTTCAGAGTCCTCACGTTTATACTTTGCTAATCATTTCCATTGTGCCTGAAGAGAAACTCTGTATTTCTGTCAGATTCACTCACCATGTCTTCTAGATCCAACTCATCCTTCAGACCCACTTCGAAGTCTTCTTCTAATCACTCTAACCAAATCGTCCCCTTATCTCATCCTTTATAGGATGTCTAAGGCATAGCATCCCTTCTATAGCATTTAAAATATATTTCGGCAACACTACAGTGTTGGCAATACTATAAAAGTGTAGGTGTTGAGGCCAAATAGTTGTGGTGATTAAATTAATAAAGCACCTTGAATATATCTTATCCTTATAAAGCACTTAAATAGTCATTAATATTATTGTTGTACATTTCTTATTTCCCTACTGAAACGTTCCTAGATGACAATGGTCTTCTGGTACTGAGGGTATGTTTTCCAATACTTTACCTAGTAAACTTTTATTAGATTTTTAGTAATTCTAATTACTTGCTCACAAACGGATTTCTTATTGGTTCCGAGTTAACTTCTTCTCATGCTTTAAGACGTGATAACTTCATCGTTGTCAGGGATGTGCTAACTCACACTCACTGTGATTGATATGTGATTTGAGGATTATTAGTGTTGATTAAAAAAACCCAGTTAACAAGTCAGGATATGTAAGTGGATAGAACAGTTGTTTCGAGTAATATGACATCGTAATTGCAATTAACACTCCCTACTGCATGCCCTCATGCCAATGAGTACCAAATAGCTTAAGAATTGCTTTGAAATCCTGTCTCAAGTCCCTTATCTTGCCAGACTTATTTTTTGTAATGATTGGGAAGGAGGTTGGACTGAGAAAAAGAATAACATTTTATTTGAGGATCTCAAAGCATTTGGTGAGGCTACCTTCCATTTTGCAGATCGGGTACACTTATGTTTGCAGCAGTTCAATGCATTTCTTTTGGCTATACTGCCATCCAGGAAGAGGGCTATCCGCACAGTAGAATATTTTATATTCCAAAATACTGTTCTTGGCTTTTCCAAAATAATTCATCTGCTCTTTTATCTTGTGGCCACTGTGACTGTGTACCCAGTCAGAGTTCCTCTCTCATGTGCCTGATGGAAAGATGAGAGGCAAATTGATGGTCTACCTGGAGCGATAGTATTGAACTTCAGCTAAGACTTTCTTATTAGGTTTTTCCCCTGATTTTATTTTAATTAATTAATTTATTTTATAAATGTGGACCATTTTTAGAGTCTATTGAATTTGTTACAATATTGCTTCTGTTTTATATTTTGGTTTTTTGGCCGCAAGGCATGTGGGATCTTAGCTCCCCGACCAGGGATTGAACCCTTGCATTGGAAGGTGAAGTCTTAACCACTGGACCGCCAGGGAAGTCCCATCCCCTGATTTTATTTAATTATTATTTTTTTCATTCTTTCCTACTCATTTTCAATTTGAGTCAATTTGTTTGAATATGTATCCTTTTAAGCATCTTGAGTCTCTTTTCAGACAAGATGGGCACGTAACTAATTTTTACACTGTTCACACATGGGACCTTGGACAAGTTATTTAACCTTTCGAAGTTCCCTCTCTGTAAAATGGAACTAATAATCCATAATTCACAGAGATGTCTTGGGGATTAAATAAAATAACTCATGTAAATTACTTGGTGCATAGTAGGCATTCAATAAATGTCAGTTTGCTTCTTATCCCAATTAATAACGCTTATTAGACTATATTAAAAACTAGAACCAGACTGTGATAATGCATTTCTTTATTAAGTACTTAAGCCAAATAACTAATTTTCCCCAGGGGGAAGAGAGAGAGATGTTGAATTAGTTTCATTTGGTGAACTTATTTATTAATTTTTTTTTCAGCATTATTTAGTTTCATAATCCATAATTTAGTTTCCATGCAACCAAAATGTCACAGTTCAGTATTACTTTTAGCTCTCTTGTGATTGTTTTTTAAAATCTATTTTTTACATATGCCATTTATTAGAGATCATTATTAATTATACTAACAGCTCGACTGTTTCATAACAACTTCGTGCTGACAAACTTTCGCTCTCAACAGTTTCCCTGAGCTCTAACGATTCAAAAGGATCAAGTTTTAAATGGCAACGTTACAGCAAAAGAAAAACCCGGGTTGAGGGAGCGACCCACACCGTCCTTGTTCTTTCGTGTTAATTTTATACATTTGCTTTTAAGTGGAGCCACATTTTTCTCAAGGACAGAACCCAAGTGAGGCAGGCAGGAAAAGTGGGAACTGGCTAACCGAGCTGGCGCTTCGGTATCATTGCACCTTTAAGGACTGGAGGCTTGGTAGTAGCTCGGCTTCCTTCCCGGCCCACCTCTGAACTCTGATTGACAGGGCGCCGGGCGAGGAGGAGCCGAAGGAGGCCGAGGAGGAGGTGCAGGGAGGAAAGCAGCGGGAGGAGGGGCCCGTCTTTTCTCCGATGGCCAATCAGGGAAGGGGGGCGGGGCTCCGGGTGCCCTCCTCCCTCCTTCCCTTCCCCGCCTCCCGGCTTCCCCGCCCCCTCCTCCCTTTCCTCTGCCCCCTCCCCTCTCCTCCTTCTCGTCCTCCTCCTCCTTCTCCTCCTCCTCCTCCTCTCAGGCTGTGGTTTTTCTGTATATGTTTCTGGAGTCCTGAGCCTGAGCTAAACAAAAGCAGGAGGCTGACGGGGCTGCTGGAGTTTGCAGAGACACGGTGGAGGAGAGAGCCTGTGCTCTGCCTTGCCGCCGCGGCTGGGGGAGATCTGGCTTTTGCAACAGCCCACCCCCTTTGAGATCACTCTGGCCCGGAGTGGGGGTGGGGGGCAGCGGGGGGTGGGGGGGAAAGTTTGCATTGCAATCCCCCTGCCTTCCTCTCCTTTCTCCCGATCAATGCATATTTGCAAAAGGATTAAGCCACAGATATAAGCGCCGGGAGCCCATTTCTGCCTTGCAAAGGATATCGGACTGAAAAACCAAAAGCCAGCTCTGATTTCTTTTCGTCAAGTGGGAAGGTGGTTTATTTTTCTTGCTTTTTGGAGTCAACACCCTTCCCCACCAGCCCTTATCCCCACCCTCACCCCGCAACCCCTTCACGCCCCCCTCCCCCTCCCCACTCCCCATCCTCCCACCATCCTCTAAAGAGGCAAAGGGATTTTTTTTTTTTTTTTCTTTTGGTCTTCTTTTTTCCCCCCTTCCCTGTTTATCCTGAAAAGGATTTGAAGACAGCTTGAAGGATAAAAAGCCTTGGTGCTTCCCAGGAGCCGAGCCGAGGAGCAGAAGAGGAAGAGCCGGGGGCTGCCGTTGCCTTTGGAGATGGACGAGCAGCCCAGGCTGATGCATTCCCATGCTGGGGTCGGGATGGCCGGACACCCCGGCCTGTCCCAGCACTTGCAGGATGGGGCCGGAGGGACCGAGGGGGAGGGCGGGAGGAAGCAGGACATTGGAGACATTTTACAGCAAATTATGACCATCACAGACCAGAGTTTGGATGAGGCGCAGGCCAGGTGAGATGGTGGCTTTTCTTTTCCTTTCTTGGGGTTTTTTGTTTTTCTCCCTCTCGCTGGGGGAAACAATGGGAACCGAATCACCACAGCGTTTTCTTTTTAAATGTTATTTCTTTGCCCATTTTGACGAGCAACTATATGGCGGAGGAGTAAAATTTGAAGGAGCGTTGTTATCGAAAGTGTAATCTCCCATGCCGTGATATGGCTGTGTATATGTATATTTTCATATATATATATATATATATATAGTGTGTGTGTGAGTGTGTGTGAATATAGAGGTCTTCATATATATCCAGACAAACACTCAGGCACGCCGAAAATATTGCCAACTGATCCAAAAGCGGCCCTCGGCACTTTTTACTGCTTTAAAAAAGTATCAGAGAGAGTAGAATTGTCAAGTTTTGAACAGCATTACATGACTTCTTGTTGAAGGACTCCGTAACATTACAAAATAAAATGTCCCATGAACACTTTATTTGCAAATTTAGTTGACCGCTTCCCTGAATTAGAGACTTTGGATTTTCTTTCTGGACTACTCCAAAATTAATTTTTATCTTTTCCCCTTTATCTCCCTATTAAAAAAAAAAAAAAAAAAAAGCAAGGTAATTCTTTGTCAGTAGTTGTCAGCTATCCAGAAAATATTTTGCATTTATTTAATTCTGTTTCAAGAAAAGCTGATGTAAAGAAAGAAAGAGATACTTTTGCTTTCAAACATATTTGGTAGGTTTAAGAGGCTCAGATATGTAGTGTAACTTTATTGTCTCTTATTTTGAGTGGGTTTACTAACCTTCCGTAGTACAGAATGTATGGTCCTTTAAAAAGGGGTGGGGGGGGGAAATCAAGAATGCTCTTTTTCCCATGCTTCTTTCAGGACCACTTAGATGCTACTAAAATAGAAATGAAGGCAAGGGTGTATTTTATGTATTTCAATCCTATAGGATAGGAAGATCTTCATTAAGGAAGCATAATAAAGAAGCTGTGTAGCTTCTCAACTTAATCCACTACCAGGTATATAATTCTCCACTCTAGGATTTTACAGTGAATTCTCTTTTCAAAATAAAACATAAACTAAATAGCAACCCACCAACTGCTTGCCCAAGGCCGATCTCGAAAGGAAGAATTTAAAAAATCTAATGACCACATATGTCTTTACAATTACCCAGCTTTGTTGAATCTCAGAAGCAGTTGGGTTTTTTAATCATATATACACAATTCCTGTACCTCACAAGACTTAGTTATATGGAGAAGACATCATTATATGTATTTTTGTCTAAGGGAAATAGGAATTTGAGTTTAGAAAATGGGAAGGAGCAGTTAAAAACATGGATGTTATGAATTACACTCTTATTTTAGCTGTAAGCACATGCAACATGTAAACTCAAAAGTCCTGAGGTTTATGGGTGCTTGAAAACTTGGGAAGTTTCAAAGACTGGAACTATGCTAAATTTTTTTTAAATAGGGGAAAGTTTTCAAAAATTAATCTGTGCCCTTTTTGAATTTTATTATCCAGAGAAAAGCTAATAGGTAGAGTAAGAGGAAGATTTCCCGCTGGCAGTCTCTTTTTGAATTGGAACAGATTTCTCCATTACATTGTTCCAGAAAAATAAACTCAGACATACCAATAAACTGCTTTAATAACAAGTTTGTGCAGCTGAAGGGGCCGGTAAGGCTGGAAACTCACCACTTTTCTGATATTTAGTCCCACTCCTTTTTGTACAACTGAGGACAGCCGTGGCTTGGCGGGTTCCTCCTTTTAATGGCCTAGATGTTGAGAGATCAGACACAATTTTGGGATAGTGACATTTTCTGTTCTCTCTCTATAACCCCATTGATGTGCTGTGGCAATGCAATATTTCTGCAAAGCCGTGTGGAATTTTTTGTTGTTATTTGTTTTTGCATTTGGGCCTTTATATAAGAATACAATTAATGAAAACTCTTTTAAAAGGCCCAGAAAGAAGTCTTTGATACATTGAAGTTTTTTTCACCTTTTTTTCTCATCCTGCAAGAGAACTAAATCGCCAGTAAGCTTTTCTTTTTGGTTAAACAATGTAACTGAGCAAATACTTTAATCGGGTGTTTCCTTTCCCTAGTCAGATCTTCATCATGTACATTTATTATTTACATAGGGAACCATTCCTATTTTAGACACAATGTGTATGTTTATTTTGATACTTTTGAATTTTGAGTTTATGACTCCTCTGATGTACAGTATATAGAGCATGGTTCATGGTTTCTGTTCATGAGGATGTGTCTATTTTTTAACTTTGAAAGGGATTTAAAAAGAACTGCATGTGTCTTGAGTGCCAGAGGTTCCCATTTATCTTTACACATTCATTTTAGTTAGTCAACAGAATTCCCTTAACTAATAGCTGATATGATCAGTATTTTGTTTCCAAAACAATATCCTTCTGCTAAGTGCTTCCAGAGTAAAATAAAGGGAAAGGTATTGTTTTGGTCTTCAAGTGCATTCTGAATACAAACACACAGAAGAACCAGGTAAATCACTAATCTAAAAGGCAGAATTGTATTTATTTTTTCCCCAATGGGTGCAAGGTCCTAATTGTAAATAATTGAATTTCAACACCTGCAAATAAGCAGTGTGTGCACAAGCGACATAATGTGAACACAGAGAAATGAATTTATTCCCCATATGGGTATGTTTGCCCCCTGGCAATGCATTTCCATACTCTTTAACTTGGGGACTGAAATTTTATAAATTGACAGTTCTACTCAGAAGACCTTTCAAGCATCTTGTGTTTATGAGAATACAGGGGCATCTGCGGAATGAATTCGAACACATGGATGAATTAAATTTGAAAACACACACGGACCGAGAAGCAGACAGCTCCTAGGCTGTGGTGATTGCATAGATTATACAAAACTGTTAACCCATGCATTTGACTCTGCCGTGTGTATTCATTGCCCTGGATAGGATTATTGGTTTAAGACTTCCACTTGGATTAAACTACTTATTTAAAAAACAAACAAACAAACAAGCCCAAAACTCTTCCTAAATGGGCGTAATTGAGATTAGTTCTGTTCTGTAGTTAAATCCCTGCTCTCTCCCTGCTAATTAACATTATTTCTTTTTCTATGGCGGGACTCTGTATATTAAGTCATAAAGCAATTGAAGCATGCCGCAGAGTTATGCTTGGTCTATAATTTTGGCTAAATGTTCAAATTTTCTTCCCCCTGTGCATTATGAGCAGCTTGATCTCTTAGAGTCCACCTAAGCTATTCTGTTGTTTCTTTCTTGCAGAAAACATGCTTTAAACTGCCACAGAATGAAGCCTGCCTTGTTTAATGTGTTGTGTGAAATCAAAGAAAAAACAGGTAGGAATGAGATTCCAACATTTAAGCATTTTCTTTGGCCAATTGACCACTTAACCGGCAATCAGGAACTCATTATTTAAATATTAAAATTTCAGAATAGAAGTACTCTCAAGATTGATCGCATATTCCAATAGGAAGTCCTAGTAGCCCTGCTTCCTGTAAAAGAAAGCACCAAGTTTCTTTGACAGTTATTACCAGGCATTACTGGTTTATTTGCCTTAACTCTCTTCCCGGCCTCTTTGAAATTGAGGCTGAGATAGAGGTTATGAAGGGAAATTTATAGAATGATGTGCCTTTGGGGGAAAAATATGAAAGTAAAAGTCCGTTTCCTGAAGGAATATATTTTGGTCCATCTTTAAAACACTTAATTTTTTTGGAGTTGGGCACCGGGGTGCTTAAGTGTTTAAAGTTTCCTTTTCTTTTTTTCTTGTAATTACACGAAGCAGCAAACTAGAGGTTCTCGACAGAGTGTTGTCAAATATCTTTGTGGAAAGCATCATACAACATCAGGTTATCGGTATTTGAGTGCCCTGTGATTTTATAGCTGGGAGGATCACTGGGTTTAGGAGAATAGAATGCCACAAGCTCACTCATTCTGTTGTTTTTCTACTTTCTAGACCTCATATCATAGACTAACACACTTATAACACATCCCAGGAGGACATTTAAAATTTAAAGCAACAATTAAAAAATAGCAGTCATCAATCAGAGGTGTTCTTAAACAACAGATGCTCTGGGAAGGACATTTAGCAACATCCTCTTGTTTGTTTATTTTAATCCTTAATTTTCCAAGGTGGGTGAGTCTCTCCCTTGTAAAAAGAAAAGAGTTGAGAAGGCAGTCTGAAACCAGGGCATAAAGATGAGGAACGAGGGGTGGTTATATAAAGCGGGAGCTTCTGCTGGCCTCTTGACTCGCTCGCTCGCTGTAGAGCAGTGCAAAGTACCTGACATCCTATTTATTTATTTATTTTTTACAACAAGGAGTGTAACAGTCAATAATTCATATCTAAACCATATAAGCAAGGGCATGACATGAATGAAAGTGACAATGAATATGATTGCATGCCCGGCTGATATACATTGATAGTTACACATAAAAAAAGGAAGGGGTGGGGGAGTGAGGGCACACAGGGTGGCTTTCTTTTTGAGCCCTCTCTGTTTCTCTTTTAAAAAAGAAATAGTTTCAAGATGTGACCATTGATCAAATATGTAATTACTCGGGTCTTGAAATGTATGGAAAATTAGTAAGCAGCTCCTTTGTTGAATGTTATTTGTGTTGTGCATGATATCCCAGACAAAGCACCTGAGCAGTGATGTTTAGATCTTTAAGTCTTCCAGGTTGCCTTGCCAAAGCCTAACCTTATTGCAAAGCTGTGAATTGCATTATTTTAGCTGTGAGACACCTTTTAAGAAATGTATGGATTGTGCATACAAATATAAAAAGGGCTTTTTCAGTTTGTCACACTTTCTAGTTTTTTGTTTTTTTTTCTTTTTTCCTATTAGCCCGGATCAGAAAACCTAAGTGTGTATATATTTCTTTCTCTTCTTTCATTTTTTTCTTCCTTCTCATTTTCTTTTTTCTCTGTTGCTTATTTACTTGGAATACTTGGTTTGTTGAAATTTGTTACTAATCAGGTATGCGTTTCTGCTGATTTTGCTTCATAAAATGTAGAATCAAGCTATAAAGGCATATTTGATAATCCAGGCCAAAGAGACTCTATTTTAAAGACACTTTATCAGACTTTTATTGAAAGGAAGCCCATCAGGGCACTTAAATGTATATTGTGGCCAAAGTGTTTAATTCTAGTCTTCTAATTAAAACCTACTGAGGCAGTAGATCAAAGTGGGTGGGTGTGAATAGAGATCTGGTTCTGGTGTGGGTTCAAGAGTTTGCTCCTTACATGAATATTGCCTAAACTATGGTGATAGGAAGGTCAAAATAATACTCTAAAGGTATAATTGTTGGATTATGTATTTTGTTTTTAAGATTTTCTGTTATTGAATGACGTTAACATTTGGAGATTTTAAAAAATCTAAATCACGGTTTTGTATGTTGTCTCTCAATATATTTAAAAAATAGTTTATTGAGTACTGTAAATTGAAAATGATAAGGATCATTGGCTCCGTGTTAAGAGGGAAATAAACACACACACACACACACACACACACACACACACACACACACACAGGGTTTTGGATTAAGAGGGCACCCATGGGTGAAAGTAAAAAAAATAAAAGAAAAAGAGAAAAAAGAGAAAGAAAGAAAGGCCTTTCTCCTTCTTATTCCTCAACTTGTGTATTGGAAGGATTAAGGGGAAGGAAGAAACCTCTCCTGGAATGTTGAGTGTTCGGTGTTATAGGTAGGAGACAACTGCAGTGTGTTGAAAAGGACTCTGATTCTAAAGCACGATTACTTACTCAAGATCGGCCTCACCCTCTTTCTACGAGCCCGCAAATCTTACATACGGTTGACGTGTCTGAGACACATAGTGTCTGTAAAGTTGTAGGAGCTCTTTTTTTTTTTCCCCTCTTGATACAGAGCTAGTGAAAAAATCACTTGGATAATCAGTTCACATACATTCCTTCATTGTTTTGGGACTTTTCCTATTGTTACTTTCAAGCCCCTCACATTGAGTGAGTAATTTTGAGCTTCCGTCTCAAGCATTGTGGACGTTACTTGATTTAGGGTGGGCTCTGTTTGTTTGTTTGTATTCTCACACGGAGCTCACTCAGGGGGCTTACCTAGGTCTTTACAAGGAAGGCAGGACCCTGAGAGGAAGCGTGGTGATTGCATTCCTTGGCTGCTTTTGCTTTTTTGATTTTGTGAAGGACTTGCATTGGAAAACTCAGAAATTAGTAGGGAAACTAGCTAAGATTGTCTTACCAACCTTTTGGAACTTTAAAGAAACACACACGCATAACACCCAAAGTAGGCAGCACCGTCTAGATTACAGTTGATTGATAGGTATTTAGTCAGAAATTACTGTGGGGATATTCAGGAAAAAAAAAAAAGAGAACCCTAGTGTCTTCTTGTTGAGAATGTAGGTAAGTTTTTATTTTGATACCTTTTTGCTTTCTTTAATAAACGCTAAGAACAAGGAATGCCTGCAAAATTCTCAGGCAGTGGATCTCAACAGCAAGAAAGCCCTGTCAAGACCTCCAGCAAATGTATTTCAGAAGTGGCTTTTATCTGCTTGTTCCTTCTGGGAACATAGAGATTTCATAGAGAGTTTTGGACCATTTAATATCTCATTTTCTTTTGTTTCTTAAGAACCATTCCCTGTCTTCTGACATATTAGCAATAGGCTGGGTTTTGCATATGTGTAGAGGTAGTGGTAGTGGGGTTGATGGGATGGAAGAGAAGGAGAAGAAAAATTCAAACATACTGCATTTCTTAAAAAGACCTTAACTATATTTTTAAATGTTTCTTGATTTTTAAAAATTTCTGTGTCAAAAATCATGCAGGTTTAAAAATGAGGAAAACACACAAAAAATATTGGGTGACATTTATAAGAAGACTATTTATAGATAGTAACGAATAGCTGTAATTGTTGTGAATAGTTTTTAATTTTAGAACATAATAGCTATATATGGCACTTTTCAGCCAATTTTCCTCTGCGTATTATCTACAGTGAAGTTATCAAATCACTGAAGGAGGTTAAAAAAATTATTTTTTGCTTTCTTAACGCGCCTTTGTTCTCTCTCTTTTCTTTTTTCTCTGGGTTCAATTAACACCCCCATCACAGACTGTAGTTTTTTTTCCCCGAAGTCTACTACTGTATTTCACCTTTTTTCACCCTCCCTTATTATTTTCGCCTGCCACTTCTTTTTAGTATAGCAATTACATTATGGGATTCCTAATCTTCGTCTTTTTATAGCATTAGAGAATAATTTGTGTGTGTGTGCACACACGTGTGTACATGTGTATGTGTGTGTGTGTTTGTATATGTAGGTGGAGGGGACACCGTGGAAGGAAGCTATATATTTCAGGGAAATAATTCTGATGGGATTAGGCCTTGAACAGAGAACAGGAGTGGAGTGAAATAACTTCAGACAATTTAGAGCTGCCTCTGATCAGATTCCTTTTGGGGTTGACGTGGCAGGAGTGACTTTTCATAGAAGTTCATCTCTAGCAGGCAAATGCAAAAACTTTTTCTTGCTGATGAGGGAATTCAAGTATTTGGTCTTCTTTTTTTTTTTTTTTGTGGCAGGGACAGAGAGAGAGAAGGGGAGCAAATGAAGGGAAGTTACTTGATTCAGTTTTACTTGAACCTCTGTTTCAGGTACAGCGATGTGCTAGGCAGAAGTCAGGTGATTAGACCCTGTACTATTTATTATAATCTGGTTAGAAGCGATAGACCTACAATAATACGGCTCCGTGGCAGACACAATATGAGCTTATGATGAGAAGCGCCCCTTCTCTTCAGTCGATTTTGTGTCATCCACTTTTAGAAGTGGATTTGGACCAATTCTGGCACCTGAGAGGTGGAGCGGAGGATGCAAAGAACAGCTTGGTCAGACCTACCAGAGTGAGGTCTTTGGAAATTTGGTGTCATTTCTTCTAACAATAGGATGTCTGTGAGGATTGGGAATGAAAAAGATTTAAGTGAAACTGAGGAAGCTGGAAGAGGATTTATGAGTGGGGAAACGCAGGGGAAACTTGTGACTTAGGCCCTGTGGGGTGATGCGAGCTGGAAGGAGCGAGGGTGTGGGTCCCCAGGTGGGTGGCAGGCTGCAGTCTGGGTGGAGGCGGGCATTGCCTGCTGGTGCATCTAGCTCACTGCTGGTGCCAAGCCTCTCTCACATGCCTCTCTTCACGTGCTTCTCCGTTCTGCTGACGTCCATAAACTTTTGCTTGTTGTTGGCAAAATTACAGAATTTACCCCCAAGCAAGCAACCAATCCCAAACCCAGATATCGAACATATTTAAATAAGAAAGCATTTTAATTTTAATTTAAAGCCTAACCCTGGCTTCTCTTGAGGCGTAGTTGACATGCATGCCTTAGGAAAACTTAGCATTGGTTAACCTAACTTTGGTTTCAAACCTTTGTTAGATGGATGCTGTTATGGTTGGAACTTGGTGTAGTGATTCTAAAGCATACTTTTTACCTTTTCTTTTCATTAAAAAATGTGCCCAAAATGTCACATGGTTGAGGCAGTGTCCTAGGTGCAGCTCCCAAAGACGGCTCTTACTCATTTTCGTATGCCCCTCGGAGCACTCTGTCCGTTTGCATGGCCATGTTAGCCTGGGTTAGAGGAATATAATAATTCTGGCTCCACTCCTGCCCCCTACCTGAGATGGTGTGGTGAGGGTTAAGGAATGTAGTAACTGATAAATAAAATCAGCAGAGAATTAATGAGTTGTTTGCAAAGTGCTTTAAGCTCCCTGAGTGATATAGATAAGAGATGCTGTATTTTCTAGAGTAAATTATATCAAGACTCCTATTCTATTCCATTTCATAGTTTGTCATTGTGTTAACTTTTTCTACAAATATATAATTAATTAGTGAGGTAGTCAGTATGTCTCATAAGGAGAGTTTTCTGGTTGAATCTTTTGCCTCATCTACATCTTAGTGATACCACTTCTCAGAACTTGGCAGAGTGATTTCCAGAATTTAAAAAAAAAAAAAAAAAATGTGGGTATAGACTGTCATAGGATTATAAAACCTATCTCCCTTCATGGCAAAATAAGGTCAGTAGTGACTTCCCGGAACGTCTTCTTACCTCTGATGGCTCTGTTTCAATCTCTCAATTATTGGTGGAAATCAAGATTGCAACGGGTGGAAAAATTCATCCTTTTTGGTTTAGGTCACGGTTTCAACTATATCTCCCATTGTCATTCTGTCAGTAAATGGAAACTGGGGTGGGTCCCTCATACCTGTACTAGTTCTGGACCTACCACTAAGTAGTTATAAGATGACAGGCAGATAGCTTAAATACTTTTAGGAGAAACTATAACAGTAGTGGTTAAAGATTTGGTGTCTGAAGCTGGACCACCTGGGTTTGTATCCCGATCTCCTATTTTTCAGCTGTGTGACCTAATTAAATTTACTAAACTTCTCTGTGCCTCGTTTTTTCACCTGTAAAATAAAGGTAATAATGGTACCTATTTTAGAGGGCTGTTGTGAGGATTAAATGAGGCAATACATGTAAATTACAGTGCCTGGCATAGAGTAAACAGTCCATAACTGTTAGCTTTTATTATTTCTGGCCCTGTTTTCTTATATGAAAAAGAGAGGCTTGCACCAGATGGTCCCAAAAGACCAAGCCAATTCCAAGACTCTGTGATTCTATGCTGAAAAAGGAAAAATAGTGCTGAATTTAAGATTTGTTTTCTTATGTTTCTCTTGCCATTCTCTTAAAGTGAGAATGAGTTATATCTGGCCAAAAGGCTGGTCGAGGTTGGAAGAAGAGGGGAAAAAAAGAATGGGTAAGAGGAAAGACAGAGGTTTTTAATTATCTACAAACCGGACAACAACCACCTGAAAAGCTAGAATGGCATTTTTAGTGATGGTGTTTTCTTAGCATCAGCAACTGGAGATATTATGTAATCATAGTTAAAAATATTTTCCCTTTGAAAACACATAGGCCCATCCATTCACCTCAAAGTTTCAAAGCAGGAAGAGTAACATAAAGTGAGTTTAGGGCAACCTGACCTCTTCCTGTCTTCTTCATATGTTGTTCCTTTAGGGAAAATGTTATATCAGTCATAATAACAACCTTGATACTAGTAGATTTTTTTTTTCTTTTTTTAACAGCTTTCTTGAGATATATTTGATATACCATGAAATTCACCCATTTAAAGTATACAGTTCAGTGGTTTTAGTGTATTCACAAAACTGTGCAACCATCACCACAACCTGAATTTAGAATATTTTTATCACCTCCCACAAACAACCCTGTACTCATTGCTGGTCAGTTTGTATTTCTCCTTTTGCATAGCCCCTACTAATCACTGATCTCTGTCTGTATGAATTTACCTATTCTGGACATTTCACATCAATGGAATCATATAATATATGGTTTATTACTAGCTTCTTTCACTTAGCATAATGTGTTTAAGTTTCACTGTGCTGCAGCATATACTGATACTTCATTCCTTTTTATAGCCAAATAATACTCTATTGTATGGATATACCACATTTTGTTTATCCGTTAATCAGTTGATGGACATTTAGGTTGTTTTCATATGTTGTTGCTGCTCTGAACATTTGCATAACAGTTTTCTGTGGACATGTTTTTATTTCTCTGGATATATACCTAGGAGTGGAATGTTAGATCATATGGTAACTCTATGCTTAGCATTTTGAGGAACTGCCAAACTGTTTTCCAGAGTAGCTGTAGTAGGTGTATTCTTAAGTTTTATTGTAAATAACACTAAATTTGGTCTTCGCCGCTCTCAGCATTATTTTTCAGCCTTTTTCTTCAATCACTGATCTTTCTTCTCCTCCATGTGTAAGGGTGTGCCGTATTTTTTTTCTTCGATTAATACCTACTCTAAGAAAAAATATTTTTAAACAAATTTTTTTCTTTTTTAATTTTTACTTATTTGTTTATTTATTTATGGCTTGTGTTGGGTCTTCGTTTCTGTGTGAGGGCTTTCTCTAGTTGCGGCAAGCGGGGGCCACTCTTCATCGCGGTGCGCGGGCCTCTCACTATCGTGGCCTCTCTTGTTGCGGAGCACAGGCTCCAGACGCACAGGCTCAGTAATTGTGGCTCACGGGCCTAGCTGCTCCACGGCATGTGGGATCTTCCCAGACCAGGGCTTGAACCCGTGTCCCCTGCATTGGCAGGCAGATTCTCAACCACTGCGCCACCAGGGAAGCCCAGAAAAAATATTTTGATACATTTATTTGACTTGAAGTGTGCATGATCAGGATTTATGTGAAACCTCTCTCAGAGCTATCTGCATTTTAGAGAAGAAAAAAAAAAAGTAAGTCAAAGGAATGAATCTCTACTGCTAGAATTTCGGGTGTCAGGTTCCCAGAGAAGAAGACCTTTGCCAAAAAGGTCAGACAGTTTTTTTGAATAGCAATCTAGTATGCTAGAAAGAGCATGGTCTCTGAGTCAAACCAATCTGGATTCAAATCCTCACTTGTTGTGTAACATAAGTTGATTTAACAGAGGTTCAATTTCCTCATTTGTACAGTAAAGATAATACAATGTAGGCTTGTTGAAGGACTCACCAAGACAATAATATATAACACATAGTTCCATGAGTATGCTCAATACATGGCAACTACTGTTATTTTTCTGAAACCACGTGGCTGTCGACCACTGGTCTCATTAGTTTGACCCCGTCTATTCAGGTTCGGTTTTCTACCAGCTCTGGCCAGGAGTTTTAGAGGCTCACTGAGATGCTTCCTGACCCTGCTTTTAAATGCTTTAAATGGTTTTCAATATGAGAGGGGAAAAAAGTCAGGGGCAAAGCTCAGCAGACGTTACCCCAACATTCCTGCGCCTCCTTCCTTCAATCCTAGAGTTTCTAGGGAGAGAATCCCATAGAACAGTGCTGTGCAGTGAACACATGTCATTCTAAATGTAATGTTTTAAATTTTCTAGTAGCCCATCGGGGGAAAAAAAAAAGTCAAAAGAAACAGGTGAAATTAATTTTAATAACACATTTTATTTAAATCCAAATATATCTAAAATATTTCAACATATGGTCAACATAAAAATTATTAATGAGATATTTTACATTTTTTTTGTACTAAGGCTTTGAAATCAGTTGTGTATTTTACATTTACGGCACATCTTCCATTTGGACTAGCCATACTTCAAGTGCCCGATAGCCACATGGGGCTGCTACTCTCCGTATTGAAGAGCATAGCCGTAGAATGGTTGTCCTGGCATAAATCTTTGTTTTGCTCTTTTTTTGGCATAATTTTCACACTCTAAGGAAGAGTGTGAAACTTGATTGTTCCCTACTCAGACTTGATCTGGTAGTCCTGCAACAATTGAAATTGGTTCCTGATGGATAGCCATGTTCCAGAATAAAGCTTATCTAAGGCATTGCTTTCTGGCAGGGAATATCCCACTACTGGGAGCCAGGATGAGGTGGTTCCCCTTTACCTTTTCTGTTTTTTACTTTTTTTCTTTCCTTAACTCATCATTTTATGGTTTGATACCTTATCCATAACAAAATCTGAAACGTTCCCTAAAATAGAACGGGTGGTGGAAGCAGCCACCTTGTTTTTGTACGGCTAGGATACAATGGAAAAAGTACAGAGAATTCTGTGTTTGCTGGACCCTGAATCAAGAGTTCTAAAGCCTAACACTGCCTGCCTCCAAGTTACTATGTTATTTTGAGAATGCCATTTAACCTCTTGGTCTCAGGTTTCTACATCCATGAAATGGGCCACTCTAAAGAGCCACTAATCTGACCCCACGTTTCATGGATCATGAACGCCAACATAGTCTCCGCCAAGGCCTGGATACATAGCACTGAAAGCAGGTGAAGCATTTATGAAACACGATTCTTTTTTCATTGTTATGGCACTTCTGATTTATCCTCTGACTCCTTATATCTTTTCTAGACAGTCATGTAAAACTGGTTATGGTGGTGTTAAAGCTGCCTCCGTCATTCAAGTTGAGCTGGAGAAGGCAAACCGGGAGGAAAAAAAATTAGTGGTTTGTTTGTTTGTTTTTTTAATTGAAGCATTCAGTATCACATTTACAAGGCCAGCTGGAGGCCAGTCCCAGTTTAATCCACCTTGTTGACTCCATGACTGAATGCAAATTATGTTTCTTTTGTGTCCTATCTATTTGTAGCTATTGGATTCTAGACTGAAAATTGCTTTTGGAAAATACAGAGATATATGGTTGCAGGCTTGGAAGTGCAGGATACCTTTGCCAAGTTCATATGGTGCAGCGCAGGGAGTCAGGAAACTTAGGTTTGATTTTCACCATAGAATTGTGGACAGTTGCTTGTTCAGTGTGCCTCAGCTGAAATACTAAAATAATGTCTGTTTCCCACCTACCTGTCACTGGGGCTTCTGGAAACAAAGTGAGGATATCTAGAAAGATGTTTGACTTTCCTTGAGAAAGTGTGGCTCGGTAAGTGTGAGAAGAAAGTTGCATCTATTTGTCCTGCTTTGAGACAGGGTTGAATCTGCTAGTAGGTCAAAGGAATACATTTACCTAGTGGCCTGTGCTGGTAGGGCTGAGAGATAGCTGTCAGTCAGTCATTCTTCTGAGGGCTTTAGGTGATTTGAGCCCAAGTCTTGTCACTGTAAGAGAATCCTCCTTATAATTACCATTGTTAATAGAATTGAAAGTTTGCATTTATCTTTTGTCCCTAACAAAGAGAGCCTCTCAGAGACCCAGATGACGAGCCCAGCCTACATCCATTCTGAAAGGCTCTCTGTGGATACGAGTGTGTAGACGTTAATTCCTCTCTACAGAATTTGCATGCAGAGGCTCTAGGGCCGTGCACCCTGCTTACATTAATAAACATTTAAAAACAAAGCGCGGGCAACACATGCACCGCTTTCCTTTGTGTGGCCTCCTTACTAGGGTGCTTGTAATCCCTAACCCCTTGCGTGGGAAATGCGTGGGTGGGTGGTGAGGGTGCGCGCGGCACAGAGTCTGAAGGCCGGAGAAGTAACTAGATCGTGTGAGGAATAAATTAAAGCAGCTTCGTCCCGAGACCGATCAAAGGGAAAAGGAGAAAACAACCAGAAAACGCATGAGATGAGAGAGCCTGTTTGCTTAGATCAGGTGGGAAAGAGAAATCGGAGTCGTCGGGAAGGAGTTTAAGGGGATGCATTACGAAATAAAACTTTGAGAACTTAAGAAAATGCTAAGAAACCTTGGAGGAGCGGGGTGGCCGGCCACATGGCCTGGTGCTAAGCAGAGGCCCCTTTCAGACTGGATCGTAATGCTCTGAGCTGGGCCTGGGTAGTCGGGCGCCTGGGTCTTGCTGCAGCAGCGCGCACAATTAGCCTTTCAGAGGAGGGGGCTCTGGGGGAGCTGCGAATCCTCCTTGAAAGCTGGTGACCTCACCACGGGGCTGATGCTGATGCAGGGGTATCAGCGCCCGCCGCCTTCGCGTTCCCGGCCGGGCCCGGGGGGCCTCCTCTGCGCCCCGCGGCGCTGCGCGCACTGGCAGGGAGCCGCCGCCCAGCGCAGAGCCGGCCTCGAGCCCCCGAACCCCCGGCGCGGGCCGCCCGGGCGCGGCCCGGGAAGCCGAGAGTCCCCGGAGAAGGGCTTGGTTGTGTTTTCACCGATTCCCTCCTCTTGGGCGCCCCAGGATCCCTTCCTCCCCCCTCCACCTCCTCTCCTTAGCTGCCCTCACTCTCCAATCCCCGAGAGGGAGATAGGAGAGGACCCCCACCCCCCAGGGGGGAAAGTCTCGCGGGAGTCATCCTTCCTTTATTAAACACCTCTCAGTCTGGGCTTGGACCCTCGCAGCCACAGCAATCGGAGCCTCCAGTGAGCAGCGAGGGTGCGGGGGTCTGTCCCCAGGGAGCCAGGCGCGGGGTCTGGGCCGCATTTTCGGTATGCAAAGTGGCCGTGCAGTGCAGACGCTGACGGTGGTGGTCTTGCATACAGAAGTGAAATTCTGAAGGCAGCGTGTAAGCACGTGGGTGAGCGTGTGCGGGTACCCGCGCTCACAGGCACACATCTTAATTTGCAGCTCCTTGCTTAGTTGCCTCTGTGTTGTTTCCTCTCTATTCAATAAATAGTCCAGTTGATGCTTCATGGTATTGAAATGAATCAAATAACATAATCTGAAGTTACTGCAGAAGCCCTCTCCCATCTTCCCTCTCTCAGCTCTTACAGGGAGCACATCATCTTCCCCTGGGGAGATTTTTAACCCAAAGAACCTTGATGTACTTTAAACAGCGCTGACATTTGTTTTCCTTAAGCTTGGTCTGATTTCTTTAACACTTGAAGAAGGTTGGGTGCCTTCCCACGGACCTAGTTTCTTATATGGTGGCTTGTCTTATCTCAGAGGAAGGCTTCAAGGGGCCTCACACCGCCTTCTTTTTGCGAGAGTCTTCTGAAAGTAAAGAATCGATTTTGGTAGTTTGCCCCCCCTCCAACCCCTACACACATAGTTGCCTCCCCTCCCCCACCTAGCCTGCTGGAGCCAAGGCAGGAAGGGGCTGTCATCAGGCTCAGGCCTAAGCCATATTACTTTATTTTTCTTCTTAGAAAGTTACACTAGGAAAGATGTTCTTGATGTGTGATTATTATTTTTAAATGGGTTCTTGTGCTTTCTTATCATTGCTCTGTTGCAGCCTCCCTGGGCACCCACCAGGTCCTCTAATAGACCCTCCAGAAACTTTCTATTGAATGAATGTGGGAGAGCAAGAAGGTTGAATTCCCTCATTACTTTGAAAATCTATGAATTAATTCTCTCTATAAATTTCCACCAGCCTAGTCTCTGATCCACCAGCTGAAGAATGAGGCCCATTATTAATTTCACAGGATGAGTTTCTCATCCCAGTAACTCTGGGGGAGAGGATGGAAGGGTTATTATATAGGTTGAGAGTTCACGTGTTCCTTCTGACTGTTACAGATGTTACAGCTAAAATATAAGAGTAGCAATACTAATACCAGCAATGGGGATAATAAAGAATGAAAATAATTGCTTCCCTCTGTTCCTGATTTGGACACTGCCACCTCCTACTCATTTACCTACTCATTTACTCTTCCCTTTTTAGGTGTTTCAGGCTGGGATATCTTGGTAACTACAACTGCAGATTAACTTCCTAGAGGCTTATACGAAGGAGAGAATCTCCCTAGTGGCTTCCATTTGGTCTTAAGTATGGGAAGATTGGTTGTCTTTTCAAGATCCCACTAGAATATGTCTTCTCCTCACTTATGTTGACTTATGTCACCTCTTGAATGTTGGCTTTCATAAGTGAGGGTCATGGAAGCTTGATTGTTTTTAAGTAAGTTTGACCAGATATTTTTGAGCACCATCATTTCTGGAGATGTTGGGCAAAACTCTTATGTCCCACAGGTTGAAAAGTGAAAAAGTTAAAAATGAATTCCTGTCCTGGTTGGGTTTAATTTTTCAACGCCAGTTAGACATATCATTTTAGACCTTCTGGAGGGCATGATGAAATTGCAGAGTTGTATTCTATTTTAGCCCATTCATTGTTGTAGCAAATATTTGTGAAACTTCTCTGTATAAGGCATGAAAGACACTGAGGAACACAAATGTGCCAGTGGTGGGCCTTACCCTCAAGGAACCTACAGCCCAGTAAGGGGCCGGTATCACGGTCATGATCTTTTTAACATGGGCAGCTGACTTGCTTCCAAAGCCCTGTGCCCAAGACAGGACTGTGTTCCTTACGGCCAGGGGTGTATCTGAGAAGGTCATTCCGACCCAAAGTTCTTGAACATGCAGGGTGATACACATGGCAGAACGCTTTCTTTCTTTCAAGGGGGTGCTGATTTTTACTTAGGCAGCCTGAGAAATGTTCTGTGTTTGAGTCCTTACATAGCTGGCCTTCTTGCTTTTCCCTAAACCCTGCCTCTGCTTTCCTTTCCTTTCTGCTTCCCCCTTCACTCTCTTTTGTTCCCTTCCTCCCCTTCCATGGGGCATCCCCCAGACCCCCAAATCACTATTTGCCCAACCTGTGACCTGAGACCACTTGGCATTTCCCTGGGATGGCTGGAATTTACCGCCCGCCGAAGAGGCATCTGTGACATTTGCTCACCTGGGCGGCTTAAGCTACAGGGTCCGCGTGGAGGGACTGCTGAGAGGAAGTGTGAAATTTACCTCTGTGCGCCAGGGTTCTCGCCAGCAGGGAGACAAACAAGGATGCTTTTGAGAAGCTGGAATTAATTTTTATCAGGGTATGCATATATAGTTCTGTATATTCACACACATTTATTATGTATTCAGTAAATGCATGTAGACAATTTGTGCATTATCTGTCATTTTCTAGTCATTATTTTAACAAATTAAATTTTCATGGTTAGCTTCATCTTTCACATTCATACCCTCCCCTTGCACAGCTCCCTTCTTTCTCCCTCTTTCCCCCTGCTTGTAGAAGACACTGGGTTAACTTAATGCTCTTTGAGGCCTTGTGCCATTAGACCTACTGTCTCCTTAAGGTTTATGAGACTCCGGTGATGGCTTTCTCACTGTGGCTGGCTCAGCCAGGCCCAGCCGTTCTGCTGGTAAGGAAATAGCTGCTTGTCTCTTTGGATCAAACTGGTCTAGGAGCTTGTTCAATCCAGTTACTGGGACAGGCCAGCCCTGGAGGCTTCTCCGACTCTTGGAACACACAGACGCACAGTCTGTCTGTCCTGGCTGTCAGCCGAGGAAGGGAGGCAGGCAGTGTAGATGGTTAAGCTGTTACTTTATACTCATGTTTACCCTATCCAAGTGATTTGAAGGGAAGAGTGCCGTGGGCCCCAGGCTGGGAGAAGAGTGGTGGTGGGTCATCTTCGCATGAAGCTGAACGGAAAACGTCAGCGGAAGTGATGCCCCTTTTTCCCTTTGGAGCAGGAAATTCTTCTGTGCGCAGGTAATAATAGTTAATGCATAGAGCACATGTGGAGCTACTATCATTGCCTCAGTTTTTAAGATGAGGAAACTGAAAGAGAGTTTCATGAACTTCCCGAAAATTACACAGCTTATGAGAGGATCTGTTGGGACAGGTTTGACTCAGGAAGTTTTACTAAATGTAGATTTTTCTACCAAAATATTCATTCCCATTGAGTGACAGCCCTTCAGCTTGTGATTCTTCCCAGAAAATCCCGTGGAATCCTACTCAGTTGTCCAAATAACAAATCATTTGGCTCTGCCCACTTCTGGTCCTGTTTCTCAGGTACATGAACTTCATTATCTCTTGGCTGTGGTTGGCTGTAAGACATAAATAAAAGGAGATAAGTCCAAAATTCTCCCTGGGCCTGTTTCCTGATTTTTGTTAGGCCCCTGCCTATTTGCTTTTTTAGAATCTACCTGATTTCTTTCAGGCAGTGTGCATGACTTACTTTCGTAGGTGGGCTAAAGCTTGACTGCCCCTCTGTTTTATATATATTTTATATATATGTCATCTTTTCTAGTTCCTTCTCAGAAGCCTAGGACTCGGGAACTTAAAGCCAGGCACAGTGTCTTGTTCTTGCATGCCCTTCCTGGTCCTGCTGTCCTTTTGTCACACCTCCGTATGCGACTGAATGGAAGCTTCCTTGGTGAGACCAGAAAGTCTCATCTGCCCGGTTGCAGAGCCAGTCTTTTCAGAATGGCACATTGAGCAGCTCCTATTTTTGATGAGTGGGTATTCTCAGCTTAAAGGAGGGGACAGCTGCCTCCCAAGGACCTGGGTGGAGATGGAGTCCCGGGGATGGGCCTGGATGGTGACGGTACAGGGCTTGTTATCTTCATATCACCTCAGGGGCTAGAAGGGAAAAAAAAAGAATTCAAGGTATCTTATGTTTAAATGTATTGTTTAGAAAACAGTGTAATCCCAGGCAGACCTTAATAAATAAAATACATTATAAAAGAAAATAAATTCACCTTTAATTGTACTGCCCTAGCTCAATATCTATTATAAGCCCTTCCCCCATGTTTATATTTTCTCCCTGTCATTTTCCTTATGGCCATATGAATGTTCTGTTTCTTGGAGATGATTATATACTCAGGAATGAAATTCTCTTCTATTTATCAATAGAATCTGTTATGTATCTTATTTACTTATTTATTTATTGCTCATCTCATTTCAAAGAGGAATTCAGGCAGCTTACCAGAAGGTACAAGCAAAACGAAGAGATTTACTAAAGAAATGAGGAAATTAGAAAAGAAAATTAAGGTAGAAAAATAAAGTGCAAGGGAGCGTTAGTATATAAAATTGCACGCACAAGATCCTTTCTCATTGTGGCCTTCCCAAGCCTTTTGCTGGTAAGGAAATAGCTTCTTGACACTTTGGATCAAACTAGTCTTAGGACCTTGTTCAGTCTAGATCCTGTAGAGGCTGGCTATAGATTTGACTGTTTGCTTCCTGGTAGCAAAAGCAAAAAGGGAAACAGGCTCGATTTCAAATTTCAAAGCATTGAAGTGAATCAGTTGTTGGCTGCATGCAGAATTTCTCCTATGGTTCCTAATAAGAAGATGCTAAATGATATGACAGATGTTGCCCTCAACATATAAACAAGGTATTATATTTCATATTTTACTGTAGCCCTTTATATATAACGTCCCCACCACACTTGCCAGATCTTATTATAATTATTGGTTGACAAACTGACTCCCTCATTAGGCTAATGAATTTCTGGAAAACAGTGATTAGAACTTATATGCCCAGCATATGTGTAGTAAACACTCAGTTAATAGTTTTTGAGTTGAAACACTGTTTTATCTTCTTATCCAAAAAGGGGGAAAATCCATTCATTAACATTTACTGAGAATTGCCATCAAAAAGAGGGATCAAAAGTTCTTGCCCTTGAGGAGTTTATGGTCTACTGGCATAGATACATCTTAATAGATACATTGGACTCTAGCTTGATAAGTGCTGTACAATAGAAGCATGAACATTTTTTGTGTGTGAAATGATGTATAAGGTTGCTTAAAATACACTCTCGGTACAGCTAGCTTCTCCTTTTGGAGTTTGGGGTTTGGATCCTTAAGCCCAGAGAGGAGAGGGAAAAAACAGGAATGCTGAGGGCATCTGAGCGAGGAGTGAGGCCAGTGTCTTGCAGATTAGCATTTTCATTTCCTTTCTCTTTTAGGGGCGAGGTCCTTGGTTAACTACCCCAGCCTCCCCAACCCCCAGCTCTCTGGGATGAGGGTGTGATGGGGCCTCAGGGAGGTAGGGAGTGGGACCCCTCTTTTGGCCTCTTGCTGACTTGACCTGGCAGCCTCAGAGGGAAGACTGTTCCTTTTCCCGCTGCCCGTCAGCGTGATGGCCACCACTACCATTCCTGTAATGACTTATAGACCACACTGGATCCTAAGACCAGGAAGAACGAATGATCCCTGGGACATACTTGTAAAATAAAGAGTGAAAAGAACAGATAACTGCCACATCTGGCTTTTACCCAGTTTCGTTAATTTTTTAGTTATTCATTGTTATATTAATCAGAGAATTTTTACCTTCATATTTCCCTTTCTCCCTCTTTTCCTTTCTTCCTTTCTTTTAAAAACCTTTACCTGGTGCTGACTTCTAAGCTAGGCACAATGGGAAATGCAAGATAGGACCTTGTCCTCAAATTGCTTATCATTGGGAGAAAGTAGAGAGGGCTTCAGGGCAGCCATTGATCAGGGCCTGGCAGGTGACCTAAGTGTAGCACAGTCTTTAACCCTCTGTACGCTCTCAAAGTTTCCAGAAAGATGATTGCAGTTTTGTCTGAGATTGTAAGTTTCTTCCCCTTCCAGATGGTGAACTAGTGAGCCATGCTTTATTCATCTCTGCATACCTAGCACAGTGCTTGGTATATATGTGATGCTCAGTAAGTGTTAGTTGAAGGAAGGAAGGGAAAAAGGAGTCACAGATAATTCATCTAAATCTGAATCGTACTTATTTCTATTTTCAGACTGCCTATCTTAAGAAATTATTTCCAAAATTACTGCTGTCTGCTGTGAGCGTACTAGTTTCTGAACCTTATGTGTGTGCTTCTGCAATGTGTCAAAAAATAAGAAGACAGGATGGAAATCCCTCTTAGATCTATTGGATCACTCCAGTGAAGTGCTCCAAACCCACTACTCAGAGACAAAGAGGTTTCTGGTTAGAATCAACCTGTTATTGAATGGCTCCTCTGAGTCTGGGTTTTCTGAGTTATGGTCTCGGCCTTGGGGTTATGAAGGGTGCCCAGGGTGTCATGAGGTAGATGGAGGGGCGGGAAGAGTGTGCAAGAGACGTCACATGAGAACCGTGTAAGACAAATGATAATCAGATTTAGGAAGCTGGCTAGACACAACCTTTCAGTGGGAGAGGCAGAGGTGGGAGGGGCAGCTGCTTTAACTAGTCAATGGCTCAGATTCCAGTACCTTCCTTTTATTCCCATCCTCAAATTGTCCTGTCTTTTCCTATCTACAAAGCCTCCTCTTTTTTCTTTCCCTTCTCCCCAAAGTTATGCCAGCTTTCTCTTTGCTTCTGCTGACTTTTTGCCCAGTTTTCCCCCCATCAATAGATTAATTGGAATACTGGAAAAGGACTCCTCCATTAGATAATCATAATAGTAATAGTAATAAATACAAATAAACCCAAGAAGTTGAAAGTGTGGTTTTTTTAAAACGTGAAAGCTGTTGTAGACCCCACAGCAGGGGAAGTAATTGAGTAAGAGGCTCTTTGGGCACCCTCTACACTTCTCCCCTCACCCCTCCCAGTGTAAGCACGTGTAATTTAAACCTGTCCTTGGGGAGAAAGAAAGGAAGAATTGCCCCTACCTTCCTCCTGCCAGCCCCCTCCCTGCTTGAAAATTCCTAGTTGGAGTCTGTGATATCTCAAACCGGGCTGTCACTTTTCAGGGTCACTCCCTGGGGATATCCTTCCCCCATCCCAGGGCAGTTCAGATGTTTCTGAGTGAAGAGTATCAAAAAGCTCATTTTCCCTACACATCTCCCTCCTCATGAGCCCTGTTCCATGTAGGGTCCTGTGTTTGCTTTAGTGGCTTTGCTATTTAGGCTTCTCTTGGGGAGAGTGGGGATGTTTGTCTTAGACCAGGAATCTCACTGTGGACTTTGAGGAAGGCTGTGTGGTCTTTGAGGATCAGTACATTTAAATAAAAATGTCCTGAAGAGTTCCTTTGGCTTGATTCGAAGACCACTAGAACCAGTTTCTTTGTCTGATTCTCTTCTGTGGCTGTTCCACTCTCTTGCTCAGCAGAGCCACTCTGTTTAAGGCTCTTCTCAGTTGCCAAGACTCTCACCCTAAGTTGGGCATCTTGGCAGCTAATAACAATGGATGTCTAGCGAAGAAACTTTTAGCATTTTGGTCTGTAAACTTTTTTCTTTACATCATATACCCATGTGTAGTTTTTTTCTTGAATAAGACCCCTTTCCTTTGTGTCATTAATAAACAAAATAACTTTCAATTTATAGTCTCACCCCTTTTCTATACCATCCCTTGAATAAACGGTGCTTATATACATTCATTCATTCATTCACTCATTCAACAGATGGCATCTTCCTGGGGTACTAAAGTCAAAGAGAGAGAAAGCAATCTGGGAACCTGACAGTACAACTGTGATGTACACAGAGAGGATATGTGCTGTACTCACACCCTTGGAAATTAGAGCATTTTTTAGTATTTTAAAGAACTGTAAATATAGATGATCACTCTCATAATCCTACTGGCAAATCTACCTGTCAAACCAAATAGGGAGATGCACCCAGCATCCACTGCTTATGTTTAGCGGTTTATACTGGTGGAGTTATTGCTCTAATGTATGCAGACAAATAGGAATAAGAAGAGCAGAGGATACAGAAGATACATGTGCATCTATGTCATTGCTTGCCTAGAGGAAGCTGCTCATGGGTGAAGATGCTATAGTTATCCCTGAACAAGCCTATAAAACACGGCACTAGGCACGTGATGAGTGTTCAGGAAATGTATGTTTTTTCCCTCTTCATTTCCAAAGCAAAACAGAAACATCCAAGCCCATTTGGAGCAGCTCTGTGATGCAGGAGAACAGATTCGGGCCTGTTCTACTATTGAGTAGATGGGTAACGAGGGGCATGCCACTCAGGCCAGCTTCCTCACCTGTAAGGTGGGCACTATTACACTCATCCCCCTGGCCCTGTCCACTTCCAGGGAGGTTATGAATCTCCAGTGAGATATGGGTGTACAATGCATTGTAAATTACAAACCACAACCCAACTTGAAGATTTTTTTTTCTCTAACCTATCCTGTCACCACTGCTTACAAAATCGAAGCAAGAGAGAGAACTCACAGATTGGCCGGCATGTGGAGGGCTGATTTAGAACGTGGCATAGATTTCGCAGTCTTGTTGAACACAGAATTTGGTGGGGCATGCAGTGAATATGGAGCTCGAGATCCCAAGAGAGTTGACCAGAGAGGTGTGATTGAGAGGTTTGACGATGGCCTGTTGAGACTGTTATCCACAGAGGGAACCTGAAGATAGAGGTGAGCTGCCCACAGAGAGGACAGCGGCAACAGTCCACCAGGATTTTGTACGGAGAATGAAACTTGGAGGTCGACCTCACAAACCCTCACGCCTCACACCTAAGGACGGCGCCCAGGATGATGGACACAAGGGAGATAGCAAATGTGGTTTGATGTTTATGTGTGTGCCTATTTCATATTCCCTGGTTTCGTGCATGCACCAGGCCTTAGGATGCTACAACTTCTACTGAATCTTCAGGTAATGGGTACCGGTGTCTTTCACTTTGCGTGGATAAGTTCCTGAAAAGTGTTTGGGTCCAGTTTTGATAACTGTGTCCTTTATTTGAGTCCACTTCTTAGCTTCATGGAAACAATGTGTGTGATGGAAAGAACCCTGGATGGGGATATAACAGAGAGCGGGGACTTGGGTATGTTCCTTATACTCTGGCAGTCTTGGCTGCCTTATTGTTAAGTGAAGGGATTCACTCCAGGGCTAGACTTGTAGCACTCCTTTTGTAGGGTGAAGAGCCCTTTTTGTAATGTGAATACTCACATCTCATAATGTTTCATCTGCCTTTTTTTTTGTTGTTAGTTGCCAATCTTTGTGTGTCCGATTTTCTTGAGGAAGGACACCAGGCACACTTATTCGATGTGTGGAGTTATTCTTCCTATTCATAGGAGTGCAAAATGAGAGGTTTTCAATACAGATTCGCTTGCTAACTCCAATTTCTCAGAAGCTTAGTGAATGGTCATCTCGTTGGTCCATCTATCTGCCTCTCTCTCTCTTTTTTTTTTTTATAATTTTGATTGGAATATAGTTGATTTACAGTGTTGTGTTAGTTTCAGGTGTACAGCAAAGTGATTCAGTTATGTATATACATATATCCACTCTTTTTTATCTATGTGCCTCTCTTCATCAGTTTTGTTTTGTTTTTGTTGTTTTTGAAGTTGTGCCCACTTGCAGCCATTGGGCACTTCTGCTTCAAGAAACAGCCTCACATACACCACCCCAGGGGGTGTTCCCGGGAGGAGAGAGAGAAGTGCCAGATGTTGTAGCATCCCTACCCCCCCACTTCCCACAGCTTTCTAGCCCTGGAAGTGTGAATCTCCCACCCAGTCACTTAAGCCCACTTTTTATATGCAGAATGAGAGGGGAAAGAGCCCTGGGGATGCAGGGAGGCCTTGTCCCCTCTCATCTCTCCTTGCTGGGATGGACAGCTGATTTGGGGGGAATTGAAATCCAGAGTCTAAGGCAAAGACCAAAGGACAGAGGCCAGACCCAAAGTGGCTGCGTGATGGCAGGCGGGTGCAAAATGATTGAATGAAACAGGGATACCATCACTGGGAGCTGAAAAACCTCACGTCCAGATGTGGTTGGAAAGGTTCACAGAATGAAAGACAGTCTGATGAGTGAGATACACACGCCTGTAGAGTACAATAGAAAAATCAATAGTAAGTGGAGGTGAAAGAGTTCTAGCTGGCTTTTATTGAGCACAAAGAAGACAAACTGGCTTTTGCAGTGGTTCCAGCTCTATGTGAATGGTGCTTTTTAAAAAACTCCTGTACAGGGTAGGGGGGAAAAGTCACACAGGAGAAGTTGCCAGCCTGGACATGCAAACACACACATACACACAGATGACGAATGAAAGAGAAATCAACTCAGGACTGAACATTCTCGGGTTTATGCATGTGGGTTCATGCATGTGATGAAGTGTGCTGTAATTTTACATGCATATTTTGGACTTCCAGATGGCATAGGGTTTGATCTGTCTTTTCCCATCCCTGGTCCCTTCTTCCTTCCCTTCGCTTTCTGCAAGTCTAGTGTGGCTTTATTAGGAATTCCCTTTGGTTTAGGGGGAAAAAAAATTAGAGGGAGAAAGAGAGACCGGCTGGAGGGGGAAGAAACAAAACTAGCTCTTGGCTGGCAGCCCACAGCATGGGCCCAACAGCCGCGTTCGAGAGCGGTGCCCTGGCCTTATGTTTTCTTAAGCACACCCCCCTCACCCGCACGGTGCCCTCTTTTCTTCTAAGGGGGCTGAGGGAGGCTGTTTTTACCCTCCTAACCCTTTTTTTCCCCCCTTCTGTTGTTTAAAGAGAATATTTCTATCTCCTTTTTTTTCTTTCTTTCTTTTTTTTTTTTTTTTTGAGGCTTGAGCCCAGAGAGCAGTGAATTTCTCCTTGCTGGCCTCTCCACTCCTCCCCAGCCCCCTCCCTGATGAAGAGTTCATCCAAAGTTCGCATCCAGACTCTGAACAAAGTGGCCCAGACCTTTTCCTGACTCCTCACCCTTTGTCCTCATCACTCAGTGACAGACAGGAATCAAATGCTGAGGACCCAGCCGGGAGAGGGGCTGTGGGGGAGGGGGGAGAAAGGAGAAGATTTCCCATTAACTGGCTGGGCCCTTAACAACCGTGGGGAGGAGTGAGGAGGAGGGAGAGGAGGGGGGAGGAGGAGGAGGGAGAGGAGGGGGAGGAGGAGGGGGAGGAGGAGAGGAAGGAGGGGGAGGAGGAGAGGGAGGAGAAGGAGGAGGAGAGGGAGGAGAGAGAGGAGGGGGAGGAGGGAAAGGAGGGGAGGGGGAGGGGAGGGGGGGGGAGGGTGGCAGGCCTAGAAAGGATTTTTGTTTAAGTTTCCCCAGGCACACACTGAGCATTCCCAAGTTGTTTGCAGACGGTTTCATCTGGTTTCTGTTTGAGGAGAAGAGAGAATAGGATGATCTGTAAAGAGATGGGCCCGACAGAGGGGAGAGAAGGGATGGGAAAAAGATATCAGGGGTGTTTTTGCTGAAGCTGGAAACATCGAAGCTTTCTGATCTTACTGTGAGAAAAGGAATTCTCTGGGAGTTCAGGGCTCACCTTTTGGAGGTGGATTACACTTTTCAGGACACCAGAGGACCACAGAGCAGGTTACTTCTTTCTGAGTGCTAAATGATCCCCTGGTGCCCTGGAAAGAGCCATTGACCTCCAAAAGGTGAGTTGTTTATTGCCGGTGAGTAGAATATTGGCTGTAATGCTGGCTCATCCATCCTCTCCGATCCCTGCGAGGTATTTAGGGTGGAGGTGATATTATCCACGTCTCACTACGGGAAGGGGGCTGACTGAAGGGGGCTGACTGACAAATGCCTTTCTGATTCCTGTTCCCGGGATTGAATTGCCGGGGAGGGAGGGGAAGTGACTTTGCCAAGGTCTCATAGTGAGTGAGCCACTGACTGAGGTGGAATTAGATTTCTGTCCCTGTTGCAATGCACTTGTTTCTCGGAGAAGAATAAGCGTATTGACTCTGACGTGGAGCCTCATGGAGAAAGACTGATAGGGGAAATACCTCGGCCAGCTCTCACTGGGGAGGGAGAGGCCAAAAGGAGGATGCTTCCATCATAGTCCCGACCTCGTCAGGTTTTTTTTTTTTTTTTTTTTAGTGCTTTGGGGCTCTGGGCTGGCTCACTTGTACTGCTTGCTTCATGCACTCCTGCCACGGTTCCCAATGGCCTCCACTCCCTGTGCCTCCAAGGTCAGGTATACTGCTGAGTTCAGGTAAACAAGCATGGGGTGGGGGGAGGTGTGTGAAAAATGAGGCCTGGATTGGTGAGGAAGAAGTTAAATTGTGAGATGCCATTTTTGGTGAGCCTTAATGGGGAGGACAACAGTGTGAAATCCTGCTTGGCGTTATGGCCGGAAGATCTATTGCCTTTTGCTCCCCTAAATCTTCAAAATCATAGTGAACTCTGTGACTCCTGAAAGCAGATGCTGTCACCTAGCCCTTCACAGTTTGGATGATGGAGGGAATTGAGAATTCCTTCTGTTGGATGAACAGGGAATTGATCTCAGGAGTCAGGACGCTTGGGGTCTGTTTCTCCTTCTGACTGCGGATTTGTTATAGTAAACTATAAACCAAATAAATTATAAGAAAGACTCTTTGCGGGGATGTTGAGGTTTGGTGATATTAAAAACTTCAAATGCATGATTACACTTCTAACATTTATTGAGGTTTTATGTGCCACTCATTGTGCAAAGCATTTCTTCTGTTCATATATGTTATTTCATTTTAAAGTATACAACAATCCTACAAGGTGGAAATAATTATTTAACAAGTGAGGAAATTGAGGCACAGGGTGATTAAAAATAACTTGCCTAAGATTAGTTTGGTCAATAGTTATGCACATTACCATGGAAATACAGTGCACGTCCAGTGATTTTTTTTTTTTTTTTTTTTTCCAGAATAGCTCTGTTTACAAAGAGTTCTGGAATCAAGGGACCACCTTATTCATTAGGGTTCTGGATAACTTGCATCCTGATTCATTTCAGGCTAAGTTGAGTGAAAGCTTACCTTTTCACAGATTAACAAAGGGGGGCTTTCTAACTATATTAGTCACATAAATGGTGTTCACGGGAATATTTATCCTGCTTAGCAGAATAAACTTTCCAAAGATTTAGCAGCGGAATTTGCATACAATAAATGTTTTAATTACTAATGATTCTTGCCAATTAATTAAAAAGTTTGTCTGTCATGGCGCTGCTTTCTTGGCAGCACTTTTGTTGACAATGAGTTTGTGTTTATATTTAAGTCACACAATGACATTTCTTTTCACCGTTTCCTAACCCAGGTCTTCTGTGGCAGAACATCCTTTTAGCAGACGGGTGTGGATTTTCCTAGTCTACAAGTAGAGAAATGGGGAGATGCATGCCCTACCTTGGGCCTGAGAGGAACTTGGTGATAGGGTCCGCATTCCAACCTGACGCTCCTGCATTTTCCCGTCTTCTTGTTTCTTGTGAGCCTGTCAAGGCCATTTGCAAAGTTGGGGCCCTCTGCGAACAGGGGTGCTTGCCGCTGCAGTTAGATGCAGTCTAGACTTTCCACCTCCCCTGTGGCACTTTTGGCAAGTTGACAGGTATAATTGATGAGTTATTCTAAGAATGCGATTCCTGAGTAACTCTAGAGTGGAGTGACTGTGTTTCTGAGCAGTTAATGTGGCTGGAGGGGAAGGCAGATGAAGGGGGTGGGTGTTGGGGAGCTGGGGGGTGATGGGGAGGAGGGTCTTTGTTCAAGCCGAGTTGTGTTCCAAGACGGTGGTTCTGAGCGAGGGCGGCCGGGAATCCTAGTACCCAGGGTCCCCTCTTAGGGCTCACGGTTTCAGTATGAGAGTCCATGAGGCTTTTCCAGTTCATCCCCACGTGCGTCCTAGGAGAGGAAACAGAAACAATTCACTTTAACTTGTAAACTTCCACGCCACCCTTCTCAGCTGAGTTGATGGGAACTCCCAAAGCTGCTTTCATTGCTTCTAATTTGCCTTGTTGCTGACTGTCCAAAGTTCTGATCGTCCCTGACTGGCCATTTCAGTCTCAAGGGTTTGCAAAGTTGATAGTCTGTTGAGAAAAGAAAGAAGTCGTGGAGGCCTTGGTTGTGATCATCGTTTCTCATTGCCCTTGAGGATGAGCGGTGTCTGAAAGCAGTACAGGATCTGTGGCCATAGGTGGCCAGCCAGGTGTCAGCGCTTTGAATTCTATCCCTCGAGGATCCCCTTCCTTCCCACTGTGCTGTCACCCCTGCTGAGTGGTCTGCTGCTTCCTGCAAACACGCCCGTCCCCTCACTCTCCCCTGCCCTACTGGCCGGGCTGACGAAGAAGACTCCTCCTGGGTTTTCTTGTGAATACCCAGTTATGATAGGTTCCTTTTTCCCTCTCCACACACTGGAAACTAGTACCTCCCTGGCACACAACCCTTACATTCTTTTTAAACCCAACCCACCTATTTATAGATCCAGACACAATTATCTTGTTAGCTTTTGACTGTGGGTGAGTTGCTGTGGTGGTAGCACTTCTATCTTCCAAATGTTAGCTGGACCCCAGATTCTGGGGCTACTTGAGAAGAATTAAGCTGTTCCCTTAAAGGTTAGAAATACTAAGTCTGCCCCATATTTTCTCCCCTTTTTTCCTGATGGGAAGAATTAATTGGGTAGGGAGACATGGGTGTGAATTTCAACTTCTGTGGTTACCAGCTGCATGACCCAGGGCAAGTCACTTAACTTTTTTTTTTTTTTTATCAATCGTTCACTTTATTTTTTTAAATTTTTAAATTAATTAATTAATTAATTAATTAATTTTGGGCTGTGTTGGGTCTTTGTTGCTGCGCGCGGGCTTTCTCTAGTTGCAGCGAGCGGGGGCTACTCTTAGTTGCGGTGCGCGAGCTTCTCATTGTCGTGGCTTCTCTTTCTGCGGAGCACGGGCTCTAGGCATGCAGGCTTCAGTAGTTGTGACACGTGGGCTCAGTAGTTGTGGCTCGCAGGCTCTACAGCGCAGGCTCAGTAGTTGCGGTGCGTGGGCTTAGTTGTTCTGCGGCATGTGGGATCTTCCCGGGCCAGGGATCGAACCTGTGTCCCCAGTATTGGCAGGAGGATTCTTAACCACTGAGCCACCAGGGAGGCCCCGCAAGTTACTTAACTTCTGGTGGTGTTTTTTTAAATAAATCTGTAAAAATGTGGGTATTTGGCTAAAAGTTCTTGGGAGGGCTAAAAAGTAATGAAATAATTGCCACTAGTTTGTAAAAATATTGTTAATTTTCTTTTTTTTTTTGTTTTCTAGCTTTTATTAGGTCAGAAACACCGTCCTTTCCACTGTGAATTATAAAGTACTTTGGGCTTTGGGAACCAAGGTGCTTTTCATACCCAAAGCAGGCACTTACTAGTACTCTCTGGGTTTCTCCCCTGACTCTGCATGACGGTTCTGGGTCTCTCTGGCTCTCGAGAGGGTTATCTCCAATTCTCTCAGGGTTCTTCTGTGCCTAGAAGCTTGGTAGCATCAAGGTTAGGCTAACTGATGTTCTCTTCCTTAGAAAGAATATAACTTTTCCCACTTTATCCTTCCTTTATGCCTGTCATTCCCGGTTGCTGGAAGTAATAGTATAGTGTGATAATTATAACAACTTAATTTGCACAGCTCTGTCTTAATTTCAGATCATTTTTCCATTTCCTCTCACATCAAAGGTGGCATTATCCCCATTTTAGAGATAAGGAAATTGAGTCTCTGTGAGGAAAAAGGTTTACATTCTCTTCTGCTAATAACTTGCTGTGGGAAAGTCACTCAGAAGCACAAAATGAAACACGGATTGTTAAAGCTTCCAGAGGCTTTAGAGAACATGTAGTCCAGCCCTGAGGAAAAGAAACTTCAATAGAAAATTTGGGATTTGCAATTACCGTGTTAAAAAAGTCAAAAGAAACAGGTGAAGTGAATTTTAAAAAGTATATCCCAATATAGCTAAAATATTATTTCAACATGTAATCAATATAAAATTAGTAATGAGGTATTTTACATTCTTTTTTGGTACCGTTTTCAAAATCATGTGTGTATTTTACAGCACATTTCAGATTAGCCACATTTCAAGTGCTCTGTGGCCACACGTGGCTAGTGGCTTACCTTATTGGTTAGTGTACATCTAGTCTAACCATTTAATTTTACAGATTAGGACACTGAGGCCCAGAATTATGATTAACTGATACGTGGCAAGTCTCTGTTCCGAGCCCGTTTCAACTATACTGTCTGCATTCAGCTGTCTTAAAGACAGAAGACCTGGCTTCTGCTGTAATTTTACATCTGCTCTCTTCTACTCTATAGTTTGGGTTTGGGGAAGGCTCCCACTGTTAACAGGCTAAGACAGTGCTGTGCTTGTCCCGAAAGTTATAGTCTTTCCCTTAGCAGAGAGAACTTTCTGATTCCTGAGCATGTCCTTGCTCTAGGGGAAGTGGGAATCCATGGAATTTATGCCTTGTAGATTTCTCCTCGGTGGAATGGGGTCAGTGCTGATCAGAACTTCCCTTGCTTAAGCCTGTAAACTTGGGCATGATTCTCCTTAAAAAAAAAAAAAAAAAAAAATCTCTGGAAACCTAAGCAGCGCCCTTGGCAAATGGCACTGGTGAGCCAAGTGGGCAGTGCCAATAGAGCAATTTTCAGTCATGGTCCCACGGTATTAATTTGGCTGTAAAACAGTTGAGGATGAAATGAATGATGTCTCTTGAAGCTAAGACCCAGCAGCCTTAATGGAAAACAAGGTCAGTTACCTGCCTGGATGATGACTTGGGGAGCCTTTTTTTTTAAAGGAGAAGAGGAGCCCTTTATTAATCACCGCTTTTGGCATGTTCTGTATGATTCATGTGCTCATTGTCACCACCCAGCTCAGCTTCACTTTTATCAGGTGATCTCCAAACCGACATGATCCTTATTATATTCATCGGCTTCCAGAAACTGCCAGTGAGAAATCTTATTTATGGTGATGATGGTTATGGTTATGATTATTGACAGCCATTATTATGAACATCATTATTATTTAGTGTTAATCAACAACAGTATGAAAGGTGCTCTAAAGAACACAGAATTAGACCCTGTCCTTGCAAATGGGCTCATAAGAAAAAAATGACAGAAAGAGACACCCAGCCTGGGCTAGCTAGGAAAAATACATTCTAGGGAAATACAGCTGACAGAATAGCTCCAAAGGTTGTAATTTTTAGGGCTTCGGTGGAGATCCATATGGAATCTTGAACACAGATTAGACAAAGAGAAAGTAGAATTTCCCAGTAAAAGAAAGTCCGTTGTTTCAGCCCAGTTTTACTGTTAGACAGAGTTATAACGAAGAAATACCAGGGGAAAGTTGGATGTATGTTTTGTTTCATTGGCATGCAGGTTTATTTTTATGATCTATTTTTACTGTGTACTATTTGCATTTTTTTAATGACTTGGCTATCGCCAGAGTCATTATGGACCTGCTCATGATATGGGAGAAACTTAGATCTAGTGGAAAAAGCACTTGTTTGTGGGACAGAAGCTTCTGTCTCATTTATCTTGATTTTAGATTCAGCATTTAACTTTTCAGTTTCTGTTTCCTTATGTATAAAATAGGGATACTGGTAACTACATGATAGTGTTTTGAGAATTAAGGTGTTATTATTTCTACCTCTATTATTCGACCTTAATTTTGTTTCCATAGTAACTTCTGAGCTTCTTTTTAATTCGTTTGTTGCTCAACTTCTCTAAAGTAATAATAATAATAAAAATTATCTAGGAGGACCCTGGGGCTCAGAGAAGTTTAGTATCTTGGTTAATGCCACACAGGGAATGAGTGGCAGAGCTGGGATGTGAGACTGGGCCTCCTGACTTGAATCAATGACTTATTTTCAGTTGTGTTCATTGCAATCCTGAGCACTCAAAGAAGGGGTGCTCAGGACCCACCCTTTGAGATAGGAGTTCTCGGTGGTCTTTGTTTTGTTTCATAAATTGCTCAACACTGTAAGATTTCTTTGGGGGGATTGTTATTGCAGTTAAAAACTTTGAAAACATGGCTTTAAGTCATGTTGACTTTTTGTGTACTACCAGTATCTCTCTCCTTCATCTCCGGTGGGTTTAGATGGCCCCTGAGGGCCTGCTAGGAAGAACCTCCCCTGTCCCTGTCTTTTGTTGAAAGAATTGATGGTTATCTGAAAGGATGGTCATCTCCTGAGAAGGTAGATAGAGACATCAAAGGTTGATGGTTGGAAAATACAACACAGTCCTTTGAAGAGGTGGAACAATCTTGGTTTGTTGGAAAGGCGCAGTATCATAATGGAGCTTTGGTGGGGGTCAGGGGGCACAGAGATAGTTGTCTACCATACTTCCAAATTTGTTGGCCAGCAAGCAAGAATTTCCCAATTCTTTATATGGCCTTAAGAGGACCATTACACCCATTTGGATGTCCCCAGCTATGATGATTCTAAAGTTGTGGCCTTGAAGCCAAGATCTGCTGTGTACTTTTCCTTAAGTACACAGAATTAAGAAGAAGAATTCCTTAAGTTTATTCTACATTTTAGGGCTTTACCGTTAAGAATGGACTCTTCATGGGCTTTTTGGGGGGTCTTGTGGACATGTGGTACCTCAGAAGAGTTTGTAGCTTGTTACTCTAGGCCCTCAAGAAGCCCTGGCCTTTTAAGAAATTGATCTGAATTGTTGCCATACCTTTCTGTAGGGTTCCCAGTTCCCCGGCTTCTGGTTTTTGTTTGTTTGTTTGTTTCACCTGACTCCTAAAATGAGAATATGTTTACCTTATTCTGTCTTTTCCTTTTTTTCCTTTTTTCCTCCCTTCCTACAGCGTGGTAGAGCCTTGAGCTGGCCAATTTCAGAATAGAGTTAGGTGGGGACAAAGGCGCGTGGCGGAGGCGCTAAGACATGCTTTCCATCGTCTGTGGCTTCTTTGGGTTTCTCTCCCCTCCAGTGCACCCAGATGCCTACTGTACACTCTTAGAGCTAGAAGAGCCTTCTTTTGGAGGTGAACTAGTTTATTAATTCCTAGAGTTTTCTGATGAGCAGACTAGTGTCAAGCGTTATCTGGAGCCCTCAGTATGTGGTAAAGTCCTTGGGGAAGCTGATCGTAGTTGGTTTCGTTCTTGGTTCATATCCTTTCTAGGCAACGGGCTTCACCCTTCCCAGCTCCGCTCTGCCCCTTTTGTCCTTCTTGACTTTTTGAAGTGCTACCTGGGTAGCCACATTTTTCATCAAGAGTCTCAGACTTAAAATAGCTTGACATTGTGTAGTACCTTAGAGTTTACAGCACATTTCATTTATATGATCAGATTTGGCCTTTTAAAACCACCTGGAGGAAGGAGGGAGAGGTATCATTTTACAAACCCTTTCACCTAAAAAGAAATGGAGGCTCAAAAAGGTAAAGTGATTTGCCCTAGGTTATTCAACAGGTATGTGGCAGGGCTTGAATTTGAATCTTGGTCTGTGTCCTTATCAACCCCTCCCTGCTGATAGAGCCTTGTTTCTTTACACCAGACTCCATTTTCATCTCCTTTTCCTCCTGATTTTTCAACAAAGAGTCAGCCCCCTAGTCAGTATGATTTCTTTTTTTTCCCCTTTGCATCTCTCGCTAGGGATCTCATGTCCAACCCCATTCTTTTAACTGCAACCTTGCTCACCTCTGCTGCCAGCATGAACTCCAGTTTTCCCTAAATTGTGTAACTCTTTCTTTACAGATCCTGAGTTTGACCCTAGTCTCTTTCTACTGCTTGGTCACTTCCCCCTCTTTTTTTTTTCTGGTTTGTTTCCTTTTCTTTTTTTTTTTTAACATCTTTATTGAAGTATAATTGCTTTACAATGGTGTGTTAGTTTCTGCTTTATATCAAAGTGAATCAGTTATACATATACATATGTTCCCATATCTCTTCCCTCTTGCATCTCCCTCCCTCCCCCTCCTTTTTTTGTTTCTTTTCTCTTTCTTCAGGCAAACTTGGAACTGCAGGGCAAATATTTAGCTTATTGTTTTTTTTAGAGTATTCCCATGTGAATATTTTGTCAGTGGCCTCTTGTTAATTTCAGTCCTCTGGGGAAGGGTTAATAGTTCAAACCCATCATTTTTCTTGTGAGGGTTGAGACTTACAAAAGCTGCCTGGAGCAAGACTGTCCCCCAGGGTTGGGGGAGGGGCACAGGCCTAGGATGGGGGTAACTGGGAATCCAGTTGGGATGCGGTGATCATGAGACACTTGCCTCTTCCTTGCCCTGCTGTAGTAGAAATGCTTGGGGAAGCATAGACTCAATGAGTTGCATCCTTCTAAAAGACTACTGCAGAAGTTAAGAAGACTGGAAATATATCCTGATGTGTGTCCTTTTTTCATTTTATTTTTCCTAGGAGTTTGCTAAGCAAAGAGCAGGCTTTGTACAACTCCTCCCCCTTCCCCCCCTCCACCCGATTTTTTCCTCCCCTTTTCTTAAAAAGGTTCTGTGCTCTTTTGAAACAAGCCAACAAAAGTTGAAGCCAGCTTGTGTATGTGACTCAGCCCTCAGGAGCAGTTCTTTTCCAAAGCAAATTCGAATTCACGGTTGTCAGTTTGGGGCAATGCTAGGACCCAGATCATGCTGGCAGTCCGAAGTACCTCTCTCCCGATATTGAGCACTTTCAATATGATGTTCCTACTTCCTAAATCTCAATTTAGTCTGTTGGGCCCGGCAGTGGTAAGTATAATTATGAGAAAATTTAGATAGAATATTTGAGTCAGGACTGTCCTAAAAAAAAAATCCACATTACATTGTCACTGTAATATTAGAGTAAAATGATGAAAATATTAAGGACCTAAATTGTTCTACTGCTTTTTAACTGAAGTTGCCTTTCTTGACACAAGAAGCAAACAGGGATTTTGGTACTTTCCCGTTGACTGGGACACCACCATGCCTGTTGGAAGTAGTAGAACTTGACTGGATAAAGCAGTGGGCTAGTATACTCACCCTCTGTGGGCTAGTTCCTTTACTGTATTCCTTGGCCACAGATACCATCCTTAAAGTGGTCTGGCCTTCTCGTAAATGTTCTAGTCACACAGTGAACTTGGGGGCTCAAGGTTGATCTGAGACTGGAGTAATCCAAACAGATTACTTTTGATGGGTCGGCACTTATGATCTTCATACCTGAAGAATGGCTTGTGTTTCATATAGATCAGGGATCCCTCTGCCCTCAGAGTAGCAGACGTTAGAGGTGCAATTAACCAGCTTCATTATTCACTAGCAACTACCTCTAGGACCCCTGGGCTAAGAGAACTTCTGTGATTACAATAAAACAAAGAAGAGAGAGGAGGAAGGTAACTTTGTATGTTGTTCTTTCTGAGACCTTGGCATGTGGTTAAAGGGGTTTTCCCCCCCCCGGAAGCTTCATTCACTTTCAGGTGGGCCCCTTGTAAGGATGACAGGGATTTTTACCACATTTGATGGGAAAGTGAGAAAAAGAACCTTAGTGTTGGGGTTTGTATCTCACTAGTAGGAAAAGCACGGAAGTACTCTTTCTGGAGGAGGTGGGGATGAGGGAGTCTTTGGGCTTTAAATTTTGGTAGGAGGGGGTGAGGCTCAAGCCTTCTGGAACAGGGCAAGGTGTTGGCATCTACCTGACCCCTTTGCCCCCATTCCTGCCACCTGCCTCACTTTGAGCTTTCACTGTCTTTCCCTGAGGATCCTATGGGTTGAAGTGTTGCAACTGGATACTCTGAAGATGAGACCCCCTCAGCCTGTGGGATCAGTTTTCCGCAGAGCTCATTCTGGGGAGAGCAGCTTTGAAAGGGAAGTTAGTTCAGACCAGACACTGCCCTTTGCTCCTTCCTGGGTCCTGGCTGCGAGCTGAGCCAGCCTTCGCTCAGCCTTGCACCCTCAGCAGTGGGGATCCGGCTCTGTGGCCCTGTGAAAGTTAATCCTCAGTGTTAATCCTTTTAGGTGAGGCTGTTGGTTAAAAGGTAATCTGTTTAGCCTCCCTTTCTCCATTCTCTTCCTCCTGTGGCAGGAGAGGGAGTTCAAGTCTTCCTTCCAGGACTCCTGAGCTTTGGCTGATTGATGGTTCATGGTGGCCTTGGGAGAAAAGCTGCCTAACCAGTTCCCGGGCCCTGGTTAGTTAAAACACAGTGTTCACCGTTCATACAGGTATGGGCTGAAGAGAAACAAAGCTTAGGGAAAGGCTTGCTGAGAGGACTGCTGGGGGGGTCCCACCCTCCAAGCCATCCTGCTTTCCTCAGCCAGGTTTCAGAGTCTGCAGCTTGGGATGAACTTCAGGGCTATGCTACATTCTCTAAATCCTTAAAAAAAAAAAAATTGCTCTCTATTTTAGCACTCCAGGAAACCACCCAGCAATGATTGTTTTAGTGGGATTTTTACTTCATTTTGTTTTACTTCTATTCTATTTTATTTTTTGAAGTTCTTGTTTATTTAATTTCTTGAACAAGGATCCGGCTGTTCCGGCAGAGTCCCTGTCTTTAGCTCTGTCCATATCCACCCACTTATACACATCCCAAAGCCTCGCAGACACAATGCCTCTATTTTCCCACACACATACATAGGCACCCCAACCGTTTCCACTACCCCCAGCTTCTGACCGGCTGTGTGTCTTTTCTACTCCACCCCACCCCTGAAAGCCCCCAACAGACAAAAACAAATTACTAAATTGCTCGCCTGCACAAAAGGGCTGTAGCCTTTGAGGGGAGCTCTCTAGGCACCTAATTTCTCTTAGACTTCTTTCTGTCCTCAGAGGTCCCCAAAGGTACTTGCAGAATGTTTGCCCTTAAACGGTTGTAAATTAGGGGCTGAATGTATGAAGCATTAATGAAGGCTTCGGTTGGAACCAGCCCACCTCCCCGGGCTGGCAAGTTTTCAGTCCTGCGAAGTCCTTGCCTTGCAGGCCCTGAGTTACTGAGTGTCAAGTTTCAGCTCCCCTTTCTTCTCTTTTTTCTTCCTTTCTTCCGCAGCTGTTTCCCCACCCCACCCCCCCACCTTCCTTATCTTCCATCTCTTTCCTTTCTTCTTCCAAACCCACTCCTCCCCCACCCCTCTAGATTTTTCTAAAAGGAACCCAGGAACAGAGTGAAAATAATGAGGCCAGGAAAGCAGCATTTATTTCTTTTCGTACATAAGGCAGGACCAAAGGAGTTTATTCTTTTTTTTTTTTTTCCCCTATTTTTGCTTTTTTCTCTTTGTCTTTGCTTTATTTCTTTCTCTTTAAGCCAAGTTCAGAATGGATGCTTGCAGAAGAGAGGAATTTTGAATGACTGCCTAAGGTAAACAGAATGTGGAGAAAGTTCAGCTCTGTCCCATGCGTTAAAAATTAAAATTAGAGAAGAAGAATGCAAGTGTGACCTTGAGGGACTGGCCAGATGTAGCTAGGGGACCATCACAGCACCAATATATTTATACCGGGGTAAGGGGTAGTCACATTTCAAGCAACTCCATTACGTGAAAATATGGTTCCTCAGAAATATATACAAAAAGATTCATGAAGAAGTCTTTGTGTAATTCAACGTAGTATGCGTTTTTAAGCGGCAGTATATAAGCTGTGCAAGGTAATGGGTTCTTTTTAGATAACAAACTTTTGAGTTTGTTTAAGGTGTGATTTCTTTACCCTAAAACCATTTATTCTCCAGTAGAGTTCTTTATGATAGATTGTGTGGAGAATACCTACATATTCTACTTCCTGGGTTCAGAATGTTTCCTATCACATCTACTTAAAGTTCAGTTTGGTGTGCTTTTCAGTTTAGTAACTATGAACTGTGCCTATGAGGTAATACCATAGTAATTTTAAGCACACACCCTTTGCTAGGCATAATGTAAAGCCCTTTGTTCATTATCTCATTTAAGTCTATTATCATTCTCATTTTAGAAGTGAGGAAACTGAGGGTTACAGAGGGTATATGAATTGTACTAGGCTGCTCTACATAAAACTGCTTGTTTTCTTATCCATCAATGTTCCATCCTGATTGCACTGTGGTCCTACCACTCTTAGGATTATAGTTTGACTTCCGAGGCCCCTTGCACCCAGATATTCATTCATTCATTCATTCACTCACTGGTTACGTGTGTTGACTGCCTACTGTGTACCAGGATGCTCTGTCATTCAGGCCAGCACTTGGTGATAACTGCTTGTCACAGGATCTAATGATTTAGTCTCAGCCAATCAGGAGGGGATGTGGCCCTTTCATTCTGTCCCCCGAACTCTTGCTTATGCTACCCGCTTATCACTGTGGCATCCATATGTAATAAATAACTTATCAAAATAGTCATAAAGGACTTGGCAGACAAAATGAACTGCTAGAGAAGACTGCATTAAATTTTTTTTTTTTTAATTTATTAATTTATTTATTTTATGGCTGTGTTGGGTCTTCGTTTCTGTGCGAGGGCTCTCTCCAGTTGTGGCAAGCGGGGGCCACTCTTCATCGCGGTGCGCAGGCCTCCCGGCGTCGCGGCCTCTCCTGTTGCGGAGCACAGGCTCCAGACGCGCAGGCTCAGCAATTGTGGCTCACGGGCCCAGCCGCTCCGCGGCATGTGGGATCCTCCCAGACCAGGGCTCGAACCCGTGTCCCCCGCATCGGCAGGCAGATTCTCAACCACTGCGCCACCAGGGAGGCCCCTGCATTAAATTTTAATAGGAAGAATTCTAAGTAATAAGCTGAAAACGTGTCTTGGTGTAGAGCTGAGCTGCTCCTTTGAGGCTTTTCCTATGACCTCCTCATGTCTAGGACTGAGTTTTTTTCATTTATGAAATACTTCATTTTTAGATAAACTGCATTTGAAATTTCTTACTCTGTTTTCCAAACAAACAAACAAATAAATAAAACAAAAGTAAAGATGGGAGAAGGCAAGACAAACATCTTTATTCTGTAGAGGTAGCGTGCCTTCCATGCATCAGGCACTGTGTTCATTGCTGGAAAGATATCAATGATCACATCATAGACCCTGATCTCCAGGAACTCGTATTCCGGGGGGAAAGACAAGGAAACTGTCCTATTCAGAGAGTATGAAATGCTGTGATGGGGATACGGATGGAGTATTGTGGGAGTGTTTAGGAGGGTACCTCCCCATCTTGGGGGTGGTGAGGGCCACAGAATTTTCTTTGAAAAGATGACACATGAGCAGGGTGCTAGGAATGAAGGGAAGTGAGCCAGGTGGGGTGGGTGTAAGGGGTGGAGAGGAGCAGAGTGGCAGAAGAACATTTTTGCGAAAATGCTTTTGTTTGGAGAAAGGTGACTTTTGGTCCTCTGAAGTTCTACAGCAGAGCTTCCAAGACTCTAACAGAGTTAAGTCGTCCTAAAGCAGATGAGCCAGTCTTTTGGAATGTGAGTTTAACCCCTGAGGAGCTCAGGTCTCACTAACTCTCTTACTTGGCGGTGCTGATGGCTTTTCCTCTTCTTTCAGATTAGGCATAACACAGTCTTCTCAATTCAAACTCCAGCGTTTAAAATGTTTGGTGATTTGTGAAAGTCTTCCCATAAAAAACAGTTGATCAAGCATATAAATAATATAACAGTTAAATTAATAAGTATGTATTGAGCATTTAAAAGTTTAGGGTACTGGGTTTAGATACTCAAGATTGCTCAAGGAAATATATAGCCAGTTCAAATAAATAACCTTTTAAAGCCTATATAAAGTGAACAACATCTGTCTGCATACCAATTGCAACATACACTCTGTTCCAAAAAGTAGGTCTGATGGTGCCTTTTTGTGGAAACAGTTTATTAGCAATTAGTGTTTATGTCTTATAAAGTTTAAAAATTTTATTTTTCACTAAAATTCTTTAAATGCAGATACTTTTGGTAATTCATGCCTTTCCTCTAATTCCCCTAGATTGGGAAGATTTACTGTCATTGCAGTCTGTTCTTTTAATAACAATAAGCATGTGGATGATGGTGACCATGAAGAAGGGCATGGGAAGGGTGAGAGTAATTCCTTTCAGCTTTAAGGGATTTAAATTTTTTTTTCATTATTCAAGAGTTATAATTTTTTCGTGTATATTTAAAACAACTCTCATCTTCCATCTTCTCTAATAAATGAGTTCTGCAATAAATTTGTGATAATCTGGTAATCAAAATCAAATCTGTTAATCTGATGTTTTATTGGCTTACTGTCTATGTTTCCCACTAGAATATAAGATCCACGATAGCAGAGACTTTGTCTTATTGCTCTGTCCCTAACACCTAGAACATGCCTTGCCGCGTGGCAAGGACTTCCTATTTATTTAATGAATGAAACAGTTAATACTTTATTTGTACAAGGAAATTGATGATAGTTGCAAGTTTTGCATAAACTAGATTGCATAAACATTCATACTGCCTTCAGCGTAACTTAATTGTTTTGATGAGAGAGAAGAATTTCAGAATCTTATAAGATCATTTATTAGTTAGGATGGCATAACTAACTCTGCCATGAAGTATTGGGGAAGTATGTTGGAATTGGTCTCTGGATGTTGAAGGATGCAAAGGTGTAGTAAAGAGGGAGTCTGTAGTATATACCAGGCTGAGTGCACAACATGGGCAGAGGCTTAGAGTCATATGACCTTTATGGCCAGAGACTCAGGCCATCACAGGGACAGATTAGCCAAGCTAAGAATTTGTATTTTGGAAGACTTGAATAGTAATGTGTTAAAGGATATCAGGATTATCAGAGGCTGAAGAGAGGTGCTGAGGAGGGTTAGGGGAAGAGAGTTCATGAGTTAGGAGTTGAGTAGCCTGTTGGTATTCAAGTGGATGTGTAGGAGGCAGCTGGAAACACACGTCTGAAGCTTCAGAGAGGTCAGGGCTACGGACATAAATTTGGGTATAATCAACATGTATATGGCAATTGATGTTAAGAGAAGGAATGATGATCCCAGAAAGTCTGTACGGAATCGAAGAGGACCAGGGCAGAACCCTGAGAATGCCAAAGTATGGAAGTTGAATAGGGGAGGGAATAAGAAAAAAGTTCTATCAGGGATGCAGAAGAGAAACCTGGAGGGAGTGGCATCTTAAGAGGCAAGGCGAGTTTGAGAACAATAAATTTATCCACATCATTAGATGCCACGACCTTCTTCTGGGCTCATATACTTCTCTCTTAACATATACTGTGCTACATTTGTCTGTTTACTGCCTTTTCCCTGTTAGTTCAGGAGCTCCATGAAAGCAGGGTTAAAATGTGTTTTATCTTTGTGCCTAGGTCAGGAATGGCAAAGAGGTTTCATTTCATGTGCCAAGTCTGAGAATTCTGAGCTGAGGCCAGGGTCTTCAGAGAAGAGCGCCTTAATCCATTAATGATTTTGGACATGGGTTCAGGATCAGAGAGTGGTGGCAGCTTGCCGTGTCGTCTTCATCTCTGCATTAGGCACTCGTTCACTCATTATTCAGTGACCATTTACTGAGCCCCCAACATGTGCCAAGTACCGTGCCAGGCCCTCAATAAATGTTTATTGAATAAATGTGGAATGGTTAAAGGCTCGCAGTGTAACAGCCTTTACCAGCAGTGGTAAAGGGACCTGAACGGGGTTGCGCAGACTTTGAGAGGTGTATGCCTGTTAGTCCTACTCACACGTGCAGAAGTGTACTAGTTAATCCAAAGCCCTTGTAAACAGAATGCCAGATGTCAATGATTTTAATGCAAATACTGTTCACTTTTATAAGGATTTAACTTATTAGAGCACACTTGCATCTTACTTCATCTTTGCATGATTCCAACAAGAGTGAGAGGTCAAATGTTGTTACCTCTATTGGACAGATGAGGTAATCGAGATCTATATTTCTGGAATGATTAACAAAGCCAAGACTGAGCCAGGAGTAGAACACAGGTCTGACTCCCACTTCTAGCTCTTGGGATTATGGCAGAGGGATTGGCTTCTCTGATCAAACATAGAGGTCTACTCTTGAGGCAGATGCCTCATTTTTCAGAGGGGTTTTCCCTTGAAACTCAGTGGGTGACAGACAAGCATTTGGGGTAGTGGAAGGTTGGTAGGAGGAGGGAAAACACCATGGGCTCCCAGAGGCTTCGTGGACTCCCAAGTCATGATTCATGATTCTTTCTCTGTAGCTAATTTTTGTTAAGTATAAGAATTCCAGGAATCTTTCAGGAATTGGGGGAGACTGCTCTCTCCTGAAATATAAAACATCTGCTCTGGGTCTCATTGGAGCTCCACTGTCTAGGGGAAAAACAGGGAAAAAGAGTTGATATGAAACAGACATTGTTTCAAACAATAAATCCCCCCTCTACTCATTAATGAGAAAATAAATTAAGGGACAGAGGTGTCAGACTTTTCAGGAGGCCTTTCTTAGCACTAATTTTTTTTTTTTTTTTTTTTTCCCTGAGGAAGTGAGAAGTTCAGAGCAGGAGACCAAAGTCTCTAAGAACACAGAATTGTGAGGGTTGGTTGGACGTGGCCTTTCCTCATAATCCTACCATGCTTCAGCAGGCTAGGCAATTTTTTTTTTTTTTTTGGACCAGCACTTTCTTCCTTATAATCAGAGATATTATCCCTGAGGGGATAGAAGCTTGGCAGGACGTGTATAACAATCTAAAGAATGTGTAGGTAGATTCCTAAAATCGCCATTTTTATGCTCCCGCATCCTTCCTTTCCTTCTCTTTCAGCCGACCTCCTTCCCCCCAAATTCCCTTTCTCTCCTCTTGCTCCTGGAGGCCTTCCCATCCCCCACTTTCCTGGGTACTGTGAGATTCTCAGCATCTTCTAGAATCTGGGCGTTTCTCTTTGGGCAAACCACCATGAACCACATGTGGGCTTACATGAAATCACCTGAAACCGTTTGATTGAGTTTGGTAAGAGCCTTGGACATGGGGGAGGGAAAAGGAAGGCAAACAAGTTTGAGGGGTGAAGACCATTCTGCTTTTGCTTGTCACTGTATTCCCAGCACCTAAGCCAGGGACTGGCACAGAGTAGGCACTCCATTTCTGTTCAGTGAAATGTGACAGATGATTTAATTGGAGGATATGGCAAAAGAAGAGGAAGTTAGAAAATGTACGCGCACCTTCAACAGGGAAAGAAATCTCATGGGGGCGCCTGCTACACCGAAGGGTTGGTGCAAGTTCATGGATGCCCTGTGTCCAAGGGCCCCCCACCTTGTGCATCTGCGCATTAGGTTCTGGACTGAGGTGAGTGGTAGCTGCCTCCCCTGCCCCCTGTGTGTCTTAGCTTGCCATCAGCCAGCAAGCCTTAATGCGTCACACTCTGGCGCCAATTTCAGTCTCCCCCCCCAAAAAAAAAGAGACTTGAGGGACTGGAATTGAGTGAGTGAAATGCAAGCTCTGAGCTTGGAGGGTGGTCCACGACCCCTCCCCTTCTCTTCTTTGAACCAGGGAGGGGGCTGGTTCCAGGCTCTGTAGGAAAGCTCTTTTGAAGGGCAATGCACTTGGGCCACAGGGCACCATTCCACTTTAGTCGAGGGGGTCCCTGTTGTGTCCCAAAGAAAATGTGGTGAGATTAACATACAAGCAGAGTTTAGCAACCAGGAACCCAGGGGTCCCAGTGGTCTGCTTTCTTAATTGCTGGTGAATTAAGCCCAGAAGGCACTGGGAGGGGGTGGGGAGAACTTTTGTACGAGGTTAAATTCCTGGTGGAGTGATGATAGGATTAGCAACAGTTGGGTGGAAACGAGCAGAATACCGGCAGAAATACGAGTGATCAGTTTGGTGCCCTGTCCTTGTGTTCTCTGGTTCAGTGGTGGCCCTTAAGGCCTGTTGTCCTGCACGATTGCAGGGCTGGCACCACCCTTGCTGGGGACGGGTTGGCAGGCTTTCCTGCACCTTCTGCCATGGATAGCACGTGTGCGTGCTCTCCTGTGCTTCGAGGCTGAGCTGGGAGATGGGGAAGAACAGAGAAAATCAAATGAAATGTTCAACCAGCAGAACTCTGTCTCCAGTCAGGCTGGCTTACATTTGTCTCGCTTTCTATTTTCTGAACTTTCGCTCACCATAAATCCTTTTTCTTCTCCTTTTATCCATTAAAATGTTTTTAATCTTTGTGCCAACACTTTGTCTTTTGGCTGGTTCTGTGTCTGTCCCAGCTCCTTAATCCTCCCCACATTCTTTTTGTCACTTTATTGTCTCCTGATAAACACTTTACTTTGAAATGCCCTTTTTTTCCTTCACTTTGAAATGCCCTTTTTTTCCTTTTCTTTTTCAGATTTCAGGATTTCTTGTTTTATGGTTGGATGTTCACTTGACCCTTCTTGGGGTTTGTTTTTTTTTCCTCTAACTTCTGGCCATGTTCACATTTCTGTCTTTCAAATAAAATTGTTACTCTCATGGACACACAATTACTGGGGCTCAGTTCCCCCCTGGGTTGTCTGTTAAGAGATGTGAGTCCTGCTCCAAAAAAAAAAAAAAAAAAAAAAAATGCCCCTGGACTTTTCTATCCACACCTGAGTGCTGTTTTGCTCTGAGTCATGGGAATAAAAATTACAAAGCTCATCCACCATCAGAAAGGAGGGTGACCCACCTCACAGGAAATGCAGACAACCCCATTTTGCAGGGAGGCTGCCTAATTTCTTGGGAGACAGGGAGTGAGAGGCTGCTCTGTGCCTCGCCTCCCGCTCACGTTTCTCGCATCTCACTTTACCTCCAGCTAGAGGAGGGCTGACAGCCTACAACAATGGCCTCCTTTCTTCTTCCAGGGCCAGTGTTTTGATAGTGTCAGGTTGCACCCCAGCCTCCCCCTAGCCCATTTATAAACTTGACACGGGCAACATGATGTAATGTTATTTTTTAGGATCTCAGGGAACTTTTTTGCCCCAGGTCAGAAGAATGCTAGTTGAGTTTTGCTGAAATGAACCATGGCTCCTAGATCAAGAAGGTGGAGGTAGGGGATAGAGCGGGGCTCTGCACTGGAGTTGGTAGTGAGGGGTAAGGCTCTTTGATACTCAGACCTTCCACTTCCGGGTGTCTAAGCCAACCTTTCGCTGTTGGGCAGTGCTCTGGTGGAAGGCGGTTTGGCACCTGCCCCTTGCAGAGCTGTCTTGCCGGGATCTGTTGCCATTGTAATGCATTGCCAGTGAGAGGCCTGCAGTGGCCAAGACTGAACTAGGAAGTGACAATAGAAAGGAAGGAGGGACCTGGGGGGACTTCCACATGACTGGGTTTGTCTTGAGTTCCGTTGCCTCTAGCAGCCTTGGTTCCTCTGCTGGGCTTGGGCCGGTGCTGCTCAGCTTGGCTGGGAGCTTGGGAGGGGAGGCTGACGGAGAGCTGATGTGCCTGCGGGGCCCCTCATCCTCCCTCCCCTGAAGCCGTTGCCTGTGGCCTTTTTGTGGACACTACCTATATCCTGAAAATTTCAGAACTGGCCCATTTCTGTATTTACATTTGTTTTGAATTCAAAGGTGCAAAAGATCCTACAGTGGAAAGTTGCCCGGCACTCACTGGGAGCACTGCCCTATGCCAAGGAAGAGATGGGGAAGGAGATGGGGATCCCACCTGCTCTCGCCTTCTAGAGGTGAGGGCATTACCAGTGCCTCATGAGAGGTGGTCAAGCACTGTGGTTAAGAGCACTGGAGATGGAATCCAACTTGGCTTTCCGATCCTGGCCCTGTTATTAATTGGCTGATTAACCTTGGACAAGTTAGTTGAACTCTTCGCCTCCTTGCCTTATCGGTTAAGTAGGAGGAATGGCAGATCTACGGTTATTGAGCAGATTAAATGAGTTAATACACACCAAGTGCTTAGAATAGTCCTGAGCACAGAGGGAACACTGTAGGAGAATGTCCTTTAAAAAGTCCTTCCAGAAATATTTTGACAAATTACGACTATATGTATATTTTCTCTACCTAAGTTTCTCTTTCTATGTGACTCTTAAAGGTTGAAGTGGCTCATGTTCAGTCCTTATGTTCCAATTTTTGAACCTGAATGCTTTGTTCCCATCCCTATAGGCAAGCCATCTGAGGCCGTCAACCTAGACATTTATACCGAAAGCCTTTTTGGACTGCCAAGGAATGCATGTTATAGCAACGGCACTGAACTTGTCACTATTCTCAGAGCAGGTCACACTCTTTGCTGACTCTCGGCGGTTGCACTGTGTCCTCTGCCTTGTATGCCTTTCCCATATTCCACACCACCTGGCAAACTTTTCTTCCTCCTTCAGGGACCGGCTCCAGTATCAGTGGTGCTGGAAAGCTCTTCTTACCTTCCCCACGCTCCTCCTGGGGGTCCTCGGAGACGGTGTGAGGGTCACCGTGCTGTTGTCATGCTCCTGTGTCTGTGTGTAGGTGGGAGCCCCGAGCTCTCCCAGACCAGCGCCAGTAGTTAGCACGTGCCTGTTAGATAGTTAATGCTCCATATCTTAATAAACGAGCAAACAAGTACCTTGTGGTAACAACAGTATACATTCCTTTGTCTTACCTGCATGTCTGGTGAGGTCACCTCGGGGAAGAAACAAAGAAATCAAACTCCATGTTAGGATCTGACTGAACTCTCAGCCTGAGGTGGGATGACTCCAGAGCATGTGCTATCTAATGCTGGGCTTTACTGGGGGGCTGCAGCTAGACTGCCCCTTGGGGTTCCTTCTCTTCTCCTGGAGCCTAGGTGGTGCTCCCAGGGGGCACTCAGAACCCAAGAAGACCTGGCATGTCCTCATGGCCTTGCCAGAGGTAAACTCCATCAACTCCCGGAGATAACCTTCCTAGAATATTTCTGTGGGATGTCTAATGGGGGGAAAAAAGCATAGAATTGAAGAAACCAAACACAGTTCTTTGCCCATAACACTCAGGAAGCAAGATATAATTCTGTCCTTCCGTGCGTTGGGGCCTTCAGTGATTGGGTCTTCCCTATGTGTTCAAGTGCAGGAAAGCAGAATGGAGACAGATTTAGAGGATGTGTGAGGAGAGTGATGCAAAGAGTGATGAAGCGACTTGACCAAGGACACAGACCAATATTATGACGAAAGCTTGGTACCCAGATCCAGTACCTAACCCTGCTGCCTTCTGAATGCCAGGTCCACACGGTCGGGTCAGCCTGTACGCGCCAGCCTTTTCTTCAGTTGCTCCTTTCTTGTCTGGCTTTCTTTCTCTCTGACCCCCCCACCCCCGCCCCCACCTCCCTCCTTCCTCATTCTCTCTGTGTCTGCCGACTTGTGACTTCTGGCTCTTGCCTCATTCCTACCTAGACCGTTGATTTTTTGCCAACGGACTGACGAAGGGTCTCCTCTCCCACTTTGCTCTGTCTTCATTTTCACCCTCTGAAATGGAGAGGCAGCTCATAGAAATGGACTCTCACACATTTTGCAGGTCTAAATTGGGCCTTAATACAATGCACATGGCAATGATAAACAGGTTTGGTAGGGCATGACCGGTTGGCGGCTCAGGCTGGCACTCCTGGGCATGTCAGTTGAACTCTGTAAGCCTGTTCAACTTTTCCCTTTATTGTAGGGGAGTGAGAACTCCTCAAAACTATGTAGTTCTCAAGTAGTCAAAGGAAGTTTATGCACAGAATTTCTACACGCAGTAACCAGGTATGAAAATAAGGAGTTGAGCTGAAACTCATTTCTTTTCTTATTAACAATCTGCGGGTGACGCCGGGACCACTTTGTTTCCATTTCTACTTCTGGTTGGGATAATCTTTTAAATAATCACAAGGAATTAGAAAAAAAGAAAACTAACTTATTACTTTTTTTTCTCCACATCTTATTTCGTCTGCACTGATAGAGATACAGAACATTATTTTTCTGGAGTCATTTTTCCTTCTTTCAGGCAAATGACTCTGTAAAGGTGGCATATTGCTGATTTTATGTGGTGTGGATTCCCCACAGATAGCAAGTGTTCACACAGCAGCCTTCTGAATGTTAGGTACCAAACTGACCTTTTGTGATCAATTTGTTTTTATCCAGCTTTATACAGCCGACCACTGCACCATTGATTGGATCGACGAGGTGGCCATGGGAGGCAGCTGCTAGACGTGGCCAGAGTTACCAGACTGACTTTTGCGTGGTTTTTGTTTTCTGGACCAGGACTCTGTTGGTTAGAACAGCATTTAATTGTGCCCACTACAACTACATAAAACCCACGAGACAGTTACAAATGACCTGTCACAAGAGGGGAGAAGTGAAGTAGGAGAAGGAGCGGAAGGGAGAGCGTGCAGGCCTTGTGTGGACGACAGCAGCACCCTATTGACTTTGGGATTTGGGTTCCCTGGGCTGGGTGTGCCTGGAAAGGTCTCAGAGGTTAAGAGCCAGGAGTCTGGGGAGGCGAAGGGTTATTGTATTTGGTGATTGAGGTGCCTTCCAGGTGGTCACCATGGAAATCCTGCTCACTGGGGTCTCCTGAGATGACAGGAGACATACCCAGGGTATGTCCGTGTAGAGTATGGTTTTGTGAACCACAAGATGGGGCTCGAAAGGTTGGCTTAGTCTCTTTCTATATTTGGCCTCTGGAGCTGCTGCTTTGTGACTCCCAGGAAACTTTCCAATGGCTGTTTTCCAAACCTGGGGCTGATTGAGTGTGTGAACACGTCTAGGTTGGTCCTTGACGTTGTCACCAGGGCTTAGTTCAGGAGGCCCGCTGCTACAGCCCTGTGCCCCTGGAGTCCCCATGTCCATGCTCCGAGCCTCCTGCTGTCCCTGTGTCCTCCGGGACTCCCTCCCCACCTTTTCCTTCCTCCTACTCCTCTGATATGTGGTAGGGAACTCCGTTTACCCATCTATGTTGGTGGGAAATTCTAGGCTAGGCCAAATAATAATACCTTGCAATTATTTAACGTTATATTGGGTGTACCTCCCTTGAGAAATATATTCCTGGGAGTATACCAGTAAAATGAGTTTCAGTTAGCTGAATCATATTTTATAGCTTCTGAAGTTACTAATTTAGAAATCTGTTCTCAAGGACAAAAAACTGACCAAGGCCATCTCAACCACACACTGAAATTCTCAGCGAAGGTTTAAGAGGCACATTTTCTGATAAATTACAAGGTAAAAACACTTTATGTGATGGAGAAAAGAAAATCCCAAATTGCATTTTCTAGATGCTCACTTGAGAGTGGGCTGAGTTTTCTGAGATTATTTAGTCCTTTTGAGTGTAGTAACTAATATTTTTTGATATTTCTCTTGTGCTGGGCACAGTGCTAAATCCATTGACATAGATCATTTCACATAATCCTCCTGATAATCCTTTGAGGCATGGAATATATTTATCCTAATTTACAGATTTTGAGACCAAGATTCAAATAAGTGAAGTAATTTGCTCAAGGTTATACAGCTGTTAAATGGTAGAACTGGGATTTGAACCCACCTGGAGCCCAGCTCCAGAGGTCAGATCATATTACCCCTTGACTATTTCTTTCCTGTTATGGGTGAAATAGCATACCTTCATCTCAAATATTATTTAAAAATTCCTTAAGTTTATATGCTAAAGCCCATAGGCCATATGCTGGTGCCTTTAAACTTTTGTTTCCCTGAGAGTTTATAACTAAGGCTAATGTCTGGGCTGGTCAGCTCAGTTGGTTAGAGCTAATGGGGCCAAGGTGACAAGGTTCAACCCCCATATGAGTCTGTTAGCTGGGCTGAGTTTCATGACCATGGATTAACCTTTCACCTGGGCGAGCTGCCTCACAAATGAATATTGTTCATCTAAGAGAATAAGGAGGGGATTGTGGATAAAATAGTAGAAACCACTTGACCAGCCACCTAAGACTATGGCTGATCTTTCAAGAATCTTATCTTTCCAGTTTGGAACTAGGCATTATTCCCATTTTTAATAGATTCAAACAGCATTTCTTAATGTGCTCCCTGGAGCTAATATTTGTTGTCATGTGTGTTGGAAATCTTCCAGAGGGGTGTGTGTGGTGTAGTGAGGTTGCTTTTCAGAATTTGAGCTGAGGACGTTCTCCCTGGACTGGGATTCTTAGAAATACCCTTTAGAAAACTCTGTCTTAAGGTGTGTTTGCCCTGTTGTTCTGTTTATTTTAAATCCCTGTAGTAGTGGTGTCTCTCCAAATCAGAGGGAGAGCCAGTTACAGTTGAAAAGATCAGTTTCCGCATTCCCCCAGCTTCTGTGTAGGTGTGGATCTCCTTTTAGCAGGTTATAGCTTTGCCTTTGAAGTATAGCCACATCACTTGTCTCGTTTTCCCTTGTGTGCCCTCATTTTGTAACTGGGATTCTGTTGCTGGCCACACCACGTGCCCCAAGTCAGTGACACAGCAGGGTCTAGAACCCAGATCTCTGGGCTCTGGCCCATTTCTCTTTCCAACAGCCTATGCTGCCTCCCAGTGGACAGAGCATTTGCAGGGAGCAGAGATGTTCATACCTGATTCTCTTCTAGAAAAAGAATTGCTTTGTGACTTAGCATTTCTTTGGCCTGCCATTGCCTCCGTTTGTAAAGTGGCATTGTCTTACCTCTCTGCGCAAGACTGAAGAACCCCCTTTAACACCTCCCCCACCCCCAAATTAGCAGTATTATTAATAAAACACTGGAAAGCATCCCTTGTCCTAAGAACAAATTCTAAATTGACTTTCTATTGGGAGCATAATCACCACATTGGAGAGGAACTCAAGAGATGATCGACACAATCCCCTAACCTTCTCCTGGAGATGCTGAAGTTCACTTGCATCTTGTCAGAGATGCCCTGCTACTCCAGGGCTCACTTTCTCCTTTATTTCTCTGCTTAACTTTGTACTACTACTCCAGCGGCAATTTTGGTGGTCTGATCATTTGGAAAATAAGGGAAAAAGTAAGTTTTATTTTACTTAAAGAATTAAGTCCAAGTGAATGATCGTTATGCTCTATTCCTCAGTTATATTTAGATGCTATTCCTGAAGAATAGTAGAGCTGCCAAAATCAGTAGGGTTTTTACCAAGCTCTGCTTCAGTAATCCTATCACTTGCGTGAAGAATTCATTATGCTGAAATAAACACATTAGGAACTCCGTGGTCTTCTACATCTCTAATATTTATGAAGTAGTGAGGCTCCCAGCCAGCAATAGGGAAGCAGGTAATTCCCAGCAATCAGTTAAACAGACGCTGGATGATTTGGATTGCAAGATGTAGGTGCTTGATTAGCCCCGTATATGGACATGCACTGTTCTTCCGTCATTCAAAAGTTACCTACTTATGAATATTGAAGTGTTCTGGCTTTGGACATAAGGAACTTACCTTTTAATTGGCCATCAGCTTTGTTTTTAGCTGGGATGTATCTCCAGTGGGATTCAAATGAAATGGGGGAGATCATCAGCCAGTAAGCAGAGAAAAGGGTAAAATGATCATGGATGATTAAGTGGCAGCAGGGAAAGTTAGGGTTAGGCTAGAGGGAGAGAAACAAAAGAAGGAAACTCACAGGAAACCAGCTCCCTTTGCTGCCAGGCTGCCAGGCACACCTCTTTTGAAAGCACCTTTTAATTTCCCTCTTCGGCTTTCAGGTGGGACATATGGACACGTTCAAGCTGACATCTACCAGCTTAGTCACAGACTTGACTCCTCCCTGCCCCTAAACCCTGAGCCAAGCAGAGGGCAGGGCCTTGGATCCTCACTGCTCAGACTTGGCAGGGAAAAAAGACCGTTAAGTGAAGGCTAATTGGAAGCTGCCCCAAACTGCACTCAGTTGGAGCTATTTACAATATCTTTCAAGCAACGACTTACTAGATTATTCAGTTAAGGGCCTGTGGGTAGGGGGAGTCCTCAAGGGGAGGAAATTGACCTGAAGGACCAGCTGGTATGGACGTGGCAGTGGATGCTTTCTTAAACTCCTGAAATGTTAACTCCTGCGTGATCTTCATCCTCGGCACACGGCCTTAAACACTCACCTTTACAGCAAGAGCAGGACACCTCTTCTGGATCATGGTGTCTCTTTATATTCTGATGAAAGCTATGGCCCTCTCCTCAGAAAATCAACTTAGATACACACATTTTTTTCCTCATGTAATTTCAGGAAGCTAAGGAACCCCTGAAAGACCATCCATGGATCTTCTAATTTCGTCAGGTTAAAAAAGTCCTGCTTTAGATGCAGAGATAGGACCGGGAAGTTTTCTAGACTCTAGAGAAATAATAGTGTGGTTACCCAGCATATTTCAGTGAGAGCTCTGTTGAAGTGTGGCTTTTCGAAGTATTTTGTCCTCCATTCTTCCCCTCCTGCTCCATGGTGATCATAGTAAGTTTTATGTATGTGATTGCGTAGTTTAGAGGACACTTTTTTTTTTTTAAATTATTTATTTATTTATTTATTTATTTATGGCTGGTTCTTCGTTTCTGTGCGAGGGCTTTCTCTAGTTGCGGCAAGTGGGGGCCACTCTTCATCGCGGTGCGCGGGCCTCTCACTATCGCGGCCTCTCTTGTTGCGGAGCACAGGCTCCAGACGCGCAGGCTCAGTAGTTGTGGCTCACGGGCCTAGTTGCTCTGCGGCATGTGGGATCTTCCCAGACCAGGGCTCGAACCCGTGTCCCCTGCATTGGCAGGCAGATTCTCAACCACTGCGCCACCAGGGAAGCCCTAGAGGACACTTTTTAAACATTCCATTTAGCTCTCACCACACTCCCATCAGGTAAGTGGGTGTTGTTTTCCCTATCACTAATTGCTTTCTCTGTTCAAAGTCCCAGTTCTTGCCGAGGCTCCATCCCACCTAAGTATGTGCTTGGTTTAGGAAGAGCAAGATGAAGTGGGAGGGGATGGGCCGGTGGGGGGAGCATCTACCAGGGGCACCACTCAGAGAAGTGAAGGTAGAACAGCTGACTTTGCTCAGAGGTGAGGCGCCTTCTCTCCATCAACTTCTGGTATTAAGATGAAGACAGGGGAACTATTTTTTCTTTATCCGTGGTCAGATGTCGCCAAGTCTGATTTTACTGATTTTGAATTTGTGATAACTATTGCAGAGGCGTGGCTGAAGTTTACTTTTGTTTCATTGATGAGACAGACCCATCAAATACATATTGTAAAGATCTAGGCAAACTTTTATAGGAAAACATAGAGTACCTTAGGAAAAAAGTTTATATTCAAGCATTTCAAAGACACCCATTTGTATTTAAATGTCTAAGAAGCAGATCTACTTAATTTTTTTTTAAATTAAAGTGTATCTCATAAGTCACTATTTAGAGGCTATATTTTGTTAGTGTAATTTTAGCTAATTCTAATTATTGTAGGCATGCAAACATAATATTTTTATGTCTTTAAACATAATCCTTATCATTTTGGGCTCTTTTACTAGTTCACATTCTTGCCTGTGTGTATGTGCGTGTGTGTGTGTGTGTGTGTGTGTGTGTGTGTGTATGTACAGTTTTTTCCGTTCTCACTTCATCCCCTGACGTGAAGTAGGGACTTGTCCACAACTATATCCCCACAGCCTAAAACCAGGCCTGGTACAGAGTACATTATTGAATGCATGATTGGATTTGTATTGACTTCAGTTTTGGGGAGGAAAGCCAAAGAAATTTTTTCTTTTCAATTCATCTTTTCCATTTTTCAGTTGTCCTCCTCTTTTTCTGTCTTTATGTTTTGCCTTCTTTTTCTTTTCTCGTCAGAGAGGGAGGATTAGGTTTTCAGAACCTATTATGGACATTTGCCTGACTGCTAAAGATGTGGGAAAGTGTTGCAAAGGACAGCCTGGAGGAGCAGTTTGGGGCTGGGCCTTGGGATGACGGCTGGCTTACTGCCCGTTCCTCTTCAGAGTCAGTTTTAGGTCAGTGGCTCTGCGGTCCTGGGCTGGCTTAGTTGACCATTCCACAAGCAACAGAGGACTTCTGAATAGAAATAATCCTGAAATTTGGCCATTGCTTTTGGTGTACATTCCATCTATTTGGCCATAATTAAGAATCTTTCATATCCAGATGCATATTCGGCCAGTGGAGTATTTTAACAGCTCCATTGAGAAAAGGATGGATGGACATACCTAATCAGGAAGGATTTTATGGTTCTGGAATGCAAGAATTACATTCAGAGCTCACAGAGGATTACTCCTGTGTCTGCCTGTAGAATGTCTGAACAGGCATTTGGGTAGATTATTTTCTACCATTTTATTTCTATTTTATTTAAGAAAGAGGTAGATTAAAGCAAAAAGGCCCCATCATGCGTATCAAATCTGGTCTATAAAACCAACTAACTTTTATTCTCCCTCCCTGTAAGCAAACCCTGGTTGCATAGACATATCAAGTCATGGGATTGTTGAGACACTATTAAGGCTACTCATTCAGGTGTCAATTGGGCCAGGCAGTCCAGGAAAAACTTCCATTTAGGCGTCATCTGAGTTTACCCAGCCTCTTTTCTCCTGTGGCACTGGCTTTAATATTTGTAAATGCTGAATACATGCTTCTTGAAGTGGCCCCAGGAGGCAAGGCTGGGGTGGTAATGATCCCTACATAGGAGAAGGCATCCTACTGGGAGGAGATGGTTTAAAACAGTGGATTGTCACACACCTTGATTTCTCTTCCCGTTGTTGCTTCTGCTGAAGTCATTCTGGGAAAGCCATTGTGACACCGCCTCTCTCTGTGCTCTACTGAGAGTGCTTTGGATAGTTTCAGTTTATCTGTATGAAATTTCAGACTTGGAGATATTAGCCCAGAGAGTCTTCTCTGCTGGTCATGGGTGGGACTTTGAACTCCCAAGTTCCTGATTGATCTTTTTTTATAGTAATGATCACAGGAGTGAGATTCTCTTGGTTGTTTCTGAGGCTGCCCTCCTATGCCCTCAGCCTGTGACCAAAGTATAGTCACCTGGACCAAGCTCTTCTCTGTTTAGGATGAATTAGGCATTTGATTTGCACATGCTCTTAGCTCAACTCCCCAAATTCCTTCAAATTCTCAACCCAGCATATGCTTGTCACTTTTCTAAACCAAATACTTTCTTCTGTCCTTGTCCTGCGAGTCCTAACATTTAGAAACATTTTCACCATCTCAGACTGGCGGTTTGAGATGACCATCCACGTCTGGCACATTGTTGGTATGGGCTCGCACACATGCTGACACACGCTCACCATATAGACACACAGTTGCCATTCTTTAAATGCCTTCCTTCCTCCTGTTTTCTTCACAAAGCATGCCTCTCATCTCTGGAGGTAAGACCTGCCCCATTACACACGAGATGATCGTCACTAACGCGGTGGGTACAGATAGAGACATCTAGCAGGGCGTTAATAAAGGGCCTGGTGAGGACTAGAAGAATGCCGCCCCCAGGTAGTTCTAATAGACTGCCTGCCGCTTGCTGTAACCAGGACTGGAGAGGAGGTGGGAGAGGAATAGGGGAGAGACAGAGCGCCCGTGTGTTAGGTCAGAGGAAAGGAGGGTTCTGTACTTGCTTTCCTTCTTGTCTAGGACATTTTAAACCTTCTTCTGCTTAGGCAGATTCAAGAGCCTTGCCAGGTTTCAATTCCCTTCAAGCTAGGAAGGGTGCATTAAATTTCACCTTCATGCCAAAACAGCCATCTAAATGCCAAACCCATTGAGTTTCTGAGGCTTTCTCTTGGGTGTGTTTCTCTGCCTCTTCCTCTTTGCCTTTGTCAGCATCTCCATCTGTATCTGTGTGGCTTGGCATCGGTGCCTGGATAGCCCCCACTTCTGTGTGTCTTGGTTCCTGCCGAGTCTGCCTTGTGCCTTTCATTACCACGTTAACAAACTCGAGTCGTGCCTGACGAGGACGCCTCATACGTTATGCTAATGATCAAGAGACATGTTAATGATATTTTAGAAGCCTAATTAGTGGAATATATAACTATATGCAATTTGGTAACGGACTGTGACGACAAGTTGTTAAAAGGGGGCTTGACAAATCCAGTTGCGTGTGGCCTCAGACAACAGGAGCTGAGAACGGATGAGTGGAAATCGGATAGGGAGATAGTGGGGACGAGGTGTGTACTGGGGGAGGGAATGCCTGTGGCTGTTTATGTGGAGGTCAGTCTTTTGTACGGATTGATGCTTTCCTATCATCCTTCCACTGTCCTAAAACCACAGGGCGAACTGGATCGGAAGAATTCTTTATGAATGTTTCTTAAGCAATTGCTACTCTTGTTATTGATCATACACATATATCTTTGTTAGGAATGTTAGTTTGATTATGTTATTCTCCGCAATATCCTTACGGAGATAATTTGTAATAGGAAATGTACACACAGAAGGTAGAAGAAAATCAGTTCTTGTAATAGGAAATGTATACACAGAAGATAGAAGATCAGTTCTTGTACCGAAGAGAAATTTTACTGTGTTATAAACCAAGATCATGTAAACTGGGAAATTATCTGTATTGTGTCTATCAACATTTTGATAGTGTTGGTAGAAGTAGTAAAATGAGGAGTGGTGAGTGTAAAATCGTTCAGCTGTTTGAATGTCATTTTCTCTCAATGAAAGAATTGGTTAGAGGCATATATTTCTTCAGCTGGAATCTTCTTTCCTCTAGTGCAATGATTCCCCTTTTGTGGGCCATGGACCCTGGGGGAACCATGAAGTTGTTGAAAAGGTTTGGAAAATCCTTGTGTACACCAAACATTGTCTATAAACAGAACAGTGTCATGCACGTACACACAGATGCACATACAGATATACCTACTGAAATTCTTTAAATGTATGAGATGCTATTGTGGTTAATAAAATGCATATTCACTTAAAAAAGCACTTTTCAGTTTCTGTTGGCTTTTTGTCATGCGTACATTTTCTCCATCTGTAGAAGCTAAAAGTAGAACTACTGTCTCCTAGTGGTCCTTGCAATTTATTTGGCGTGAAAAAGGGAGACTATATAGTCACAAAGGTTGGGAACCTTTGCCTAACCTGTGGTCATCAAAGCTGCTTATAAAAATTTAAGCAAATAACTTTCACTTTTGAAAACCATTTTAATTCTAGAAAATATATTTGTGAAAATTTGTGTAAGTGTTGTCTATTTCTCCAGTGACTTTTATCATAAATTTGGAAATATTTTTCTGTAGGGTAGAAAATTCCCCTTAGTCAGAATTGAATGGTTTTCCTGCAGAATGTGTTATGTCATGACCCACCACACAGACTTTTTTTTTTCATGTATATATCTCTCTCTATATTTTTTAATTGAAGTATAGTTGATTTACAATATCGTGTTAGTTTCAGGTGTACAGCACAGCAATTCAGATATATTGAATATATATGTGTATTATTCTTCATATTCTCTTCCCTTGTAGGTTATTACAAAACATTGAGTATAGTTCTCTGTGCTGTACAGTAAGTCCTTGTTGATTATCTATTTTATATATAGTAGTGTGTATATGTTAATCCCAACCTCCTAATTTATCACTCCCCCACCCCCCTTTTCCTTTTGGTAACCATAAGTTTGTTTTCTATGTCTGGGGTTCCTTAAAAAACTAAAAATAGAGCTACCATATGATCCTGCAATCCTACTCTTATGCATATATCCGGAGAAGACCATAATTTGAAAAGATACATGCATCCCAGTGTTCATTGCAGCAGTATTTACAATAACCAAGACATGGAATCAACTTAATGGTCCATCAACAGATGAATGCATAAAGAAGATGTGGTATATATATATACACAATTAAATATTACTCAGCCATAAAGAAGAATGAAAGAATACCATTTGCAGCCACATGGATGGACCTAGAGATTATCATACTCAGTGAACTAAGCCAGACAAAGACAGATATCATATGATATTGCTTATATGTAGAATCTAAAAAATAAAAGATACAAATGAACTTACTTCCAAAATAGAAAGAGACTCACATAGACTCTTGAGCGCTGCAGCGTACACTTGGCACTAGCTTATGGGAACTTCAGTTCCGGAAACTTGTTCACTTTTATTTTTTGGTTCAGAATGAAAATGCCTAGGAGAGCTAGGCTCGCAGTATCCCACTTCACCACCAGGGAAAGCTTTCAGAAACATACATTCAGTGCAAACACGTCTCAAGTTTGTAGCTTCTTGATAGAAAAAGACAGTTACAGAGACAAAGAAAGTTAGTGTTCTGGGCACCAGTTCTGTACTCTTGAAATGTATTTTCTCAGGTTATGGGCAGTGAGGTGTATTAGTAGTTTTTCCTTGGCTGTTCTTCCCAAGGCAATATGCCCTATTCCTGTTGAGGAAGGTGGAGGGGGATAGATTTCTTTGTTTGGGTTTTTGTTTTTTTTTTAATTAATTAATTAATTAATTTATTTATTTGGCTGTGTTGGGTCTTCGTTTCTGTGCGAGGGCTTTCTCCAGCTGTGGCGAGCGGGGGCCGCTCTTCATCGCGGTGCGCGGGCCTCTCTCACTGTCGCGGCCTCTCCCGTTGTGGAGCACAGGCTCCAGACGCGCAGGCTCAGTAGTTGTGGCTCACGGGCCTAGTTGCTCCGCGGCATGTGGGATCTTCCCAGACCAGGGCTCGAACCCGTGTCCCCTGCATGGCAGGCAGATTCTCAACCACTGCGCCACCAGAGAAGCCCTGGGTTTTATTATTTACTGAGCACCACCTCTGTGTCAGGCACAGTGCTAAGTGCTTTTTATTATTCACTGCCTCAAGCTTCATCACGGGACCTCCCTCTGGGTTGGTACTGGGACATGGGCTTGGGAACAGAATGGCCTCCCACAGTGATGCTTAGCTTAGTTTTCGAGGTTGCTTCCTTTGGCTTGCTCTGTGTTACCTTAAAGGAGATTGATTGTAAAAAGAAAGAAGGAAAAACTTGTATCACTCCACTTATTAAATTGTGGCCTCTTGACATCCAAGACATTTAGTCTTCTGAGTTTAGACACTGCCCATCATTGTGCTTGTGACAAACGCTTGCTGGTGAGAGAGCTTGTCTTTTAAAGGGGACCAGCGGTTGTCTCTTTAGAAATGTGCTAAGACCTACCTGGAATCCCTTTTTGAATGCAGTGAGTCAAAAATGCTGTGTGATTATCATACTAAGTGAAGTGAGCCAGACAGAGAAAGACAAATATCATATTATATCCCTTATACGTGGAATCTAAAAAAATTATACAAGTGAACTTTTTTTTTTTTTTTTTTTACAAAACAGAAGTATACCCACAGACATAGAAAAGAAATTTATGGCTACCAAAGGGGAAAGGGGAGGGGGTGGAAATTAGGAGTTTGGAATTAACATATACGTGTTACTATGTATACAATAGATAATAAGGACCTACTTACCGTATAGCACAAGGAACTATACTCACTATTTTGTAATCACCTATAACGGAAAAGAATCTGAAAAAAATATGTATTAACTGAATCACTGTGCTGTATATCTGAAACCAACACAACGCTGTAAATTAACTATACGTCAATAAAAAAAAAATTGAAATTTAAAAAAAAAATATAAAAAAAGATGCTGTGTGGTTTTGGTGCTCTGAGAAACTTGTGTTCTTTTTTCTCTTGTGTTCTGTCTTCTCTCCCTCTTTGACTGTCCCCAGCATTGAGACTTCAGAGACGTGGATTCCCATCCTTGAGACCCTGATTCACTAACTATGTAAGGTTCCAGTACTCACGCAGCCTGTACGTTCCACCACTTCAGCATCCCCAAGTTTCAGATGAGCATCATCTGCACTTCTTCATTCTCTATTTCCTCTACATTTTTGTTGATGAAACACTGGAGGAAGATTATGTATGAAGTCAGGATTCTGTTATTACATCTGATGTTTGTTTCCAGTTAAAAATGAGAACTAATTTTGGGGAGGGAGACGGAAAGGGAAGAAGTTTATAAGTGAGCCAGTGGAAAAAGCACATTCATTATCAGTGTCTTTCTCACTGAGTCGTTTGAAGCTGGGAAAATTAGCAGCCGCTTTGAAGCTCAGAAGATCTTTCATCTTTGTGTGTGTGTGTGTGTGTGTTAATATTAAGTTGAGATTCTTTTTCTTGCCACTTATTTGGTTTTTCTGCTAATAATGAAATTATAATGAGATCCCTGATGGGATTAAAAAAAAAAAAAAAGAAAAAACACCTCACATGAATTATCCCGTTTCCCCCTCACCCTCCTTGTGCCTTTCTGTAAAATCTATTCTGCATAATAGGTCTTTGTCTCTGGATTTGAGACAGAATTGAAGGAGGCCAGGAGTTGGAAGTGCCCCCATTGTTCTTTTGGGTACCAGGATACAAACTTCTGTTGGGCAGGGAATGCTCTCTTTTCCTCCACCTCCTAGCCCTGTTCCTCCCTGGACCCTGTCACCCCCATCCTCAAACCGTTCCTCCCCCACCAGCCCCAAGTTTGGATGGGGAGGGGGTGAAGGCAAGTATTGGATGTTTTTGCAGGCTGAATGTTCGGTTTATTTGAGGGTTAATACTCCCTTTCCCCTTTTTAACTTTAAGCGTTCATGACTTGGTCTTGTACAAAGAGACCAAGCATCTGTCTAGATTGGCAGAAGTAGGGTGTTTTGAAACCCTGGGGAAACCTTGCTCAGGATGGTAACATTTCTAGCGGCAGGTTTTCCTCCCATCTCCGATTCTTTTCCCTTTGTCCTTTATCAGTAGGGCTTTGGCAAATGCCATTGATGAAAGAGGGCTCATTGCCCCGGCTGAGCATTCCTTGTCCAGGCCTGGGTTTCTCCACGTGGGTGAGTTGATGGAATCCTTGGTAGAATGAATCTCTATATAGACTGTTCAAGACAGACACACACTTTTCTAATTTCAGAATTTTTCTCTGTAGGAAAGGCAATGTGGTGGTCGATTCCAGTGAACAGTTTTAAGTCTTGGCGACTCTCAATTTCGGAAAATTCTTCCTTAATTCTGCTTCAGTGTTTCGTCTGAAGTCATAGATAGCCAGCTGCTGTGTGTGGGTCTTAGTACTCTAGAAAAATGAGGTGTAAAAAATGGGTGAGATGAGTATGCCTTGTCTCTCTCTGTGGCTTGGTCAAAGGCTATTTCCTGAATATATCCCATGTTTAGGTTTTTTTCTGATCAACGCTAATGACCAGTTTCAGGACATCACTCCCACTCATGTCTGTAGGTTCCCCCTCTCTTTCTTCCTTCTCACCATTAAACAGGTAAAATAAAGCTCAGGAATCTTTACAGTTGGTGATTTTATATCATAGATCAAAGATCAAAGCAGAGGAATACACAGCAACCGTAAAATTAACTGCTTTTTCAATTTTACAATGCTTTCAGTGATAGAGAATCTTATAAATTTAATATTAATTAAACACTTAGCTTTTAACCTCCTCCTGCATCTACTTTTGGCTGGTGGCTGGGAAAAATTAATTGGGCATCTTAAATCTTGTGTTACTAACGCCTTGACAGGAGGGGTTTCAAAAGCACTTATAACTTCAGCAAAATGCACTTTGGAGCATTTGTCCTTCCACTCACCTAATTGAAAATGCCTTTTTTTTTCCCTTAAGGTAAAATGAACCATTTGCTAATTTTCTTTTTTAAGGAAGTATAACTTACAGTCCCCTTTCATAGCCTGAGCTTTAACTCAGTCTCTTGGCACATTTAATACTTCACAAAATGGAAGCCGTTGAACTTCCATTATTATAAATGTCCTATTGATTTTGGAATGCGCTGGACACATGTGTGGCTTGGCCTGATCATTGTGTCACCTACAGCCTCTGTGTGTTCAATTCAGGGAGAGTTGCCTCCTGCGTAAGTGAGCATGGCTCACCTCGGCAATGGTGAGCCCACGTGGTGACCCAGATGGGACCCAAGAATGAACCCTCAGTAACAGGACAGGAGAGTCAGAATAGCAGCGAAAGGCAATAATGTTCCACCTGAAGGAAGTTCCAAGAGATTGGAAGCCAATATGATGGACAAGATGTTTCGGGGAAGCTCGACTTGGTTGTTCACGTTTTCTGAGCTACCGAAGAGACTGAACGTGGCCTTTGGTTGAGGGATGGGCGTCGCTCTCTCTTTAAAAGCCAGGCAAGCATCCATGTCTGTGCTTCAGAAATGGTTCAGTAGAAATAATAATTAATAATACCAATCCATTCAATTTCTATAGTATTTTTTCTCCAGTGAGCATCGAGCACTTTCATCCATGTAATCTCATTTTTTTCTCACATATCATGGCGAAGTACTTAGTGGTGGGCAAGATCAGGCCTCTGAGTTTAACCAAGCTGGTTTCCTACTGGGGCCATGCGTTTGAAACTGACAGCTGGGAGTTACAGCAAGTAGAGCATAGGCCCCAAGAAAGCATCTTTCTGTACCTGTTTTAGATCCAGGTGACTGAGAAGTAGTACCTCGATTGTTTGGGGGATGTCTGTTCTTGGCACAGTGCGCAGTGGAATTCTCCTGGGTTATGTGTACTTCACTTCGAAAAAACTCATAGAAAACTAAATTTAGAGAAGAAAAATTAAAGGAGTCGTTATTCATTTTACAAGAATGTTTTAAAAAGTCTACTCTAAAATCGTTTACTACAGGTTTGCTTTAAATGGCTAAGTCTTCTAGTCCTATAGTCTTCTAATAAGACTATAAATCAGTTTACGACTGGTCCTCCTGGAGCGTCTCTTTTGGGTAAGTTAAGGGATATAGACTCGCAACACAACAGTCTCTTATCTTCTGCACTGGGCCGCAATGGTCCTCGCTGTTCAAGTCCCCAACAGTCACCTTGACAATCTCTGATAGCAGTAGGGAATGTTTAATCCAACTATGAAATAATAAATTAGCTGTGGAGTCACCATTAGAACTGAGATTCCTAGCTTTATGCACCTGGCTGGTTTGTACTCCCTGTGAAACCATCACTGTTCCTTCTCATTGCAGCTGAGCTTTCTGAACCTTTTAAGAACTGAGCTGATGGGATGTGGGATTTGATAGCCGATAAATTAAGGATATTGGTAAATTTAACGACTCTATTAGAAGATGGTATTTCCAGAATCAGTAGCAACATTTCCTTGTGTGTTGTGAGTGTATCTGCAGCAATCCTTTATATATGTATCTCTCTGTTTTTCTGTCTATCTAGATCTATATGATATGTGAGGTGCTATAAAATTTTTAGTGCCTTAGTTTGGGTTGACTGCCTTATTACTCACGAGTGAGCTATACAGGTCTTCCTTAACAAGTGGCAATAAAGGCTTTACAGCACCCCTTACGCCGTCACATATTTTTGTTTAGGCCACATATTGTCTTTTTCTTTTTAAGTCTCCCTTTGCTCTTGTCCCTCTCAAGTACCTTTGTTGCCATGACAACAATTCCATCGTTGCTTAGGGTGGAGCAGACTGACATCCTCCTGCAAGCTTCTTGAAGTCAGTGCTTGTTTGGGCTGACCTCCAATTCTCAGCCAGGGCCAGGGCTGGGGCCCTTACCCTGGTCATCTGTGGCACTTGTTTCTCTTTACTATCTGTAGCTCTGCTTATTTGACTGCTTGTGGCTGTTCCTACATTAATCATTTTCCATGTCTCCGTGGACCTGTCCTCTAAGGAATGTTGAGAAGCTGACACTCGTGATCTAAAAATCGAAAAAGAGAAAGTTAACGTTAAGCGTTTTGAGTTAAATATGGAGCTGTGTAAGTGGTTGGCTACTTAGGAAATACTGAGACCAGACAGAAGGGGGAAGGGAGCCCTCTGCATATCAAAATGCTCTTTAGAGTTCCCTCCCAGGCACAGTTTCTGCAGGTTACCATATGCATTTTTAGGTCTTCTCTCTGTGTCTCTAAGGTTTTCCCCTTCTAGCAGACTTTCCCTTTTCTTGACTCGCAGACTGTTAGTGTTGGAGAGGAGTCATAGAATTGAGTTCAACCCACTCATTGCATTTTCAGGGAAACTGAGATGCAAAAGGTCATGCATGTGGCTTGTTGAGGTCATTCGGCCTGTAGCGGCACAAATGGGATGAAAACCCACGTCTCCTGGTTCCTAGCTGGACTTCAGCTTTGCCACGATTACTTGATTCTTTAAAACAGAAATTATTCAAAAGGTTTTACTGTCAGGCCAATTTCCCATCAAGCCACCTCAGCATTTCTGTTAAATGTGGGTGTAGCGGTAGTAGAGAGATCGTTTGGCAAAAGTAGACAGGTTGTGAGGCTATGCCTCCAAATTTCTCAATTATTTTTCCAACTAGAAGGCTGGCTTGCCAACTCCTTGATAAAAGGTAGTAGTTCCTGTAATCTGTTATCTCAACCACATTTGGGATGCTTGTATGTATGACTCCATCTATTTATATATTTTATATGGGCAATATTTTGACTGTTTCTTTTTTGAAAGACAGTGTGAATGAGTATGCCAAAAATCACAGATGATATGAAAAACGCTATCAATAAAAAAAACCCCACTTTTTCAGGAAGGTGAATAAAACAACCCTAAAACAATGTGAAATTAGTCCTAATGTCCTTTTGTGAAGTCATTAGAAAAGCTAGTGCTCGTGATCACTGTGGGGATGCTTTTGGATGTTAGTGATTCTGATTAGGGAAAAGAATTTAGATCTGAGAGTCTTTTGGCATAGAAAGAAAGATTTGTTTAATCTATTCTTGGTGACGTGAAAAAGAATCCTGGGCTTCCCTGGTGGCTCAGTGGTTAAGAATCCTCCTGCCAATGCAGGGGACACAGGTTTGGGCCCTGGTCCGGGAAGATCCCACATGCCGCGGAGCAACTAAGCCCGTGTGCCACAACTACTGAGCCTGTGCTCTAGAGCCCGCGAGCCACAACTACTGAGTCCACATGCCGCAACTACTGAAGCCCGCGTGCTCTAGGGCCCACGTGCTGCAACTACTGAGCCTGCCTGCTGCAACTACTGAAGCCTGCGTGCTTAGAGCCTGTGCTCCGCAACAAGAGAAGCCACCGCAATGAGAAGCATGCACACCACAACGATGAGTAGCCCCCGCTAGCCGCAACTAGAGAAAGCCCACACACAGCAACGAAGACCCAATGCAGCCCAAAATAAATAAATAAATAAATAAATAATAATAAAAAAAAAGAATCCTGCATATATTTTCCTTTTCTGAGTTTCTTAAGTCTGAGCGAGGAATTTTATATGCCTGGGTATTGGGGCATTTTAGGAGAAAGGTCATGGTCTCCTTTAGATCTTCAGCTGGGCTTTCTGACCTTAGGCATGGTGCTCATTGTAATGAACTGTAATATCCCATTTGATATCATTTTTCTGTTTCTCAATAATAAGAAGAGAAAGCAGATGAAACGCGATCATCTGTGTAAAGTACATTGAATGATCCTGAAAGAGCTATTATTTTCATTTAACAGATGAGGAAACTGAGCCCTAGAGAGATTAAATAAACTGTCCAATCTCCTATGACTAGTTAAGTGACAAAACTCAGGTTTCTCTGATTTCAAAGCCTACATTCTTTCCTCTTGATCACATTGCCCCCACAAGATACTTGGCAGTTACTCTCTCGCACAATCTTTGTATCTTTGCTTTTACCATGTACTGAATTCCGACCCTCCACAACTCATAGTAAAACAAGAATGGCAGGCACTTGACATCATCACACAAAAGCCTGAGAGTCCGCAAGTCTCACCTTCCTATGAAGGTATCTTGTCCGCTCTGGCAGGTTTCCAGGTAGTTTGATGTCACTGACAGAGTAGGTTATGAAATAGCAGCACTATGGGCTACATAAGGGAGATACAGGGACCTGGCAGAAATTGGGGGGTGGGGAGGGAAGAAAGGAAGAAGCAATATGTTAAACACAGAGTTGCTTATTCTTTTTCTTCCAGGTTAATGTACATAACTGTTACCACCCTTTTTTTTTTTTTTTTTTTTTTTAAGACACCTTTTAAAAGCCTCCATCTGGCTTAAGTGCTAGATGAAAGTTCTGGTTAAAATAAAACAGATAGTTTCATAGACACAGTGAGCGAGAGAATTTTTTTTTCTACAATGTTCAGAGTACTTTATGAACAAACTTAAATGTCTTTGGAGGTAAACAACATAGAGAAGCTAGAAACTATAGCTCTCAGATTCATGTAATAAAATCATGGGGGTGGAGGAGGGGGACAAAAAATTAAGTAAAAGTGGAAAGTAAACGTCATCACTCTGTGTTGACCCTTTTAGTGCGATAAGGTGCAAAGCATAAATATTCCACACGGAGAGTGACAAGTCCACTTACTTAATTCATTATTTATTTTACTTATTGGAGAAGCTGCTTAGCCTCTGGGCGTATTTACAAGTGTGATAGAAAAAAGACAGTCCCTGCCATTACTGTTTACAGTCCACAATAGATAATATATAAACAGGACATATTGTTTTTGCAGACAGACACTTGCATCAGATACACTTTGAACACACAAGAGGAAAGCAATTAAGATGCATATAAAACCACTAAGATAAATCAGCATTCGTAGCAAGTGAGGGAAAAATAATACAAATCAAGGAATCGGAAACGGGTTTGATTCCACATTTGACTATTCTCACAGTTCAAATCATGATTTTGGAAGCCACCGTAGCTGCAGCAGAGTCAGGAACTGGGCGAGCAGTGTTGTGACTTGCTTGTTCCGTAAGCCGAGCCTGGGCAACACTCAGTAACCCCCCTCACCTTCACGGGCCATCAGCCAGGGAGAGGCAAATTAGAAAAGCGGCATAAGCCACAAATCACAGGCTGTTGTGAGATTCAGTCTGACCCTTAGCATCATTTTATCTGAGTCCTCTTGGATTTAATGTGATTCCCTTCACACCACCCCTCTCTCTGGACAAATACTAGCATTGTTATTGTTATCATCATGATTACTTGGGGCTGACCTAACACCCTTCTGCCCTGAAGCCCTAGGACCTGGCCACGGCCTCGGCATCAATAGCCCTGGCAGCACCTCATTGACGTGGCTGAACTAGAGTTGAAGTTACAAAGAAGGGAAGTATCCTTTAGTGCCCCCACTGCCCTCAACCCCTTCATCTTCATTATGCTTTTTCCCTCCCCCTGTGATGCTGCCCGTTCTCCCAAGGAATTAAAATCTCAGATATCCTGATTTCAGAGGGAGGTAGGGAAGAAGTCAGGCTCCGCATTGAGAGAGGTGAGACCTGGTGTACCTGTCCTCAGGCTCACAGCGCAGCTTCTCTCCTGCTGCACCCGGGCGGGGGAGAAAAGCCAAACTCTATGAACTTGAGTGTATGGGTTTTCATAATCCATGAATAATTTTAGGAATTAGAGATGTCCGTTAGTATAGAATAGGCAGAATGCCCACTATGGATTTGACACTGCTCAAGCCCTGTGTTTGGGCTTTTTCTCAACCTCCTGCTTTATATCAACCACTCCAACACACTTATGACGAGGCCTGTCTAATGACTGAATAGACTGGGGAGAATCAGCGCCCTGGAAGCGTTAGATACACATGGTATGTATGATCCAGAGAACATGTAACCGTGGACTCACTGGTGCTCTCCACAAGCTTGGAGGTGGTGGAAAGGTAGAGATGGAAGCACAAAATGATGTTATTCGGGTGACTCTGAGAATAACCTAAAAAGTGGGCAATTGATTTTATGGTGCTTGGACCCTCAATCTGCTCATATAGGGTTAAGAACTAGAAGCAACCTTAGAAATCCGCAACCGATTTGTTTTACAGAGAAGAAAACCCAGAGTGGATTCATACAATTAGTTGGTGGCATAGCTGGGACTCAGAATCAGTTTTCCTGTTATCACACTGTGCTACACTCTCCATGTAGAATGTCCTCAAACGAATGGTGTTGACTGACTTTTTCTTGTTTTTCAGAGCCATGTTTCTCTGTCTCTCTGTCTCTCTCTTTATATTATTAATAATCACATCATTTTCTATTACTAGTGTTTTCATTGCCAGGTCCATTTTGCTATTATTCAAGGGTCCCAACGTGGATTGTGTCTTGGATCTGGTAGAATTTGAATTGAATTGATGGAGGACATCATCACGTAGTAGGTAAGAGGCTGGCTCTGGACTCTGGCTGCCAGGGTTTGAATCCCAGCTCTGCCATTATATGCTAGGTGACTTGGACATATTACTTAACCTCTCTTTGCTTCAGCATCCTAATCTATCTAATGGGAAGAATAACAGTGGTATCTGCTTCATAGATATCTTTCTCATAGTTAATACACGTAAAGCCATTGAAACAGCTTCTGGCACACGTTAAGCCTCATAGAATATTTTTGTTGCTGTTATTTGTTTTCTTCATCCTCCAGCAGTGGCCTTGAGCTATCTAAAAGGTTATGTAGTTTAACCTGCCATTTAACTGAGGAAGGAACCTGTTTGTAACGGTCCTGGAGAACGGTTACCCAGCTCTCTGTAGCACTGCCTCTCTGAAGGCCAGCTCACCACCACCTGTAGTACTCATCCTTAGTGCCAGCTTTGTCTTCTGGACCTATACACAGTACGTCTATTCTTTCTTTCAGTTTGAAGGTAGCTTCTAAGTTGCTCACTGAGTATTCCTCCTGGTTTCTTAGAGCCTATAATTGTAGGGTACTGGGAGATTCAGCCAGAGGCTCCTTCAGGGATGTTGTGGCCGTGTGTCTCCTGAGGACCAGCGTTAGTGCCATTGGCTTTTAGAAGGACCCAGCTTCGTTCCACACCTGCTGGGGCTCACTTTGGACTAATGATTATGCTAAAGCACTGGTACAGGTGAGAGCTGTGAAGAAACAGAATTTATCATTTCCCTCTTCCTATATTATGCCTTAAGCATAGTATTATTTCATGAAGGCTTTGAAAAGAGAGTGCTTTTTGAATTTTTTCTTTTAAAAAATTTTTTTAAATTTATTTTTGGCTGCGTTGGGTCTTCGTTGCTGCGCGCAGGCTTTCTCTAGTTGTGGCGAGCGGGGGCTATTCATCGTTGCGGTGCACGGGCTTCTCATTGCGGTGGCTTTTCTTGTTGCGGAGCACAGGTTCTAGGCAAGCGGGCTCAGTAGTTGTAGCTCGCAGGCTCTAGAGCGCAGGCTCAGTAGTTGTAGCGCACGGACTTCGTTGCTCCGCGGCATGTGGGATCTTCCCCAACCAAGGCTCGAACCTGTGTCCCCTGCATTGGCAGGCAGATTCTTAACCACTGCACCACCAGGGAAGCCCCTGCTTTTTGAATTTGACTTACTGTTGAAACTGGCCTAGACTGCCATGGCAGTGCTTAATATCTGTTTGTTCTTCCCTTCCTCCCACAATGCTAATCGGGTCCTGTTTCTGGAATGTGAATTGCCCAAATTTGTTGTAGTGTCTGCTGGCCAACTGTAAGCTCAAAGGGAAGTGTCAGCTTCCTATTAAGGTACTGCCATCCTAGGGTCACAAGCTTTCTTTTCATGTAGCACAAGAGTGGGAGGTCAGGACTCTGTTGGACATTGTTTGGGGTCATTGTTTCAGGGATGTATTTTTGGGGAGGAGCAAAACCTCTTTGTTATTTCCTAGCCTGTCAGGACTTGGAAAGGCCCAAACCTTTGGGGCGGGGGCCCGCTGCTGTCAGTATCTTGGAGAGCGTTCTGTGCACCTTGTTGAACGTAGTTCTGTCTGGGTCTGCCCCCTAACCCCAGCTTCCTCACAGCCTTATAAGTGACAAGAGGCTGCGATGTCTGTCTTTAGAGATGGCAGCTGTGGGCAGGAGTTAGCTCTGAGGCTGCAGATATGCTGAGCTTCCTTTCTTTTGCCTTCTAGGAGCAGAGATGCAGCTTAGAGAAGGTGGAAGTGTATGTGTGGGGAGGGGGCTTATAGTGAGGGCGGGGGTGGGGAGGAAAGGAGGAACCACTGTAAAAAATGTTAATTTATTAATCACTGAATATATAGCAGTTCATCTGAAATGCTGTTGCTATGCCAACACCCTGGGAGTTTATTTTCTTAATCCAAGAGAGGAGCTCTCAGTCCCCTGCTCCCCTGCTGTGTCATTTGAATTTGCTGCTGCCACCGCTGCCACCGTGGTATCTGTTTTAAAAAGTGGGGGGTTGGGGGGGGAGGGAGGGAGGGGGATGATGAGGGGAGGGAGGGGAACCGGGCTGAACCGCCAAAGCAGTCATATGCAAAGCAGCGAGAGGCCTTTCTCGGTACAACTTAGTAAAAATGACACAAATTAATATACTCTACTTAAACCAGACCAAGATTAATGGTTCTCTTTCAGTGCAGCTTAGCCCAACTGTCACTCGACAGGCGTTTGTCGGACAAAATCAACACTAATCAACATTTATTCGTCTCTTGCCCTTGGGTCTGAGGAGCGCAAGCAGGCTGCACCACTCTCCCGCGCCGCTCGCCACGCTTTTCACCCTCCATCCAGCTTCGCCATATATCACCCTTCCTCTTGGTGCCTCTCCTTGGACGGATCCACACACTCAGCTATCAGGGTACATTAGAGGCATGATAGATTTTCTGTTTTAATTTACATCTATTATATTACCACATAACAGATTTTGATTCAGTTGAGACCAGCGTCTCCTATAGCCAGACTCCTTGGGAGGATTTCTGCATTAACTTATTAAGGTTAGTTAGGATGCAGCTTCAAATAGACCCCCTTCCCCACCCCGCCTCCCCCCCTCTCTCTGGCAGGCTCAGTAAAGATGTCTGGGTGCACCTTATTCACAAGCGCTTATTCTTTTTAGACTTGGCTTCCTGTGCTGGGTCACATGAGGCTGGCTGGGTTCCTCCCTTACTTTCTGATTGGACTTTGATCAGCCAACAGTGGGAGCTGTGAGCTCCCTTCCCTGCCTGGGTTAATGGGCTCTGACAAATCTAGTGGCCTAGAATCACTGGACAGCACCACCCCTCCTACCCCAGCTTCAGTCCTAGCCCTCAGCATCTTTTTTTTTTTTTTTGTCCTTTTGATCTCACTTACAGTTGTATTTTATTTTTACCGAAACACAGGTCTACAGAGACAGGGGAGAAAAAGCGGGAGCAAACAAAATTGGTTGGGCTAACTAAGGAGAGGCACTTGAAAGGGTGACCGAAGGAGGGGGTCTGAACGACCATTTTCCTTTCTCTGTGACCATCTGAAAGCATCTTATTTCATCTTGGAACACTGGGGACGAGGCCAGCTTGTTTCTAGCGGGTGTGTAGGATCTGAGTATTTATAGTTCCCTTGTAGAGTTCCTTTCCACCTCATTTATGAAATTGGCTTTTTATTTTTATCCTTCTCTCCCCTTCCTTTCATGAGTACCGTAGCGTTGAGTACATCTTTTATTTGGTGACACAGTATTTTCCCTTGATTTTTGGTCAGACTGGAGTGTTTTATGACTGTTGACTAAGGCCACATTCAGCTCTGGCTATTTAGTCACCTGTTTGCTGGCTGCAGAGAAGGGAACAGAAATCCTCCCATCTGCTCAGATCCTTTTACCCTGTGTTACTTTATGGGTGGACACCATGGCTCTGTCAGATGCAGGGAGACTGTGTCTTTCTTCTTAGATTGGCTGTAACACTAGATCCCTGGCCACTTAGACGGCACGAGTTTTTAATTTTTTCTTCCAAGCTGTCGATTTCTAAACTGCGGTAAGTTTCCTTTTGTGGCCAAATGCAGAGAGACCATGGGCTGAGTTGGGGATGTGTGGTTTGTGTGTGTTTGCACGTGGCTGCCAAAGTGTCGGATGTGTTAGGAGGAGAGCTTAGCACTTCCATTTTGGCTTCTTATTACGTAGCAATAAAGTAAATGACGCTTAGTATAACTTTGCACTTAGAGAACTGTAGCTCGATTTAAGAAACAAAACTCCACCAACAGGAGTGCTCGGTGTCTTGAACTTGGGAAACGGACCTCGTTAATTTTAATGAGGGGAAAAATTCTCCAGCTGGGGCTGAGAAGAAGACAAAATACCAGTGAGGTTATCACTCTGGATGATCTCACTGAATTCAGAGTAGAATCAGAATGATGCCTGGAGAATTTTCTGAAGTGCTGTGGAGAGATTTAGAAGAGAATGCATATGCCCCCAATGGTATTATGAGACTGCTTGCCTGGTGAGCAGAGCAGAACTATATATGGTTCTTCTTAAAGGGGCTGTTAGAAAAGTTAACACATTAAAAAGATGGGCTGAAATAAAACTGAAAGAAAAAAATAAACGAACATGATTCTTATGTGGGTCTAGCTTGAAAACAATGGAGCTGGTATTATAGTGGCCGAGACAGTTGACTAGAAGCTAAGGGCTTCTGAGTTCAAGTGCACGCTGGGACACTAACTTCCAGTGGGGTTTGGGACATCTGTTTCTTTATCACTCAAAGACAGGAGGTGGACCGAGGGCGTCCTGTTATATAGTAGGCAGCTATTCGATTTGAACAATAAGTTCATGACTTTGGCTTTGCTGTTGAGAAGCTGACAGATTGTGACCAATGAGGTTAGGATGACTGTTGGCCAATTTTGCCCTCAGGACAGGTTTGCCGAGTTCCCCTGGCATTTGTTGGGGACCACAGAAGGAAATATCACCATTTAAGGTATTTGGCCCTCTTACTTTATCCCAGTCCACTACACAGGCAATCCTAGGAAAAACATGATTATTTCACTGATGAATTCTTTGGAGGTATGGAGCAGACAGCATAGACTTTCTTCTCCAAAAGCTCAAGCCTGCTGACTCAAGCTCTTTCCCCATCTCTCTGGCATGTCACTGCACTCAGTAGACGATTTGTGCAACCATCAGGTACAAATTCGTGAGTCACCAAAGGGACACTTTTTGATTGAATGGGGCCATCTTGTTCTAGGGGCCACCTGGATATCAGTGGAATGTTGCCAGGGACCCATTCGGACTTCTAAGGTTCCTTGAATTTCAGCCCTTTTCTCTGAAAGCTGTAAGACAACAGTTCAGGGCACTTGTGCTGCTGCTATGGCTGTGTGTGTATGTGATGGGAAATGCTAGTTGTCAAGCAGCGGGGAATGGACATAATCTTGCTGCCTAGCAACAGCGGTAGCGTGGTCACTTGCGCAGATTTCTACGCCTCTTCCTGTTTGGTCTGCTGGAAAATACAGATGGCTTCTCTGGGTCGCGCTCTGCCCTGGCCACAGTGAGATGTAGGAAAACATTGTGAACCAGGGTGGATAAATACACAAGTGTGTGCTTTAAAATGATTACTTTCCAAACTGTTTTGGGCCAAGCATTGATTTTTGTACAGCATTCCTCAGTTTCCCCTTTGAAGACATTGTGCACAGCTGGACCTGTAGGTTGATTGCTAAGCCAGAAGAGGAGTCTTAGGAAAGTACCAGACTTCTCTGTGTGCTGCCTCTTCTGAGCCTGGTGGAGCCTTTACTCTGGATAGCATGTGTGAATATAATATAAAACAGTCAATTTTCTGATAAAGACACACACACACACACACACACAGAGCCCGTGTGAAAAAGACAGGAGGAGCAGAGCGTGACCACCTATTGTTCTTTGGGGTCTGAGGAACAAAGCAGTTGGGAGAGATAAAGGCAGGCGAGCCCTGCTGATCTGCCCTTTCTCCCAGCTCTGACTGGCACCTTGCACGGGACACTCCTCAGTGAGGTCACCTGCTCACTACCGATTCTAAAGATGCTTCCCTGGCAGAGGCCTCCTGGGTCAGAGTGTGGCCTTTGCTCCTCTTGGCGGTCGTGTGTATGCAACCCTGGGAGTGTTTGGAGCTGAACGCTTAAGGAAGGTATTATCTGGCAGCCAGAGAAAGAGCGCGAGCATACGACCCCTTACCCCTCCTGGGGTGAGTCAGTACTGCTTGCCCGGTTCCTGCTATGGGAGTTGAATGGTAGCCAAGTACAGGCTTGGCATCAGAAGGCCCTAGTTCAGTCCCTAATGTCACTACCTGCTAGCGGTGTGGCTTTATGCAGCCACTTATCCCGCCTGAACCTTTGTGCTCCTGTCTGGAAAGGAAAATATCAATATCTGCCTCTTAGGGTGGTTTTGAAGGTTCAGAAAGGCACAAGTGTGTTGGCACATCTGGCCTGTGGCCAGCATGAAGGGATTCATGCTGCTAATCTCCTCTTAGCGGTTCAAGAGCAGGAAGTGAGAAGGACAAGGCGAGCCCTGTAGCCCACCTGCTTAGTACAGACTTCAGTGTCTTGGGTTTTGTCCCCAGTCTTAGCCTTCCAAACGAAGAGCCATTATTTCCCTCCATTTAGGTAACAGAAGACAAGAGACCCCTCCTCTTTTGATGCTTGACTTGGTTCCTAGGGAGCCTGGAAGGCGGTCATTACTTTTTAGTAGTTTCTTAGATAACCCTTACAGAATCAGTGAGGATGATTTGCTCCCATTTCACAGATGATGAGACAGTCATACAGAACAGTGAGATTATTTGTTTGGCATTCTAGAAACCATTGGTTCCAAGATGAGATCAAAATCGTAGGGCCTGATTGGGTAAAAGAAGCCCCTGGCAAAGCCAGAGTGGACAGGGTAGTGTAGGAAGTCCCAGTGAGTCAGAATGCTCTAGGAGCTGACGAGACTTGGATTTTAGATTTCAGAATTGCCAGGTCAGCAAGTGTCCTCTGGACAGACTGCAGTGTGGATTTTGGAAGCCTAGCTGAGCAGGGTTGAAATCAGGCCTGTGTCTTCTCTGTTGTGTTTAGATTTGTGTGCCCACGAGTTGGCATAGGAGCAAAGGGATTCTAATGGGGGAGCTCCAGGTTCTCACCTTGCCTTTCATTGAAGTCCTGCGAAAGGGTCTCATTCATAAGTTTCCCCGGAGAAGACGATGATCAGAGTAAGGTAAGTCTAGGGTTAGGAATTACCAGCTTGGACTGCTCTAAAAGTGCTCCACTCAGGGGATGGCTCTGTGCCCAACATAGATCCTTGGAAACATGTGATGACACCAGCGTGAAGGACAGTATGTGCTTCTTTTTCATTGGTTCCTTGTGTCTTAAGGCAAACACAGGCACAGTCTTCTGGACCCACAACTGTTAAGAGCTTCAATTCTCTGTCAAAGGAGGGACTTGGTCTCTCAGAACCCTTTTGGCTCTGAAAGTTAGAACCTCTCCATGATACCAGCATCTTCGGTCATTTCTTCTTCTTTTTTCTTTTTTTTTTGTAATGAATGTTCATAGCAGCTTTATTTGGAGTAGCCAAAAACTGGAAACTACCCAGATGTCCTTAGACAAGACAGTGAGTATTTGATGGAACACTACACAGCAATCAAAAAGGAATGAGCCATTGACACGTGCAACAGCCTGGAGGAGACTCTAGAACATTAGGCTGACTGAGAAAAGCCAGTCCCAATGGTTACATACCGTAAGATCCCATTTATACAACATTCTCGAAATGACGAAACTACAGAGATGATGAACAGATTAGTGGTTGCCAGGAATTAGGGATAGTGGCCAGAGGGGGTGGGTGTGACTCTAAAAGGGCCTGCTGGAGGGACATCCTAGTGAGGAACAGTTCTGTATCTAGATTGCAGTGGTGGTTACACAGATCTACATGTGGTAAGATGCTATAGAACTATATTCGGCCATTTCTTGTTCTCTGTGCAGGGAGACACCACCCCTCCAAAAGTTCCTGTTGAAACAGCCATTTGTGATCTGTGAGCAGAACATGGAAAGCAGTGTGGTTCTAGAATTCCACACCACCTGTTCTTTGCACTGCGTCCTGAGCTGCCTCTGACCTCACATTCCATGGCCCTGGGCCGCAGCTGACTTGTGATACTCAGTGTTTTCCTCCGGGGGTTGGGGGCAGGGAGGAAGGAGAGAGAAGAGAAGAGAGGAGAGGAGAGATGGGCATGGGGTCCATTTCCCCCGCTATCTGGCGTTAAAGGGGTACAGCAGCTCCTACTAGGGCACCCAGGAAACTTGCTCAGGCCAGGAGGACACCCAGTAACCCGGTCTAGACCAGTAAAGCAATTAGGCCTTTTCCCAACCAGACGTGCCTCCCCAGCTGCCCTCTTACTTGGCTGTATCTGGAAATGACCTGCCTTCTTACGCCCTGGTTTCATGCGGTTCTCTGTGCGAGACTTTGCCTGCCACCAAGGGCAGTTTATGGAGCAGACTCGGCCCCAGCCCGTCTCAGGGCTCTTCCCTCAGCTATTCTTTGGGGAGGCATGAAGAACAACTTCAAGGTCATGTGTCTTCCCCAGTGCTCTTTCTTCCCCTGGATTTTAGGAATTTCAGCTCTTAGTCTACATCAGAGAATAGTGTGAGAAAAGAGATTTTATTGTCTGCTGAGTTTCAAAGCCCTCCAAGTGGCGTGGGCCTGGGGGTCTGCATCCTTTCCACGACCAATATCACATATTGTGTTTGGTTGTGCTTGGGCATGGTGACTTTCGGTACTCAGCTAACACCCTTCCTTTCAGGAAGTTAGAACACTTGATAGATTTTAAGCCTTTGATCCTCACAAGTACTCCTGGAAAACTGAGGTCCAGTGAGATAAAATACCTTGATTAATTATATAACATGGAGGCTGCTTTTTGGTTATCCCTTTTTCTCTCTCCCCCTCTCTCTCTCCTTCCCCTCCTCTCTCCCTTTCTCCCTCTCCCTCCTGCCCCCCCCCCCCGCCCATTTTCTCCCTCTCTCCCTCTCTCTCATTTTGTTAGAAAATTGTTTGTATAGGTTAGCAATAGTCTACTTTCATACGATAAGTCCTATCTCTAGTACTGTTTATTTCTCTCAGGCCTATTTTTCAGAAGAACTCAGGTGTACTTCTGCATTTCCATCACCATCTCCCTGAGAGAGTGTGCATGAGAAGTTGGTAGTAACCCCACTTCAGAACTGAGGGAATTGAGCTCAGGCTTATTCTGTCTTGTGGAGACTGAGTCCCAGTGAGTGGAAGTGTCTTGCCAAGGGGATGTAACTATTAATAAGAAAGGGAACTAAAAATAGACCTCAGACATTTCACCCAGCTCTCGTCTGCATTACTCCTCGGCTTGGTCTCGGTTAGGACATGCAGGACATCGGGCCGTTTTCATATGGAGAACCAACACCCAAGTGTGTCCCAGTGGTTGATTAGGGGATGAAATCCTGTAGAAGTGATGTTGAAACATCTAAACATGGGGCAGTTCCTACAGTCCTGAGGCCTAAGGATTGGCTCTACAGCCTTGTCTTGTGAAGTCCTCGAAGATAGGAAGCGTTCAGTATACATTTATTGATTTGATTAGGTATTTTTATCATGGCTGACACAGTTCTTTACTATCAGCAAGGGTGTAGTAAAGAACACCCTTGCCTCAGAGAACAATAGACATCGTGAGATGTTGAAAGGAAATAGTATAACAAAAACCATCTGCCCTCAAGGAGCTCACAGTCTACTGGTGGAGAAAGGACATACTACAGAATGTCTGTCCTTTGCTTTGACAGGTGACACTGTGACGATTCTAAGGCAACAGGCCACTTGTTATCCTTTTACCCAGCCCAGCCGTTTTAGCCTGAAGGAAAGGATAGAGAGGCGGGCTTCTGCTGTGATGGAGGTGATATTTTATTTTAAGATAAAGTATGGAAGCAACTGATTGATGGATTATAAACTGGGAGGTCCAGGCTAAAGCTTCATTCTGGGGGCATCAGTATATTTCACTGGGAGCCTCCTGGGCATTAATTCTGCCGTTAATTTTGTTATTAGAGACCTAGCCAAACAAAGGGAGGTGGCGAGGCTCGAGGCTGATTTAACCTTGATGAAACAGTGATTTCACCAAGGATGATGTTCCCCCATCTATCTTCATCCATCAAGGCACTGCTGAAATATGCTAATGAAGACAGGAGATAGGCGCCCAGAGCGGTTAAATGGGGCGTTGCAGACGCTCTCCGTACCCCCGTGACGGGGCAATGCCGCTTACTGTCCGGATTTAGTATAGGAAGGGGAGCAGTGTTGACGTGGGCTTGCGGTCAAAGACAGAATATCGGTGGAGGGGCCACTTAGCAGAAGCAAAGGGCAAGGTTCAGAGATGCACACTCCAGAATGGGATGGAAAAGCTCAGGTTGTGGTGAAGGGGTTGTTTTCCTTTATTCTCTTTGCCACACCTTCTAGCTAATCCATACTGCAGATGGAGAAGCGTTTTGGTTTGTAAGTTCCAGGACGCAACCTCCCACTTTGTGCCACAGCAACGTATCTGTCACCATGTCAGTTTGTATCACTGTGTTTCTTTCCAGTGGTAAAATGAGCTAATACCTTTTTTTTAAAGTTATAATTTATTAAGTACCTATTACATACATACATTATTGGGTACGCTACCAAGGTATTTTACGTAGCTTAATCTAATTCAGTGCTTACGAACACCCTTGAAGAAGAGAAACTGTAGCATGTATTTTACAGATGAGGTTTGAGAGTTCAATTCGTGTCCAAAATCACATAGCCAGTATGTGGCGTGGTTGAGGTTTGAACACACGTCCATCCAACTCCAAAGCCTTTGCATTAAACTTCCGTGATCTGATGGCTCTCATGCAGGGCGTATCTGGGAATCCCTGCTAACTGTTGGGGGTAGCTTGGCTCATTTATATATTTATGTATTCTTTGGGTTCACTATAACTTTAACTTTAGTATTCTCTTTACAATTCTTTCTTTCCTAAATAGACCATAAGCTCTCTGAGGCCAGGACGGGGTCCTCACTCTAGTGCCCCAAACACCAGACATTCTGATTAATAACTCACCTGTCCACTGTTGATGTCCCTAGCTTCCATGTAGAGGGCTTAGTTTGGCACTGTGCTTCTCGTCGATGGTAAAATAAAGCTGGCCAGCTGCTTTCTGGTTTTCGTACATTGCATGAACGCTGGAGAGGGTTGTATTTGTCTTTACAAGTTAATTTGACAGGAATCATAGTAAAATTTCTTGGTAGATCCACTTCTGTCTTCTACTAGTTTACTGGCTTCATCCTACCTAGCCCATATCAGACCACACAGAGGAAAAAAAGTAAATAACCAATGAAATGCAATTATTACTTATTAAACAGCAACTTTGGGCCAGTCTGTTCGAGGAGCTGTGTACAAAATTGTGCCGATCTTAGACAGTTAGGGTAACCAGCCCATCTGCCTTTCCAAGATGCAGATCCTAAACTACAGGTGGTCTTTGAAATTAGGTAAAACAATTCCCAAATCTAAAAATGAATATCAGCTACTCCCCCCAGCACCTTTTTTATACAGATGGAGGAAGGCAGAAGTAAAAAAAGAGAAAAGATGGATTTTTTTTTTAAGTTAATTGTTATTGGAGTATAGTTGATTTACAATGTAGTGTTAGTTTCTGCTGTACAGCAAAGTGAATCAGTTATGCATATACATATATCCACTCTTTTTTAGATTCTTTTCCCATATAGGCCATTACAGAGTACTGAGTTCCCTGTGCTATACAGTAGGTTCTTATTAGTTATCTATTTTATATATAGTAGTGTGTATACGTCAATCCCAATCTCCTAATTTATCCCTCCCCCCTTTCCCCCGAAAGATGGATTTTTGAAAAAAAAATTTTAAATAAGATATTAAGTAACATAAATTCCCTGAAATAAATTGTGCTAGAATAAAAGCTCCATCTTGGCTTTAAAGTCTGTTCTGCCATTTATCAAGCCAGCTCTGAACTTTGGGGACTCTCGGCTGTTATTAAAGAGTTAATAACCAAAGGCCTGTAGTTTCCAGGATGTCGTGTGGGTCAGTGGATGTTGCCAAAAGGTAACATCAGCCAGTGGAGTCAGTTGGGCTCCCCGTCTGGCAGATCTGTCTTTCTCAGCTGCTCCTCCTCCACTTTCTAGGCTTGGAGTTCATATACAGTAAATCTTTCTCTTAATAAAGCCGTTTTTCAAATCTGACTTTGGACTAGGGACTGCTTTTTCTCCAAATGCAACAGCTGTTAAACATGGTGCATTGGGCACGGTGTCTATCTCTTTGTTTAGTTTGGGGCTTTTCATATGAGCAGAACCATAAAGGAGTGGGAGGACGCTATCGATTTCTTTCCACCCGTGAGTCAGCCACTGGGTTTGGAAAGAAGGCCTCCAGCCTCGAAAGGCCTCCAGGCTCCGCGGGCTACTCGCCCTTGAAGCTTATTGTCTCCTAATAACCAGCACAGGGTGCCCCCTCCTTTTGGCGAGATAGAATTGTGGAGCTCAAGGTGTCAGCCAGCAGAGGCCAGACCTCTTGGCCCCTATCTGTCCCGGCTACATGGGGAAAGGCATTTTTGCCCCCTTGCTCTCTCCTCCTTCTGTCACTGTCTCTGTTCCCAATGCACTGGGGAGCATTAACTCCCTGCAGGGGAAAGAAGTCACAAAAGAAATGAATTATGCATATGGAATTCATTTCCTTGATGAATAGGGAATCTGAACAAACTCCATGGCTGTTTGATTTTAAGGCAGAGGAGAAGGCCGGGGGAGGGTTAAAACAGTTAGAGGGGAGTGATCGAAAAGAATTTGGAGCAAGAGTTGGGAGGAAAACGATGGCAGAAGGACTTGGGTTTGATATACTAAGGACAAAGTAAGCGGCCCTTTGAAAATTGTTCGTGGCCTATTATTCTTGCCAACACATACACACCAGTACCTTCCTCACTCCCAATTAATGTGCAGATTTGTCAGCGGAGAAATTGGGGATGGTGGTAAGATTCTGCTGGGGAGAAATGACACCACCATAGTGACCTGACCTGCAGAATTAAACATTTGGCAGTGATTTCTGACTCATTTCAGTACAGTTTAACAATTGGCGCCTGGCATTTTGAGGCAGGAGTTATGTGGTGGATAAAGCACTACATTTAGAAGAAGAAGACCTTGGGTCCAAGCTCGAGGACACACACACTGTGTGACCTTGGGCAAGTCACTTAACCATTCTCAGCCTCGGTTGTCTCATCTTTAAATGGGGAGCATGACATCTGCCTCGTGGAGATCGGAGGATGAAACATAAGTGTTTTGACAAGTAACCCATAATGCAAATCAGAAGAGATTTTATTTTTCAGTCTCTGCCTCCTTTCCTCGACAGCCTTCTAGATATTCAAACCTCGTCCTTAAGCAAGCCAGGATTGTTTTGGAGCAGAATAAAGGGGACATTGATTCCAAAGCTCGTGGTGGGTAAAGACATAATTAAGCAAGCAAGCAAAGAAACAAAAATTCGGTTGTAATCCTGACTTCATCTATGTTAGGAAAATCATTTAAAATAATCAATGTGTTTTTTTGGGCAAATTTAACCACTGAACCAGTAGTTGTTACTGCGTGACTAGTTTGATCAACAGTAGGGACGCCTGTCACTGACAGCCATGTCAATTAAGGAATCAACCTGAAGGTGGTTTTCAGAGTTTCTTGTGTAGGCTGACAACCAGGAAGAGGCAGCCTCTCTTGGCTACCAAAGACCTATGGACGCTTCCAGGCAGGAAGTGTGGCCAAACTGATCTCCTCACTTCTAATTGTTCTCCATTATGCCTTCCTTCTGAATGGAAAGAGTATGTGGGGACCCTGAGTCTTCAGGGGAGATAACAGACTCCCAGACATGCGTGCACATATGTTAGGGAGATTTCCCTGCTTGCTGAGAGGAGATTTTTTTTTTTTTCTTTTTGCGGGGTCCTAGTTCCCCGACCAGAGATCGAACCCGTGGCCCCTGCACTGGGAACACGGAGTCCCAACCACTGGACCTTCAGGGGTGTCCGAGAGATTTTTTGATAGTCTTGGGGGACTTCAATCCCATCTCAGGATTGAGTGGATTGAGTAGATCTGACCAGCCATGTTTCTTTATTTTTCTCACAACCCAGTTGGAATACATGCAGTTTTAACAGAAGTGTACTTATTTTAAAACAAATGCCTCTCTTTTCTTGTTTTCTGGGGGATGAGGATGTGTAATGTAATGAAATTGTATCCTTTGGGCTGTCCATCATAAACAAACGATACAACTGGGTGTCCTGTGGTGAGGAAGTTTCCCGTGTTTGCCCCAAAGGGCCCCGGAAAGGGGCGAGGGTGCCCCAGGGTGGCCCTCCTGGCAGTGGCAGGAGGTGGGTGAGACCCTGAGGCTCTGGACCCCCATCAGCCTCTGCACTTCTGTATCATGGATTTTATTTGTTTGACTTTATGGGTGAGAGTCGGCTTCTAAGAAATGTTTGAAACCCAGTGGTGCAGAGAATAGACCAATATCTAGTATGAATTATTTATTTGTTTATTAAGATTTTCATGGCACCTTTTCTCTCCAAGCTCCAGACACTACATGGAACACTTCAAAGCAGAAGCATTTAGCACTAAAATTGAAAACAAAGGCCGGCAGGGGAGGAAACTCTGGGAAGGATGGGACGAGAAGGAAGGAGACCAGAAGAGAGAATGAGGGTTAGCAGTTCAGACCTCAGAGCTTGAGCCAAAGGAAGTAGGTTCCAGAGACCTAGGGCTCTGTGGAGAGGAAGCCAGCTCTGCCAGTACAAGTTGTTGTCTTATTAGCAGAAGTCACTTTACCGTCCTGAGCCTCCTTCCTGAGATGGAGGTGACCTAGTTGACCTCCCACGCCCCTCCCAGGTATGCTCTTTCACGGAGGCTGAGAAGCCTACCTTTTTTGGTGAGCAGACCTAAGACTCCTGCCAAGTTATTATGGTCATAAAAACGTGTTTTTAATGTTATGCATAAACCTTTCAATAACAATTATATTTGGTACAGAGTGGTTTTCAACCCCGACTTCCCATTTAAATCACCTGGGGAACTTTCACAAAATACCACCGATGTCTGGACTCCATCCTGGAACAATGGAATCAGAACTTCTTGGGGGGCTGGTGCTGAGCATTTATTCGTATTTTCTCAAAGCAACCTAGCTTATAGTATTATGCACCAAGGTTGTAAAATACTGCAGTGGGGACTCGGGGGAGCGTGGTGATTAGAGCAGGTGAGGTTGAGAGGTTGAGGATACCTAAAGAAAAGTAAGGAAGGGCTTAAAACTGGGGACATGATTTTAAGTGCTAACTACGGGGGGAGGGAATTTTGCACTGCTTTGATGTTATCAAGCTATAGGTTATTCTGGTAGTATGTGTAGTCCTTTTGGCTCGTGTAGCTCATTTTTCACATACTTTGAGGCGGGGAAACTTCAGAACTGTCACAGCAACTTCTTTGGACACTTTTTCAGTTACCTGGTCCTCATTGAAAGAGTATCTGCCACATGCCAGGCACTGTTCTAGGTGTGTTACATTTACCATCCTTAAAAGTGCATGTAGCGCAGAGGTTGCTGTTACACTACTCCCCATTTTACAGAGGGGGAAACTGAGGCCCATCGAAGCTAAAGCATTTGTTCAGGGTCCCCAGACTTGTAAATAGTGGAGAAAGGGGATCAAACCTGTGTATCTAGCTCTAAAGCCACCTCCCTCTTTCCACTATACTCCCTGCCTCTCAGGATGACACAGGAGTTGTTTGTCAACTGCCTCCTCTTGGTGAGAAGGCCTTTGGCTTTCTTCTTTCAGATAAGGGAGAAAACAAGAGGGGAGCAATCAGCTTCTGTAGGGATGACCTTTGAGAGGGGGTAAGGCCATGTAGAGTCATGAAAACATGCAAATGAAAAGGAGCCCCTGGTCTCGGGACACGCTTGAAATTACAACTGGGCCAAAGGACATAAAATTGTGGGCCAGTTCGAATGTGAATAGTATGGGGATAATGCTTTTTGTTTAGCCTTTGGTGCCTTTGGTGTCCTTGACGTTACTTAAGCTCGCTGCTTCTCTTGGTTCAATATGGCAGCCTGTGTGCTGTTCCCTTCATATTCACGATGGACTACCGGGCTCCCCTTCAGGTGGCCGGTGCTAGAATGTGGTAACGCTGGCCTTCAGGTCTAGTTCAGCCCTCTCCCCAAGCCTTACTCTTAAATCACCCCACTTACACCTTCCAGAACAAATGGACTGTGTGCGTCTCCTTCCCTTAACAGAACGTTCTAAATCATATTTTCTAGTGTAAAGCAAAATTAATCTCTTAAATGTAAAACACTTCTAAAGCACTTTTATTGATGGATTGCTTTTCCTTCGGGGGTGGTGATGCTTCGGATAGGGTGCTAGCTCGTCTATTTTCACACCGTCCAGGGGAAGAAGGCCTGAACCATTTTCTGATAAGGAAACTAAGGGCTTGTTGAGCGTAGATACAACTTTTGTTGGGCTTCTCTAGGCCTTAAACCCAGGACACTCCAAATCCATTTTTTCTAGTATTCAAAACAACTAGGCAGTTTTCTGATATCAGTTGTTCATGCCCATGGCTTGGAGTCATGGCCACTTGGCTCCCTAGATCATGGCCCACCAGGTTTAAGCGTAAAGAGCTCACACTCCCCCTCCACAATCTTCACATCCCTGTAGCAAACCCTGTAGCAGACTTGCAAATTAGTGGGGTTTTTTTTGCCCTCCCCCCTCCTTGCCGTGGGTGTGATAGGGCAAACTTAACATTCATGCAACTCCAAATGGCCATGCTGGCTCTGTTCTAAGTCTGAATTATGTCATTGATCCAGCCTTCATAAACTTTCCTTTGAATGCCAATTAATAAAAATAATGGCTTTCTTTTCCCTTCTAATAATAATATTGGCAGCTTTAGGAGTTCTTTGAAAACCTTGCTTGAGACGTCCATGGCCAAAGAAAACAGTGATATTTGGCTTTAAAGTATGTGCTTTGGCTCACATGCCCTCTGTCTGAGAAAGGCTGAAAGAGAAAGAGTGGAAGGTTTTCTGGGAAAGGGCGTGAAAGAAGCTCTCCACTTTGTGTGTATCTGCCGATTACATTGGGGAAAATGGAGCCCTCCAGATACCAGCTGTAGGCGTCAGCTCTTTTTGGAGATCGGGAAGCACCTTTCTCTTAGGCAAGTGCAGTCGAGGGAGGCTTTCCCTTTGCTCCTGTGGATATAAGATTATTCTGTTGGAAGAAAGAGGCCGTGGCTTAGTTTGATTACGGCCATTTCATTCCTTCTGCATTATGTGGAGAAGAGAAGGCCATCATAATCCCTAAGACCTCCCTTGCCAGTTAACCCTCTTGACACCTGGTAACTGGGAGCGGTGCCTTTGCTCTTCTTCCTAAAAGTGTACACGTGTAGGACTTGTCTCAGTCTGGCTGTAGCTCCTGCCGCTGTGCTCCGTGGTCGAGTACATGCTGCCTGGATTTTCTTTGTCAACACCCCCTGCCCACCTTCAAGAAAAAGAATACATGTAGAGGAGCCAGCATGTCTATTCCTTCTCCATCACCTCTGCTTCCTCTCTCTCTTCCTTTCCTCCTTCCAGTGCCCCTTTAGTAACAGGGAGAGATGGAGTTACAGCGGTTGAAGGTGGGGGGAAGGATGCTGTGCAGAAAAAAGAATCAGCCAGGAGAGCTTAAGTGGGGATGGGGGGGGGAGGAGAGGAGGAAAGCAAGATCACTTCAAGCAGCACGCAGCCCAGGCCCGCCCCCAGCCTCCTTGTACCTCCTGTCTCCGAAGGAGGGTGATGAATTTGGTTTGCGCCAACATTGAACTGATAAATGAAATTTGTATGCTGAAACAATGATAATTTCATTGTGTTTTCTATCCTTCTTTCCCATCCACACTTCCATGTCACCCCACCTCTTCCTCACTCCTCAGCTTTGGGTAAGGGCGGGGAGATGTGGGGAGGGGGCCGGGTCTTTGCAAGCTGTCGGTTTGCATTGTGCGGACGGGGAAAGGTCTCTACCTGGCTCATTTTGTCCCCTTTGCTTAGGCTGTCACTGCTGACAGTCCTCATGTTTATTTCATCTCGCGTGGTAGCTGTCTCGTTTCCCTACCCTCCGATGTCATTAACGCACAGAGAGCGGGCCCTGCAGTGTTGAGCCTAATGAATTCCGCCGTGGCTGCTCTGCTCCCCACCTCGTTACCAAAGCTCAAGGTGTCAAATTAAACCCAGCCTGGAGAGAGAGAGAGAAAGTGCGGGAGAGAACTGAGAGCCGGGGAAGAGGGAGGGACGGAGAACACATAAACAACCATCCAAACAGAGCAGGTTGGGGAGAAGAGGAGAGGGAAGTGGGACAGAGAGGAATGCCACCAGTAGGTGACTTCCTGTGACCAAGTCCACTCTAAGCAAGGGGACGGCCAAGACTCTCAGCGGGACCTACTGCCCTACCCCTCGTGGTGTGGGGTTTTGCACCTTGGCCTTGGCTGCGGTGTGTTGCCTTTTTCTCATTGCCTGGTTGATTTATCCTCATGGTTTATGCAGATCGGGCATCTTGCAAAGCAGACAGAATGGCTAAAGCAAGGGAGAGCAGACAGAGCTTATGGAAAGGGTGTGCGTGTGTGTGTGTACACGCTCATGTAAGGAGAGGTGGGGGCCAAATATTGACTGGCCTGAGCAGCTGTAGAAACCCATGTTTCAAAATGGTAGAAAGAGAAAATCATCACATAAACGAACATTATCCCAATGGGGGTGCCCTCTGGTAGATGCCCTTTTCTGATCCCTACCCCAATTTGGGGAAAGATAATCTCTTTTGTACATAACACTATACCATTTACAAAGCATTTTTCTATATGATGTTGACATTTTATCTTTGGAGTATTTTGTTCAGGATGACCATGAATAGAATTTTCCCATTTTGCAGATGGGACAAATGTGGAGTAGAGATGTTAAGGTGATAGAGCTAGAAGGTAAGGGGACCAGGGTTACATTTCAGGTCCTCTGCTTCCAGAATTCAGTGTTCTTTTCCTTGTACCACTAAACGTGCTAGATTTAGTCAGAGGTGTGAGGAGGTTGGTGATGAGTAAGCTTGTGAATTTTTAAAATTGAGGTAAATCTACATACAGTAAAATGGATGGATCTTAAGTATACACTTTGATGTGTTTGGACAAGCGAGTATACCCATGTAACCAATGCCCCAATTAAGATCTAGAGACTTCCATCACCCTGAAAGTTTCTCCTGGTCCTTTCTACTTCAATTCACCACTCTCCCCACCCTCACCTCTCACCTCCAAAAACCATTGTTCTAATTTTTTTCATCCCAGGTTAATTTTGCCAGTTCTTGCACTTTAAATGAGTGGAATCATGCAGTATGTATATTTTGTGTCTGGTTATTACTCATCATCATGTTTTTTGAGATTTATACATGTCGTTGCTTGCATCAGTAGTTTGTTCCTTTTTATTGCCAAGTGAGCAGTCCATTGTATGAATATATCACAGTATATTTATCCAATCTCACTTGTGATTTTTTCTTTAAGAAAAAAAAATCTTTTGAAATTAATTTGATGCTTAAGATACAACTTTTCAAAAATGTTTTGGAGCACATGGTGGTCAATTTGGCCTGAGTCTCCTGGATTCAGTGGCAGGGCCAGGCTGCCAGGCAAGAGGGATGGGAGAACTGAGGTCAGGGTAAGCAAAGGCTTCATGACCACACTTCTCCAGACCTTGGCCCACAAATTGGTGCTTTAAATAGCTTGAGACTTAATTTTCTCTCTGCTTAGGGTTCATTTTCTGGTTCATTGTCCTTTGCTGTTTATGACAATAGAATAGCGTTTCCCTTCTTCTTTGGGGTTTTGTCACTGTGTTGATTATTTGATTTTAAAAATCTGCTCCTTTCCAGATTAACGTGCAACTTTATTTCTGAGAAATTTCCGTCGTTTTGTTTTTTGGTAAATGGTAGAGAAAAACTCAAGGATATAAAAAATTGGAACTAGAAATCTCTGGCAGGTACTCTATAAGCACAATAAATAGCGGGGTGTCTCACTCTAATAGCTTCATTTTGTAGATGGGGACAACGTGGAAAACTTTGTCAGATTGTTTGATAACTTATAATAGCAAGAATATTCAGGTTCCCTGACATATAGCCTAGTGCTTTTACCTTGAACCAAGCAGGCAGGGTCTGTGTGTTTCCAGGGTCCCTGAGAATTGCCACTTGTATTGTATTGACAGAAAAGAGACCCGGTCTTTGGTACTCTGGTTAGAGTTGACATCGTGGCAAGACATAAGTTTTCAGGTTTCATTGATTTTAAATTTGTTATGTAATGTGATTGTCTCCTCATTGATGGTCTTTTTCTTTAAATCCTCTGCTTTGGCCATGCTGAGCGCATTAGAGCACGAAAAGGATCCAGAAGGGTTTGTAAAGATGAGGACAAGAAAGCAAGAAATACTGGAATTTAAATTCTTCCCATCTTTAAGCTTTCCCTTGTGATGTTTATACTTTTGATATATACTAGTGATGTTTTGACTTTCCCAAGAGTCAGAACGGGGAGAGAATGGTCTGAGAGTAGAAGCTTTGGGGCAGCACATCAGTGTCCTGTTTACTTCTCTCCTCTGCCCCAAAATTCACAAAAAGAGATTTAGTTATGTGGCACCGTAAGGCCTATTTAGGAAGGACTCAGTTGTTATCAGTCAGTGGAAGAACCAAGGCAGTTAACTGAATCTTGAGCATTCACTTATTCATTTAGCAACATTTATTGAACTGGGGATGAGAAATAAATAGTCAGTCCCTGCCTTCAGGGGGTTCACAGTTGGTAAACAGTATGTGATGTGTATTATCACAGGGAGGATCACAGAGTGATGGGAAATGAAAGAAGGGCCCCTGACGTGGCCTGCTTGGGTCAGGGACGGCACCCTGGAGCGGATGCCCCAGGAGAAGAGCTGACTTTAGGGAAATGAGCCAAAAGGAGTTATGCATTCATTCAGCGTTTCCCTCTCCCCATCTCTGACACCTTCCTTGAACACCTATCTTCTACAGGGCACCGTGCTGTATAGGGTGTGGGCTGGCTTCTGGAGTAGAAAAGTCCAGCGTTGAATAAATAGAAATGGATGAGGCACATGGGTGCTGGGACGACTCTTAACCTCCCCCCAAATGAGCTACCTGTGATGTTGTCCCATTGGGATGATCAGGACAATGTGAGTATTTCTGGTAATCATCAGTGAACTTTCTTTTGTGATCAATCTGGTTTTTGTGTTTGCTGGTCTGGAGCTCCAGTTTACCTCCTTGACTGTGGTCATCTGTTTTTGTTTTGCTTGTTTGCACCAGGCTTTAGATTTATAAAACATTGTAGACAGTTGTGTGATGCAATTGCGGTAAACCTTAGTGAATAGGCTTTTTTTTTTTTAAATGGGAATTATTTATTTATTTATTTATTTATTTATTTATTTATTTATGGCTGTGTTGGGTCTTCGTTTCTGTGCGAGGGCTTTCTCTAGTTGCGGCGAGCGGAGGCCACTCTTCATTGCGGTGCGCTGGCCTCTCACTGTCGCGGCCTCTCTTGTTGCGGAGCACAGGCTCCAGACGCGCAGGCTCAGTAGTTGTGGCGCACGGGCTTAGTTGCTTCGCGGCATGTGGGATCTTCCCAGACCAGGGCTCGAACCCGTGTCCCCTGCATTGGCAGGCAGATTCTCAACCATGGCGCCACCAGGGAAGCCCAGTGAATAGGCTTTTTTACATGGCATGGATATACTGGTTTTAGAATAAAACTACTCGTTGTCAGAATCTAATATGGTATAAGGACTTGATGAAGATATTGTATGATAAGTGAGGCTGTGGCTGCCTTTGGAGTTAGTAGCTGTATGGAACAAGAAGGTAATGTAACTTTTCACCATTATGGTATACACCTCCTTGACTGTAGTGGATATATAGATAATTGTCTTCAACTGCAGGTAGAGAGTGGAATTAATATGTTATATTCATAAATATTTTAGAAATGATATTTTTAAGGGAATCAAAATAAGACATTCTCATTATCTGATTAATTGACCAGGAAGTGGGCTGCTTAATATAATGAATAACTGTTAGGATCTATTGGTATAATTCCTCAATGGTAAGAAATGTCACATATACGTTGGTCTAATACGTAAACAATGTAACTCTGGCCAAATAGCTGAGCAAATATGGAAGCTGAGAAATGGAGTAGCAAAAGTGGTTATGTCCTGACAAAATCTCAGTTATAGTTGACTAGTTAATACAATCAGGGATCTTTTTCAAGTCAATAATAATTCAGAAGGCAAATGCTTAACATGTCTCTTGGAAATTTTTTCCCCAGCCATATTTGCGTGTGGAATCTGTATTCTTCTAATGGATCTAATCCATATTTTGCAGAGTCAGAAAATTTAAAAATAATAGTAGAATTCATCTCACCTGAGTTCATTTAGATCAACAAACTGGTAATGCTGAGGGTTTTCACTTCCTTGAAACTAAATTATGAGAAATACTTCTCCATAGCATTTCAAGACGAAGTAGGCTCTCAAATCTATGTAGGACCACAGCACATCTATTCCCTTCATCTTAGATAAATTATGAGGAGAAAACTGTCTGGAATTTGGCTGAAACATGGCATGCCATTTGATGTCACTGGAGGATTTGCTGTGTCAATTTAGGACTGAGTGATGGACACTGAGGAATGAAGGAAAAAAACCTTCACAATGTGAAATAGAAAGTAAAAGGACAATAAAATGCTAAAACGTATCGGAAATTCTTAAAATATGACTAATTGTGTATGAGGTGGTGGATATCAGTTCTGCTCCTGGAATCCTCAAGTTATGTAAATGGTACACTATTGTACTATTATATTAACTATTATATGTTGCATAAAATATATGATTATACTGTATCAAACATAGGTGATGTGATTTTTCATCAGCTGGTACACTTGGGTCACCAAGTAGGTTTAGGAATGGGTTAACTGTGGATTATATGTATGACACCAAATCTGTATTAAGAATGAAAAAAAAATCTCCTATGTGGGATATTGGACTAAAGCAATGATATTAAGACAACATATTCTAGTCCAAATAAGCAAATAATCTGTTGTTTGGTAAACAAAACAATGGGGTGTATTGGTACTGTTTTCCACAGGGTGGAAAAGTAACAAGAACATTTGGAGAGATGATAAAAAGTAGTTGACTCCAAGAGACAAGCTTCTGAAATACGTGGTGATAGAGGGACATCAGAGTGGAACACTTATTTCAGTGACTACCTGCTCTAGTTAAACATTTTTAGGATGTAGGAGATGTGTCATGCGTTGCTATCTATTTGGAAGGTGGGGACATCTGCTGTCTTTCAGGTAATCGGGAGACGTTTATCTTGACAGTTGGCAATAATAATATGGTAAACTAAACCCCATATTATCATGATGTATTAAAACTGGATTAATTGAAGCAATAAAATCAAAATAACAGTAAATGCTTATGCAATGTAAGTAAGATTTACTTCAAGTCAGAAATAAAGCAATAATTTCACAATCCTAGTATATTGATGATACCTGTTCTCTGAGGGCAGAAACTAGACACAAAATCCATACAAGATGCTAACAACAACTTTAGTGGGTCCTGAACTATGGAATGTGGGATGTAGGAACATTTAGATCACACCTTCCTGTTCAGCATTAGGTGATCTGAGTGTGCCCGTTGTGTATTTTTTTGGTCTGCTCAAATAGAAAGGAGCTCAATTTTACTTTGATGGGGTGGTCAAGGAAAGAGATGCTCTTTTTCCTTCCTCAGTTAAATTTGTTGTCTTACTGTCTTTCACTGGCTCACCCTGATCTGTGTGGCTCTATCGACCGCTGTGGTTAAGCCCGTGCAACCTGCATGCTGTGCAGGAAAGAAAGGTGATGGACAGATAGTCCCAGAGTTACACAAACTCCTGGTGCCCCGCCCCTCCCTGAGCTGCCATCCCGTCATTCTGGTGGCTTTGGGGATGGCCATCTGCTAAGGCACCACTGCAGAGGTGCTTCCCAGCAGCTTCAGTGTCGTGGCTGCTGGTATTTGTGCCCCGCTGTCAGGCACATTCTAGGGGAAAGGGGGAGAAGAGTGATGGGTGGCAGGTGGGTGGCAAATGGGGAGACCTAGAAATTCAGAGGATGGTTCCTTTTTCTCTTAACCGCAGTTGCGTTCAGAATTTGCGGTTACTTCTCAAATAATAAGTAAGAAAGAAAAAAGGAAGAACAAAAGAAGGAGAACTGGGGGGGAAAAAAAAAAGCAAAGACAAAAAACCAATCAACCTTATAACACACTGTAATTCTGCAGCCATGATTTAGCCCACTTGTAAAAGTGACCCTGTGCCCAAAGGCCAGGAAAGTGAATGTGTCATTTCTAAAGGTTCTCGTCAGCCTGGTGTGTGTAGATGGACCCACTGAAAACTGCTTTTTATCTGTTGTGGTCATAAAGGTTTCTGGGAATTCCAGTCCTTGCCTTTCTAAGAATGACCAAAACAAGTACAGATAACCACTAGAGATGAAATACGAGAGATCTATTAATATAGATAATTGCTGTGACAGTTCCTCAGCAACACGGCAGTGGAACACCAGCTTTGGCTCTGGACAGCAGCTTGAGTGTGTTTGATATTATAGGCGTGTGGACACAGCATGGTGTCATGGAAATAACAGTGGCTTTTAGAGTCAAACCCGAGTTTGACACTCCAGTTCTGCTGCATTTCTACATATAAGGTCCGACTTTATGACCTTGGACAGAATACTTAGCCTCTGCAAACCTCAGATTATTGGGCAGTAAAAGGGGGATTTTACTAGCTACCTTATAATAATAATAGCTAATATTTATTGAGCGTCTATATACTAGGTACTTGTTATAATCACTTTGTATATATTATCTGTTTGAACGCTCACTACAACTTATCAAGGTAGAGGCTCTTACTATGTTCATTTTATAGCTGAGGAAACAAAGGACACAGAGATTGAGTAACCTGCTCAAATGCACACAATTACTAAGTAGCAGAGGTAGGATTTGATCTTAGACTCTGATTTCCAGAACCCTCGCCCTTAGCCTCTAGTTTACAATTGCCTCACCAAGATTATTGGGATGACCAATGGCAATCATACTTATCACTCGTGTCGCACAGGGCCTGTGGATAGGAGGCACTTAGAAAGTGTGGTTTCCATCTCCACGCCTCCATCCCTACCCATGAACAGTGTGACGTAGACACCAGTGCGGAAATGTTTCTTTCCCCGAATAGCTGGAAATTAGGTGTGTCGTTTCAAGCTGTAGTAATCACATCCCGGGAATGTGTCCAGACTTGAAGCTACACATTGATTCATATCATCTCAGCTGGAGACGGGTGAAGGTCCTGTTGAAATACCGCTGGAAATTCTTCACCCACAGATCTCTTCATTTTAAGTTCTAAGCCTGGGACGTGTATTTTTCTGCCACCTCCTCCTTAGGAATATAGCCCTCCTCCCTTTATATTAATGCTTAAGTTTTCTGAGAACAGCAGCTGTAGCTTATTTTTCCCTTGTATCCCCAAAGCACCTTCTACAGGAGCGAATATATACTGGATATTCTGTTTCTATTCTATCAAACTCTTTGCTGAACCAAGCAGGGTCCTTTGAGTGTGTAAAGGGAAGTGGGATTTGTACCGAGGAAGCAGGAGATGAGTTTGGGAAGAACGCTCTCTTGCCATTTGAGGGGCTCCTGCAGAGCCTGCCTCCCAAGGTTCAGACCTGGCAGCAGTAGCATGAGCACTTAGCACTTGGCTGATGGGAAATATGTGCCCAGGCTTGAACTTGGAGGGAGATGAGCACAGGGACAGGACGACAGAGGTGGCGGCAGAACCGGGGGTAGTGGCAGTGGCCGGTCAGCGTCCCCAGAGCCGGCAGCGTGGTGCCTGTCTCCTAACTGACTTCCTGTGGCAGCGCCTTGGCTGTGGCCTCAGCTGCCTGGGCTTATTTTGCCGAGTTTGGTTCCCCAGACTTCCTGTTGATTCTGTGAGGCACTGCGTATCTGTCCAGTAAATTCCTTTCCTTACTAGGTGAGCCGGAGTCCATTCTTGCTGTTGGCGACCAAAAACGTTGACTGGTACAAGAGGTTGGGGAGAATCAGGTGTTGTCCTGGTAGAAAATAAGGTGTAAGCAAACTGGAGAAGGGTTGCACCTGGCTTTAATATATAAGGGAATGTTGCCGAAGCCTGAAATACTGGTTTGGGCTTTGAATGGAGGCCTTTGGGGACCTTGCCTACATGGGACATGCTGGGGCCTGGAGCCTTGGGGAACTTAACACTAGGTTTGAAAGCGGCGGCCGGGAGACTGAGGCTTCTCAGCTGCAGCTGACATGGCAGTGCTGAGAAGACTCAAAACACCTGCACGGAGAGATTGGCGAAAGGTCAAGGACGCTTTAGGGATCTCCTCGGGATAAAGTGAAGGACCTCCGCCATTACCTAAACTTCCTTTATATTAACTTGTTGCTTCTTGTCACCCTAGCAACTGGATAAAACCCCATTCAGTTGTAAGCAACGTCAGCAGAGGAAGAAGGAAGTGGTTTCGTGTAGAGGTCACACTTAGTGGTTGTACTGCTGCCTGCTGCCATCACTTTCTTTTCTTGGTTAACAAAACAGTGCTGCTTTTATGTACATTACCCTTGACTGCAACATACTTGCTTGCTGGTCACTGAGCTTCGAAAACCAAGCACAGGATGACGTTTTTCTCTTTAGTACAGTATTTCATTTCGGTTCTAACAATAATATAGATTGTGGTCTGTGCCTCTTAAATAAATAATGCATCAGCTGTTGATACTACTAATTCCCTTTCAAGGATTTATATACTCCTCCCCACAAATTCTATTCAGCACAAGGGTTACCTACCTTACCTGTGGAGCCAGGAGCCTTGATTAATATCTGCAGTGTGCCTCTGCGGGGGGAGGGCAATCAGGTAATTGCCACATTCAAACAGCTGAGCACATTTGTAGGGCGGCAAACACATCGCCTGTTGCTGTACCTGTTCACCTTGCTTCAGGCAACACAGGTTGGAAACAGCCAAGAGGAGGCAACCTCTCCTCGGTTTTTCTCTATTCCCGCTGACTCTTCCTCACTGGGCTCTATGTTCTTCATAAATTGAACCCCTGATGCCATTCTCTTATCCTTTACTTCTTCAGCATCCGTAGTGGTCAGAAAGAAAAGGAGGGCCAATGTTTGAGTATCTGTGATTGAAGCCAGCAGAGGCCCCTCTCTCCCATGCGTCTGCAGGACGTACCATCTGGCATGAGGGATAATAGTCCCGGTGGTTCGTGTCCAAGAGATCTCCACATCCACAGAGAGAGCCCTGAGACTGTTTCCCCTGTGCGGTCCAAGAATCACTGGCAATTTCACTGTAAGCCAGTTTCTTATACTGACCTTTGTAATTTTATTTTTGGTATTAGTGAATGCGTACGTAAGCACCATCACCTCATTGGACATTCAGATAAAAGTAGCGTTAGCTCTTTTTTCACTTCATGTTTTCAAGCAGGGGTGGTTAGGTTGGTTCCAGAGTAAAAAAGAAAAAAAAAACCCGAAGACCTAAAAAATACACCCCCATGGAGAGCATCAGTTGTCTGAATGTTTTCTTAAATACCGTCTAAATCCGATCAAATCAATTCCTCTCAGACCTGAAGAACGAGCCTGTTTTTAATACCTCCTTAGTCTGTTTTTAGAACTTTTATCCTGGCCGGACTTCAGGCCATCTAGGAGACAGGGTTTAGGCAGAGTTCGTAGGACTTTTGTAGAACACCTTGAAGCCCTAGAAAGCCCTGGGTACACCCTACAGCCTGTACTAAGTCAGTCCTGAGTTTCCATGGTCAGTTGTGGTGGCCTGGTGTCATGCCTGATGGCTCAGGGTCAGAGGAGACATCTTCAGTTCATTCCAGACAAGCCTGGAGCACCCCCTTCACCCATTATGGGGTTCAGAAGTGTGGCCTTTGACCCTCCCTCGGATCAGGGCCCCCTACACAGCCGGGTAGCAGTGGGATGCCTTTGTGCCACACTTAAGCTGCACCGGTCTTTTCCACATTTGCCTGGAGTTCGGTTGCTTGGTTATTATGACCACTGTTTCTCCCCCATTGTATCTCCTTGTTATGTGAAGATTATCATTCTGCGTTATACATGCATGTGCAGGTGCATATTTACTGATTTCCTTTGGATAGGAGGGTGTTAATGGGCAGGACTTTGATCAGAAGTGTTTTTCTTCCTCCTGAATTAGAACTCTCTCCCTCCCTTATCCTTCTATTATTGTGTTACTACAAAGAACTACGTCTCTAAAACACAAATGTTTTAAAATTGACTATGATATCATAGAAATGCATTGGTGCTAACATAAGCACAGCTTGTGGAAATATGTCCTGCCCAGCTTTGTAAGTTTCAGATGTTTCCCAGAAGTCACAGCCTTAGCGTGTATCAGCCAAAGGGATGACTTCAGCAAAATCTAAAGTTTCTGTTTTTTTTTTTCACTGTAAGTCTTTTATCTTGAGATTTGGACAGAGCAGAGGTATCTTAGTGGGGCACCTCTCCCCATGGGTACAGTGTGACCTAGTGTAATCATGTGTTACTGTTCATGAAACGTGGAGTCTGACATTTCGTGCTTTGGGCTCTGGCCTGTAGCTTGCCTGATCTAGGCTCTGCAAGTAAAGATACTTACCGTCGACATGCTGTGTGTTCTTTAAAAGTAAAGCTATATCAAAGATACTTACATTTAATGAGATGATTGCACCTGTCTGTCATTGCAATTAAAACATTTATGAGATCATCAAACACCTTTTTGAGTGCTCCGCAATGTATTGCTCTTGGTATGATATCCTATCCATCATAGTCCTATGCAAATAATTACATTAGGGAAGTATGGTGAAGTGTGTTGGCACCTTAAGTAAAATACCAATTGCCAGGTAAGTTTGGGGTGAACTCTAGGCCACCTTTCATATTACAGCTATGACTAATCAGATGATGTGTGAGTTAATTACTCTTCTCAGAAGTCAAGTGTTGAAGAAAGTTAGGTGGTAGCCCTGTGTGCAGGAATCCAAGCACCTGCTGAATGGTGCCAGATGATTCTGTCAAGGGGTTTCGCACAGTCTCCCCATTCATGACAGGTAAATCCTGAAAGAGCAAAAGACTGCACTGTCAATCAAAAACTGGTAGCCACTTAGCATGTGGTGAATGTTATGAATTACTTAATATTAAGCCATGTAACCAAGGGAGGTGGCTGTATGGTAAAGAAAAGGACTCAGATGTCTCAACTGAAGCGGATGAACTGAGGTCATAGAGTTTAGAAAGTCCAGGTTTCCCTCATCCTAATAAAGTCTTTCCTTCTCAGTATGATCTGACATTAACCAGCTGGGGACTTTGTCCAGGTGTCTTGAGCTTTTGAGGCTCTGTGTCTTCCTAAACCCCTTTAGGTGGGGACTTTCCCTCTGGTCACATGTCCACGTTGCTTTTGATAATAGGTGACAGTAGTGCCAACGCTGGTCATGATACCAGCACAGAATATTAAGGTTTGGGGCCTGAGCTGAACCCCCATCATGAGAGACAGGTCCTGGCGTCAATCTGCGTTGTTCTGGTGCTTCATGGTGGCATAGACTTGGAATCTGTGTTGTGGGATCTTAGAAAAGAGACCTTTTGTCATGGGTGGGGGGAGAGGAGGACTTCGAGTCTTCCTCAAAGGAGTTCCAACCCTGTAATGAATTCTGTGAGTAGTTTACTTTTAAAATTCTTGTCTAACTGGGCAGAAAGAATTGCTGATCTCTTTTATATTGGCAGCAAAGCTGTACTGGTCAGAATTTTTGGTTGCACTGAAAGTCATACACTCTGGCTACTCTCAGCAGAATAAAAAATTTATTGAAAGATCTTGGATTTAAAAGACAAAGTTTAAAAAAATACATGGGACACTGGTTGGCTCACAGAATGTCTGGAGGGCCGGGCAGCCGGTGTCCACAGACAGCATCATCGGAGGCATATCCACTGGAAACAACTTCTGCCTCTGCTGCTGGCAGCCAGGGCACTCTGTACCTGATGCCAGTGGTTCATCCACTTCTGCCCTTGAAGAACCACATGCCTCAGTCCCGTGGTTGCCAAAAGATCGAGTCCTCTGAATGCAACTGCTGCTCTTCCAAATCCAAGTCTCATGAGTCTTCTGCAAATATGGAACCCATTTCATCTGCCTGCACCTAGTTGCAAGGGAATCGGTGGTGTTCAGTCTTATGGTTTGACCTTGGTAAGGTGGGACGCATAGTGTAGGAAATTATCTAGATTGTAATATCTCAAAGACATCAAGCAGCCCCAAAATTTAGGGTATGGGAATCCTCAGTTTGGGGCAACTCCAGGAGGGAGTGGTACACCAGACCAGATGGAATTGAGGAGCTATGGAATGTGACCCCAGGGCATTGTTCACTGTTCCCGTGGATGCCTCACCTCCCAGAGGAGATCCCCATTTGTCATCCTCTTGAGGTATATGTCTAACTTTGTGTTGCTCTGCTGGCGCTTTCTCAACCACCATGTGGCAGTTCAGCTCTTCCCAATAGCTTCAAAAGCTGGGTGGAAAGAAAGAAGGCTCTATTCATTTCTGCATTCAGTGGACACATTATGAATGTTAAAAGGAGGCTCAAATCCCTTATTATCATTATTCTTATTTGATGCTTTTTGTATAAATATGCCTAAGGTTTCAACGATTCAGTAATGTATTTAGCTAACGCTTATGTTGTTCTAATGTACTAGTGTGTTCGTTCCTCAGATTAGTTTGAGAAAGAAAAATGAAATAATGATAGCTGCTCTAAGAAGCCTGATAACAGATTCTGGCTGATGGAGCAGATATCCTGCAGCTTGATAAGCTCAGTAGAACTGTGGGGCTTTTGTTATTGCTATTCTAGTAATGGAAATGTCCCTAGACTAGTTTCAAAGGCTATCAGTAAATAATGCCTAGGAGGGGGGCTGAAATAAATTTGGAAGATGAAGGATGGGAATGAGAAGATTCCTAAGAATCACTGGATTTTTAAATTGGGAGAGATTTCAGACTAAGGTCCTGACATCTGCCCCCCTTCCCCCCCAGAAAAGTAACAATAAATAATAATTTAATAATTACTGCCTTTTATTGAGTCCTGATTATGTGCTGAGGTCCTTATTCAGTTATCTCATTTATTTTCACAGAACTCATTAAAGGACAGCATTAATTCCCCTTTTCTCAGATAAATAAACTGAGATTTAGAGATTTTATGCAACTGGTTTTGTCATGCAGTTTGTCCTGGGTAGAGCTGAGATTTGACCCTGGGTTTGATTTTAAGCACCAGGCTGCCCCCTAAGAAGAGAAGCTGAGATCATGTCTATCTTGGGATGGTTCTACCCACTCTAGTTAATTTTTTGCAAACGTTGTGGCTCTCCCCACCCATATTGATGCTGCTTGTGAAGGCTTTTGCAGGCCGACTGTGCCACTTTCATGAACCCTTGGCCTTGAGACCTTTCCTTTTTCTTACTGATCTCATTTTGATCATCCAATGTGTGTGTATCTAGTTCCTGTCTTTACATGGCAGTGAGCTAAAGAAAAAACAATGCAGTGTTTTAGCTAAGGTCCTTTCATTATAGAAATTTATAATCTGAAAAAATAAATATTGGCAAAGCAATAACTCTGACTCTGATGGGACTACAGAGTACAGTGAAGCAGAGGGCATTTGGGCCAAGACAGGAGCCTCGGATCATGGTCATTGAGCTGTATCTCAGACCCTTTGGGTCACCACTTCAGCCTGAAGATATCATATGGACGAGACCTCTGTCATAATTTGATAAGCAGTTTTGCAGTTAAGCACAGTAGACCCTTGGCATTCAAGGATTTCATATTTTTGTTTTCGACTATTAAACAATGACCATCAATGTCTGTGGTATCTAATCAGCTGTAATTTTGCAGAGGCACACATTTGAATGATTTGTGCAAGAGTGAGTCAGCTGGTAAGAGAGCCCAACCAGCTGCCAGCAGCCCATCTCGATGAGTGAGATTCTCAGATGTGGGCGTTCCCAGAGGTCTCAGGACAAGGCTTACGGTAAATGCAGCTTAATGCTCCCTGAATTTTGTTTCCTGGCCTGTCCTTGTCTCAGGTGGTCCAGATAGTGAGAGACGTGAGGCCAGCGGGCTGTCCTTCTGGCCATACACAAATGGCCACCTCTGTCCCTCTTTGGGGGTGGGTGGAGTGCTGCTTGTAGGTCTCTCCCTGATTGATAAGGCTTATCTGTGGCAATAATGATTGATGTCCATTTCTACATGCTTTTCCTAGGTGAAACCCCCCCCTCCACCATACATTTTGGTTGGGAACTATGTCATTGTTACCATCCTTCCATCATCTGTTCCCAATAGTCAACCCTTCTGCTACCTGGTCCTGAACTTGCCTTTACAGGGCTCTGTGAAATCCAACACAGAGTCCCACCCCAGAGACTCTTTTTTTCCCCTAGGAATCCTTTGTTGTTAACCTAAGCAATTGGTGTACAGGGTCCATTTTCATTTTTCCCCACCAAACCTCATTGTGTCTTGATTTGGAGGGCGGTGGGTGCGGGGCTCGACTTTGAGGCTCAGAAAGACTTCACGTCTGCGGCGAAAATAGGACAAGTGTGTACAAATCCTCTCTCCCATGCAGACATCCCTCCTCCACCCAGCCCACCTCCACCGTGACTCATGGCTGCCTGAGTGAGAAACGCATGGTCTCCCAGCCAAGGCCCAGCTGGGCTGGGACCTGGGGGTGATCTTTAGGTAGGTGTAGATAACAGGGAGCCTCAGAGCCCTGCCAAGAGCACTTGGCCAGAGCCCCAAGATAATATTTGAAGTCCTTGTTCTATAGAGAGCATCAAAGTATAATGCACTCTCCCCCTTTTGCCTCACCGTCCCCAGACGCGGCCAACGCTTGACGTCTTTTTATCAGATGAGCTTGGCACTGCCAGGATGGGCTCCTCGCGCCAGCGTGGCAGCAGCCACAGCCCCTCAGCTTGTTAGACTGAAAGAATGTGCCGTTTTAATTAATGATATGTAAATATCCTTGAATGGGCCGCATTTGCATATTAAGAGAGATTTGCGGAATCTGCGGAGTAATATATTTTAATTAAGGATTAATTAAAAATAATGGGAATTTCATTTCGCCTGGCAGAATCCGTTTAGATTTTAGCACACGTCTGCTTGGGAGTCTGGTAGGAAGGCTCTGTGTTACGGTTCCCGCAGATGAGAGAGGCACTCCTGTGTTTATCATTTTGGAACCCCTTTCGGGGGAGCAAAGGGAATATAAAGGGGGTAAATTTTTCCTTTCACCTTCCCCAGCACCCACCCCTCTTCTTCCTTCCTCTTTGTGATTTTAGGGCTGTTTTGGTATTCTTTATGGTAAAGTAAGTAAATGGCTCTGAGACACGGAACACTAGTTGTGTTGGCAATTATGTTAATGGGATGCTATTAGGCTATGATTCTATATGAGCAATTGGGGAGAAGAAATGCCTTACTGAGAGAGAATGATACAACAGACGTCTGTCTTATTGATATAGCTCCAGTGGTGCTTTCTGCATAATTACACTTGGCCACTTTCTGTAGGTGGGGGAGAGGCCGCTGCATTAGGGAGTTGGAAGCAAGGGATCAGGGTAAGGGGTGCCCCCTAAAAGATGCACAGAGGATGCGGGGCCAGGGCAGATTCTCCTAGCAGAGGAGAATGGGTATTGCAGGTGAGCAATACTTGTTTCACAGGAACCCTCCTATTCTCTTCCTTTTTCTTGGACTCCCCGGGAGTAAATGGTCTCAAGTATGGACCGAGTTCTAACTCCAGACTCCTTTCCAGAAGTTGAATTCTCTAGAATACATGCATTGCATCTCTGACCTTCCGTCTGTGGGCTACTGTCCTTTTCTGAGTTCACACTACACATCCCCGTACTCTTAGGGAATTCTCCATTCTACCCTCAGCCCCAATCTCCCGTGCTCACAGGCTTCCAGTACTTTCTGCCACCCAATTGGCTTTTGCAGTGGATACGCCCACGTGGGAGCTTTTCCTGGACCCTCACGGGTTGGTCCTCGACGAGCCCTTTCCTTCTCTCCCAATTCTGTAGCTGCTGCCGGTATGGAGATTGGACTACCGGCTGGCGTTTTTGAGGGCTGGAGAGAATTCCTCTTATCCATTTGACTGCTTCAAGAATACGAGGACCTGTAAGCGGTGGGCAGTCCGCGAGGAAGCCAGAGTCTGTCCTCGAGTGACCGAGGCCCCATGCTGAGTACTCCTGAGAGCTGCCACAACGGAAAACGCTTCTTTGGTTTTCTTCCCTTACCTGTAACACACCCTCGGGGGCTCCAGGGGAAGTAGCCTCGGAACTCCTTGAGAGCTGATGGCCTGAGGCTGGCATCTTTAAAGCAAATTTCTGGATTATTTTGATGACTGTCACACAGAAATGCTGGGGAGGAACCTGGGGGGCCAGGGACCTAGCAATTATGCTTCCACACACAGTCCCTTTCCAGGAGAATCCCCTGGTGGAAAATTTCAGCGCTTCCCCTGGAAGCCTTAACTCAGTTTTCCCCTTACTCTCATTAAACATATGTATGTCAGCTCTCCCCCCTTCTCCCCCACCCCGTGTGACTCCTATAATTCATGAATTTAGGGGAAATCCGCCTATAAGCGCTGCTGGGATGGCCTTTCTTTGTAGGCATCCTGACATCTCAATAGCTAGCTGACTGAAGGCATTCGGGGTCAGAATTGAAAGGAAGATGGGGTTGAGCTGAATGTATTGACCCTCCCGGGAGCACGGGTGAGAAAGGGGTTTTCAGAGCGACAAAGCGACTCTGGGGCAGAAAAATGGAGTAGGGAGCAGAGAAGGGAGAGGGAACAGACAAAGGTGGTGTAGGGTAAGGTGCTCTGTAGACCAAGGCCTGAGACTGAGGGGACAGTGAACCAAGCGCGGCGGGGGGTGGGGGGCGGTGGTGTAGGAAGGAGTGTTCCCTTTCTGCCCGAGTCCGCGCGCCTGTATGCACTTTACAAAGGCAGCAGTGCCGTATCTAATGCAAATGGAGAAAATGCAGTTTCTGGTAAGTGTTCCCTAATAAATAACATCAAGTCTTCTTCCCTATCAGCCGGTGACATCCCGCATTTCTCTTCCCTATGCGCCAGCCCAAGACATTTAATGATGCGGTGCTCCTTATGGGATGTGAGGTCCATGCTAATATCTGCACTCGCACAAAATGGTGGGAAGAGATTCAGCTCGGCTCAACTATTCCACACCGGCAGAAATCACCACATCAATACATATACATTGCAAATACACAGATAGTCCTTTTTTTTTCCTTTTTCTTTCTTCTTTAATTTTTTTTTTTTAAGTCAGTGAAGTTACTCTTGTTTTTTCTTTTCATTATGTAGAAATTCATCCAAGGCTAGTTCTGGCTAGTTCTTGGTCGCTGGAGGATTTCATTAACGGAATGAAGTCAAAATAATCAATTTCAGATGTTCGCAGTGTTTGTGGTAATGGTCTCTCTAACAATTCTGATTAGCTGGGTGAGATGGAATTTTTCTTTTAAATGACTGCACGTTGACATTAGATGTGGGCAAACTTTGGCTGCGCATGCACGCGTGTGCCCGCACCTGGGGCTGGGCCAGAGGCTTCTGGTCATCCTTGCCCTCTTCCTTCACTGTTTTACCACTTGCTTCATTTTTTATTTCCCCTGTCGTAACCCTTTCCCTCCAGCAGTACAGTGTCTGAAAGGCTGTTCTCTGTCCTTTGCTCTCTCCTCTCATAAGTCTGGGCCATTTCTGGGAACACATGTGAAAGGCTGATTTTTTTTTTTTTTTTTTTTTGTACGTGTTGGGGGAGGGTAAGAGGCTGGTGAAATCTGCATTCAAATCAATAGAGAGCCTTGTCATCGAGTAAAGGTTTTCTGTGAGTGTGAGTGTCTGAATCCTGGTATATATTATCCTGGTATCTCTGCTAAGCCAACTGGGAGCTCATGAGAAAGTACTAGCTTGCCCATATGCCTTACCTTTCCTCTCTTCCCCAGACCCCTTGTACTTTCAAAGAATGAATAAATTAAATTGAAGAGAGTCCACAGTGGCTTTTCCATTATTAATATGTTTCTTTTAATTTATTTTTCATGTATTTTTCTTACTCAGGCTGTTTTCCTTTTATTGGTCTTTCTTCCCCTTTTTGCTCTCTTATTTTCCTATTGACACACCAAGTATGCAGCTCTGTCTCACCCCCCTACCCCATATGAACACAGACAGCAATTTCTCTGCAGCCTGTGTGTGACTCTACACAGACACTCACAGATGTAAACATACCAGAGAGGGCCACCGCATGTGTGAATTGTTTGTACTTTTTCCCTTTGATAAGCTGTCATCTGTGGGCACTGCTCGGGGATTTGATCCCAGTGATCTTTCGACCCCGTGGAAGACAGTAAACACCCTCTCAGACCCTTTGCTCTGCCTCTGTCTCTGAACCTTTCACTCTCCTTTAATGAGAATTTCTCCTAATTATTTCAGTGGCTGCAGCAGAAGGACTGCAGTATACTTAGATCTCGATACTGGGACGTGACTGTTATGCTGATAAAGGCAGGAGATCAATAATTTAGGCCCCAGCTTTAATGGCAAAGCTGAGAGCTTAAGTGTCTGCATTCAGGTTGAGTCTTAGAGGTTCTTGGAGTATTCATGATTTCCATAGGATTTTCTCCCCCCTTTTTTAAGCCGCAGCTGATCGGCATTCTTATACCTGCTCAATTGTATTTATAAAAAGATATCTGCCTCATCGCTTTGAACTTCTGTCTGTGTATCACATAAATGTGCAGAGGCATGCCTGTGCCCCTTGTGTGTACGTCTGATTATTTGCAAATGTGTATATACATTTAAGCACATATAGATTTTATTTTTGTTCTTGTCTGGAGAGGATCCTCAGTCATATTGTTTGGGTTTTTGGGCTACCTGTGATTTGTCCGTTCCAAATTCATCTGGTAAATGTTCAGGCACTTCAAAGGCAGGGGTGTAAGTTCTCCTTTTTTTTTCTTTTATTCTCTGTCTAATTTCCCCGTCTGTCTTACAGCTACAACTGTGCTCAACAGAAAGGGGCAACACCAAAGCACCGCGCGCACTCAGATGTGGGTGTGGGTGTGTATGTAATAGAATTCTGAGTTCTTTTATAGGGTCGTTTTCTGAGGAATTCCAGCAAACCTATTTGGGCGCCAACAAATTCATACAATATATACCTACTAACAAGACAGGTAAATGCTGTGACAATGACCATAGTATAGGACATATTTTATATTAAGGTTGAAAGCGTAAAAAAAAAAGCATCGTACAGTTAAGGTATTTCCTTGGAAGATTAACCACTGGGATATTCATCACCTACAATCATTTAAGGCTGTAAATACATGCCCAGTGCTGCCCTCAAAGGGTCAGAGTGAGGCAGGCGGGGAGGACCCGAAAAGGGGAGTATAACTTGTCCTCCGAGAGTCCAAGCTCCAAGAGCCACCATTTCTCTCTACTTTCATCAGCCCAGCCTCTCTGGCACTTTTTCTTCTGGAAAAGTAACTGACATTTTTAAGTTGCCTTAAGAAACTAAACTCCTGTGAATCTGCTTGTATTTTGGCATTGAGAACATTTCTTTTAACTGTAAACCTCCCAGCGGGATGGAGGTGGGATTTCACACTAATATCTCAGCACGCGCCACACCCAGCCACTAGGGGGCAAAGCGAGAGACTTGTGGTTTGCAAGGTCACTGGAGGAGTCTCTTCTTGTCCAATGCCAACAAAAGCGCAGCTATGGGGAAACATGTAGGCAAAGGTCAGAGAGGGGCTTGAATAACTATGGGTGTTTTACACATTGGGAACCTGGGGCACAGATATGAAGTGATGCTGAGCTGAAAACAAGACCTGGGTCTATGTAGTTTCCAACAGTGAGACAGTTTTCCCATCCAGTTGACCTTTCATGATGTGGCAAGTTTTGTTTACCTTTTAGTCATTAATCACTGGTCAGCCTCCGTCTCTGCTTCTCAAGTTTGTTGAGGTTGGGGCTTCCTAATTTCATGAGATGGCATTGCTTCCCACCCCCCTCCCCATAATACTTATTGCTAGAAGCAGATTAGCTTTCATGGTATCAAGTCTGGTTATCCTGGGGTCATGACATACACCTGAGCTAGGAGGAATGAGAAGTTGAACTCTAGACCAAAGAACCTTAGCGTCTTTGTGTTTTCAAGACCATTCTAGTTGATTCTGTGGCTGAGGTATGCAAATAATTTGCTTCCCCTATTCTTGACTTTGCTCTGCCAAGGTTGTCATTGCTTTGCTAAGCTGGGATGCTGCTTTTTGGTAATTGCCACCAAAACCCTTTTTTGAGTTAAGAGAGATAGCCTAGGGACTTGGAGTGAAAGCTAAGAGTCAAGGAGTTCTGAGAAAATTATAAATAGGCATGGAATATCCTGGATAATTCTGTGGTGGGGGAATTAATTCTGAACCACTAAGTACCATTAAGAACTTGATGCCAACTAAATAGGCAGAAATTTTTTCAGATGCTGCCAAAATTTAGAAACCACCCAATGTGCCATAGCTTCAGGGAGCAAAACCACTAATTCTACCAAACTGGAGAAAATGAAGAAACACTTAAAAGTTGGAATCCAGCTGATCCTGGAGGCCGCTGGTCCTGGGCTAACAGAGACCAAAGGTGATACTGGGTATTTGGTCAGAGAAAGACATCACAGGCTCACCCACCTGCAAGGGTCTTTAAACTTGATGGAATGATGTGATTTCATGGTACCCACGAAAGTAAACCCTTTCTTTGACATGGTGCTTTATAGCTTACTAAATGCTTTCATATCTACATTCCTATTAAAAACAACCCTAGGAGACTGGCCAGGGAAATAAAATTCACTCTATTTTAAGATAAGGAGACTGAGGTTTAGAGGTCTAGAATGGCTTGTTTAAAGTCACATAGCTGGTAGATGGCAGAGCCGGAAGAACAATCTAAGTTGTAATTCCTGGTCCTGGACTGATAGGTGACGTCCACGGATCTCTCCTCTAGGAGTTTTAGTGAAAAAATTGTAAAACTATTTCATCTCTAGAAATGGAATAGAAATAAAGGTTCCCTTCTGGGTCTTTTTTTTCTGTCTCTGGCATCCAATCCTTGGCATTAAAGAGAATAGGAAATTTCTTCCTTTTACCATTCACTTTAAGAAGTATTAATAATACTACTCATCATTCTCTTCTGTCCTAGCCCCTTCTTGGTGGAGACAGCAGTCTCTGCATGATCCAGCCACCACCCCAGTGCCCAGCACTGCTCAGACCGAGCCAGCCAAAACCAGACCTGCCAAGTGGGTAGAGGCTTTCCTTCTCAATAAAGGAGCTATTCTGATGTATGCCGTGCATCAGGCTGCCCATCATTATGAGGGGTCCATGCACTTTACTGGCTTTTCCTTTCATGTTCTCCCTTTGTATCTTGCAAGATCCTTTCACTTGATATTACTCATCTCGTCACAAATGAACTCCAGGTCCTCCATCTAAGGACTAAGTGCTGTCTTCTTGTGTTATAGCCCACGGGACCTGCTTGGATGAAAACTTCTGAAGCATATCCTGGTGGGGATTGGACTTGAAATTTCTATATTTCATCAGATTAGGTATATTAGTCAGCTTGGACTGCCATAACACAATTCACAGACTGGGTGGCCTTAACAACAGACGTTTATTGCTCACAATTCAGGAGGTTGGGAGGTCTGAGATCAGGGTGCCAGCAGATTCAGTTCTTGGTGAGGGCTCTCTTCCTGGCTTGCAGATGGCTGCCTTCTCATTGTATCCTCACATGGCACAGAAAACACGCTCTGATGTCTCTTCCTCTTCTTATAAAGGCATTAATCCCATCATTAGGGTGGGACCCTCATGTCCTCATTTAACCTGATTACCTCCCAAAGGCCCCACCTCCTAATACCATCAGATTGAGGATTAAGACTTCAGCATATACATTTTGGGGAGACAAACATTCACTCCATTACACTAGGTTTTGGATTTTTTGTGCATGCCTTGTTTGTTGTGATCTGTGTGCTGAATCTCCTTCCATTTCTGCAGTCGGAGTCTGGTAACTTCTCACAACAGGACCTTTCTCACAACAGGACCTCTCCCATCACGCCTTGCTGTTAGGACTGTGCTGTTTCCATTTGGCATAAACTTGTGTAGTTTGCAAACTTAGCCTCTCATCTGATTTCTTGAACACACCTTGATAGAGGAGCTAGATCAAAGTAGCCCACTGCACAGAGGGGAGCAGAGAGAGAGGAGGGGTTTTGCATTCTCTGTGCTGCCACAGGTCAGTCTTTGAATTGCGTAGGATAAACCAGAGCTTCCATGAGCCCATGACATGCTTTTATAACTGCTGTGTTTGTCCAGCCCATCGCCTGGGCTTCTCCTTTCAATTCTCTCTCTGTTTTCAGACCCCCTCCTAAACAAGCAGAACCCTTGGGGTACTGGATTTTTGTAGTAGAAATAGGATATGGCTAGCTTTAGACCAACAGAGAATGGAACTACAGGGGAACCAGGAAATGAAATTAATATCAAATCCAAGTAGGGCAATGTGTCAAACCAAGAAGGCAAGGCAGAGAGGCAGGATTGTGTATAAAGGTGGAAACTAGAGCACCCAGGTGAAGCAAGATGGTTCCTAAGGACAAGAGGATACAAAATCTCAAGCCCTGGACTTTGGCTGCCTTGGGTACAGAGTTTATGGTCTAGGATGTTTTTGGCTCAGACACCAAGTCTTGAAATGGATTATAGTGAAGTGATTAAGAGGACAGTCTCTGCAGTGGGACTGCTTGGGTTCAAAGCCTGCCCCTCAACTTGCTAGCTCAGTGATGTTGAGGTTCTTCAACTATTGTGCATAACACACGTTAGTGTCATTGTTTTCTTCAAAGAGCCCTGCCTGACTCACTCCTAGCTGCCCAGAGTTCCTTTCCCTAAAGCTTAAATCTTGATGCTTAAGCTAGGGGCTGAGGTCTGCCTTTAAGTGGGTGGACATGCTGCTTCCTAGGGTCTGCCTCACACATAGCAGTGACTACCTGGGTGGGTTTTTTTGTTTCTTTGTTTTTTCCCTTTCTTTGCATAAGATTATCATATCAGGCTCATTTGATCACCGTCACACCCATTTGGACACTCCAGTTAAGATTCTTGGTCTAGTTTCTACCCCTTGCCCAACTGGAAGGTACTGTTAAGATCTCAACATGAATAATAACCAAACCTCCATAGTTTGTGGCAAGTACGAATGAATATCTTCCATGCGTATACTGCTTTACAGTTTATAAAGTGCATGTATTTGCACCATTTACTCACAATTTTTAAGGTGCTGTGGGGTCCATAAAAGAACTGATCTCTGCCTTAGGGGAGCTTCTATTGTTTGGGAGACTAGACTGAAATATATATACTGCAGATGATAATGTTCAGTGAAGTTGTTAATTGGGTGTCATGGATTGAAAGTACAGTGATATTTCAGAGACAAAGCAGGGGCTTGGGGTTCATGGTAATTAAAATCGGCTTCATGAAGCAGAGGTGGGGGTGGGGTGAGGTAATGGGGGTAATAAGGGGAGACAGTAACCAGTACTAAGGAAGCATGGAGGTGGGAATTAATTTGGCATGTGGAGGGGGTGACAGGGAGAAAACTGGCCTGCCTTTTGTATAGGATTTGGGTTAAAGTAGTGATAGAGGAAGGTAGTGCTATAGACAATGCTTGTGTCCCCCCAAAATTCTAATGTTGAAAACTAATCCCCAATGGGATGGTATTTGGAGGTGGCACTTTTGGGAGATGACTAGATCATGAGGGCAGAGCCCTCGTGAATGGGCTTAGTGCTCTCTAAAAGGGACTCCAGAGAACTCCCTCACCCCTTCTACCATGTGAGGATACAGCAAAAAGATGGCTGGGCTTCCCTGGTGGCGCAGTGGTTGAGAGTCTGCCTGCCAGTGCAGGGGACACGGGTTCGTGCCCTGGTCTGGGAAGATCCCACATGCCGCAGAGCAACTAGGCCCGTGAGCCACAGCTACTGAGCCTGCGCGTCTGGAGCCTGTGCTCTGCAACAAGAGAGGCCGCGACAGTGAGAGGCACACGCACCGCGATGAAGAGTGGCCCCCGCTTGCCGCAACTAGAGAAAGCCCTCGCACAGAAGCAAAGACCCAACATAGCTAAAAATAATACATAAATAAATTAATTAATTAAAAAAAAAAAAAGATGGCCATCTGTGAACCAGGAAGTGGGCCCTCACCAGATACCAAATCTGCCAGCACCCTAATCTTGGACTTCCTAGCTGTCAGAACTGTAAGAAATAAATTTCTCTTGTTTATAGACTGGTGGCTACCATTCTGTGATGTTTCTGTGACAGCAGTCTGAAAGGACGGAGACGGGTAGGATGAGTTGGGTCAGATTCTGGAGAGAAGGCAAAAACAATTTAAAGTAGATAGTTCACATACGTATTTTGTCATTCAATTCTCCAACAACCCTATCGATTTAGTATTATTGGCCCTATTTTATAGAAAGTATATGTGATGGTGTCCATGCCCATGTCTGTCTAAAGCCATGCTCTTCCCAATTCAACATGGTGCCTTGCATTCCAGGGAGGACTGTAGGATTGACATGGTTGGGAGTGGGGAACCATTGCAAGTTCCTAACAGAGGAGGTGTAAGTGAAAGGGGGTTAATAATGAAGTTGTTTACTGCACATGGATACATCTATTTATATAGGACAAGGAAATCCTTTGGTGGAACATGTAGAACCATCAAAAAGGCAAGCTCGAATCAGATTATGAACTCAGCTCCGAAGATCTGCATCCTTTCCCCGTATACTGGCAACATCCAGATCGTTTGTATCCACACAATTTTCTGTCTGCATCCCAACTGGCATAAAGGCATGATCCTTCTTGGGTCTGTGTCTCTACAATTTATGATGCTTTCAGATTACCAAATACAATTCATTTGGCAATGAAAGGAAATAGTTTTGTGCTATTGCCCTCCATGTGTGGGAAATTGCATTTTTGACCAGCAAAGCTATTGACCTTCTTCATGCAACAGTTGAGAACATGAGCTGGTGGCCGGGGCCTCAGGTGAAAAATCTCAGGAACCAGTCCCTCGGCTGCCACCACCCATTGAGGGTGAAGCAGCCCCCATCCCTGTGGTCCTTTGAACTATGTTTGTAATCTGTTGGTTTTCATTAGCTAACACATACACTAATAATTATCCCTGTAAAAGAACGCTTTATTAAAGAAGATGCATTCCTGTGATAGATTTTGTTGTCAGAAAGTTTCTAACCATAGACTGAAATATGAAGCTTGGGGATGTGTTCCAGGTTCTTATCTCGTGTGTGTGTGTGTCTGTGTGTGTGTGTGTGTGTGTGAGAGAGAGAGAGAGAGATTGATGGTGTAATCCTTCTCAACTCAGTTTTTCAGGTGAAAAAGATGTCGAACCGTTTGGTTATATGGCATTTGTTGGGAGTAGGGCAGAGGGGCTTGAAGGAGAAAAGACAGGAGGGTGGGTTCTTGCTTCGTCTAATCCAAGGCATTAGTTCTCCTAGTCCCTGGGGACCCCTAAAGGGGAAACCTTTTTCTCAATTGCCTCTAAGCTCACCAGTGGGAGACCTTTTATCTGCTAGAGATCACTTCTTCTTCCTCAACCTTTGCCACTACCTACACAGTGCTAAAGAGACCAAAGTTAAGGGCACCATTGCCACAAGCCGTGCCTTTGGCACCCCCCATCCCTACCTCCAGTCTGCAGGATAGTTTCATGGACAACTGCTTTCTTTACTGACGTCATCTGTTAATTAGGGCATATTCCAAACTCCAGGAGGGACCTGTCTGGAGGTGGAAGGAGCTCTAAGTTCATTTTAATTTAAATTTATCTGAGACTGCAAAGAAATCACATCCATGGTGAGGAAACTGTCCTCACCTAGGCAGGGGGAGAAAAAAACTGAATCAAATTCTACACGTATCTTATTGTATTGAGACTGATGTTTTGAGAAATGGGCTTGCCAATAAATATAAAAAAAAAAATCTGTAGCTTTTCCTCCCACTCTTCATCTTCCCCCTAAAGGTTACATGGGTTTCCATACTCTTAATTAACCACATCAAATAATTTGTTTACTGGGCTGAGCTTTTTATATGGTTGGTGAATGATCACCAGGCAGGAGAAGATGGTGAGGAGATGGAGGACTGGGAAACCCTGGCCGAACTTGGTTTGTACTCTGAAAGGGCTAAAGAAAGTTTCATGAAACAATGAAGGAGACAGTCTGCTGCTGTGGATGCCGGAGAGGTAGATGGCCGTGGTGGGGCTGTCAGGACTTAGGGACCTCAGGAGGAGACACGTACTTATGATACAGTTGAAGGGCTTTGTTGAAAATAGGTGATGGACACCAATTACACCGTGTGTAATTGTCTGGGCTTTTACTACAAGCAGACAGTCTTCTTTTGGTCTTTTTATTTATAAAGTCACCAGATGAGATCATCAGACTGTCAAGCACAATTTAAAAATTCCAAATTACTAGATCTGAGACCTAATGTTGCTTTTTAAGGAAAAGTCAAAAGAAGTTATGTTCATTTAATTATTGCCTAAGTCATTAAAAGACAAAATTTTTACTATTTTATGTTTTATAGTTATTTAAAAAATTTACCCAGAAAACAGGCCCCCACCTGTGGAGAGCACTACAGATTTCCATTAATATTTATGCTCTCATTTGATATTTGTAACCACCCTCTGAAGTAGGTTCTCAGGAAAAACATGGATCTAGCCCCATCTTAAAGATGGCACATCTGAGGGTCAGAGAAAGGAAGTGACGGGATGAAGTTCACAAATTATGTCTTCTCACTCTAAATGCCTGCTTTTTAAGCCCACTGATCTGATCTTAGTTGGACCAAGGAGGTGTCATTGGAAATACCAGTGACCACGTGAAATTAACTAATAGTTTCTTCCTTCCTGGTGGGAATGAGCCCACAGAATGGAGCAGATGCATTACTCCATCCCATGTGGAAATCTGGCCCCTGTACCATAGGTCAAGTGGACCTCGTTGGTTTAATGAAAGCAGAAGGAAAGCCTGTTTTTTAGGAAGATGGGTCCAATAGGTATTCCATAAAGAATTAGAAATTAGTTACTAAAATATTATGTTCTAGTAGATCATAAAGCAAACATTTATTATATTCATTTGCTTTTTTTTTTTTTAAAAGCAAAGCCCTTAAGCTTGTTTCAGGAGTATCTGAAAGAGAGGACATTACAATTTTAGAATTACAGATTCAGAAGGGATTCACTATTAAACTCCTACCCAATGGACCTACCAGTACAACTACAGGGATGGCTAATGTCATCTGGATATTTTCTGAATACTTCTAGAAATTGGTAGTAAGATCACAGAATTTTTCTATCTTAAAGGAGCCTTTGAGGTAATTATTATTTAATAAAAAGCTGCTAGGCTATTATATACATGAAACAGGCTGTTTTTTTCTCTTGATGAACTGAATCTGCCTCAGTGAAACTTTTCTCCCATCTGTCTGGGGTCTCCTCTTTGAAACAGTGTAAAGCAAATCCATTGCTCTTCTGCACAAAGACTGTTCAAATATTTGAAGACCATTATTTTTTTCTCCCTTCATCTTCTCTTCCCTAGGCTGAACACTCTCAATTCCTTGAGTTTCCGTGTGTTATATATACGTTTTTTATTCTTAATTTATAATTGTACAGATATTTATAGAGCACCTACTATGTGTGAGCCTGGCATTTCTAAATATAAACCTTTTCCTTGCAATAAATTGTGAGGGAGAAGAAAACTGGTTGTATTCTTTTGCTTTACGCTCAGGTAATAGAAAATGAAGTGTGTGTGTGTGTGTGTGTGTGTGTATGTATGTGTGTATGTTTGCTTACACACACGTATATGTATATATACATATATATACACATATATATCATACATATCATAAACCATTGGGAATAAAAACTGGGAAGTAAATAAGTTGAAAAGCTAATTGGACATTTAAAATAAATCTTTTTACTTTTGATAGTTTAAGAGAGGAATTATGGGGTTAATTATAGCTGCCTTTTAGAGACAGAGCTGTTCAAAGATACATTGCAGCAAACTGGCAGTCCTAGATGCCTGTGAAGAGAGAAATGCAGTTTTAACAGCCTGTTGAGTTTTGTTCCAGACCAAGACATAGAAAGTAAATGAAAACCAAATTGCAAAAAGACATTAATTTAAACTCTGCTGTTGGCAAAGTTTTGATCTTTGGTCCTGGTGAACTCCAATTTACCTTTGTCTTTAGTAGTAAAAATATTTATCCACAAATAAATAAACTTGTTAAATAAATTAATAGTATAAAAAGACTTCAGAGGGAATGTTCTAAGTATTCACTCAAGCAAAATAGCACCTTCAAGTATTTTTTGTGTTGTATAAGTACTCAATAAGATTATATTATTATGTCTTGTTAGAGCATCATTTACATACAATGGTAATATAATCACAAATCTTTCTTACAGATTTATTAAAATAGATGTGATCTGCCTGGGATATTATAGGCTCAGTGGTAAGAGTTAGAAAGAAGTCATCCTACCTTTATATAATATACTCTCTTAGACAGCTGTCGCTAATTTAGACAGGCCTTTATGGTTATTCTGAATTGGTGAGAAAGTAGCATATAAATTGGATTTTTGGAATCACTCACTTTTGTTGCCAGTGTTTGGAAATAAGAGTGGTTTTCGTATGGCTCCCCCTGGACCCACAGGAGGGACCTGTTCATCCATCTCTCTGCCTATCTGTTTGTCCTTCCATTTATTTATCCATCCCTTCATTGAATAAATATTTATTGAGCATTTACTAGATGCCAGGCACTCTTCTGGTGTTTGGAATACATCAGTTAAACAAAACAGAAAAAAAAAAATAAACCGTCTGACCTCAAAGAGCTTTTCTTTTAGGAATGATGACCATTAGTCACTTAATAGTTGCTGTTTTTGTCAACTATCAAGTCTACCTATGAATTGGATATTTTAACTTAAAAAAATTAATCATGTGCCCCAAGATTAACCAAGTTCCAGGTTCTGCTCTGTATTTTTCTCTTACTATTAAATAGCACCTCGTTCCTCATGCTGCTGATGGAATTGGTGGCAGGGTCATTAGGCCAGTGTGCTCGGGGATATAAGTGCTGGGAGTCGCTGCCATGGCAGAGTCCCTCATGGATTGGAGTCTGTCACTAGGAAACAACTTGAATTGGAAGAAGGGGATTCCTCCCACACCCCTTTTGCTCACCTCACGCCTTCCTTCCTTGCAGATAGGATAATTGCAAGGACAGAGCAGCTTGCAGTGGTGGCAGGCGAGTTTTGTCCTTCTACTTATTTTCCCCACATGCCAGTTCTGCTAAGAACCCAGGCTGTGAGGTTTTTTTTGATGTGGAGAGCTGTTCACTAAGCATGTCCTGAGGAAGAGGATGAAGGGAAAGTTGTGATTCTATGACCATCATGAAATTTTGGTTTAACACTCAAAAGTTGCCTGATAGGTATCAGTAAGCAGATAATAATAACTCACCTTGGCATGACCCTTTATCAGTCAATCACAGTAGCTTTTGTGTAGTGTACAGCTTCCCAGATATCATATCAGGTGTCATCTTATTTGATCCCCATCAGGGTGCCCTGAGGCAGAAGGTAGAGCCCTACTTTATAGAAGAGGAAACCAGGATTCCAGGGAATTTGCCCTAGGTCATATAGCAAGTGTCCAAAAATCAGACTTTTAGCCCTGGCCCTGTGATTCCAAGACCATGCTCCTTTTAACAGGCCACATTGTTCACTGCTGTTATCCTGACTCACAATATATGAGATAAGCAGAGTTTATATCGTTGTTTTCCCTATGTTACAAAGGAAAGTCCTGAGACTGAAAAGGTTCAGTGCTTCGCCTGTGGTTGAATAGGTGGTGATAGAATTGGGATTCAAATCCAGATCATCTGAATTGAATCTTTCTGCTGTATCACTTTGCTTTATGTGTCAGGAACCACCACCCCACCTCCCAGCACACACACAGACACACACAGACACACACACACACACACACACACACACACACGCAGAGTGTGGATCAATCGCAAGGTAAACTAGTTAAGGACTGCTGAACCTGGTCTGGAGACTTACTGTGATGGGGAAATGCAGTTGTGTTTTTGATTTGTGCTTGTGTTGTAGTTAGTGTGCCCCCTTTTCTTCCTTTTAGTATTGATGGGGGATCACCTTAAGATTTATGTTTATTCTTAAGATTTCTTTCCTTTTGTTTATGTACAAGAACATCTAACAGCTAGAGTTACATTTAAAGCAGCCGTGTGAATAACCTCGTGAATACCTCCAGCTCGAGCAAGCGTACTGTTTGCTTTTTGTAGATGTATCTATAGATCTGTCTACCTATCTCTGGCAGAGAGCGTTATCATCACGTTTTCCCTGTTTCTTGATGCTTTGTGAAAGTATTGCAGAAATAAAAGAACTGTCTTTATTCTTTGATCTCTCTTATGCTTTATGAATTCTGAAAAATTGAGGGAGAACAAAGGAAATCTATGCTTTAGTGCTTGCCCTAAGTATTGAGAAGCAGGTTTAAAAGATGCTTTAAAATTTTTAGAAGCCAGAAGGGGCAGATGCTGGAAAGAAGGATCCCATGTGGTCAAGCAGACCGGATACTTCTTTGACCCAGCCCTTGGTTTGAGAAGACTGTATTTAGATGTTTCTCTAAGTGTCCTAGATTCATAGACCTGAGTGGCCTCACTGGATATCAAGATGTATGTAAATGTTACTTCCTAAGTATAATAAATGTGGACAGAGGATTATCACTGCACACACCCAGAAATCACTTAACATCGGGGGGAGGTGCTTTTCCTATGAGCTTTCCAAGACAGAGTCCTTCTAAGGCCACCTTGTATTGGCAAAAAAGGGATTTGATGCTCTGCACTTAGTAATGGCACGTCTTTGTTCTTAGACATATGTACTTATAGAATATATCCTTCTTTTGCCTGTACTCATATCTGTAGTATAGAAAGTAAATCAATTTTATATAGTATTTTATGGTTAAGAACCACTTAGTCTTGTGTGTTGAACTTCAGCAAGAAATAAAAGAAAACTCACTTGCAGATATATTATCTCACTTCATCACTACCACAACCCTAGGAATTAGACATAAATTCCTAGAACCAATGACCAATTGGGAAACTGAGTCTTAGAGAGGTTAAGTGACTTCCTCAAGGACACAGGATGTTACATGCTATGACCAAGACTTGAACCTAGTCTTCCAAATCCAGCATTCTAGCTCTGTTAAGAAATGTCTAGTAATCCAAAAGCATTAGCAGAATCTCCCAGTCTTATTGAGACTTTTCTGCAGCCCACTTTTTGATGGTTTCCTGCTGTCACAGCTATCCTGGGAGATGGAAATGGCTTTTCCTAGATCTCTCCGCATTATTATTGTTGTTGTTATTTTTAGTCCTATTTTCATGAGAAATGTGCTTTTAGCCCAGGAAAATAGCATAGCAGCAGCTTATCAGAGTGTTGCAGAATGAGGAGGGTCTTATCTCACCTGCAGATTAGGGACACCTGCATGTTTGCTGGGGGTGGAAGGAATGTATAATCAGCTTGCCCCCAGTAGACATCTAAACCCAGCGGTCACTCATCCTCTCCTAGGTCCCATGCTCCACTCTTTCCTCCCTCCTAGCTCTTCAAGCCCTGACATACTGCAAGAAATAATTCTGTTTCCTCTGCAAAAGGAAGGGGGTTCTGAGACCAGGGGAGAATTAATACTTACTGAACACCTACTCTGTACAAGGAACAACGTTAGGACTCTGATAAACATTTTCTCAGTGATTGCAACAGTTCCATGAGGTCGGCATCATCTCCATTTTTCAGTTGGGGACACTGGGACTAGAGTAACATTTCCAAAGTGGCACATGAAGCGAGAGATGAAGCCTGTACAGGAACCCAGATCTGTATGATCCTGAAGCCTGTGTGCATTCTGTCTACATGGGATGCCCTCCCTCCTGCTGGAGAAAACCACAGACCATGGCTTTCTTGCAGCCTTCTGGCTGGAGACCATTAGGTGCCCGTCGCCTAGGGAGAGTGTCACAGGGTGCAGCGCTACCCGGTGGGAAGAGGCTGGCTGGATTTAGGAGTTAGTCAGGCCTGGGTTTGAATCCTGCATTAGTCATTTAGTATTGATCGCTTCGACATGTTGCTTACCTGCTCTGGACCTCCATTAATTCACCTGTAAAAAGGAAAGCTACCTACAGGGCCGGAAACCTGTGCAGATTAGAGGAGAGGATATATGCAAAGCCCTAACTTGATAGGTGTCTGCTAATAGATGCTCTTTATTATTATGGTGATTACCATTCTACTTTTTTTTAGATGAAAGTGTTAGGTCACCTGGAACCTACAAGGGTGCGCTATTCAACACATAGGCTATTTGATCTATGGCAGAACTAGTTGCCAATTTCCCAATCTCTTCACTCTGCCAGAGATCCAGATCTTACCAGGCTTCTCTGTTTTGCCAAACCTGTCTGGTCTGGCTCTTGGGAAGCTTTGCTGGCCCATCTGATGGGAATCAGGCAGGGTGAGAAGTAGGGCCAGCTGCTACCATCAGGAACAACTGGACCCCAAGAACTCTCCTTGGCTGCCCCAGAATGATTGGAAGAAAGTGTGCATTAAGAAATTACAAGGCAGAAAGGAATTGGGGGCTGGGAAGTAGGCAACTAACCCAGCCATTTTTACCTCCAGGGCCGGGGAAGCAGGGAGTGGGGCTTGATGATGCCTCCTTGGGTTCACAGAGGTGAGTCAGTGAGAGAGACAAGGTTTCTACTTGCTTTCCCTGGTTCCCTGGGTGCAGGCCAGGAACATCCTCAGTGTTGGTTAAGTCTGTTTGACAAATGAGGGACGCGTTGGTCATTGGTAACTGTTGGATGCAGAAGTGGTGTTCAGACTGTTTAACAACAGCCAGGGTGGCATGGACACCAGCCAGGCAGAGTGGACAAGAGCCACAGTGACCGAGCAGGGTCCTCAAGACAGGACTACCTTCTGTGTGCTGGGTATTAACACTTCAGCTGCTGAGTCCTTGGAAAGTACAGGGGAGACACTGGGGCAAAAAGAGGGTGGCACTTGGAGGTAGAGAGGTCGGTTGAGGAACAGCTGTTTATCAACTGGTAGAGAAGTATTTTCGGATTTGAACCAATGGTCCACATGTACTGTTACTATCATGCACCAGCCCAGCTTGTGTGACTACAGGGATTTTCAGTGTGCATCTGAATGAAGCCAGAAACACGTGCGAGGTTTTAAGAGCATTTTGTGTGTCTTATTGGCAATATGAGATTGAACATTTGTCTCGTAACCATAACCAGCACTGGCTTCTGGTACTCAGTTCTGGGTTCTTTGTAGGAATCTGTACACGGAGAAAGTGTGGACTTAGCACTCATTTAAGGAAGAGGTAACTTTGATAAGAACCAGGTGGGTTTTTCCTTTTCCTTATTGGTTTCATGTTTTTTGGATCTCACTAACTCTCTCCAGCTGTGTCCTGCTGTTAGGCACCTGTTTGAGACCCTGTGCGTCGGGTTACCCCCAACAGAAGCCCTGCGCGCTTCCCCTTTGTGACCCCCATGGTGCTTTCTGGGGACTAGTCTTTGTGGCAGAGCCCCTTGTCAGGGGGATGCCTGCCTCTCCCAGCTCTTCCTGGCTCATTCCAGGACCCAAGCATCTCATGCCATCTTTTCGTCTTCCTTTTCTCAGCCTTAGTCAGCGTTGTATTTTTGAAACACATGTGCAACTACCTTTAGATAGTTTATCATTAACTGGAAATAACCCTTCAGATAGACTTATGGGTAGATATCCACATTATTAAAAAGGATCCCTTAGATTGGTGAAGTATTTGCTTGCTGGCTCCTATAAATAGATTCTCTGGTGTATTTGAGAGCATGTATAGATCAGTAACAGCTTGAAAGAGGGGTTTGGTGCATTGCTAAAGAATTTTTAGCTGAAGTTGCAGGTGCAATCAGAAATGGAGCTACAAATGAATAATAATCAGTGATTATTTATTTGTCTAGTCCTCTAGCTTTGCAAAGCTCATCCGCACATTTTCTCATGTGATATATGTGGTCTCCATCTCTGATCCTTTGCAGGTGGAAAGGCTGACACATTTCTAATGGGCAGTGGGGTGGCTGGAAGCTGCCACCATGAGTCCCTCTGGTTGCACTAGTGGCCACCACCTCTTCTGCATCTATTTTAAGGTCTTCATCAATGACACATGACCCTGTCTCCGTTCTCCCATCCGTCTCCCAATATTTACCTTTCTAGATTACAAGGCTTTGCTCTTTTCCATAAAATGGTTGGCATCCTCAGATTTAAGCCAAGAAAAATTAGAGTTTAATTTCCATTCCAAACCTGTAAGCACACAGCTTTTCATAAAGATTGCAGTAGTGCAGGCTGGGTCTTCCCTGAAGGCGTGGCCCTTCGTGTCGCCATCTAACTGAGGAATGGTGGGTAAACAGTCCCCTCTGAGAAGAGCCAGCCAGCTAGAGGGTGGAGCCTTGCTTTCCGCTGGCACCCAGGGTCGCTTGGAGAGCCGGCGACCTTCCTCCGGGGCTCCTGATATCGAGCTGGGGAATGAGTAATAGGGACTCGCCAAAGTGTTTAAACACCAGAATTGAAATTAATGTCCCCTCATTGCTGGCTACGCTGAAAATACATTACAGCAAACACCTTCCCAAAGTGAAATGAATGTTTGTTTATCCTCATGAAATATACATCAAAACATGTTGGTGGAAGAAGCCCTAATGAGGGACGGGGCCAGGTTTCCTGTTAATTCCAGGCAAATAGTTAACCGAGGTGCAGGTTTCCTTTTTCCTTCTTTTCTTTTCTTTTTTTTCTTTCCTTTCTTTCTTCCTTTTCTTTTCTTTTTTTTTTTTTTTAAGAATAACCTGTCCACAGCTGTGTATCTACGACATTAATATGAGTTTAATGAAAACTCCAGTTGATCTGTCCAAAGATATTGATGAGCATTGTCCAGCCGTATTAATCATCTCCTTGAGGGAGGAAATGAAGGGAATGGGCGAGCAGGTTTCTGTCAGATGCCAATCCAGATGAAGAGATGTGAAAAAAAAAATTTTTTTTTAACCTTCCACAGATACATTCATTTCCCGGGACGTGGGTTGGCCCAGGAGGGAGTGAGAAGGACTCATGACAGCACAGGAAATTCTGGGGCACATTTAACGTTAAATCATTAAGCTTCTGCCAATAAATCCATTACTGTTAATTATATCGAGATGGCCACCGATCCACTGATAATATCCCTTCATTGATTTTCATTCGCCATGGATCGAGGTTCTGGCTTTCATTTCTTTGGTGTTTTCATCTTTCATTTCTTTCTCCCTCTCCTCATCTCTCCCCCCCCCAACCCCCCCCCACCCCGCGCTTCCCACACCCATCCCTCCCCCTTCCCCCTTGAGCTTTTGCAGAAATGCAGTTCCCCTCTCGCTGGTGATACAGTTCTCTCTCTAAGTGCCAAATGTTTCTTGATAGGAACAAGCTACATTTCTTTATGGCTTATGGCAAACTGCCTTGATTACTTCTACTGCTGTACCCATTATGTGAATTAAATATGTATTCAGTTGCATGCTGCTTGCAATGTTATTGCAGGGTGACATATGGTACTGACTCAATTAGAATGAAACTAGCATTAGATAACCCTTCTGATTACATGCATTCTGACCGGCTCCTCCTCGGCCTCCCCTCTGTGCTCCCTCTCTCCAGTGTCTGCAGGCAGCAGGTTTGCATTATCCGTTATCATCTCCACCACATTGGATGCTGGCCAGGGGGTTGGAAAGGGAGGGGGCCTGTGGTCTCTGGGAAAGAAGGCATCTTGGACAGACAGACAGACAGACAGAATAAAAGGGCTAGTGGGGAAGGAATATTAAGGACTCTATGCTTGCATTTGGAATTAACCTTTAATGTTATATTTTTTTGGAAGTGGTTGTCAGGCCTGCTGTGAGAAGAGACCAGAAAGGTCTCCCTCGGGTTGGAAGACCAGAAAAGGAAAGAAAAAGAATGACTGTGAAATGACTGCTGTGTGTGTGATTAGTTGGTCCTTACCTTGAAAAATTTTCATTTAAAAATAGCACTTTTTTTTCCCCCAGTTCAGAGCTCATACTTATTCTAATACCAGTGATACATTTTGTTTTTATAGCACACCTGAATCATATGTTAACCCATTTGATTCCCATCAGCACCATACAGGGAGAACAGGAATTGCCATCCCCATTTTACAGATGAAGCAGTGGAGACACAGAGAGGCTACGTTCCATTATAGTTGAAGGTCACAAAGCCACGTGGTGGCAAAATGAGGAGGAATCCTTAAGAATGCAGAGGGTTCTGAAGGGCAGCTCAAGGATGTGCTGTAAAGTGATTGAGAGTTTTTAGATCTTAAAAAGGAAGTATTTTGACTGTCTGGGCAGGGGCAGTAGTTACTGGAATATCTTGTGTTGTGAATTGATACAACACTGTTCACACCAGAGAACAGCTGGCGTATAACATTTCCTTGTGAGGATTAATTTTCTCTCCTTGATCATTTTCACCATGTTTTAAGCAGTTCTAAGCTCCCTTCCTTTTGCTTTTCCTGCTCTATCACTTCTACTTGCCAAGGAAGAACCTGGAGACCATTCGCTCAGTCTCATCTAGCCACACCTGAGGCTACAGTATCCTCCCGGTCCAGAGCCTACCCCAGGAGTCGCAGGCCATCTTGGATTTTCTCAGGGGCTGGTAGAAAGGCTACTGCACCCAAAATTGCTTGCCTGACTATGGCGGAATCATCTAATGGGACTTCTTGCCCATGCCAGCTCAAGTCCACAGGTCTGTTTGAGCATCTACTATATGTATTTGTGTGCGCCAGACCATATGCTATTGGAAATACTAAAAATTTATATGGTATATGGTCATATAAATTTATATGGTATACTGGCCATAGGCAGCTTATACCCAGGCAGAAAAATAGCATGAGGGTGAGGGTAAGTGTAAGTGAAGATGATGTGAACTCAAAAGTACCATAGATGCACTTATTAACCTTCGCTAGAATTCCTAGAATTATGCTGATGCTTAGCCCCAGTACCTTGAGTAGAGCAGGCACTCACCAAATGTTGGTTGAATGGATGAGTGAATGAATGAATGAGAAGGATCAGTCTGATTCTGGTAATAATGAGGCAGGCTTTCTTGGAGGAGATGGGGCCCCTTATAGATAACACAACCATCCATCCCATCCTACCCCTCCCAGCCCACTTTCCTACTGCAATGATCACTAATTTATAGAGCACTTTACACTGAAAACAACCTTTCAAAAAACACTGAAAAGATATACAAGAAAGGAATAAAAATGGTTACCTGTAGGGGCTAGCGGTGAGGTGGGGATGGGGGAATGGAGACAAGGCTGGCACCAAGACTCAGCAGCATATGGGAATCATAATATGTACGTCGTGGATGTGTTTTTATATTGTAAATGTATTACCTGTTTAAAAATAAGATTAAAATCAAAAGACCTTTCAGGGAGCATTAACTTACCTAATTTTCACAGCAACCATGTGTTATAGGGGAGAATTTTAATTATGTTCTAATTTCACATAAGGAAACCAAGGCACGGAGAGGTTAGGTAACTTACCCAAAGTCGTGGAGTTAGTAAGTTGTAGCGTGAAGACTAAACCCAGATTGGGTTCTTTCCACCATAGCATATGGCGTCTGTGAGCCTTGGCCCAACTGTGCTAATCCCCAGAGGGGTGCCTGTGCGATTGGGGTCCTTCCTGGGACCTCTGTTTGCCAAAGTAACTGTGTGTGTACTGAGGTCTCTGCAGAAGGGGAGAAGATGTGGGATTAGGGGCACTCCCCACTGCCACTGAAACACGGCAGATTTATATTCCCAGTAAGATCTGACTTGGAGCTACAAGAATAGTTGTCTCTGAACCAGCCCTGCAATTCAGTCTCTCTCTGGGTGAAGGAAGGCAGCATGGTAGCTTTAACCTGGTCCTTAGGGTGGACCTGCTATTCTCTGGGTGCCTCCAGAGGAATCAAGGAGGTATTACAATTACCGTAATACCTAAGAGGACCTGAGGACAAATCTGGCATGGAGAAATGCCAAAAATTGTTGGTCTTGTAAATTTAGTAGAGCAGGACATATGTTTTTGAGGGTGAAGTGTGACATTTGTATGGCATCCTTCAGGTAGGTGTCTCCTTTACTCTGTAGATGTTTACACTACCTTCGTTGCTTAGAAGAGCTCCCATGTTGCCACCCCTGCCCCCCGCCTCCACTCTTTCTCCTTGACCTCTAGCTAGGGCTGCCTCATGTAGTAGAACAGAGGGAGAGCTGTGCCTTCATCTGTTCTCATGTAGTCTCACTTAGTATATCTGTCATTCCATTGCAGCTTTCACATACTTTTGCTCTCCAGGCCCAGCTAGTTCAGAGCAAGGCCTGTTCCTGAGTATCACGTATGGTCAGAACTGATCTGACCATAGACTCCAGGAGGGAGATCTACTGCCCTGAACACCACAATACCTTTCTTTTAGCAACCAGTCGCTAATCAGAGGTTATCTTATTTCCCTGTTTGCCCTTCAGAAGAGTTAGGTCAGTGTTCTCTGAGGCCAGCCCTTTTCATGTGCCATGCTCTGTTTCGATTTTGTCTAAAACTGTCCAGTGTATCTTCTGCGCCTCCTGACTCAGGTCCTACCTCCGTGAAGCCTTCTGGTAGGGCTATGCCAGACTTTACGCACCTCCCCCCTCCACCTCCCATTGATTCTAAGATTTCTAACTTCTAGAAAGTTTCTATGCTTCTGCTGAGGTGAGATTTCTGCCTCTCCAGGACATGGGAGCTCCCAGTTAACAAATCCAATCTACACTCTTTTCAGTTGTAGACTCACGCTGTATTTACTACTAATGATCTTTCTACAGTGAAACTCTCACCTCTCCTGATTTCCGTTTTATCCTGATTTGCTTCATAGCTCCTGGGTGGGGCCTTCTCAGTTAAAACCTCAGGGCTGCATCTCTTTCGACTCATTGCTGCAATATTCCCCACCGTTGCCCATGACTCCATTTATCACCTCAGTACTTGTGGCTCACAAATGTATCTACTTGTAATCTCCCTGAGGACAGGGGACTTCTCTTTCTTGCCAACCTCTGCATCCCCATTGAACAGCACAATGCCTGAACCAAAGCAAATATCCAGTAAATATTTATGGAACAAGTGGTAAATTAAAACCTGTGTTTTCCACCCAGACTGATTCTGTGAGTTTCAGATCTGCGTGTATAACTGCCAAGCAGGCATCTCTGCCTCTACATTCAACAGAATCGTCAAACTCTGCACATCCAGGGCAGACCTCCTCAGCCCCCTGGTCCACATCAAATCTTCTTCCTCTATTCCTTCTCTCTTTCATCTGCCCAATCCAGAAACCTGCTATCTGTGTTAGACTCTTTTTTCTAAGCCTGCCCTGCCCCCCATCGAATCATTAGCCAATTTGTGTTGATTCTGGCAGTAAACATTTATTGAATGCTTTATGCCAGAGTTGGTGCCAGGTGAGGGAATACAAAGGTAAACAAACACACCCTAACTATATCCCATATCATGTGTCCTCTCCATCTGCCACTGTCCTAGGTCAGGCCCTCACTGTCTTTCACCCAGCCAGCTGACCTCCTAGCTGGTATCTCTGCCCCAAATATCTTCTCATTGTCCATCCTCTCTAAGGCCCATCATGACACTCTTAACATGCAAACTTGCTTGCCGTACCCCTATTGAGAATTCTTCACTGGCAGTCCCAATGTCAAAAGCTGTAGTCCTGAATCTCAAAACTATTGTGCCATGATCGGTTGTGAAGTATGTCACAAGTAATTTTGATATTAATAACAGTCTAAGACCTGAGGTTTGCAAATTATTTAAAATTTTAAACTAATTCAAATTATCACCATAAAAATGTCACTTTCACTCACTTGAAGTCCCATATGCTTTCCTGAGTGGAAGAGAAGACGTAGCTTTATAGCCTGCTGGGAATTGTGCACTTCTGTGGCATACCCTCTGGAGTATGCTTTAAATCTGATCATCATTGAGTGTGCAGGTATGATGGACACAAGGCTGAAGTCTTCAGGATGAACCCTGAAGACTTTAGTGTAACCTATGTTAACGTTATGATCTAGCCCTTGTCTATTTCTCCAGGGCTCTTTCCTACCATTTTCTTCTATTTCATCACAGGCTGCAAATACCTAAAACCTGCTACATTTTTTTCCTCATACTTTTGAAATCGTCTCCTCTATTAGGAATTCCCGTACCTACCATCCCCATGGTGAAACTACTGCTAAGTGTGCAAATCCTAGCCTGAGTACTCTGATCCAGTGTTAGATATTTCTTCTTTGTGTTCATTTTGCCTTGTATATTCCTTCAAGGTAATATACAACTTATATTACTTAGTCTTTGTAATTTTATTTTTTGCACATCATTTTAATTTTTACATGTTTATATTCCCATTGGACTGTAAGTACTTTGAGTTTATTGTCTTTTTATAGTCTTCCCCCAATGTTTTAGGACAGGCTTGGGCATATAGTAGGTGCTCCATAATCATTCATTGTATGAACGAAGGAGTCATATAGATACCATCTTACCCACTGATCCCAACATTCTGCAGAGTCAGGCACCTTTAGTACCATATCCTATCTTGATGTCCCTAGACAGGGAATCGAAGGAGCAAGTCCTAGCTCATCCATGTGTGGTTATATGGCCCTAGACATGTTCCATAAAACTTCGATACACCTGTTTCTATATGCATGGTCTATTTGTGGGACTGTCCTCTGAAATGGTCGTTTAGACCAAATTGGAGGAAATATTGGGAAGAGGCTGCAGTGGGTAAAATGAGGCCCATGTGGTTGTTATTGATCCTGTGGCACTGAGTGTCCAACAGAAGGGTTTAGATAAGTGGTAAGAAATGGAGGCCCAGTGGTTCCTTGAGCACAGATGACATATGCTGAAACCAGAGTTAAGGACCTTCTGTCTGGTGAAAATGTGCAGGGCGTACTAGACTGGAGAGAGACTGAAGACAGGAACTTCAGCCAGGAGACAAAAGGACATGGGGTCTGAGTAAACGAATGGTATTTTGGGGAATGAAAAGGATCAGGCTATTTTGAAAGAAAGATTAGCAGAGCCTGGTGACCACCTAGAGAAGGAGGTTGAAAGATAGGCATGACTCAAGGATGACTGAATCATTTAGTTCATTTATTAACTTTTGAGATGACAGATGACTCAGTACAATGAAAAACTGTTTAACAATTATAACTGTCCCCAAATAGCCAGAAGGTGTGGTCACAGATGCCCACTTAAGCCTGTAGCTGTCAGAAATGAGGCTTTGCCAGGGTTGTCACAGAAGCCTCTGCTGCGTTGTGTGCAAGTTTGAACTAGGCTCTGAGATGTCGTCCGTCTTTAGTTCTGTGTATCTATGTTTATAGGTTTTCCAATCTGGTTACCTGGGAGGATGGGCTTGGCATTAATAAAAGCAAGGAAATTAGGAAAGGGAGGGAATTTGGATGCTGGCTAGAGTTTTGTTCATTACAAATTGGGGCAAATTATTTAGTTTCATAGAATATTGTGATTGCTTCTGTATAATTGTTCATTTTTTTTTATGGGCTACATCTCTGGCATTCATTTGACTTTGTCTCCCTAGAGACAAAGCGTGATCTCCTAGAATCATACTTTATTTGCAGGTGATTCCAAGACTTAGCTCTCAAGTTTCTGGGGCCTCCTTTCTGTGAGGAGCCAGAGTTTGCAGTCGATCAGAATAAACTAGAGTGGGAAAGAAAGAACTTGGACTTTGGAGTCAGACTGACCCGAATTTGTGTCCTGGATCCTCCATCTACTATGTGACACTGGGCAGGTTACCTAATTTATCTTGTGTTTGTTTCCTCAATAATGAAAGTGAAGATCATAACGTCACCTACTTCATAGGGTTTGGGGAAGGATAATCATAATAAAAATAGCTAATACTAACTTAGGGGTTAACAGGCACTGTGTTATTTACATTCACTATTTCTTTTAATGCTCCCTGCAAAGCTGTAAGGCCTATACTATCATTGTCCCCATTATATGGACCAGTAAACTGAGCTTAGAGGGGTTAAATAACTTGCCCTAAATGACCCACGTAGGAATTGGCAGAATAAGGATTTGAACCTAGGTTGAATGACTCTAACAGCTGAACCCTTAATGACCAAAAGAAAGCTCTGTAGCCTCCCCAGAATCATGCATTCTGTGAAAATCTGGAAGCTCTCCTAAGACCCCCATTCAGATTAATTACCCCTTCTACCTTGTTCCTATAACAAATACCTATAGCTTTTATTAGCATGTATTTTATCATTTTTCAACCCTTTATTCAAGCTTTAATTTTAGTCATTTGTTCCTAAGTTCCTCTCTCTTCACTAAATTACGAACATTTGAACACAGGAACTGTGCCTACCTATGTATTTTCCCTCCAGTGCCTTCTTTATACATAGGCATTCTCAATGTTAATTTGTTGGAAAGAAATTATATGAAAGGCTCACTCCTTCCCTAGGGGGGACACTTTTGGTGCCATGAGGTCACCTTTGCCTTTCTGTCACCAAAATAGAAAGATTAAAGTGTCAGGGAGTACTATGAGCGGCACTAATGAAATATGATCATTTAAAATAATGAAATAGGGCTTCCCTGGTGGCGCAGTGGTTAAGAACCCACCTGTCAATGCAGGGGACACGGGTTTGAGCCCTGGTCCGGGAAGATCCCACATGGCGCGGAGCAAGTAAGCCCGTGCGCCACAACTGCTGAGCCTAAGCTCTAGAGCCCGCGAGACACAACTCCTGAGCCCACGTGCCACAACTACTGCAGCCCACGCGCCTAGAGCCCATTCTCTGCAACGAGAGAAGCCACCGCAGTGAGAAGCCCGCGCACTGAATGAAGAGTAGCCCCCGCTCACGACAACTAGAGAAAGCCCGTGCGCAGCAACGAGGACCCAATGCGGCCATAAATCAATAAATGAAATAAATTAAAAAAATAAAATAAAATAATGAAATAAATTCAGTTAGTCTGAGTAGAGTCCTTACATCACCCGCTCTGCCTTGCAACACACAAACGTCATAAAAGCAGAAGTAATCTTTCCTCAGTAAATTGTTTGTGATGTTTAGAATTGAACCAGACAAGAAATGAAGTATTGGGAACCAGTTCCTCCTTGCCTCCGGGTATCAGAAGTACTCCATCCTGCTTGGTCTTAACTTTTTTCTTGCATCGGCCCTTTCAGTTGGAATGCAGGCCTAGTTCTAAGGCTGAGATGTGCTGGAGTCTGACCTCCCCCTGGTGGGGAGTGGGTCTGGGCAGCCGAGGTGGATATGAATGAATCCCCATGGTACCCATTATCGAGAGGGTTAGGCCCCGAACCTGTCCTTTTCTCCATTCTACCACACCTGAGATGGAAAAAAGAAATTCCATGACCCCTTATGTAGCAGCAGAGGGAGAAAGCAAGATGCCCACCTCTGAATACCTTTAGGTTTAAAAGTGCGGGATTAACTGATACACACTACTATTATATAGAATAGATAAGCAACAAGGTCCTACTGCATAGCACAGGGAAGTATATACAGTATCCTGTAATAACCTATAATGGAAAAGAATCTGAAAAAGAATTTATGTATGTATGTATACATACATATATATAAGCTAAATCACTTTGCTGTACCCCTGAAACTAACACAACATTGTGAATTAATTATAATTCAACATAAAACAGAAACAAAACAACAACAACAAAGTGCCTTCTAACTGCTCTTGGGTGCAAAGCTGAGTAATAGTAACGGTCCTGTTGGTAAAAATAATGATGCACAGAGTATTTCATACTTATCAAGGCAGTTTCATACACAGTACCTCTTATTCCCGTTCTTTGAGAAACAGCCCTGTGCAGATGAATAGAAGGAATCACAGAATTGTGTTTGGCTGTGTTCAGTGAAAGGCCGTTAGTTGTTTTTCTCGTTTTGTCTTCCGTCCCCTCCTTCTTTACTGATCCTGAATGAATCTCGCTGTAGTTATTGATACATCTCACCACTCAGCACCCACTGTTGACGGCCTCCCCCATGTGAAGCGATGGGGCGTTGGCACAGAAGGCCTCTACGTGACCCAGTAAAGGCTCCGAGCACATCAGTTTGTGTAATTGACTCAAGAGTGCCCAAAGGCTACCCCACCCCCCCCAAACCCCTTGACTCTTATTTCAAACATGATTCTAACTGGGTAGTTGTCTGGTTTCCCCACCCCTGCTGCAATACATGCATGGTCATCACTAATATTTACTGGGCACTTACTACTGGCAGGCACTGTCTTTAACACTCATGGGTATTAACTCAGGGAATCCTCACAACCACCCCAGGAGCTAGGAAACACAATTGTCTCCATTTTACAGGTGAGGACCCAGCAGGGAGGGGATCAGAAACAAGGTCCCACAACCCATCAATCAAGGTCAGCTTTGGCTTCCAGGATCTGGTACCACAACCGTGTGAACTATAACACTGTACTACCTACGAAGCAGAGGAGACTCCGCGAGGCTCAGTATAGCTATAAAAAGCCCGGCAGATGGAGTTTACGTAAAACAGGCTTGCAGACTCCCACCTAGCAGTGGGCCTGGGTGATAATTGGCATTCATAATGATGAATGATTTGGGTTCTGAAGAGGAAGCCAAGTTATGTTCAAGATTATCCATCTATCTATCTATCTGGATATCTTTTAAAGAAGCTAGAGGAAAGATAACATGTTTTTAAATGATTTATATCTAAAAAGATGAAATCAACCCAGTTTTGGTAAACCCCTAGGAATAGGGAGACAAGGCAGCTTTCTAGAGTGGTTTCTTTCTCAGGAGTTAATGTTTTCTTACCTTTCTACCTGCTCCTGGCTTCCAGAGTCTCTGTTCCCTGGGTGTCTCCCCAGAACAAAGGTTATAGACCCATGGGCAGCCTGCATCTCCTCCATGGACTCTTGTTCCAGAAAAGATGACAAGAATTTATGAATCACCCTACACTGTGAATGGGGTGCCCTGTACCCACTCGACGTTGTTGCTTTGCTTCTATGGTGGCAGGTAGAGGGAATGCAGTGCAGTAAATACCGGTGCTTCCATAAACCACCATGAACGTGTTAGGGGGGTGGTCGGGATTTGAGAGCAGAGAGGGGAAATCACTTCTTTGCCTGGAAGGCAAATGCCGTGCCTATCCCTTCAGGTCTGTCTACTGGATGAGAAGGAAATTCTCTTCCTTGCTTCTACCTTCCCCCATCCCCTTTCTTTTTTTGTTCCCTTTTTAGAATAATGTAAAATAAAAAAAAAGCCCAGCAGAAAGGGAGCTGTGATGCTGTCGTCCCTGGCGTTGATGTTATTTATTTTCCTCAGTTGCTGCTCTGGAAGCCCGGAGTTGACAGAGCGGTTTTGTAGAATAGAAACATTATAGACTGTTACTGTCAGAGTGTTAAATGTGATGGATAGAGAAATAGAGGCGAAGGAGGGGACTTAATACTGAGAGCCAGGGTGCTCATGGGAAAATAAACCATCCGCATATAAGAAATGAATGAGGTAATGTGGCAGGAGGTAATGGGCTTTCGCCACATGCCGGAACAGAGATGCTTATTACAGGGTGTGCTTAACCCTTGGCATGCTGGTTTCCCTTTGTGGGTTCCAGGGCTCTCCGCCGTGTCCCTCTGTGCGAGCACGTGTGTGGCTTTCCTTCAGGCAGGGAAGCAGGCGTGCGCAGAGGAGTGGAGACAAATGTGTGCTTAATAACACGGTATTAGCAGCAGCCTGTACATCAGAAAGCCTTGGCAGCTCCCGAGGGGCTCGGGATCCCCGGGGCTGCGGGAAGCAGAACATGCCCTGATTGCTTGGGTTAGGGAGAAGCAGGGAGGTGCGCTGGGGGAGCTGGGGGCTCTGTTGATTTCTCCACTGGGGACTGCTGAGGGGTGCTTTGGTTCCCTGGGAGAGAAGTTCATGATTCATGTTACTCGGCTTCCTTAGTGGCCCCAGAAGATTCCCTGCCACTTTATGTAGCCAGTGCCTAGCTGTTCTCCCACTGCCTGGGATGTGGTGGCTTTGCTGTGAGATGGGAGGGAGAGGAGCAGACAGGGGGCCTCTTTATTACCTCCTTGTCAAGTAGTACAGAGCCTCTGCTGGAGACATAATAAAGGTGAGCATGCCACGGGGGGACCCGGCCTCAGATGCGATGACGGAAGGAGTCCAGCCAGCCTAGGTGACGTGAAGGGAAGTGAACTGAAAGGTGACCAGTTTCCATGAGCAAGGTGCTTTCCCTTTGTATTGGGTTCCCGTGACCTTTACGACCCATCTTTGTGTCCTGGTGGTGGCCAGCCCCATGTCTTGCACATGGCAAGCATTTGATAACCTGTGAAGACTTGGTTAATAGGGGCCCTCATCTAGCTCTGCTGATTACCTGCTGTGTGGCCTTGAGCAAGTCATCTACCCTCTCTGGGTGTTAGTTTTCTCATCTATGGTGTGGGGATAATCACACCTCATAGATTTATTATCAAGATTAAACATACTCATACTAATGAAAGTGTGGGCAGGCTATAAAACATTACGCAAGCACCAAAGTATTACCATTATTTCTGCAGTTAGTGACAAAACAATACCTGTGTATCAAGGATCCAGGAAAGAACTTCACCCAAGAAATTAATGTTTTCAAGCTAGCAGCTTCACATTGCTTTTACCCAAACAGTGCTGTTCTTGTCTGATGTTAAAGTGTGTCTCTTTGCTTTCAGTGGTGGTCACATCAGCAAGGACACCAGCCTGGCTGGATGTTTATATTGTAGGCACCGGGTCAGTGGGAGCCTCGGAAACTCTTGCAGGGGACCGTAGTCACCTAAGAGATGTGGTATGCCTCACACTCCTTTTCAGAGTTTTCACAGAATCACTGAATTTTGGAGTTAGAAGGACCCTTAGTCCATGTCCATCATTGTCCTTCGATTAGTTTGGAAAGTGCTTCTTGCTGAAGCACAGACTTCACCTCTAGCAGCTTTTGGATCTTTCTCTGGAGCTCTTCTATAGAAGATGTTCCTCAACCCAACCTCCTCCTCTGAGATCTGTCTGCTGCCTCTGAGGTCGTGTCACTAGGAACCCTGTCCTTAAGATGGTCCACATTCTGGGGATTTTGGGATTGTCATTTAAGCTTTCAGAGATCTTCAGTATTTCCACAGGAGCAGGAGGACCTGGGCTGGCTGGCCCAGTCAACCATGGTCTGGACTCTGCGCCAAGTCTTAGGTTAGCATGTGGTGCCCACTGGCGAGGTGAGGGGACAGTCTTTCTCCCTGCGTCCTTTTCCCTATTTCTCTTTCTCACTCATGGGTCCAGACCTTCCAGGCACGTTGGTTGCCTTGCTGTCCCCCCACTCCTCCTGGGGTGCTTTTTCGTCTTCTACGTATATCAAGTCTCTATCCATCCTTCAAACTTTGCTTCTTCTTATTTTTTTTCCAGTAATTACAACTTGCATTGAATCGTCTCTTCTCTTGATTCTTCAGATTTGTACTACTGTATGTAACAGCTGGCTATATACAGTTATTTGGTATTTCTCTGATTGTTTCACATGAGACTGTCTTGCTAATAAGGGTATTAAAATTTTCTCCAAAAAAGGATATATCCTGTATATATTTTTTCTTATAATTGGCATCCCACTGCCCTCTTCTTCAATGATTTGTCATCTACTTCATTATAATGCTTTTATAACATAGAGCTTTCTTTTGCTTCTTCTGGTTTTTCTCACTAGACTAGCTGTTCCTTATAGAAAGAAGGTATCTTTGGTTGTCCCAAGGCATCTAGTATATAGCCTCTCTTGTTATTTCTTCAACTTACTGACAGTTTTTAACAGAAAAGTTCTCTTCCTGCACTTGTCTAGTTTACACACTCAGACATCCTTATATTCAGCCTTGAATGGAATGGGAATGAAATCCATGTATAAAGAAAAATGGTACTAACCTGTGACAGAATCTTGTCTCTCACTAAGTAATATTGTTGGTACATTTGAGTAAGAGAAGCTCTGAGAATTAGATGCAATGGTGCATCTACAGAGTGTAGAATGATGCGTCACACAGAGCAGGCATCAGAACTTGTTGGTTACAGCAGTAGTAGTAGCATCTGTGGTAATATTGATAGTTGAGAAGTAGTAGAATGTAGCAGTAATACCTAATGCCCACTGATCTGCCTTTTTTGCTCTATTTATGTTTTGGTCGAGTTCCACATATAATCAGATAATGGAGAGAATCTATAAGCTTAGGAACGGTAACACCAGACCCTCTAAATGAGAGTCTTCCCTGGGCTAGCGGGTTCCTTCTCCTCCTTACTTATTCTAAAGGCTGGGACCCTACCATGGTGTCTTCCTGAGCACCTCTGCGGTCCCAGGCTATTGTCTTCAAATATGTCCCGACAAAAGCCAACTCCTTTTGGGTTCAGGAAGGAAGGTGTATTTTAGGACCAGTGAGGTATAAATCCCTGGATTTGTTTAAAATTTATAAAAAGGACAGTAATAAAGGAAGAGGAGGAGAGATCCAACTTCTGGCCTTTTCAGGAGACTCTTGCCTCTCTGCATTTTTAAAATTCCACTAGGATGCCCAGAATAGTAAGATTTGCAGACTACAGAGTTCAGGGGAAAGGCAGAATGACGCAGAGCTTCCAGGACAATTCTTTTCCCTTGTTGATTAGTTATTTTTCTACATCCCTTTCTTGTCTGTGTCAAAACACAGTGCCAGTCTTTGAACTTCACCAACTATGGTCTCAGAAATGTGTGTGCTGAGGCCCTTCATCTTTGAAAAAGGGAATGATTGGGGGTTCAGGAGGGGCATTGCTGGTGTATTCAGCAGGCAATGTCAGTTGTTCTCGAGAATAACCTGGGGGTGTTTATGAAATGCAGCTTCACAGGCTTGGCCTCAGCAGGTTTGCTCTGTGGCCTGGAAATCTGCGTTTCATGAACACCTTTGATGAATTCGATGCCTGTGCTACGTACTTTACTCTTTGGGAAATACCTCTACCTCCACTCCTCTTCCATTCCACTGGTGGTGAAGGTGCTCACTTCAACAGCACATAGAACAATTGAGAAGGATACAGAGATGATGAGGATGATGTGCACATTTGTAAAGCATTTTGTATTTTTTCACTGAGCTGTACACTTGTGATGTGTGTACTTTTCTATATCCGTGTTGCATACCAAAAATTTTAAAAAGCATCTATTGGCCTTTTATTAATATCACTGTGGTAGATGACCCAACCCAAGAACCTTTGACCTATATCAAGAAGATATTTTTAACCTTTTTTTTTAAATTTTATTTATTTATTTATTTATTTATTTATTTATTTATTTATTTATTTTTGGCTGTGTTGTGTCTTCGTTTCTGTGCAAGGGCTTCCTCTAGTTGTGGCAAGCGGGGGCCACTCTTCATCGCGGCGCGCGAGCCTCTCACTGTCGCGGCCTCTCTTGTTGCGGAGCACAGGCTCCAGACGCGCAGGCTCAGTAGTTGTGGCTCACGGGCCCAGCTGCTCCGCGGCATGTGGGATCTTCCCAGACCAGGGCTCGAATCCGTGTCCCCTGCATTGGCAGGCAGACTCTCAACCACTGCGCCACCAGGGAAGCCCAAGAACCTATTTTGAAGAGAATAAAAAACCGTTAGTATGGATCCATGGTTTTCCAGGGGGCAGCTGCCATTTTAAGGGATATTAAGAGGCACGGGAGTCCGTCTTTGTTAACAAGTGTAGTCTGTAGCAGTTCTGGGGTGGGCTGGGGACTGAGAGGGGATACAGTGCTCCTTGAGCCTCCTGATAGTATGAGGCGCTTATGGGATTGAGGTCTTTTGGTGTCACCGTACAGAGGTTCGAATGTTTGTTGTCCGAACTGGGGGAGGAGAGCATGTCAGAATGTGGCTCTGAGCACTCGTGGAGACGGGGAGAGTGAGGAGAAAAAAGAGGGCGTCCTGAGCTCACCTTCATGAGTGTGAAGCTCAGGCTCTTCCCGAGGTCAGTGAGATGAGTCGTATTTACCCAGTTTTATTTGCATGGCCCCATTCTGATAGATTTGCTATATTTATGAATATAAGTTTGCATTTACCCTCCCGCATCAGAACTTCCATATTTGAGTTGACCGTTCATTTTGAGTTGGCTGAGTTGTGTTTGAGTGTGCGTGGGCCCTCACAGGGCTGTACGATGAGTATGTACAGGCGTATGTGTATATATCTGTCTCCATGTGAGTGGCCATCCTGTTCTCATGGTCTCTTAGGGAGACTTTGTTCCAGAGTGCAGAGGCTTCTTGTGCCAGTTCCACGGACCACCAGCCATATCATGTCTTTTGATTTTTAAAAACCTGGTGTTTGCAAGTATCTATTTATTCCTCTCTAACTTGTTCCACTGTGTTATTCTAAATGCGGGAAGGCAGGGACACTTGAGGATGGTGGTGCAGAGTTGGGAGAGAGAGAGGAGTGTTTTAGTCAAGCTGGGTTGTGTGTCATGGATTCCTGGGTACGGGTTCCTTTATCTGTTGTTAAGCTATGGTGGTGGGGCCTGGAGAGGGAGAGGGGAAGAGACCCTTTGCCCCTTAACACCGCCCCTCCCAAACACACATAAATACACGCAAACACACACACACGGACTCTTTGCTGATTATCATGAGCCTAAACTCATTTCATCTGAGATGACCTGTTAACCAAGAGCCCAAGCCTCCGTGTGACAGCTTGGATTGCTGTCCCTGCTGGTCAGAGCCACGGTGTCCTCACTGGCGGTTAATCAGAGTCTGGGAAACTCTAGCCACTTGTGCTGGATTCGGCTTTCTGTCTGAACCCAGCAGCACAGCTGCTCTCAGACCTGAGACATGTCTGGAGGGAAAAGGGATGGTTCCTCCTTCTCCCTTTTCCTAAACCTCTCCTCCACACACCTCCAATAGCACCCCTGAGGACCCAACCACCTTGTTACAATGGGCTCTGGCGTTCAGAGCAACTTTCCTACAAATCTCTTTTTATTGACATTTCCTCCAATTTACCCATCCCTAAATTGCATTTGAATCAGTGGAGAGAAAGAGAGAGAAGAAGAGGGGAGGTTCCCCCCCCCTTCCCCCTGCTCTTGGAAAAGCAGCTCACAACCAGCTTTATTTGGTAAAATGCTGCAATAGATGCTTGTCAGAAATAATTTATTCCTGTTAGCTGTAATCTGAAGGAAAACAGATACAAGTCCTATAGTTAAAAAAAAAAAAAAGTAAAGTAGTCTTGCTTTCGCTGACAGTACAAAGGTGTCATATACAAGAAGGATTGACACAGACCAAGGGGTCTTGTGGGAAATATGATAATAACTATAAAGAAGACAGATTATTCCCCAGTTGCCAACATTCAAACCTTTTTACAGTCAGTTCAAACATATAAAACTTTATTGCTCTAGCAGAAAGGGGAACAATTTCTGGTTGCACAGCTTTCCCAGGGCTGGGTTTATACTGTCTGTGTTATTGCTCTATAGTGGCATTTTAAAGTTTATTGAACAAGACTTTTACAATTGAAGGAAGTATATAAAACTGTAAATTTATTAGATTTTTCAGGATAAGTGCCCTTTCTAGTTGTGCTCAAGAATTCGGAGCTACGAGAAACTGCTAGTTACAGGACTTATTAATATTAAAGACTGAGGGTACGCACATTTTATACCTTAACTGATCGCACAAATAATATTATTATATTACTGAACATCAGAGCTCTGATGGTATGGAATTGGATGGATACACACATGTAGGACTTTAAATGCCAGACGTGTCTATTTTTCACTGGCTAAAAAGTTAGCTTTTGTTATATCTTACTTTATTTGATTTTAACACAATCGGTTAGGATACTCTCCTTGTTCAGTGAAGGGTGTCTCAGGGTAAATGTTTTTTTTTTCTGAGATCCTTGCTGATGTTCCAGCATTTCTCACTGTTTGCAGTGAGACTGTAATGCAACTACAGGTGGTAGATTTTAAGAGCACACTTTGTGGGGGGGCAGGGTGGGATGAATTGGGAGATTGGGGTTGACATATATACACTACTATGTATAAAATAGGTAACTAATGAGAACCTGCTGTATAGCACAGGGAACTCTACTCAGCGCTCTGTGGTGACCTAAATGGGAAGGAAATCCAAAAAAGAGGAGATATATGTATACATATGACTGATTCACTTCACTATACAGTAGAAACTAACACAACATTGTAAAGCAGCTAACACAACATTGTAAAGCAGCTATACCCCAATTAAAATAAATAAGTAAATAAAAACAAAATTTTAAAAAGAACATATTTTAGGTGAAGTAATATATGGTAGCATCCACAAACGCAGCTATTCTTTTGATAATCAAAATACTATTAAAAAAAGTTCTCTTTTATGTTTTCCAGCTTCTCATTTTTCAAGTCTTTGAGGGACATGATTTGAGGAATTTTGAAATGTTTGTGATAATCCATATCCGGGTTTCTCAACCTCTGCACTATTGACCGTTTTAGTCCAGAAAATTCTTTGTTGAGAGGGGCTATCCTGTGCACTGAAGGTGTTTAGCTGCATCCCTGTCCACTACCATAGATGCCAGCAGCATCTCCATTCCTCCACTGGGACAACCATAAATGTCTCCAGACATTGCCAGATGTGCCCTGGGGGCGTACTCACCCCCTGTTGAGAAGCACGCATTTATACAGTATTATGTCTTTGAAAAAAATAAATTTTACTCTCTCTAAATAAAAAATACGGGCTATGTCTGGTAATGAAAAAAAAAACCTATAGTTACCAAATATGATGAATGGTAGGATTATTTACTTCCAGAAATATCTGACTGTGGACTTCTCTTAAATAATGTACTCTCCAAAGAATGTAACAGAACTCAATTCTGAAAACCGTACATATGATTTCTCAGAACTACATTGCTCTATAACAGGAAATGTCCTGTTTGCCCGCCTCTGTCGGAGGGTGTGTGTTTATAGGTATATCTACTTATGAAACTGGATTGCATATTCTTTTTGTGTTATCTGTGATTCACCGCTATGTGTTTGCCTCTTTGATTTTTCGTATGCATATGCAGAAACATATGCATATATATACATATATATGTTTATATTATGTGACTACACAGGGAAGGATTTGAGAAGTACAGAGACAGACAATTTTGATTATAATTTTCTCACTTGACAGCTTTAATTTTGAGGTACCATCAACTTGCCTTTAATTATCAATTTGTGTTCTAGCATTTTTTTTAACCTCTTCAGAAGGTTTTATTAGTGGATACATTAAAAACATTCCAAGAATTTGTTTATAGCACCTGTTCACCTTCGTGCTACCTAATGTTATGCAAGTTGTCTGTGTGTGAATGGCACTTTGATCTGGGGTTTTGTGTTAATTTGCCTAATGGCCACAGCATGTACAGAAATAATTAAGATAATATGTTTTCAAAAGAGATTAAATTTTAAAAGGCGTTTAGTTTTTGACTGCCTGAGGTTTGGAGTTCTACATTTGCTTTTTTTTTTTCCTTCTTTTTAAAAATTCTATACACTTGTGACTTACTAAGCTGTATCTTGAAAGTGTCTTGAATCTGTTGTTCTTTTCTGTCCCTCTGGCCTCCGACGGCTGGGTAATGTTAGCCATATGACAATGTGTCTTTTCTTCTTTTCTCCCCATCTCTGTAGGTGCATCAGGGATTTTTTTTTTTTGTGAAGATGTGTGACATCCTTAAGAAGTATGGTGTAACTCAGTTTATTCACTAAATGTGTTTCTGAGAATCTGGGTATAAATTGCATGAATGGAAAGTAAATCATATTAGAAATCTGCTTGTGCGTCTGGCTAAGACACCTATGATGATCCTCATAGTAAACCAAAAGATCTGTTCACAAGCACACCTTTAGTTACATCTGGCTTCCTTAAATCATAATACACCTTGCTTGAATGTTTAGACTACCTGTGTCCATACCAGTGTGGTATCTGTTGTGAAACACACACACGTGACATACCTGTCTTTAAACTTGACCATCAGAGAATGTGTTTGGCCCCTATTTGAGGGACTGCCACCCCTACAAATGATAGCCTCAAGGCTTTTCAAGGTTAGATAATACATACAGTCGAGGTTAGATAATAAGTACAGTCTTATTATGATTTAAATCATAAAAAGAACCTGAAAGATGTGAACACACTGAGTCAGGCATACGCAACCCACCCCTCCAAAGCATTCAGGGTGAAGAGGGAAAATCGTCATCAAGTCTTGTTACCCTTTTGGATTCCTAAATCCTACTTCCAGGTACCACAGAGGAGGCAGCAGCAATGCCATCTTAGAAAAACCCTCAACCAAACAAAAGAAGCCAACAAAAGAAACTAAAAAACCCTAAACCTGGTCACAGCTAAATTCCCAGGACGACTTAGGTCCTATACTTGTCCTGAGTTCCTAGACTTTCTCGGTAAGTTTGCCGTCTTCAGGGGCGAGTTGAAAGGGACCGTGAACTCTTCAGAGGCTGAAAGGGAACCAGCAGGAACAACATGAAACAGCAAATGTCAGGGAAGTCAGGAAGCCCTGAATCTTTTATGAGACCTTGGATATTCTGATCACAGCTCCACTGACACCGAGATTGGAATACAGATTACAGGAGGGAGCGTCCGTGACATGAAGCCCAGGCTTAAATCTTTCCAAGGTTTTAACGTGGCTTACCATATGAATATTTTGTTATTTTATGTGGCAGTGTTCCCACAGGAGGCCAGGAAAGAGGGCGCTGACTGAGCCCGGGGTAGGACAGGTCTAGAGGTGGGAGGGAGGAGAACAGGACTGTGGCTAACGCCATTGTGGGGTGTGTGTGTGTGTGTGTGAGAGAGAGAGAGAGAGAGAGAGAGAGGGAGAGAGGGAGAGAGAGAGAACAAATCCCCGCCTCATATAAGACACTGATACTAAAACCACTAGGGCTGTTTATGAATTCATGAAAGCTTCACAATGAAAGGAAGGAAAGACAAGAGGAAGGGACCCCCATGCTGAAATGAATTTTATGCTCAAGAGCTTATCTTGGGAACGCAAATAGGTTTAAGAGTCTCCAAACTAGGAAGCCCTTTTTGGAAAAAGGGGAAGAGAAAAACCCAACGGCTTTGGAGCCTGGAAGCACAGTGAAAGGATGTGGAAGTGAGAAGCTGCTGCTCCCATGGGGGAAGCCACGTGTCCTGCTGCAGTGACGTTGTGGGCCGGAGGGAGGTCTTCTGGGTACTCGCCCTTAAGCTGGTTTAATTCCCAGCAGGGATCCCGGTGAGGACTGCAGGCCTAGCAGACGCTCTGCATTGTCTTGATGGCGGGGGGTGGCGGGGGGGGTGGGGGGGGGTGTGGATCATGGCAGGCAGAGGCTGGCAGAGCCCCAGAGAGACGCAGGCGCCATGGGGCATGTAGCGAGGTCCGTGGAGTGCTAGACTTCGAACTGCTTTGCCAGAACAAAACTTGGCAGCAGATTTGAGAGTCTGGATTTTGCTTTTCCGCACATGTCCACATCTGGTAGGTCGTGCTGTCTCATAGCCAATCTGCAAGTCAGTTAGGTGAGGTGGAGTGACCCCAGCCTAATGCAGGCCACAGAGGCCGAGGCTGAGTGACTAAGTGACCGTTGGAGCCCCGGCACAATGGAGATCGGACCCGGGGTTCCTTGACGCAGCCCTTTCTTTGATCAGAGCGCATCGACTACCATAGCAGCTCTGGAAGGGGTGGATGGGGATGAGTAAGGGGTAGTTATTCACAAACAGGAAATATTTAATGTGTCAGGCACTGGGTTAAGTGCTTTTAACACACGTAATCTTCGCAATACATCTATGGCACAGGTACTCTGATTATCCCCATTTTAGAGATGGAGAAACTGAGGCTAAGGCAGAGTTAGAAAGCGTGGTAGAGCCAGGTGTGGAATCTAGGCTATCTCCAAAGTACTTGGCCTTGAACACCCACTGGGCAGGTTTGGGCTGAATCTGTTCCTTCATTTCAGGCAGCATTTATTGGATGCTTCCTCTATGCTGGGTTCCATGCTAGGGACTGGGGGTCAGACTGGAAGAAGACAGTGCCCTGGCCCGTCAGGTTGTCACAGTCATGGGGACACCCAAGCACATCCGCAATGGCAGTGGTGTCATAGATGCCCTGAGACGGCTGGGCACAGTCCTCATGGGGCCCAGCAGCCCATAGTGCAGCAGTTCAGTGGGGACAGGATGGCTGCAGCCACCAACTTTTTGTGATCACATTTGTCGCCGTCGACTACCCAGAAGGCTCCACCTGAGAGAGCTGGCTTTCTTTCTTTTTTTTTTTTAAAGTTACTGATCGTAGCTTTTTTTTTTTTTTTTTTTAACGTTTCATTTTATTTATTTTATTTTTTATGGCTGTGTTGGGTCTTCGTTTCTGTGCGAGGGCTTTCTCTAGTTGCGGCAAGTGGGGGCCACTCTTCATCGCGGTGCGCGGGCCTCTCACTATCGTGGCCTCTCTTGCCGCGGAGCACAGGCTCCAGACGCGCAGGCTCAGCAATTGTGGCTCACGGGCCTAGTTGCTCCGCGGCATGTGGGATCTTTGCAGACCAGGGCTCGAACCCGTGTCCCCTGCATTGGCAGGCAGACTCTCAACCACTGCGCCACCAGGGAAGCCCTGGCCTTCTTTCTATGACAGTAGAAGCTTCTCAGAAGAAGAGGGCTATGGACAAAATGGGAAGCAGACCCTCCAGAAAAATAGGCCCAGCTGCTTGTCTCAGGAAATCCTCTAGTCTTGTGAGCCCGAAATTGTGGAAGAACAAAGCTGGGTCCATTGAAACAGAAAGAATAAGAAAACAAAAAATAGCAAAGGGGAGGGAAAAGAACACTTTAAGTTGAATAAACTACCGCTGAGCCGACTCAGGAGTTCAGAGGGGGATTCTCATGTTTCCAGGATATTTCCAGTTTCTAATGGCAATTAGGGAAAGACCGCTGTAACCTTGAAACTTGGTCTGGAGGGACTGAGCTTAAGACCACCAAGACATTGCACACAGACCACCCACTGCAGACTTTCTTGCAGAGATCTGCTGGCCAGTCTTTTGATAATTCTGCAAGGCAGCCTAAGCCATATTTTGTGGGGAGAGTAGGAGAGCGAAGGCAGGTGTTGAAAAGCCATGAAAAAAAAGAAAACAAAAATGTGCCTGAGGCTCGTTTCAGCTGGCAGCAGAATTTCCCTCCTCTTTTCTTTTTGATTTTGATATTATTACAGGAACATTACCACGGACTCAGTTTTCACTTGACAGTGAAATACCAGAAGTCAGCTTGGGGCCAGAGTGCTTTGTCGGTCCTGGGGGGTGGGCTTCCCCTGAGCCCCTGTAAATCTGAGAGAGGATCGCACGAGGATGGAGTGGTGGTGGAGCTAGTCATGGGCCTCCAGAGGTCCCTGGGAAAGGATGCCCCCTGGGTGTGAGCTGCTCAGGACCAGGAGACGCTGGAGTTGTAGGGATGCAGCCAGGAAGCAGGTCACTTGGGTGTGAATCGTAGAATTGTTCTGAGGGTCAAATCAGCAAATTTATGTAGAATGCGTCCACCAGTGCTCTTGGCACGTACACTCGTGCTCAATAATATCAGCTATTGTTACCATGTCTTCCTGGGCAAAGCAATATCCTTTCTCTGCAGAACTGGAAACTGATGTCAAGAAAAGAAGGACGACATTGTGGTTGGAGGGAATTTCTTTTTGGTTCAGTTATCTTTTTTCCTTTTTCTCCTTTCGGTTCTCTCCTTTCCTCTTTATTCGAAGGCCACCAGAAGTTGAATTTAAACTGGGGGACTCCTCCAGTGCTGTTGAATTTGTCGAGTGTGTGCATGGGCAGTGGAAGGTGCTGGTTTTCTATGGTAAAAGGGAAAGGACACTTGAGGGTTTACGGAGGCAAGGGGAGGAAACAGAAGAGCGCCAGGAAAGGAAGACCACGTTGAAGATGTGTAATTGTTTGAAGTATTGACACACGTGGATGCCTAACGGAAGAGTAAAGAGTGACAGCTGAGTCCAAGGTGGGGACAGCCATGCTTATCTTCCGCGGATTCGGAATCCACCTGTTCTTGTTGACCCCATCTGGCCAGCCAGGTGTGAGCCCAAGTACAGCAGCAAACAGCAGCAACGGCAAGAACAACAGGACAGGTGCCACCGAGTGAGTCTGCTGCAGGATGCGAGAGACACGCCCATCTCACTGTACCCTCTTGCTATTGGCTCTTTCTCCCTCTTCCTTCCACTCTGTTTCTAGCGACACACGAGGGGGAGAGATTGCATCACGCTGTGAAAGAACGGGGAGGGGGTGCTGTTGGCCACGGGCTAGCAGCAGGGACCCAGGGCTGAGCTATCAGCAACCGCGATGTCTGCTGACCTGGAAACATAGATGAACCCTTTCACCAAAACTTTTATCATCCCAGTTTTCTCTTCTGGGGATACCCCCCTGCCTACCCTCCAGTCCTACAGATAGTTGAATTTCTGCGACAAGCCTGAGGAGCAAGTCGGTCCCAAAAGAGGAGGGGGAGAAACCAGACTGGGGAAGTTGCTTTCAGGACACAGAATCCCTACAAGCCTGGGCTTCTCCCACACACACGCGTAATCTCGGTTGATGGCTATGTCTACCTGTGAAAAGTTGAAGGAAATAATATAAACGCTCTGTTAGAAATATTCAGCCACCGTGTATGGAGGGCTGGCTGTCTGCTGGGCACCAGGATGTGGCATTCCTAGGCTGCGTTGGGTGGTGGGTCTCTGAAGAAGAAGCCTGGCTGTGGGGCAGGAGATCAGGGTCCGGCGAGAGGATGGGTTATTGACATTGAATTGGGGGCTGAAGGGTAGAAACAGCTGTATCGGTCACCACCACCATCACCAGCCCCTGCTTTCTACTTTGCTGTTTTTTCTTGTTGTTGTTGTTGTTTTCGCCTGTAAGAGAATCAGAAGGGTCCCATCTGCCTTCTGGGGAAGGGTCATGCTTGGTAACTGGTAACATCTGGGGCAGGGTCTAGTTCATTATGCCACCCAGAATATCAAAGCAGTTTAGGCACTGGAAACCAGGGAAGGGAGAAGGGATTAAAAAAAAAAAAAACCAAAAAAAACCTTGCTGCCAATCGGGTAGCTCTCTGTCTGCCGTCTGCAGGCTGCCGCTACCCACTCGTTACAATTAAAATGAAGTGTCCGTCAGCGGCTATCTTCTCTGTGTGGCCCATATGTTTCTGAGCTGATACTGTCCGGATTATTCTGTTCGGGAAAACGATAACGGCTGTTTATAACCTTGGCAAAGACTGAGGCCTAATCAGGCTGGAGCACATTTTCACCGACTGGCTGATAACAGGCTGTTAGCAGTCTTATCGCTGGGGAGAGATAGGCCAAAATAAGCAGATCTGTGAGCACAGGAGCCCAATCGAGTGGTACACACTCTGGCCCCGGCTTTATTTTTAGATTCCCTTTTCCCGGTTGGTATCAGAAGGCACAGAGGAAGGAGGTGGGGCGGGCGCCCCCATGGGGGTCAGAGGGAGGCAGTGGGGGGACGTTAATCAGCATGAGAGGCAGAGGGTCAGCCCGGCTCCCCGTGCTCTGGGCTCCCCTCAATTGAGGGAAAACACGTGCAGGTCTTAGGAGACAAAGGAAGGGATGGGGCTGAGTTTCCTGGCCTGGTGTGTGGGCCCCGAGGCCTGTTCAGCTCAGTGTCTCCCAGCTGCCGGAGTCTCTGTCTGGGCCAGCAGGCCTGGGCGCTGGGTGCTTTTCACGTTCTCTCCTGCTGTAGGGACCGACCTTGGCTATCGGAATTAATCCACATTGCGGGCCTCTTGATGGCATCCCTCCAGAGCGACTTTCCCTGCCCAGCTCATCCTCCTCACGCAGGCGTGGAGAGCAGACAGTGGGTTAGAATTAGAGGAAAGGAACGCGGGTGCGGAGATTGAGACATCGACTGACTGAGGCTCAAGGAGGTGTGTAAACTGAGGCCCCACGAAACCACGGATTAATAACTGATACTCAGCCCCCAGGGGGGAGCTGGAAGTTTTCAGAGAGGTCCAGATTTCTGCCTCTCGCTAAAGCCTTCAAGGAAAGGCCCTTTGAACTTGTCCCTATAAAAACCAAATCGACAGCTAGCTTTTGCTTCTAGACCTCATTCTCCAAAATGACAAGTTACCTCTGGGCCTTCCTTGACATGTGCGTGGTTCTAGAACAGCTAGGAATTTGAGATGCAAAGGTATGTATATGACGTCAAGTATATGATGTCAAGCATGTGATGAAAATAAAAAGTAGGAGGGAAGATACAATCATGATAGGCAGCAAATGTCCTAAGAAGAAGGAGGTGGGAGGGTATTGTTTGCATTAGACAGTGGAAGTCTTGTATTTTGTCTGTTTATTCTGCATAAAGCTTTTTATCCTAAAGCGCGTTGGGTGTTTTACTGTCTACTCTGCTTGTCTGTCTGTCTCCATCACTTGCCTCCCCTTGCTGTCCTCTCTTGCTCTCTGAGCAGCTGCCTGATTCCTGACTCACTTTTGTCTGCCTAAGACTGAAAGAGTAGAATCAGGTGGTGGGAAAGCGGGACAAGGGGACCCATGCACGGGGGAGGGGAGGCGTTCACAGGGGCACACAGATTGAAGGAGGCACAGAAGGCAGCAGAGAGCATTATTACCATTATCATGCTAATCTGTTTACAAGGCCCCCTTTATTCATTAATCTTTGAATAGCAGAACCATGCATGCAGCCTGAAATAAGAACCACCTGTGCCTCTAGGAACAAAAAAATAAGAGTGTTAAGGACAAATGGAAGCAGGAAGGAAAAAATTAAATATAAGCAAAAGGCTTTAAACCTAATCTTTCTGTCATTTAGATCTTCACACATATGATTTTATAGCTCACATACTGCAAAGTGGCCAGCTGATTGGCAATTTAGAAGACATCCCCCAAGTTCTGAGAAAAATGTAATAAAATTATTAAATGGTCTGTCTTTAAAAATCCAAACAGAGGTTTTTCTACACTAATTTTTATTCTTCTTTTTTGGAAGTTAGTACCCACACGTGGAATAGAAATGAGTTAACGCTTGAGATTCACTGGTTAACTCGATAATCTTTTACATTATCGGCACAAAATTCATAGTAATATAATATAGAAAGCTAACACTGGAAGTGACCTTGCATATGATCTCGTTCAATCCTCTGTCTATTAAACCTTTAATTAAGAGTTCTTTACACATAGTCCAAACCTACATTTGTCACATCACACACAGACTGGTTACATTATCTTTGGAGCAGTTATTCTTACACGGAGCAACATAGCTCTTGCAAACACTTAGTACCCTGTGTTATAACAATTAACAGGGACTGAAGGGAGATGTAGGGGAGGGCTTCAGCTTTCTTTGCCATTGTTGCTAAGATGACAGAGATACCAGCTAGAAAGTCCGTAGAAGACGACATATCCCACCTAGAACTAAGCATCTTCTAAGAAGAGATACAACAATGCCAATGGAATGGAATGGCTTCCATATTCCTTTAGGTAGGACTGGAAGTTAGCTAAATAATAATTCTTATTAAAAGATATTCCCTTTGTCGAGAGGTTTAGTTCTTTAGTTCTAACCACCAAACCTTATTGGTCACAAGTTGTAGAGTCCTAGAATCTCAGAGCTGTAGGGACCCTCTCTAAAGACCCACCTCCTTATTTTTCAGAGGAGGAGATTGGAGCCCCAAAGAAGAGACTGGACCAGGGCTAGAACTAGGATGTCCTACCTTCCAGCTCAGTGTTTTCCATCTATATGATGACTTTATGATTTACTTATAGGATGAAGCATTTAAAATAAATCCCTTAACTGTCCATGCCACTGTTTACTCATCTGTAAAATGAGGATTGTAATTTCCCAATTGATTTTTAAGTTCCTCCAGAGCTGGGACTCTGCCATCCATCTCAGTATTTCCCAAGGCACTGAGCTCTCACGGTGCTTCGCACACAGAGTTGCTCAATACATGTTGACTATTCAATAATTGACTGAATGAATGAATATGACTCTTAATTGGACTTCTCAAGCGATGACTCTTTCATTAAATGATTTTTCTCAGTTGTGTGCCCATTCTTAGCCATTCATTCCTTAAATCTCTTTCAGGAAAAGCAGTGAAAAATGATGATGTCGTCTTTGGTGGTTCTGATGGAGAACCTTTCAGTGCTGCAGAGACCTGATCACAATCACGGAAGTGTTGTTGTGGTTGTTTGTTTTCTTTGCAATTAGTTGTTCATGGAGCCTTAGGAAGGCTTAGTGATCTGAGGGTCCTGTGACTTCGAGGTTCTCAGCAGCAGGGTCAGTGCATTCTTAGTAACCCAAGAACCCTCTCCAGCAGATTGCTGTGGGATCTTTTCATTTTTCCTGAAGATAGAAGGGGAACTTGAACTTATAGGGGACTATAGATGGGGACTTTATCTAACTTGTTTCCTGCTATATTCTAGTGCCTAAATAATACCTGGATCATAGTAGGGACTCAGTAAATGGATGAGTTCAAGGTACACAAGTCCGCTTTTGCTTCACTAGCCCGTGCCTTCAGTGTGGGGAGCTGGCCCGGGGGACTGTTGTAAGTTTTCTTTCTCAGTCTGTGAATTATCTGAGTCTGTTCCTCTGACTCAGAAACCCTGGCCAGGATAAACTCTTGCCCCGAAAGCATAAATTCTGTCAGTCCATTAAAAATCTGTATCTTTGGACCTATAACTCACACTGCCAGGGCCCTTTGATTCCAACCCTCTTCTCATCACCACCCCATGAGATGACCTCCCACAAAGGCTGGTTGCCCTCTTAGGCTTCTGAGAGCAGCCATTCGGAGAGGTCAAAATCCAAGGCAGAGAGATTATTTGGGGGTAGGGGGTTATAACAAAATTTTTGCTGTTTTATTGGTTCTGACTTGCTTCTCAGAGGCACGTGGCTGGCATATTTGGGTCATTAAATATAAAGGCATTCTGCTTATGAATTATGCCAGCAAGATGTTTTCAGATCATAGGAAAATGGTGTGTGCGGTGACTGCCAAGTAGTGTTTTTACGTGTATGACTGAACACACCACCCGCGGATCTATATGTAAGGCAGGGGGGCTCTGTACGCGTGTAGCGTCATTCATCACGGGCCCTCAGAACCTTTCATAAACATGCAGTCACTTAAGACTCCTGTGAGTTAAATAAATAATAAGATCCTTAGCCCCTTGAACAGAATATGAAACCTAAATATTGACAAAATTAGGCAATTTAGCCCAAGGCAGTATGTGTAGAGAAAGCAGGGCCTAGTGAGCCAAACCTAAGCTCCGGCAGCGAGAATCTTACCTGTAAACATTTGTATGAAGGCAGGTTGCAGTGCGGCTTTGAGAGGAGGCTTTCAGTCAGTTTTCATGCTTTTATTCAACAGCCAGTATGTGCCTCGTACTGAGTTAGAAACTATTAAAGGAAAAAAAAAAAAAAAAGGCAAAACATACACAATTGCTTTCTCACAAGACCTAAAATGCAGTCATCTCAATTTGTTGAGCTCACTCCGGCTATGACCGTTCGCTATGGAACATAATTAAAATAGTGAATACTATAATACAGACAATATTCAGTCTTGGAGGCAGAGAGCAGTTTCGTTCCAGGGTAGTGGTGGTGGGAAATTGATGGTAATGGAGAGGAGTTGGGACAGTGAGTTGGGAAATAGGTAGGTTTGGAGTCAGCAGAAGGCAGATGAATGGACATCACATTTGAAAAGAACCAAATAAACAAAGGCCGAAAGATCAGAAAGAGGGTTGTGCTTTCATAGCAATTCTCACTCTATCTGTTCTCCTACTGGTAAAAATAAAGGAAATGATATTGGGTAGTAGCATGCCACTACAGGAAGGATAGCTGAGGGTGGTTAATATGTTGTTAGTTGCCATGGTTAGATGCTCTTTATTTGATCCACATCAGCATGGCGTTAGGTACGTGGGTCTCTTGCGAGCGTTTAAGGACATGACATTGGAGGTATTTCTTGGAGACATCTATTCACCTGGTGTATGGTATGAGGAGAACCAGACTTGGGGAAGACGAAGGCCCTTCTTGGCTGCAGGATGAATACAGACCAGCAAATGCAACCATATTGGGAAGGAATCCTTCGGTGGCCCGGTGGCCCCTCCCTTCCAAGACCGAGCGCTGTCTAGGATTGTCAGACAGGTGTTCAAATAAATAATGCAGCTAAAAATACTTCCAGCGGCATCTGGGATGGTCTTTGAGTAGCTCTGGGACGATGGGAGTACAGCGTCCCAGCTACTCGGGCAGGTGTGTGTTGGCTCCAGAAAGTTAGGACACTCTCTGGATACATCCCCTGCATGGACCAGGGCTCATTTCCAAGGGAGAAACAAAACAAAGTTTTTCTTTTTTCATGCAGCCCTGCCTGGAAACAGGGTGTGCCTTGGCTGAACCCATCAGACTGCAAGAACAAACAAATTAACAGGCCTCCACTAGGGGGAGACTGTGGTTTCAGAGCAGTAAGTGGAGTTAATGTTATCTGCCCCCTATCAAGTTCTTGGCCACCACTAACAGACCGTACCTAGCATGATCTCAAGGACAGTAATCTCTATTAATAATCAAAATGATGGTAACTGTTACCATATTAGCAGTCTTTTATTAAGTACTTACTATGTGTCAGACACCGTATTTGCTGTTTTATTTAATCTGCAAAAGAAGAATCAAGGTAGGTAATATTATCCCCATTTGTGTAGATTCAGAAACTGAGCTTCAAAATAGTGAACCTTGCCCAAGGGCACACACACTTAAGTCATGGAGTTGGGAGTTAGGTCTAAGCCTGATTCCTAAGCTACGCACACTTTAGTAAAAATGTTAGTGTATTTCCATGTGAACTTGCCAGTAACAGCATGCTTTACCTTTTTATTTATGTTTTTACTCTAAACTCATACATATAGATTAATATATAATGATATCGTGTGGTGTTGGCATTGTAGCATGTTCAAGGTCATTTTGGGGAATCTAGATTGTGTTTTGCGAAAGGATCTGTCACCCCCAACATGCCTGGGTGAAAATCAGCAGCTACGAGTTGAAGCCCCCAGTGGGGTCACATTTGGGAACTGACTCATGACTCTGAGTGGTCAAGATGTGGTGACCTTCATTATTTTGGATGCTGCTCCTATAGGACTAATTCTGGTTTGTGTAGGTCTAAGAGGAATATTTGCCCACCAGGAGTATTTAGGAATTGGGTGGCAAATGTAGTCTCTAAGATGATTCTGCAGATCTACTGTGCTAATTGTTATCACGTGATGAGGATTTGTGTGGCATTGACTTAGGAGCACATGAGGAGCCAAACCCTGAATTGCCCAGGCTTTGGGGGTGAGCTAAGCCCACCTCTGCTACTTGGTGAAATCAAAGCTGATGACAGAGGTTGCCTGGCTGCAGGTCACCAGAGACTCAGTAATGCTTTTGACCATCCAGACTTGATATAAAGATGATGGAGCTACTGACAGACCCTTACTTTTGTGGCAGGGACTGGTCGTGAGAGGGAAGTCTGTTTCAGGGTTTCAGATTTTAAAATGGACAAATGTGAATTGCAATTAAGGCCTATTTTAGGTCTTTTGAAACCGAATTGCAGTCCTGTTTTTCCAGTCTTTATGGTAAAGCTGCCCCACCCACCCCAGTTGAATCACGCTTGGATTTACTGAAAGAGGAGGGGCTGACCCTCAGGAACTGGCCGAATGACAACTTTTGGTTGATAACGAAAGTGTTTCAGAATTCTACTCAGCCTTGCTCCCAGCCAGAGACGCTGTCATATCCGATAAACTGAACAAGCCGAGGGCTACCAGGATCTGCCTAGGAGACCTACCCAGGCATGCTGGCCTATGAGAGGGACACACGGTCAGGGTGGTGTCCCAGGAAGAGGCAACGCCATGATGAGTCATTTTTCTATCCGCTCTCGTTCAGCTTTGAGTCTGGGGGTGTAGGGGTAGGGAGAAACGCTTCTGTCTGTACCTCATCCTGTGCGAGGGAACGTTAGGAGGCTAAAGGTCTGACGTCCAGGGTAACGAGTAGAATGCGAGCCCTGATTCCAAATGTGATGCAGTTCTCTGACGAATCCACAGCCAGAACCTGGACGCCGGGAAGTCCTAGCCATTTTTACTTGGCCTGAGTATTTGAAAGCTTTAGGCTATTAATTCAAATTGTAAAAATCGTATTTACAGGAAACCAGGGAGTAGACGGATGGCATATTAGAACTACCTGGAGACCTTCTTAAAGTTGTACATGTCTTGGGTATAATCTCTGGATGTGGGGAGGCCCAGGCATGTGTGTTTTTGAAAAGATCCCCAGGTGATTCTGTTCCAGGCCCCACGGAAGCCCAGGGCTTTAGATGAATTCCATAGCAACATGGTTTTTGTCTTGTCCAATGAGCATACCAGCCGTGGCCTGCTGTTCCTGTCACTGAATTTGGAAGTGTTTTGGCTCCTGAAAGTACATGGTATATGTGTGTGTGTACGTGTGTATGCGTGCGTTCGTTTGTCTTCTGAAGCACACGGCCTGCTGCTGGCCCTGTAACATGTGATCAGGGCAGTGTGGACATGGCGAGCCTGGACACACAGACCCTCCCCATTTCACCCTGCCTGCAAACAGAATTAACATCCTCTAGGTAAAGCTCTGGAATCCCACACTGACCTTTTCGTAAAGCATTAGAATCAAGTTGAACATTTCCAGTTTTACCACAAATGCTTGCTTGCCCCATGGGAAAACACTTCCCTACATTTTATGACAATTGATTCTGATTTTGAGGAACTAATTTGTATTGAATGCAAAATGTCCAGCCTCACATGTAAACTGGAAAGTCCCCATGTCCAGACAGGATCCAACGCTGTGTTTTCAAGACAGGGGAAACAATGAAAGATTGTGTTTTCTGTTTCACAAAATCCTCCCTTCACTGTTCTACATACTTTTATTTTATTTTATTTTTTTATAGTCCCGTGGGTCTAATGACAACAGGGAATTGTTAAAGACCTCTAGGCTCATGGGAAACTTCACCCTGTCTGGATTCTGAGCTCCTAGGTGGCAGAGCCTGCTGGATCATTTACTGTGTGAAGTTCCCATGTGCCAAGGATGCTTATGCCGTCATGTTGATCCCTCTGAGGCTCTCCTGGATACGTGACTGACATTTGGACCCTGCAGTGAAAGCCAGCATTTCACTCCCCACCTTGTAGTTCTGTCCACCAAGGAAGGAGAGCTCCTAGGACTGTGTGATGTATCCGAGAGCCCCGGAGCCTTGTAACTTCATTTGGAAGAAGTCACAGAGACAGAAGCTGCTACCTATCAGGCTAGCATCTGCTGACATAAACAGGAGCCCCTCAAGCGTGCTTTCTGCCAGGGGCTCACCCGGAGAAATATTATCATTGGTGCTTGAGTACCCCTGCCCCCAGGCCCGACTACTGTCTTCTTCAGTAGGAATAGCAAGGAGGTGGTGAGATGTTTGTTAAGGTAACAGAGATGCACAGTGGAACATGGCTTGTTTGGTCTTGTGATCTCTGGTCCAAGGGAGTTGCTTCCTCTCCTGAAGGTATGGTGGGCTTAGGGCTTCCGTGGTTTCCTTCCTGAGGTCTATTCACAGTGGTTGTAACTTCATTGCAACAAAAGACAAATTTTAGGAGAACCCTCCTGGGCAGGGGGTTGGGGGGACTCTTTCTCCAAAAGCGTGTCAGGACTTCTTTGATAGGCATCCTCATCTCTTTACTTGGACCCATGAGGAGATGGCTGAGGGAATCAGGGTAGGTGTGGGTGGCTGTAAGGGTCTCTCTAATCCCGAGAGTCTGTAAGCATTCTCAGGTTCATGCAGACTGTCTATTTCTATTTCTGGAATTTGCCTCTTGGCATTGTCGTGCAGGGGGCTTTTTCCAGTTGCGGTTTGTGGTGGAAAGGTCAGCTGTGCACCCAGGAACGTGAGACTCTCTGCTTCTGCCCCACAGGTGCTTGAACATGCGTTTGACTGGGTTGCATATGAATTTGGGAGCTAGAGGCTCTTAAGACTCTCTTCTGTCTGACTCTCAGCGTGGCCAGAATTCTCTTTAGGTACTGCTTCACAACTCAGTGACTCCGTCTGTAAAATTGGGTGGCAGGTGTTTTTGTTTTTGTTTTTGTTTTGTCCTCTGTGTAGGATTAGGAGAGAATGGAGGTAGAAGCATAAGGCCTTAAAAACAGAAACATTTGACTTCTTTGGGCAGCAGTGCTCTTTTAGGCAAGTGCCATTGTTTTCCGCTGTAGAATACCTTCCAAAATGTTCATCTGGATTCTCTCTCCCTTTCCATTTGCTGTTATTAGCATGAAAGATGGAGTTACTAAAGGTCCACTCCTGTTCCCCAGGTAAGAATCCTGAACATTTCATTTGACTTCTCATCAATAGCTCACCTGTGGGTCCACTTTCTCCACCTGATGCTGGCTTGCCCCAGGGAAAGGGGGAATCCCACCCAAGGACTAGCGAGGGGGTACATGTATTATTACATATACTGTATTCACTTACAACATTTCATTCATTTGTTCGTCATTTAACAAGTGATGCTCATTCATGTAACAAAACTTTTTTCAGCATCTTTTTTTTTTAAATTATTTGCTTTTTTTTTTCTTTTTTAAATTTATTTATTTGTTTATTTATTTATTTATGGCTGTGTTGGGTCTTCGTTTCTGTGTGAGGGCTTTCTCTGGTTGTGGCAAGCGGGGGCCACTCTTCATTGCGGTGCGCGGGCCTCTCACTATCGAGGCCTCTCTTGTAGCAGAGCACAGGCTCCAGACGCTCAGGCTCAGCAGTTGTGGCTCACGGAACTAGTCGCTCCGCGGCATGTGGGATCTTCCCAGACCAGGGCTCGAACCCGTGTCCCCTGAATTGGCAGGCAGATTCTCAACCACTGCGCCACCAGGGAAGCCCTTTTCAGCATCTTTATTGGGTCAGGCTGTACTCTAAGCACTAGGGATACAACATGAACAGAATAGACAAAATCCTTGTCCTCGTGGAGCTTCCACGTTAATGAAGGAAATAGACAATAAATATGCTATCGCATGGTGAAAAATGATACATGATCCTGTAAGATACTATTCTCTTTTAAACCCAGTTTTGCATCTTTCCCCATGACAGACTCTTAGCTCTAGGCTCCCTGGCAAGTGGTCGGTCCCCTGTGTGGCTATGCCTGGCTGTCACTGATTATAGATACCTGCAGGGCTTACTCTCGTGCTCTGTAACCATTTTCCGTTACAGAAGCGTCTTGCTGCTCACCGAAGCCTTTATCTCTTATGCCACGATCAATGGGTGTGTGCCTTTCCCACTTGGATGCTCATTTTTTAATCCTTGCTGCTTCCCTCAATGTCATCCTGTTCCATTTTTCTTTATAGACTTTCAGGTCTACTGTACCTGCTGATTACTTAGTGGAGAGTGCCGGACATCTCCCTTAATTAATTCTATCGATTTCAAATCCCACAAGGTTCAAGGTCCTTAGATTTCTGAAGCAGCTAAATGGAATGTCTAAATTCCAGCCTTTTCCTTCTACAAATTGTTTTGCCACAAATTTGCTGGGAGGAAATGCTGCGGTTTTATTTATTTCAAGGAGTATATGAATCCACAGAGGACTCTGCATTCTTCACTGGGCTTTTTGTATACAAGGGAGAAGAAGAAAGGTGATTGGGTGGCTCTTTCTTTTGCTTTCTTCCCTTCTTCTCCCATCCCCCCTCAGGAAACATTTCTCACTGTCTCCTTTCTTTTGGTCATCTTCCCCTTTTGTCATGTACTTCCATAGTCCTGGTGGAGCTGAGACCTTGTCTTAGCAGCCAGTGGTTTCTTAATTCTTTGAAAACAGGTGTGACCAGGACTTTTCCGAGAGTAACTGCCCAGGATGTTTTCCAAGAAGATACAGCTAAAATCCTATGGTAGTGCTCTTTTTGAGTTTTACATATATGATTTTCTAATGTTCCCTGCTAATAGTAAGCATGGAATTTCTGGGGAAGAGTTATCAAATCTGGCTCAGGCATCGTAAGATTTGTAAGAACGGTAATCTTTCCACATGGAGAAATCATCACTGAGAGGAACTTCAGAGATTATGAACTTGATTCCCTCATTTGATAAATGCAAACGTGGGGTAAGAGAATTTGTACCGATTGAGCCCATATCATGTACCAGACCCTAGACTAGGTATTATGCATAAATGATCTCTGAATGGTGAGGTAACTGACTTCTGGGCATATTACAAGCTGCACCTAAAACCCAGTTCCTTTCCAATCACCATACTGTCCCTTCTTAAACCAAACAGCCAAAGAGAGGGAAGAGAGAGACTCAGTGCAAAGAAGTTCCTTGGACTCGCTCCCTAGAGGCTTATGCTCTGCCCTGACTGCTAGGTTGTAAGCCATTGTGGACCCTCCTCAGAAGCTGGCACTGGCAGACACAGGGTGGTGGCCAGCCTCATTGTGCCTGGAGCCGTGACAGTCACCAAAGAGTTCATGTTGGGTGGTAGGCAAATGCAAGGGGTTGGAGGGAGAGGTAGACAGATGAACATCCTACCCCCCATCATGCCATCTGACCATCTGAAGTTGCGTACCTGGTGGAAGGCCAAGAAACATTCTGAGAAGGGGCGTGGACGTGTCTAAAAGGACTTTTTCCTCTCCGCCTGGGCCAGCCAGGCAGCAGAGCCCTGCACTGCCTGAGGCTGGGGAAGACTGTTGCTATGCGCCGGAAGCTTAATTTTATTATTGCTCTCCCCTATTTAATGTCTGTCTCTCAGGCAGCTGGTGATGTTTTAATGAAGCTGGAATTGTATAGTCTGTAGCGCTGGATAATCATAAGCTGCCGAGTCAGAATCAAATTAATAATTCATGAAATTAAAGTGTATAATTAATTTGAACCGTGCAGATGAGAAGAAGGGCCAGAGCCCACAGCCTGGAAGGAGCTGAAGTGTGGGGAGTGTTTACTGAACTCAGCTTCTATCCCCAAATAGTGTAAATCGGCTTACAGGGTAGGCGTAGTGAGTCTGTCGGTCGCTCTGCACACATAGGCTTACCTGAAACAAGGTACTTTCATCTAAAACTTGGACTGAGCTTCTTAGAAGCTCCAAAGCATTTTAATTGGTTTTGATTCACCCTTCCCTGGCCCCAGAAGAATCTTGTTTTAACGGGAAATGAGACTGTCAGATGTTACTGGGTTACGGATCTTTGTGACACAGGGGTTCTGTTCAGCCTCCATCAGAACCTTTGCTCTTTTCTGCACTTGGCAGAGACATAAGTCACATCCTCAAATTCTGGAGTTCTGTTGCGCTTCCTGGCCCCCAGATTTCTCTCTCAGGAGTGCGCTTCCTCTCCTGTACACACAGACACGCACACGGGGAAATGCAAGCAACTGCCTCTAGACAACAGTGATGCCACGTCTCACATCTAGTACCTTCTTTTTCCTCGCAGATGCCCTTTGCAATAGCTGAAGAAAGGTGTTCTCGGTGCCATTTTTAGCAACAAAGTGAAGGGGGAGGAGCCCAAGCGCCTCATCTAGAGATGGGGCCTGGTCCACAGAGTTTGGAACCGCTCTGCCTTTCTTTTCTGCCACTTTCAGGCAACTTTGTGATGCTCGTCTTTGTCGCCTCTCGAGGTGTAAGAGCGCCGTGGTTCTGCTTATTACCGGTGATGTTGACATAACTTGCTGGGCCTTTTGCCTGTTTTCTGCAGACATTGACTGGGATCCCTTTATTGTATCTTTGCGATGCCTACTCTGGTCCTTTTGTGTGCTGCTTGGTTTTGAATGACAAATGCTGTAGTAAGCAGAGGGACCTTTGGGTTCCACTTTTCAGTAGAAAATCCCTTCTGGTGTTTTAGCTTCCTAAGCGTGGCATCTCCCTCCCCCAGTGGAGACTCTCAGAGAGGAGGAAGGCTAAACAGGGACCTGCGTTTGTCCCTTCCTCTTTGGCAGGCCTTTGAGAGTTCTTGTTCTAAAGGGACAGATGCCTGGAAGCTATGATACAGACTAATAATGCATAAATCCCCCCAAGGTTTGGACTAAAGTGAGCCTCCGTTAACTTCAGATTCTTGAGTCTTCAGAACGTTTGTCTCTCACAGAGAGGTTTGCCGTCTGCCCTATGTTCACACACTTCACCAGAAACCCCAGGAGGAAGTTGTACCGGTGAGAGACCGCCTTAGTCATTCAGGGTCTCATATGCCACAGTGTCCTGCACGCCAGTTCTCTTTATTCTCTCTTGATCTCCATGCTTCCCCTAACCTGCCTTTGTTTGCACAACCTTAACTTCTATACCACCGTTCTGCTTCCCCACAGGTAAGGTTTCAGCCCCTGGTGCTTTGCTAGACTGGCTGATTACCCATAAACACATCTCAGGGTTCCGTTTTGCTCCCAGCAATCCTTAAACCATTGCATGTCTAACATTCTCAGACTAATGCACAAATAAGGAACATCTGATGCCCAACCCATAACAAACGCATTTCGGGGCAAAAATAATGGTCCTGTGATATGTCTGGCTTCCTATCTTCAAAGCACTTTGCCTATGCAAGTAAATCGTTACTCTGAAGTAGCTATCCATCATTTTTTTGGCAAGAAAGCCAAGAGACAGAATTAAAGTGACTTGCCCAAGGCAACTGGAGTGGTTGGCACCATGATGGGATTTGCTTTGTCCTACTTTTCGGTTGGTAGAGAGAGTCTTAGATGACCCCAGGATTTGGAAATGAAATGTAACTACCTAAGAGCTTCTGGATTTTCCTTCTCCTGTGTTTAGTTAAAATTTTTTGACTGCCCTGGGTGATTGGATATTATCTCTGGAAGAGTGTTATACTGCGTGGTGTCTTATATGGCCCTTTAGTCTTACAAGTTTAATCTGTCCTTGAAAAGATTAAAAATCATTTGAGACTACTGTGGAATGCAGTTTGTGCACGGTGGTTATTTGTGAGTTCTCTTTTTACATACCAGCATTTTGGTCAACCCACAGCTGCCTCCTCTAGGGAATGGGATCTTTCTGATTGGAATAAGTTAATTAAAGTTACAGAGACTGTGGTCTTTTTCTGCCATGGGTTTAGTGTAGAGAGACTAGGACGGGATGGGAATGATGGCTCCTGGGTCTACTTGTGCATCACCTGGGTAACTGGATAGCGACCCTGACAGCCCAGTTATTTTAGCCATGCAACAGTGATTAGGTTAGATCACCATAGGATCGGTTTAATCAACCAGGTGGCATTCCGCCATGAATATGGCTGGAACCAATGAATTAACCAAAAAAGCCTGGTCGCATCTGGGTATATGAGTGGATGCATGCTGAAACCACACCAGGGAATTATATAAAATTGTAAGCCTGGCCACTTACCTCATTGAATCAGCCCTATGTTTGAAGTCTATTGAGTATAAGGTCTATGGAGGTCTATGGAGTATAAACATGGTCTTTAGAAAGTCTTTTAGGAAGAGCAGTAATTCTTAAAACCTATAATGAAAAAAGAATGCTTTACTAGTAAAAGCAGCCCTGCACTTCACCCTATGAAGCAGTTCTTCATAGGTATGCTTTGTTCGTGTCTTCATTGCACTCTTTGTGTGGGGCTGGCAGAGTGCACTTTTACATAGGAAGAAACTGAGGCACATCTAGGGGCAGTGACACCGTCAGAGTGTCTGTGGGCAGAGGCAGAGTTGGGGATGGGCATCCGTCTTAGCGTTCGCTTTCTCTAAGAGCCGCTCTGGTGTTTCCACAATGCAGGAAGAAGCCCTTCCCTTTAGCTTTCTGGGTTCCCTCCAGCTACTCTTTTTGATCGCTTCATTTTGGTCAGATGCTTGAGCAGTGCAATACGGTGGTGGTACAGTTTTGCTAAAGCTCAACACCGAGCTTAGGCTTTATTGTTACAGACCCCCAGGGATAAATATTTTGACCCTTTAGCAGCTCCTGAATGAGTTATTGCACTCACCCCTTGGCATGTACATAATGAACATGTAATGAAATTCAGTAATTAACTTATTTAATTTATGTATTTGTTTAATGTGTGCCCTTAATGTCTGTCTTATGATCTTAGGGAATCTCTGTAATTCTGTTGGTTTTGATTGTAAGATTCCGGAACACAGGGACTGTGGCTGTGCCGTTTTGTATGGCATGAATAAAGCTACATTTGGTTATAATTTAAAAGAATACAATTCCTGTATACAGTATTTTAATAAAGTCCATTTTGCAAGAACTAATGTGATTTTGAAAGTAAATAGGGCAAATAACCTTCACTTGGTGGTTCTGAGCAGAGACTGGGTCGTTCTTTGGGTGGGTCTTCTGGCAGCAACATCCGTTCACACAATTGCAGTTGTTTTTATTGTTGAGATTTAGAGATTGATTTAGAGTGTTACAGACACACACCTATGATGATAAGGTCTTGCGTTAGTTCGGACCAGAAGGCAGCGGTCCCCTCTCATGCACCAGAGATGACTCATGGCCACTTTCCTTTGGCACGTGAAGAGGTGACCTCTGCCACACATGCCATGAGGCTCTTTGCCTTTGTCAGCTGCTAGAATTTAGATGTAGGTACCTGGTACATGAACTGATTTGTGTTTGTGCGCTGGAGGTCTTTGCCTCAGCTTCCAAATTAACAGTTAATACTGCCTTCCCCCAACCCATGAGGGCCACTGTCCCAGATCTGAGAAGGGAGGCTTTTACCTCACCGATGTTTTTAGTAGAATTTGTCAGCATTTGCATTCTCCCTTCATCATCTGCTGGGATGTGAGAAAAGAAACAAATGAACAAAAAGCAGAGATGGCTCATTCCAACTGATCCTGGTGAGAATCGGGGTGGCTCTATTTAACACGGGTGAACCATTTCAGACTGTGCTTCTTGGAGAAAGGAACAAAGTGCCCACAAGCACTGACGAGATCCTGCACAAACACATTCCCATTTCTTGTGCAAACCAATAATTTATTTGTTTTCCAAAGTGAATCCAAAAACATAGAAGTCATTCGTAATTTTCAGAAGTTATTTATTACCATTATAATATTTCCTCACAGGCAGCATGTAGCCCATTATTCAGAATTATAACCTATCTTGGTTTTCGATATGGCCTGAATAATGAAATTGGAGGAGATGCAGAAAATCTGGGTATTTGTGTTAACTAACCATGCTTCACTCAACAGAAGGAGAGAACCTCGCCCAGCCAAAGATTTGTCTATTTTCCCAAAAAGGCATATTTTTTGCTCAGGGCCTCTGGTTTTTAACTTTACAACACCAGTTAAGAGTCATTGAGTAATTTTTAACTGCAGGATGCATCTCTTTCTCTATATTCTCCCCACCCACTGCAACATATTTCAGTTTAAATGGTCTGATCTTTTTCTTCATAGAGCCGTGTCTCTGCATGGGTGAGAACTACAAAACCGGTCAGGAGGAATTTGATACGCCAAGTGGATCAGCTCATTATAACTTCTAGGAAACCACAAGATAATTGTAGGGCTCTTGCTGGTAGGCTCCCCAGCACTCTGTTAAGTGTTTATACTCTTCTCTGCTCTGCTTGCAAGAGCCGCTTCTCTTTACAGTCCCTTTTATAGGCCATCTGAATAAAGGTGGTTGACAGGCATCTTCAAGGCAGAATTTTCCAGGCAGCATCCAGGGCTATTTGGTAACTGCCCTTAGTGGTTTAAAAAAGCAAACATAAAATATGTGACTCAATCCCTGCAGTAATTAGGAAGTAAATTTTGGATAGTCGGCTTCAAATCATCAGAATGCCTTTGTTGATAAAAAGTGAGTTTTTCGCTAAATGATAGCCTATCGATAGATTCACTCACTATGAAATGGTCAGAACTGACCTACTGAATTACCCTTTGCCCTTTATCCCTGTGCTCATGTTTGTGCCTTCATTTTTTTCTCCCTCTTTTTCCTCATCTTTATCATCATCGAAAAGTATTTTTTATCATCAAAAAACTGTTTTCCTATTTTTATCGTCAAAAATTATTTGTTATTAATAATAATAACAGGCAGCTTTTATATAGCATTTACTATACTTAGCACTTTTTAAGCAATTTATTTAATACATTTAAAAGAAGTAGATGAAGTAGATATAAGTATTATCCCTCTCTTGCAGTTAAAGAATCTGAGGCCCAGAGAGGTTAACTCACTTACCTAAGGTCACACAGCTAATCAGTGGCATACTGAGTCAATGTAAGCAGGCGGTCTGGCTCGAGAGTCTGTTTTAATCAGTACACTGTGCTGCTTCTCAGTGTAGTGCAATAAGCAAAGAACAGATAATGATAATAATATTAATAACAAGAAGAAGAAGTTGTAAGTAGTAACAGTATTAGTAGTAGTAGTAGTAGTAGTAGTGATAGTAGTAACCATTACGAATATTTCCTATGCATCAGGTACTGTGGCAAGCACTTTAAATTCATTGCCTCATTTAATTCTCCCAGTAGTTTTTTGACATAGGTGCCATTAGTATCCCCTATTTCCATATTTAGAAACAGACTTAAGTTTCTACAATTGCCTCATGTTACACACATAGTAAGTAGCAGAGCCACTTATTATTGTTGGGATAAATCCTGGAGGGCTTCAGAACGTCTAAAGGCCACAGTAAACCACTGTGAGGAAGCAGAAGGCAAAATAGGGAGTTGGGGGAGGTTAGGAACGGCGGGTCTTTCCGCCTGGTAGAGTGTGGAGTCAGTGAATCCATTTCTTGTCAGTTAGTTTTGCTCTGCTCTGTGAACACAGCCCCTGACTGTCAGTCCCAGAGCTGATGGCCTTGATGAGAGAAGCGAACGTGGATGGAGTGGTGCACAGGCATCCTCACGGCCAGATCACTTACCTGAAGCTCGTGCCTTGTTGGCTGTAACCTGGTGATGCCAGCTGTGTGCCCAGAAGTCCGGTATGTGGACGTCCTGACCTCTCCTTTGCCACCTCGAGAGGTGGAGGTGTGGGTCCTGGAACTGCTCTATTTATGGTGAGGAAGAAATAGTGTCCCTTTCTCCTCCTTGGTCTTAGGGCCCGGTTAGGTATAAGATTAGGAGGCGAGCTGATTATCTCCTCTCACCTTTCCCCCAGCCCTCTCCTATCCCTCCGAAAAGGTTCAGTGTTCTCCCCCTTGAAAAGTCTTACTGGAGCAAAGGCGTCTATGGCTCTCCCTGTTCCCCTCGCTTTAGCCACCACAGCTAAATTGGGGTCTGACCAACCTTGCAGGTCCGGCTCCAAGATTCATTACCCAGAAAAAGTTCTGCTTTGTGTGAACTTGGTCAAGTCTAGTACAGCAACAGGACATAAAGTCCAGTGAACTCAACTGGCTCCATTCCCTTGGTGTTAAAGAAGCAACTCAGTAACCATTCATTGCAATTTTGGGCCATATTTTCTCTTCTTTTAAGATTTGTCAGCACCTGTCTCTGGATGGTGGGATTTTGAGTGTATTCCTTTGTTTTAATGTGCAAAAATGTAATGCACAGATAGGTAGCTCTCATCAGAATGAAGTCAGAAAAATGGAGGATTGCAGTGTTTTTTTGCCAATGCATTCTCTGTGTGTGTGTGTGTGTGTACACGTGTGTGTCTACTCATGTCTGAGTCTGTGACATGTGGTCAACAATGTCTTTCAGAGGCTGGCCTCCTTCTCTGTCATCTCTAGGAACTTGTCTACAAGGGATGACCCCCTTGACCTACTTTTGCAAGTGTCTTTTGCCTTTTTCCCACCCTTTGCTTCCATTCTCCCATCACACATGTTAATGGCTCATATCATCTTCCCTTTTCATCAGCCAAAAAAAAAAAAAAAATCTCCCTTGGCTTCTCCTCTGATTTCAGCCTGTCACTTGATGAGGTCCCTGCTATTTATATTTTTGTTTGTAGGAGGAAGGGGGGAACATATAAATAAAGCCCAGGCAAACCCAACCACCCTGCTGGATACGAAGGAACTCCCTCATCTCATGGCAGCAGGGCCGCCTAACTGGTAGTTAAGCAGGGCCCGAGAGGTCCACACTGTGAATGCCGTTGAAAGGGTTACTGGGAAATGCAAACAAAAACAACATGCAAATGAGGCTGCCAGCAACAGGTAGACTTAATCAGATGCTGTCAGATGAATTCAGCATCTCCCCGATTGTCGCCTCTCTTTGCCTCCCATTCGGAAGCCCTCATCTGCTCCAGATGTGGTTTAATTTACTGCGACTTGGCTAATTACTGTAATTAAGGATTAATTACTGTTAATTACTTTCACATAAACTCAACGCCAGTCAAAGAGCGGAGCCTTATGAAGTCTGCCACCGAAGTGAGCATGGCTCGGCGGCCTGTGTGAGCTTAGGCAGGTCTCCGTGTATCGCCTGCACCCCTGCTGCCACAAGTCTTCCTGACCTTCCAGCATCACCAGCGGGATAGGAGGGCCAGAGGTGCAGGAAGGGTCAGCGCTCCAGCCCTCACAGGGCATCAGCTACCAGGCACTTGCCTACAGAGTGGGCAACCAGAAGGACGGGGGGATGTTGGGGAGATGGCCTGGACAACCTGCAGAGAAATGCACAAAGCACCAGCCTGGCCCCCCCGCAATTGTGGGAGCCAGGTGTGTCTTCTTTTTCTATTATTACACTGTTGGCTTTGTGAGCTAGTAAGAAGCCAACATTTCACATCGGTGCTGAGGCACAGGAGAGGTTCACCATACGCAATTGGAAGAAAGATAAAAGAGGAGGCTGGAAATCAGCCCCAGGTCATCCATTTCTTTCCGAGTACCACCTTCCCTTCTTAAAACATGGTCTTGTTTTGTAGTAAAGAGTGGATAAAGGGACGGTTGAGCATATACTGCATGGACCTAATCATACAAATATGAGGGTTAGCGCCACCCCAGACACCAGTGCCTCAGCTTCACCTGGGCTCTCAGCTCTGCCTGTCTACGCTTTCCCTTGTGATGGGGAAGCTAGTTACCCTAGTGACTATTAAAAAATATTCCCTCTCCTTAAATCCTGAATTCTGCCTCCTCCTTAGCAGAGGGCATTGCCTTCTACTGCATGAAGAAAATTGAACCCGTTAATCTGGAAATCCCTCAATCTCCTCCCCAACATTGTCTCCAAATGTATCCATTTGGATACATATCCAATTTTCTTCGACCTTCTCTGTGAGATATTCTCTTTTCTATATAAAGGTGATTCTTCTGCCTTATACTAGCCTCTTCTCCTTTCTGGTCTTTTGCTTTGCCCATCATTATATTTGTCTTCTGTGACATCACTCTATCCCTTTCAGATGTTTCCTTTCCTCCAATCCGTGGACATTCTGAAGTCTCTTCTAACCTACAGGAACCTTCCCTTGGCTCCATCTTTCTCCAGCTATATACAGTCTTTCCCTTCCTCATTTCATTCAAATCATCAAAGACAGAAATTGTACTTTCTCAACCACTCCAGTCTTCCTTGGTCTCCATCCTTGACTAAGACTGCTCTACTTAATGTCACCAAGGCCCCGCAGTTGCTCAGTGCAATGTATATTTTCCAGTTCTCATCTTAATGGACTTTTTGATGTATTTGATACTTTCCTTCATGACTTCTTCTCAGAAGCCCTACTCCCTGGGCCTCTGTGATTCTACATTATTTTGTTCCTCTTAATGGGTTTCTCTTTCTCCATCAGACCCTTAGATATTGATGTTTCCCTAGAGTTCTGACCTCAGATGGGTTATGGATGGATCTCATTCTGCATACTTCCTGGCTGATCTCATCAATCTCAGGATGTTTGCGACTCACCCACTAGACTAAGAATTCCCTGATGCCAAGTCATGTATCTCATTCATTGTATCCCACGAGGATGTAGTGCTACCATCAACACAATGTTATTTCTGTTTTCTGGACCATGGAACCCTGGGTCATGTGCATCTTTTGATACCCCCCATTGCAACTTTCAAGAGTCTTTCTTGTTTCCTGTGGAAGCTTTACCCTTACAAAGGAGGATTTTTCTGTTGGGGTGAGGCAGGTCTTTGAATTTGTCATTCAAGAAAATCCTAGGACGACTAGATTGTTTCAAGTGGGGTCTGAAGAAGGTCTTTTTTATTGTGAAATTCCAAAAGATGTATCATTGATGCAGAAAGAGAATGCTGGAATACTATGTGGTATGTTTTTATTCTCTATACTACCATCTCTTTATAAAAAGTAACCTGCTTGGACATAAGTAAGATCATCTTCAAATTGACAAAAGGATACTGCTCAAGTGTAAAGGGAACCTTAACTGAGGGCTAAAGAAACATTGAAATTATTTTTTTACTATTGCCAATTAAATTTTTCAATAAATTAAAAAAGAAAAATATTAAACAGTTTTATATTGAATCAATTATAAGTAAGATTTTAACTTTTATTAAATATTTTAAAATCTTACACTAAACCTGTTGATCAATTAAAGGAAAATAACTTTCATAAAGTTAAACTGTGTTTTTTAAAAAATAAACTCTTTTATGTGTTTGTTTCTTTCTATGTGCACAGAAATATTCTATTACTTTTTTTCTTTAGTTGACTAATGTGCAAATGGATTGTTGGGCTTACTTGTACCCATGCAGGTATTTACTTACTTTATGTTGCTATGTTGTGTAAGTGTGGCTTCATTTTGTGTGTGTGCTTGTATTTTTCACTACATGTTTGTACATTGTGACTTGAATGGACATTTGGATGTATGTAATTTCAGTGAGTTTGCACTTTATATACAGAACAAATACATCAAATGCTAGAACTGTATGTTTTGAAGTCATATGCTTTCTTGTTTTCCCCTGGAATTTTGTTGTGTAAGAAGTATATTGCTGAAAGTCCAGATTCCCAGTGATGGTTTAAAGGAAGCATTTCCTGTACACAGTGAACCAGAACCAACTTCAACGGACAACTCATTTGCATGTGTAAAATACAGAAAATATAAAAACTACAATACTAAGTTACTTAACTGCAATCTATTATTTCTTGGCTGAATAATCAGCTTCATGATTTGAATATCTCCTTCAAAGTGATTTGTAAGCCATCACCATCAGATAATGTGTTATGCCAGGACTATGTGTTAACTCTTGAAGTTAAGGAATGGGTATATTTTCCCCATTATATGAAATGGCTATAACATAAGTGGTTCACTTAACACACTGTTTGAATGCCTGTTGTATGTCACACACAGTACTAGGCCCTGAGGATAACATGGTATTAAATTATCTGTAGTGATGAATTACAGTGTGATAAAATTAATAATATACCATTACCATGAGTAACAAATATAGTTTGACATATAGAACACTTTTTTCTCTCTTGCGGTGGTATGTATTTACTTAAGTGCCTGGATAGCATATAAGGGGCTAGGAATGGAAAGATGAAATTACCTATGATGGTACTGTGATCTGGAGAGGGAATATTTATATACTTTTCTGCCGATGAATTCAGTTACTTCAGGAATATCTGTGAAGTAAGGAAATGTGGAATAAAGAGATAATATCATGACATCATTTTCCAAGCTGGGTAGCAAGAGCTATAGGTATTAGGTGAAAAGGGAAACATGGAACCTTCCAAATGCTTCTATAATTCATTAATGCTATTACAAAAATATACATCTTCAGTTAAAATTTAGTGTAAATGCTTAATTTGATTATATGTTATGCAATTATTTATGTTATATTGCATAAGCTACATATGCACTATAGCTTTAGCTCATCTCTATTCCAGTTCCAATATAAATATATTCCATATCTGCAACACCACAATAATTTGAAAAAAATATATATTGCTTTTGAAAAATGAAGTATTTAGATGTAAGTATTCTTTCAACACTTGGTGCAAAAGAATTTATTGAATGGATAGAGAGGCCAAAAGTAAGCATGCCTAGATATGCATAATCTACGCATATCTCATTATATCTAGAGATATAATGAGATTAAAAGAGATATAATGAGATTAAATTATGAGATTAAGTTATATACAGTATACACATATGGAATATGTATGTTTTTGTACTTCAGAAGTCTTTTGTAAATATTAGAGATTTGTATGTGCCCATATGTGTGTGCTTATATCCACATAGATGGATTCATGAACTTGTGTTATTAGGCCCTCCTTGCTGATAGTAGCAACAAAGCTGAAAAGAAAGCAATTGAGAAAGGGAGAAGGAAAGAGAATAGCAGTGATTAAGCCCGCATTGTTCTATACCGATCGCTGGCTGCCTGCTATTGTTTTCCAGCGTTTGAAGATGAAACATATTCATTTAGCTTTCAGAACGAATGGCTTTAATAAGGGCAGAGCGGAGAGGTGGGGCAACCCTGATGACTAGAGAGACCCATCAAGGCTCTCCCTAAGGCCATTCCGTCAGAGCCGAGGACCACATGACCATTAACTCTGCAATCAGGACAGGTTTTCAACATTCCAGGGTATCCTTCAATGGCAGAAAGAGTCATTTGGAGTCAAGGGAAGATGTATATCAGCAGTAATTGGATTCTGGCCAAGGCTCTTAGGACAGTATTATCTATGGTGAGGGCACAGGGAGGGGCTGGACGGAGCCAAGTGGTGTGTAATTCAAGCCACAGTCAAGAGAGCAGCAGCCACGAAGGGCCACGGGCTGTGGGTGTCCCGGCGCACAGAGCTGCTGCTTTGCCCAGGAGTCAGTGTGGCCTGTCTGTGGATGTAAGTGATCCTCCTTCCCCAGCAGAAACGGATTTCTGAATATCCTGCGGGACAAAACTTTGGGCTCCACGGATGTGGCCGCCCTGGTTGCACTTGACTAGACAAAGCTCTTTAAGGCCTGAAAGTGCGCCATGCAGCCTCTTTCCACTGCTGCCCACTCCCCTCCCTTCACCCTGACTACTTCATTACAATCTGCCTTCAGGCCGGAATTGCCCTGCTTAAGCCTCAAATCATTATAATTACCATTATTAGAAATAGCTGCGGGGGAAGCATTGGAACACCAAGTAAAAATGTGTGAGTGTGTCCGCCGGCCCTGGAATCACTCCTTTTGAGCTCAGGGGACCACAAGGCATGAGGGTTCCACCAAAGCCAGCTAATGTGACGGCTGTCAGCTCCACTCACCCCACCTGTCAAGAGGGGGATGCAGTGGGGTTCATTTTTTTAATTGACACCTTCCTCTCTTATTCCACGCTCTCTCGTCTCAACCTAATTCCTCCTTTCATCTTTCTTCTTTGAGAAAAATCCATTCCTCTGCTCCCCAAATAAAGAAAAGGGAAAAAGCCACACGAGGAACAATGACATATGCATTATCCTCCAGAAAAAATACATAGATTTTAACAAAGGCTCAAACCAGGAAAGGCACCGAAAGTCAAAAAAATAATTGTCAACCACGTATGAGGCAGACAAGATGGACAGATGCAGGAGAGAGATAGGAAAAATAGTCAGCAAAGCAGCGTGGAAAGAAAGAGAAAAGAGGGAAAAACTTGCTTAAAAATCAGAAAGAGAACGAGGTAGAGAAGAGGTGATGAAAATGCTGTGTGTTTCTCATGGTCTAGTTTCCTTCTAGTCCCTCTTTAAATGAAGCCTAGAGTTTCACTCTATTGAAGGAAAGTAGAGTGGGAATATGGTGGAGCCAGAAAATAGATGTCATGTGAATGCCTTTGATTTTTCAGTTCATAGGAAGTCTCTCTGTAGATATTCAGGAAGGATTATGAGGTAAAATGGGATGTGATGCCACTGACAGAGATTCAAAGAGACAAGGAGGAATGGTGTGTGTCCAAGTGGATTCTACCTGACAGTGGTACCTGAGCATCTCCTTGCCTTTACTTTCAGTGGCCCTGGAAGTTTAACCATGCTGTGTTTTCTTAGCACCTGATGGTAGAGCCCCACGAGAAAAGCTCCTTCTTTGAGCCTTGGGTTATTAAACTTTCAGACCTCTGAATGATCATTTGTTTGAAGTTAGAGTGACGTGAATCACAATATAACATTAGTAGTATTTAAAGATGGACTGGATCAGTCCCTTAAATAAAGAAATAAATTAGGTTGAAGTTAGGGAAATATATCAGAGTTTTTACTTCAATGTATTATTTCTTTTGTTTTTATTTTTAATCAACTCAAAAGATGCAATTTGCATAAGTAAATGTATTTCATGTGTCCAGTTTGATGAGCTTTGACAAATATGTGTATCTCCCCCAATCACCACCCCAATCAAGATTGAGAACATCTGTCACCCCAAAACATGCCCTCATGCCCCTATGCAATCAATCCCCACCACTATCCCAGATCCCCGGCCACTCTAGAATAGTTTGTCTCTTCTAGATTTTCATGTACATGAAATTGTACAGAATGTAGTCTTTTGTGTCAGACTTCTTATATATAAAATCTCAAAAATTGTATTTTGAGATACATCCACATTGGTGCTCGACTTAGTAATGTTTTCCTTTTAGTCACCGAGTAGTATTCATTGTGAGAAAATACTACAGTATGTTTATCCATTTTTCCATTTGGATTGTTTCCAGTTGGGCTCTTATAAATAAAGCTACTATGAACACTTGTGCACAAATCTTTGTGTGACATATATTTTCACTTTTCTTAGGTAAACACCTAGGACTTATATTCCTAAGTTATATAATAACTATATATTTAATTTTATAAGAAACTACCACACTGTTTTTCAAAGTGGTTATACCTCTAGCTCTTCTTGAGTGAGACTGTACATTCTTTTCCACAAAGGAAAAATTAAATGAGATACTACATAAAGTGATACAAATAGGTATGGCCAGTGGATATAGGCTTCGCATGTTCTATAAAGCTGTGTTTATGCTCAGATGAACAGTTCAAATTATTCCATTTTTTAAATTAAATAACATTAGAATAAAACCTTTCCTAAAATCTACAGGTCTTAATTATTAGTTGATCTCATTGAATGTGCAGTTACTTAAAGGAAACATGAAAACCAGTTCTACTCCTCAACGTGTTATATGGTCCAATTTCTCACCTTCCCTAATCAACTCCACCCTGAACTTCCTTAATTCTCATTCTTTCCACTCTTACTCATGTCACTTATACTGTAGTGCCATCCATTTTAGACAATATTTTTTAACTCTTCAGTTGTTTCTAGTTGGTGTGATAGTTGGTCTGTTTAGGGACACCAGTTTTGGTATAGGTCCCTTACAAACTGGAGCATATCTTCTCCTCTTCACAGTCACGGAGCATCTTACTAATGTCATGCATACCATAGGTACTCAATAAATACTTGAATAAATGAAACTAGTCCCCAGGAGCTACAGTTCAGAAAACTCACTACCACTCTGTAGTCTAAGGTAAAATAGCTTAAATAACACGTAAGGGTTCCCTGGTGTAAATCAATCATAGACATACATTCATACTCAATTTTATTATGAAACCATCCTGCCTGTTCATGTGCCTTAAATGGGCTCCACATTCAGCTCCCCGCCTTTGAGTAAATAATCACGCACTAAAGCTCAAGAAATATTTGGTTGTGGGTTTTATTTTTCCACCTCGGCTGCTGATGTGTTACCTAGCGGGCTGTATTCTGCGCCATGCTTGGTTCTCTCTCACAGCTTGTGGTAAGCGAAATTATTCCAAGATTCAATGAATACCTGCTATTGAGCGGCTTCCCTAACCACCCAAACTGGTCTTTTGTTAGTGGTTATTGAGAGGATTGTCACAGCCATTGGCCTACTCAATTTTACTTCAAAAGAAAGGAGCATTTTTCTTCCCCTTTCATTTCTAAACGCAGATATGGCAATTTGCTTAAATTGCTGTCTTTAAAAGTTGAGATGATTATACTTTTTTTCCCTCTTGCCTTTTTTCTTCCTTTTCATTTAAGCAGCACAGTGCCGTCTCTTTCTGGGATTGGACACAGTTCCTGCTGCAGACTGTATGAAGTGGCTGTGTGTGTGTATGTGTGTGTTTCCTTGCACATTAGTATTCATTTACCTGAGATCTCAGAGGTGAAATAAGATTATATTGAAATATATGATTAACATTTTATATTTTAATTCTAAAGTCTATTTTCTCTAGGCACAAATACTAGAGGTTTATAGCTAAAAGAAATGCACCTAATGGAAAGTCTCTGTTTCTTTGTGGAAAAAGATATGGTAGTAAGTAGCCTCAGTGACTGAAGAGTAGGTAAGATAGGTTACATTTTAAAAATGTTTATATCTGAAGAAGAGACAATTTGATATAAATGTAGGGAGATGAAATAAGAGGTACAGTGAAGGACTAGGGATGGGATGTAGGGAAGAATGAGGTGATGGCAAAATCCTGTGGCCATTTGGCAGAGGCCATGAGAGCATCTTTTTCATGGATCCAATGCCATGGGTCCAGTTCCCATGGGTCACAGTTATCTTTACAGTGATCTGTAACCATGACAACAAAACGTATTGAGCCATTACTTCACGCCATATACTTTATATGTGCTGAACCCTATGATGAAGAAAATACATTTTAAATTGTAGTATGGAAAAAATAAAAACTATGAAAAGACTCAGTTCTGTCTTCAGGGAACTCAGTCTAGTGGCCATAAACTTTACTCCCAGTGGTAGCCAGCTCTATTACAAATAAGTGACCATGGCAGATAGAGGACCAATGGATGGAAAAACACAATCCTGGTGCCAATTTGGGGGGAAAACCCCTTCAAAGCTCAGACCCCGCTATTAAGGGCTTGTGTACTATGGAATTAGTATATTTCCTGAGTAGCTGATGTGTGCCAGTGATTATTTGAGGTACTTGGGATACAAAGATGAATTTGTTAATTAATTCATAAAATATTGAGTATGTATCTGCTATGTGCCAGGCATGAATAAGACATTATCTTTGCTCTCAAGGAACTCACAGTTAATGTGGAAGACAGATACGAAATCAGCTCTTTCCTGTACATAGTAAGTGCTTTGTAATATAGATATTTGTAAAATTCAATGGGAAGACAGGAAAACTGATTCTCCCTGTGGATATTGATATTTGATCTCTGTTACTAGATAGAGGATAAAGATTTTGAAGCCATCAGACTTGGAACATTATTGAATATGGCAGCCAAAGTAAAAATATAAAGATGAAACTCTAACAAGAACCGGTAATTTATATATGTGTGAGTGTTGGTATTAGTAGAGGGGCTATTTCTCCTTCTTCTTCTTTGCCACTATGTGGGATTAATAGTTTTGCCTATCCTAGCTAAGGAATAGACTGATGGGCACATTTTCTAGGACATCACTAAAGAGATTGGCCAAGTAGTCACTGTGGGTATTTGAGGCTCATGGAGTGAAGATAGCATCCATGGGCTATGAAGAAGATAGCTCTGGATTGAGTGGGCCAGGAGGACTTTTTGGTAAAATTCTTCATAGTGATCCAGAATTCATATGACTCAGATTTATGCCTTTACTATTCCAAAGAAGGCTGGATGGATTTTTAAGGTTATAAATTGCAATTCCTGTTAGCAAGCGGCCAGAAGGGGTCCTAGAAGTAAAATGTATTTCAGATCCAAGAGTGAAAGAATGATATACTGGGTCGTATAGTCTTTTGTTTCTGTCGTTTAAATGTAATATCGTTGCAAGGAAGTAACTGCAGAAATGGGCTGTGCGTCCCTGTAGGTTGCAATGGTGGGATGGTAGCCAACCTTTTTTTTTTCTTTCTTTTTCACTACACTGCTCTAATAAATGGTGAGGGTGTTTTAATAAGTCCCCTGGTCATTGCCATAGTTATGATCTCTAGATGAAGACAACTTTGTGAGGCTGGTGTCCTAGGAGGCTGGAGTCAGTGTGTGTGTGTGTGCGTGTGTGTGTGTGTGTGTGTGTGTGTGTGTTTGCATTTGATTTATAAACCACCAAAGCCACGATGAAGTACTAGGGTGAAAATCACCTATGTTAACAGCAAAGAAATGTCACCATCTATTCCAAGAGGGACTTGTAAACCTGGAGCTAACAGCCAATGGTTTAATTCTTTTAAAATAGAAATTTCTTTAACCTTTCTAGGTGAAACTACATCCCACCTGAAAAAAAATACAAATTTATGGGCAAGAAGAAAAGCTGGGAGTTGTAGGTTTTATTTAAGAGTTAAATAAAAAATGCCCAATCTTTGAGAAGCAGTCTTCAGGGATTCTTGAAGAGAAGAGTATCTTTCCTACTAAAGGTACAGTGAGTTCTAGAGAAACTCCAGAATGGGGAAAACTGCAGAGAGTTTATTCTGAGGTAAGGGAAGAAAAACCTTCAAGGCCTTCAGCCTCAAGATATTTGTATTACTATGGACTGGAAAACCCATCATATGTTTGACACTAAGGATCATAAAACTGGGTTTCCGGTACAGTAGTAGACTCATTTTAAACAGCGAATGAATGAATGAATGACACGTTGAGACCAATATTTACATTAAATTTCAGGAAACTGTTACTAACCTTGTTTTAACCTCCGACTTTTAAAAAATGAAATCAGAGAACTGCAGCTTGACCCCAAAACATGGAGATCGTTTTAACCAAATTTGGGCTTTTATTTAGATATCTACAGAATGGGAGTTAATAGTCTTAGCCAGCTTGCTGCTTGAAAATGCTAGAGGCATGATTCTGAGAGTGACTGTAGAGCAATTGACAGTGATGAATGTGAAATAGTAATGAATAACTTCATAATGGAGCAGAGATGTCGTGGCTTTGCATACTAGTTACTGGACAGAAGAAGTGGAACTAAGCTTTGACTCCAATAGTATGATTGACTTTCCTGCTACGGGGTCAGTTCTAGCAAACAGCAGTGTAAGCCAGTGAAAAAGATTCCTGCGGGGCAAGACTAGCGATGGACCAGCCCAGCTAGCCTAAAAAGGTGCTCCTGGTGCTATTTTAGCTGTTGCATTCCTTCTACACCAACATCCAATCAATGGCAACATAATAAGATGGCCATGATCATAGTAATATTTATTGCCTTGATAACAAAATTGATAACGGTTCTATTGATCTCTTGTTTACTTCCTTTCTCTACTGCAGTCAGAGTCTTGGTTGACCCTGACATGCTGAAGTGTTCCTTTCTTCTTTTCTCTCGATTTCCTTTTAATGAGACTTCCTCAGGACTCAAGAATCCAACACTCCTAGCCCTTGCCATCCGCTATTTTGACCTTTTTACTCAAATACTTACTTCCCTCTGCCGCTGTTGGAAATGATATATGTTGAACCTGTACTTTTGTGTAACCATGTGTGCTGGACCCCTCAGAATTTATAGGTACCATCTATGAGATTGTGTGTGATCTTTCATATATGTTTCCAAAATTGATTGCAAGGAAATCCAGGATTCTGTCAGATAGCTTACTAACACTGTATCACTTAGGATTATATTTGTCTGCTGGCACCATTTTAAAAATATGGTGGCTTAAACAATATCTTACAGAATAGAATTCCAAAGGTGAGTCAACAGAGAACCAGGGGACTTATAAAGGCATCATTCTACATTTAATGTCCATTTTCAAGACCACCTCATAATTTAGCATTACTGCTGGATTTCCCAGCCATCACATTAGTATTTCAGGCAGGAAGGAGGGAAGGAGAAGGCTAAAAAGTGCATACTTCTCATCTGAGTTAGTTCCCTTTAAGGAGCCTTCTTAAAACTCTCATGTAACACTTCCACATGCATATAATCATACATATAAATACATATATGTATATATATAATCATCCAGAACTTAGTCCCATGACCACTCCTAGCTTCAAGGGAGGCTGAGAAATGTAATTATTTACCTGGGCGTATTCTTTAAATAAATTGGATTTCTGTCTCTAAGGAGGAAAGATAGGATGGATATTAGTTAGTTAAGGAAGTCCAATGGGATCATATGGACACATTTGATTATCTTGATAACTTTGTTTCACATTTGTCCCAGAGCTCCAGAAGATACACCAGGAGGTAGGGTCACAGAACATCAGAGAACAATGGCAGAATTTCAGGAATACCCAGAAGACACAGGCCAGTAATCCCCATGTATTTGATGCTGGGAAATTGAAGTCAGCAGTTCAAGGTCATATGTCTGACTCAATGGCAAATTATGCTTCTTAGGCTTATTTCTAGCCTAATATTGTAACTTTAGAAGAATCCCTCTTGTCTATTTCTTAGTTCCTTACTTCCTTACGTTTGGATTGAGATATCTCACTGCTGAAGAACTTCCAACCACAACATCTTATATATGTCCAATGAGCAAGTAGTTATTGAACACAGCTCCTCTTATGTGAAATAACAGTAACACTCATGGTTACTCTGATGTCTGTATAGCTCCACAGGGTACCTGATGAGTTCAAATCTATTGCCTTGTTGCCTCCTTGCAACAATCCAACAGGGTCCGGGGCTTGTCTTTGGGAGAACATCTTGATCTGTCTGTATCGGTTCTGCATCCCCAGTGGTTAGAGCAATAGCTGATACCTGGTGGTTGCCTAATAAATAGCTTCTCTCTACTCTCTCATAGGAAGAAGTTTGAAAGGGTTAATAAGCAGAAGTTACAGACATGACCTCTTTTCTAAAGTAGCTGTTAATCAGGAAGTAGGAGATACATAGGTAATCTGAGGAGATTTTATTCAGCAGCATAGGAAAAAATTTTACATAAGTCCCAAATCTTAGTTGGGCTATTTGAGCTAGTATCTTATCTGAGAAGACAGGGGGTGAGGGAAGGAGAGAAAGGAGGATTGCATCCTGGTTGATTACCTGTCATCTGCAAGACTGTATTCCATGTAATATACCAAGCTTGCAAGGCAATATTCGTATTCACCACACCAAACATACAACGTCATATTTTTATTTTCTACACCAAACTTGCAAGTGAACAGTTGTATTCTCGTTTTAAAGTTGGGGAAACTGAGTCTGAGAGATGAAGAAAGCTGCTTAAGGTCACATACCTAGTGAGTGGCAAAGCTGATATTAAAATCCATATTTTTTCCACTATGCCACATTGCCTCTCCAAGGAAAAATATCAAAGCAGGAAACTTAAACTTTACAGTGAAAAATCTAAGGAAAGCACAGGCCACAGACCGAGCAATGGCCTGGAAATTAGAATTACTGAATTCTGTCTCTCCCCGACTGTGCTCTGGGACTTTATTTATCATCACAAGCTGCGTGTTAAATAAAAGTGCTTTATAAAGACTTGAGCCCTTACTATACAAATTCTAGTTCATCTTAATAATAACACTTATATCTACAGCTGCATTTCTGCCCCTATAAAATTGGGCTAATAATTCTGTTTCTTCTCCAAAGTCCTGTAATAATTAATATGTTTTAAGATGCTCAGAGAACTACAAATGAGGTACCTTTTAAACATCACCATTTGTCAACAAAGTAAATTTGTAAAGTGATTTTGGCTCTTCTAATTGAGCATTGAAATTTAAAGCAGTGAAAGTAGGTAAAAGTAATAGTAACAATATCAGTTCAATAGGAATTAGTGATAAACTTAGTCAGCCAGCTACAGGTTAGGCCAGAGCTTCTATGCATTTTCTGCCAGAGAATTTACTCCCACTATGAAATGTCTTACAAAGTCATTAGCAGAGTAGAGCCGGTCTGAGATAAGACCTTTCCAGGAGCCTTCGGGAAAGTCTCTTAATGAATTCTGCTGTGTGCCTTCATAGTTGCATATGTGACCAAATGTAACTAATATCTTATTCCTGAGTTCCATTCTCCTCCAAATACTTTCACTTTCCAATCCAACCAGAGTTGACCTTATTGAGTCATGCAATTAAGAAAGATTTTCCTCCATTGGCCTCCATCATACATCGTAAATATCAGAATAAACAATCACTTACTGATCTATTGTTTCCACAGGGCCCTTGGCATTACCCAGGAAAGCATATGATTGTTTTATAACAGAACAATATCACCTGTGTGTATATAAAACAAAGCAACTCACATTTAGCTTATATATATATAAGCGCAATATGATATATATATATATATATATATATATATATATATATATATATATATATATATATATATAAGCTAAATGTGAGTTGCTTTGTTTTATTAGGAAAAATACTCAGGCAAAGCCTATAATCAGTAGTTAACGTGTATATTTTTAAGTAAAGTATTAAATCTAATTTTCTTAAGGCCAAAGAAAAGCTAGGAAAGTCGGCTTTTACGTTTCAAAAGTGTTGAGAAGTATCTTGCTTGTGTCTGGCATCTCGATTGTGTAAGAGGTTCAGAGCAGCCAGTATAGTAATGGAAGGCACCCCACTTATGTCTTAGTCACTTAGCATGGAATTCATAGGTAAAAGTGGTAGTAACATTCTTAAATATAACTTGAGAAAGTTATGGTGAATAGTTGTCTTATTTTCTAAGTGACCCTTACCTAGATTCTTCCTACCTCATGTTAACAGCAGCCGTTTTATATCACTTTTACATGGATTATCTCAATTTTTTTGCAAAGAGCTCTGTAGGATCCTCATGGTTCCCCATCGGTGCATGGGGTGGGGATGAGGTGAGGGCTGGCAGGTGAGCTTCTGCAGGATCCCACTTTTCTTCTGGAGTAGGACCACTTTGCCCTATTTTACATATTGGGCTTCTAAGTAATCCTAAAGAAAGGATTTCATGTTTCACAAAATTCTTTCGAAAATCACTGCATTTTCTCCTTTTCTCCTCTCCACAAGTCTTTGAGGAGCTATTGTTGTCCCCATTATGCAGATGAGGAATCGAAGAGTAAACAAATTGAGTTTCCAGGGAGTACCTAACTCATACGTTGCTGAACACCAGCTCAAATTCTGATCTTCTGACTCTAAATTTTATTCTCTTACCACTAAATACTACTGACTCCTTTTTCCAGATTTAAAATACTAGTATATTTAAGAATGATCTTGTTTATTTTAGCAGGTCCAGGCTGCTATGTTTGTAACTCTCCTACTTATGTAAATGTGACATCTGTATATGTACAAACCACGTATATACATATATATATGTGTGTGTGTGTATATATATATATTTCATGTAATATGTATATTTCAAAGTACAAAAAGATAGGACTAAAACTATTCACAAAGATAAGTTTGGTCATGTTTATATTCTTGGCCTGTTATGGATGTAATATGACAGTGCATTTTTATATATTTTGTGGTCGCTTGCTAGCTCTTAGGTTACAACAGCCATCGATTGTGTGTAATCATAAACAGGTAACTTACCTTTCTGAATCTTTAGTGATATGGGCTCACTGGAAATGAAAATATTTGTTAGTTTCCACATGAAGAGTGGGCAAAGCAGGATTTTGTTTGCTGTCTCTTCTTGGGCCAAGGATTAGAGCAGTTGTGGAATAATTAATAATTCTTTTCAATGGAGAAATTTTCTAGACCTTGGTGATGCTTAAGTTTCCTGGGACTTGACCCGAGGTGCAGTGAGACAAAGGAAGTGACTACCGGCATATTCGTGGAGGAATTGTGTACCAGGACATGCCAGGGCCAGGAAGGTTTAGAATTTTGTTTAAATTGGAGATTGAGAGCTGGATAATAAAGGTTCACAAATCAGAACAGAAACATTTCTTACTCCATCTCCTAATATATACACAGATCGTGAGTATTAGAGTGATACATGTCAAACAATCCATGAAAAAAGGTCTACCCACCCTTCTAATTCCAAAATGAAAACGTTTAGCCAATGTGATAAATGGTATGGCACCCTTCATTCTCTTTTATTTTGGGTTTGTCAGGAGAAGTAAAAGTACTGCTGATAATACAGACTAGCAGGATTTGAGATGCAAAATATTGAAAACTAAGAGCATCAAATCCAAATCCTCTATTCAAAATACAAGATATAGAAATATTATATTATACTGTAAATAATTGTTGTGCAAGACAAAGGGAGTATGTATATGTGTGTGTGTCTCCAGGGTGGGAGAGAGCGCCAGTTCATTGGGGTTCCACTGACTTCCGCTGCTTCAGGTTTCCTGCTGGCTTCTAGGAGCAGTCATGTGTATCCGAGGACAGGCCAAGGGATAATTAAGTGGAAATAAGAACTCTACAGCCGGCCTCTTCAGAAAGAGGTAGCAAATCCTCCTAACCAGTTCTGATTCCTGCTGGCTTTGTTGCCTAACGTCAGCTTAACAGCCATTAGAAGAGGTCATGGCAGTCTCTGTGATCTCTATCATCTGAGGTTAAATAATACATCATTAAAAGGGTCAATCAGAAAAGAGCAGATTCTTTCCCGAAGATTCACGTATTTTGCAGAAGCCTTTGGCTTCTTGGAATTTCTTTCACAAATTTCAAATCTCACAGCAGAAATGTTTATACGTCGCAGTTTGGCTGAATTCAGAGGAAGCACCCCTGAACCCTGATGGGAATGGGAACTGTGGTCATGGGGAGCAAGCGACCATGATATCTCTCCTTCATTCCAACGAGGAGCAAGGTCAACATATTGCATCAGGTGTCGAATGGGGGTTGGAAACCAACACCGTGACCTCATGGGAGCACCTCAGGATGGAGTGGGAGTGGGGGTAGTGGTGGGTGATGAGAGGACAGGAGGAAATCTTTCTCTATGTCAAGTGGGATCAGAAGTATGAAGAGGACACCAAAAAGAAAAAAATCACAACTTTACAGTAGGTTTGATTTTAGCCTACTCTTCACCTTGACATTGCTGAGTAGGTCTCACTCCCTCTGCAGAAACTTTTCAAGCCACCAGAAGTCAGGAACATCAAGTACAGCTAAAGCCCTTTAAGATGCCCTTCCTTCTCTACGTGATTATCAAGACAATATTAAAGCAACAGAAAATTTGGAAAACAAAGGGGAAAATACTGTTAGTCCTATCCCCCCAATACAGCGACTCCCTGCATTTTTTTATCATCCCTCTTCAGTTTTTATCCATTTGCAGACTGATAGTTAGGTAAGTAGGTGGGTAGGTAGGTATAGATACAGATTAGATTGCTAAAACTGGTATCTATACAAGTGTCTTGCTTACTAAACTCACAATTTAAAACACTCTTAAGAATTTTCCATGTTGCTATATTACTTTCAAATCATTATTTTAAACACCTGCTTAATATATTTCAGATAGAGTTTTAAGAATCATCACCTTAGAAATAGGTGAAAGTGATGTCAAATAGCACTCATTATTATTGTCAGTCCTGGGCAGACACAGGGAGATAATGATTTATTTTTGCTTTTTTCCTGCTTCAAATTCTGCCAGATACTACTTGTCAGCAAAACAAAAATGAAATGAGGTACATATTCAGATATTTGTTTGTTGGAGATTTTGGTAGATTTGTTCCCTTCACATGAACATATTGTTATTAGCAGGGTTGGATCATTTAACCACACTGAAAGCTTTAAAGGGCAGTAGCTAAGGGATGATTGGATGGATGGATGGATGGATGGATGTGAGAGAAAGAGGGAAGAAATGAATCTGTCATTGATCAAAGCACAAGTATATGGTTTAGAAGAACCATGGACCAAGCAGGCCAGTATGGAAGGTCTACCCCATCTGATAGTGGGTACCATCATCTCTTGGATCAAGAATCAGTATGTAAGAATGATGGTTTGAATGGATACAAACATACCCACACCTTTTTTGCTTTATGTAAAAAGTTAGGATTTAAAAATATTACTGATAAGGGAAAATGTGTATTACCTTTAAAAAGTACTTCAAAGATAGTACACACTGAGCTAAAGACAGTACAGTACGTGTACTTCTCTGAAGTTTCATTTAAAAGGAGCTTTCAAACTGGGGGGCTGGTGGGGTATGTGTCTGTGTGTGTGTGTGTGTGTCTGTATTCCCTGAATGCTCATTGCTAATTGTGTGATGACCTTTCTTACTAAAATGCATGTGTGTGTGTCTTTGTGTATGTATGAAATATCTGAGAATACAGTATTTAGACCCCATTAGTGAGGGTAAAAATGTACAGATAAACTGTCTCATTTATGGTTATGATATGGCTACTGTCAAAATAACATGCTATTTTGACAGTTGCTTTATCTTTACTCTCACTGAGTCTACAATAAGAAACTAGTTTCTTAGCAACTAAAATATATTCTCAAACAAGAGCATTTAAAAAGGGAAAAAAAAAAGCCCACAAAAGAACAAACATACCCATAGTTGATGTCTGGGCAAGATATTCCTATTGGGTAGGAATGAAACTAATCTGAAATAGTATGGGATCCTCTTGCCCGTCTGGCTGCCCTTGGGCAGCATCATGGGCTGAGGCAGCTTTTTCTGAGAGTTTAGATGCTAGAACAAGAGGTAGCTTGCATGAGGCTTAGGAAAATCTTTGTTTCTCCGTTTTCTTCTTCCTCCAGTGTGTGTGTGTTTTTTTTCAACCGTCCCTTATCTTATATCCTAGGTAAGAAAGTTCTCTAAGAACTAGCACCTAAGTTATGGGACAGAAAGACTATATTCAGATGTGTCTTCATTGTGACTTGCAGCCAACGGCCTACATATCATGTCATTAGCTAAGATGATCAGGGTAGGGACTGGGGAAGCAAAGGAGAAATTCACCTACTTCAGGCCTGTTGTGTTATGTCCATAAAACATTTTGAAATTCTCAAAAATGACATTTCTCAAATTATAGTCTGGAGATCCCCAAACCCTTTCAGGGAACCATGAGGTGAAAACCATTTTGATAAACTAAGAGATTATTTGCTTTTTTCACCCTTGGTCTTTCATGAGGGTTCAGTGGAGTTTTCTAGAGGCTACATGACATGTGATACTACCACAGACTGAATACAGAAACAAGTATGAGAATCCAGCTGCCTTCTATTAAGTCAGATACTAAAAAGATTTTCAAAAATATAAAACAAACACACTCTTCTTAATTTTTTGTTTTAAAATTAATATTTTTCATATGTTATTTATGTTAACATATAATGGGCTTATTATTGTTTTAAATTAGTATTAGTATTAGTATTGTTTTAAATTAGTATTAGTATTGTTTTAAATTAGCATTATTGTTTTAAATAGAATTAGTAAACATTTAAAAAATGTCTTAGTTTCAAATTTCTAATACAGGAAATATTGATAGATATAATCTATATATACAAAAACTCTTTAGGGTCTTCAATAATTCTTAAGAGTGTAAAGGGGTCCCAAGCCCAAAATGTCTGAGAACCACTGCTTCTGCAAACTGGCTCTCTGTACCTTTGTGTGTCTCATGGGTTTGCGGAAGTCAACTGTTTTTTTTTCAAATTTTGTGAGAGGTTTTCAGGTGCCTTCCCAACAAATGAGCAAGTCAGAGGAGTTGGCAATTAGTGTGTTATTTTAGCTCCCTTCAGTTTTGTTGTTGTTTTTTGGGGGGGGGGGATTGGGTATTGGTGCCTCCAGTGCTTAGATATCCAGGTAGATAGAGAATCAACTTTTAAGAAAGAGACCCACCTCTCCCAATCATTTCCTTCCAGTGGTGCCATAGCCAAGTCATTTCTAAGGAAAATGGCCTCCAGTACATAGGTGCTCCCCTACCAAATGCCATGAGCCAGATTCCCCTTCTAGAACAAGATCTGAGAAATAAGACATAGGGGAGAATGCGGAATGCAGAAGGAGGAGAGAGGGGAATTGTTAATTAAGCTCTATTAAATATGAATTGAAATATAAATTCAAAACCTCACCAACTCCTGACAGTTATATAATCTAATTAAGTGGTAGGGCCTGTTGCCCCATAGTGTCACTGGGTATATGAAGGGAATAAAGTGATCTTCTGCTCATAAACACCATGAGGGCTTTATTAATCCAAGGCATTTTGCCAATAAAGTAGATGGGAAAATCGGCAATAATAATAATTTTATGGAACATGGAAGAATTGATGGGGCAATTTTGACCTGGACTGGAGCACAGTGAATCAGCTGAGGTGCTGCCCGTGTAACGTTGGGGCCTTTGTCACCGGGGCAAGAGAGGTGAGGTCCTCGTGTGTGCCCTTCCACGTCTACATAAGTATTTTCTGCACTTGGGAAATGGCTAAAGAATCCCTAGAACTAGTTTCAATTCTATAAAGTACCTTGAAGGGAAAAATTGTGTGTGCATATGTGTGTTTTGACACAAAAGTTTCAAAAGAATGTAACTTGAAAGCGTTTTGGAGATGAATTTGATTTCCTAACAGGAAACGTGAGTAAGTTTGTATTTTGCAATTTTTGTTAAGGCAGGTATGGTGAGCGAACTGTAAAAATGACCTGAATCCTGTATATATGCTGCAAGAGAAAAGTTGTATCGTTATCTCTTCTAGCTTTCAAAAGTTCTTAATGGAAAGTAAAAAAGTGTGGGATGTTGTCCATGTGTTTTTGTTTCTTTGAATTATTTTGTAATTTTTTCAAATGTGTGTGGTTCTGAGATTCTTTTTAGGTGGTGTGGTTCAATTTTGTACATAGTTATCACAAGTTAAATTGGCAACTCTTAGTCTTTATATCGCAAAAACCCCTAGACTCCTGCTTCAATCCTTTCTCTGTACAAAAGCATGGTTAAGGGAATTCTCCTTGTTCTTTTGTTGTCTGGTTTTGCTTCTTTTGGTGGTGGTTGTCTCACACTGTTTTGCAGCAGGACTTTGTACCCCCTTGTTTTATATTGCTCTTGGTACATTGGTCCCCAGGTTTGTGAGATAATGCTTCAGGTTTAGAAAAAGGAGTTTTTTGGAATTTAAAAATGCATTATTTTTTAAGACCACATTTGCCCTTGTGTGGTTCTGGAAGCTCCGTTTGTGAGTGACACAGCCTGTACATGGCTTTGACCCCTTTGGTTCTTGGAAATGAGAGTGGTTCCTCCCCTGGGCCACGGGGCTGGCTGGCCTGTCTTGGGGGAAAAGCGCGATAGAACTGTGTCACGGAGTGTTTCCATTACTCCCCGTATGTTAGCAATTTTACCATGGTCTCTTTTATTTCCTTTTCAATTTGGGCCTGAACAGTTTCTTAAAAGAATGTGGATAAAGGCGCTCAGTGTTGGAAGCAGGAATAATGCAGTTTGAGTAGTTGCCTCACCCTGTAGAGTGGCCGGAGAAGCCTTGAAAGACCCCTGAGTGGAGAGATTGCTGTTTACTGTGGCCGAGAGGGGCTCAGCACTCTTCGCCTTGGTTTGGTAGATGTCGAATAAGAAAAGCGCCTTCCCTGGGTCGTCACAGGGTGGGCTTGGGGGGAAATGAGCATATAAGCAAAACTGGATGGGGCAGGTGGGGAGTTAGGGTTTGCGCCCCGCCTGCATGCCCAGCATCTTGATGCCAGTACACCCGCTGCCCTGCTGCCTTCGCGGCCGGCTCACTGGTGGACAGGAACACAGGCTTGTGCGCTCACGGGTAAAAGCAGAGGCTGAGCACCTTTTGAGGACTTGTCAGAGACCTCCCTGTTCACTTAGGAGTGTTTCTTTTCTTGAAGCCAGTGCTAGATCTTGGGTCTGTGCTGCTGACGTTTTAGAACATGAGAAAGAGCCGCGGTAGGAGCCAAGTATCTGCCAGACTGTGTCGGGAGAACCTTTATCATTTCTGTCAGATACATCACAACTCGCTTGTCTTACCATACATCTTCCTAAATGTGACAGAATATTCAGCTGTTATTAATTGAAGACTCTAATTTAACTGCTTAGCAGGAGAAAGAGTGACTGGTTTGTTTCAACACGTAAAACTGGCATCAACCTGTATGTGGGTTTCCGTGTAGTTGCATTGCAAGGCCTGAAAAAAGTCGTTGTGTAAAGAGAAATGACTACCCTCCTTTTCAACGGAGTAACTAAATGCAGTTTATTGTTCGAAAACAAATAGAGGGGTGTGTTTGAGAGAGAGATCTATGTATTAGGATAATACAGATTGGCTTATGGGCATGTTTACTTCATCATTTTTTGTGATAGGTGGGTTGTGAATCATAGGACAATTCCTCTGAAGTAGTTCAGCTCATCTGGAAGGTTCGAGGGCCCTGTGGATCTTTTTATCTGAAAGCTTACTCAAAGGAACTCAATTATTCTGCCTTTGTCTTTTTAATCAATACAATGTAAACAGAGGGCCCTACAAATTTCTATATCATGTTGAATGCAATGCTAAGAATTAAAAGCCATCTTGGTGAGAGAAATTAAAAGATTAAAATTTAAGGTGACATTGGGAGATGAAACATAGCTTTTCTCTCCATGGAACTTGGGTGGAAGAACAAAAGCTAGTCAACTGTCAGTTTCTGCAGCTACCCTCGGAGAAACAACAGAAGATTCCAACTCATTGATCTGGGGAGAAACCAATGTGTGAACTAGATATCCTATGAAACTTGGGTGGATTTTAACATGTATTTATGTATATGTCATTGTAGTATTTTTTTTTTTTAAAGAAGATATAAAAACGCATTCAGTGCCGGAATGCCTCTAGGTACATGTCCTACATATTCTTTTCTTAAATAAATGAATTCAAAGCGTGACAGTAAGTTGCACCCAGGCTTGGCTTGAACGGAACACCCTCAGTGTGGAGGTAAAGTGAAACAAAAGACTGTGTCCCCAACTCTGCCATCAAGGTCAGCAGAGTGTGGTGCAGCACTTTGCAAAGATGGATGAGAGTCCCAAGACTGCGGACAGGGAAGAACATACCTATGGTCCTTTGAATCACCCATCATGGGACTATTAGCTTGAGCGTTCTGGAAAATATTATTACCCCCAGGGCGCCATGTAACTCCCTGGCTCCTGACAAGCTGCCAGCATGACTGTCTCTGGGCTGCAAAGTTGGAGCTCCCCTGGCAGGCTGCCAGGGTTTTAAGACGACTCTGGGGGCCCAAGGTAGCCTCCTGGTGCCAGTCTACATTCATTGTAAAACCCAATTCAGAAAAAACAAAAAAACAAAAAAAACTCTCCCCTGCTTTCCCCTCTGCACAGAGCTAGCTGGCATACAAGTAATATCTATGCTGGCACATTGCCCCTCATTTTAGGGGCCAGCTTTTGCTTTGGGATGGCATGGAGAAGGGGATTATTTGCACTGTGGCTTTTGATGTAAGCCATCATTGTCATATTATATGAATAGCATTGCACAGGAATGGCCGAACACAAAGACTAGCCCTCCCCCCATCCCTCTCTCACACACTGTCCTGTGTAACCCAAGTACTCGTCACAGAATGGCTTATGGATTTCGTACCCTCCGTAGTCTTATGGAAAATAGTGGCCTCTGTTGGAAAACTCAGTTTTTAAAAAGGCCCCTTGAATTCAGGCATTGCAAAACATGTTAAAAATTAGTAGAGCGTTTTTCTCCAGAGAGGTAATTTATACATTTTTTTTACACAGAAAGACTGTACCTACGTTTGCTCACAATCATATTTATAATTACTTTTTATTTGCTGTGATTTAAAAAAATGCACTTGGCTACGAGGTCTTAAGGTACCCTAACGTTGCATACATACATAGTCCGGAAAAAAAAAAAGCATCACATACATTTTGATAATTCCGAATAGAAGCCTTTCTAGTGAAAATACCAGTACCACAGAATCTACTCACTAGAGGAAAACTGATTTGAGAATTCCTGGTATTCTTAGCTCACCAGATTCAGTGTTTATAAGACAAATGGAGGAAGGTAATATATTTAGTACAAACTCTGCATGCCTGTATACTAACATATAAATATATGCGTTTAGGCTTATCACAACATGAACCTATATGCACAGGGACGAAGGGTAGAGGCTGGGACCCGGAGAATTCCTAATGTGATAATATAGCAAAAAATCATGATTCAAATAGCTGTCAAAGATAAAATCTAGACAAGGAGAACAATTTTATATTTATGTAGCAACTCATGGAAGAGCTCGACAATCTTAGCTCAGTGATGCATTGGGAGTTGTAGGGGAGGGAGTTTGGAGTCCGAGGAGCAGAGGTGATATTTAGCCGCATTTCTGAAACTGACTGATCAAGGTGGGTTTTTTGGTGGTGGTGGTCGTGGTGGTCAAGAGAAAGATGACCCTTTCTTGCACTAAGAACAGAGGACATATCAATGAACAAGACAGAGGACATCACTATTCTCCCCATCCCCCTTAGAACCCAGATTCCTGTAGGGGAGGCATATATAAACTACGTTGGGGTTTATGGACATAACTTGATAAGGTGCAGTGGTATTTTTGATGGGCTGACCATGACTTTCAAAGAGTACAAATGGAAAAAAGTCACGAAATATTGTAATTTTAAAAATTGGCATGACACGTGGCAAGCTCTGAGTCACTGTAACCTAATAATAATTGGTCCTACATCAGAGTCTTTAACTCTTCAACCCAGGAGGATTCGTATTTTCTATTATTGTCTGAAGTTTGACCAAATAAGGAATACAAAGGTGTTGATTTTAAAAGAATATAAATAACGATCCCAAAGAAATATTTTTAATTTTCAAATTATTGAAAGAGGTGTCAGGACTTGAGGTGTTAGCTCATCTACCTTTTTAATCACATAAATTATATCTAGCCAATGAAGTCAGTGGGTCCTGCAGTCAATTGGGTCCTGACAGAGAATGAAGAAAAGAGTTTTAAAAGGTGTTTTTCCAAGGTGGTTTCAGCCTTAAAAAAAAAAAAAACAAAAAAAAAAAACCAACTCTGAATCACACAGTTACTGTTTTGTAGCCCAGCAAGCTTTCATTCAGGTGAAACTGCATACAACACACTAGGTTGTGTTGACCCAAGGAAACTTCCTGAGGTTTGTTAACCACCAGACCAGTTCAGACTATAACCCAAGGCCACGGTTTACATCTTCGGTGGGCTGGTCAAAGTGCATCTTGGGGTCTATTAGGATCTAATGAGACTGAGTAAGTACTCCTGTACTTGAGTGGTCTTCACTACAGCACTTTTGGTTTTATCATTTAAAATGGTATCTCATGGCTTTTGGAGTGATTAGACTTTGGGGCCAAACTGAACTCTTGTTGGTTGGGCAGCCAGTCTACTCAGAACCATTTCCTTGGCCACTTAGACCCTCACCTATGACCACCTCATGGTTCACAGCGATTTTTCCTCTTTGATCCTCCAACTTACCCCCCCACCCCCCTAAACCTGCATTATTTTCACCTCTTACAGACTCACAAGTCTGCAGGTAGGGCTTTGTGATCACAAAACACTGTTGATTATTTTTACCACTTCATTGGTTGTTTCAGACAACCACTGTTTTCTTGCTCATAATTGCTTAAATATATCATCGCATGGTGTCATGCTTATGGCTAATAAAACTCCCACTCCGAGTGACTGCAGCCTGGCTTGGTGGGAAGTGACATAGCGAGCTGCAGGCGGACTCTGAAGTGGCAGGTTTTAGATGTTCCCTGATGCCAGGAATTGATCTCAGCTCCGTGGAGTGGAGGACATAGGAAAAGCAGATGACAGGAGGGTCCCTGCCAGAGCACGGGAGAAAGACTTCAGGGCCTGTGGTCGAGTAGAAACTTCACTGCTTTTTTCCTCTGTCACCATCAGAATGCATGCCACAGCCTTTCTTTTCCTCCTCAACAACCAGCCAAGTGCAAGACAAGAGTGCAAACTCTGATATAAAATTATACTTCGCCTCCTCAAAGTGTGTTAGCTAGATGACTTTTTTTCTCACTCTCTTGATGCCAACAGCAAGACGCTTAAAACTAAAATCTGTTTCTTTTTGCTTTCGGTTTAGGCAATTCCACACTCATGTCTCGAGTGCCTGATGTGCTCACCTAGCTCAGTGCCTGGCACATAGAAAGTGCTCACGAAATACTTGCTGAATTACCAAGTGAATGGAAGTGCCAGGCCGGGTGGGAGTGATGAGGAAATGGAAGGGAAAATTAAGTTCAAGAGTAAGCAAAACAAACCTCTGGGTAAGAGGAGTCAGGATACTGGTTACCTTTGGAGACAGTGACTTGAAGAGGGTGACCAGGACTTTGGGCTGTGCTAATAATATTTTCCTTCTTGATCCTGATTCTGAATATTGGGCTGCATGTACTTTGTGAAAATTCATGGAGCCAAGCGTCTATGATTTGTGTACTTGTATTTAATGTACTCTACACTGCAATTAAAAACAGTGTTTTTAAAGGTTGTCCTCAAGTAACTTAGGATGTAATTGCCAGGGGCGGGGGTGGCATGGAAGGCAGAAGTGGTAAGCAATATATAGGCAACAAATTAGAGTGTTATTCGGCTGAATCCGAATTCCAGTAACTGGTGTGATAGCAGTGCAACGAGTGGTTCATTCCAAGCTCTGCCCTTATGGGTGACATTAACGTAGGTTTCTGGGGGCCGGTCACCCCTTGGGCTGAAGTCTCCAAGTCTCATGCACGAGGAAGTCCAAACTCAGTACCCCATCGATGACGCAGAAGCCTGGGTGGCTGGTTCAGCTTTGTCTGCTGGCTCCCATTTATGATTTTTTTTTTTTCTCTTTTAAAGAAAGAAACATAAGGAAAACATTTGCTTTGACATTGAATCCACCCCCACATGTAACAGTAATTGCAGGGCCTGGAGGAAAAGAAAATGTATCATTCCAATTTGGGGCCAACCAGCCTTGATAATATTGTGTTAAACCTTTTAAAGAGATGAAGCCAGGCTGCAGCAAGGCCCCCCTGGTGCAGGTGAACAATGGGGGACACAGAAAAGAGGAGCCAGGAGAATCTTCTGGAACCAGGAGATGTAAGGGTGCTGACACTACCTTTCTGACACGCTCTTCAGGGAAGACTGGTAACTCCAGGCCCGGCCCTTGGACTGGCTTGTGCTACTGAGCCCCCCAGAGGGTTTTGGCTGTGAGCTAGTCAGATGCCCATTTCACATGATAAGATATGACCACTTGACCTCCACTTGGAGCCAGATTGGATCCCCCTAAAAATGACAGCTGTAAAAGCACTGTAGCGACCGGGGCCTCTGAAAAGTCCCAAAGCACACATGCTTTTTCCTCCAGTCTCTGTGTGTCTGTGAAAGTTCAAATACTGAGTCAAGTTTATTGTTTCTATCTCGTTTATTTTAAGTATAGTTTTACACTTTATTATATGCAGTGACATCTTAAATGGAGCCTGTCACTCCATCTTGACTACTGCTAGGGGCTAGAGCCACTTACCATGTCACACAATTCAGCAGCCCTGATTAACAGTATCTGAATGAGCAGCTCCAACTCTCCCCTCCCCCTCCCCCTCCCCCCAAATAGTGCCCCTATTTACATGAAGCAAAATACTAGAACAACGGCATCTTATCTAAAGTGAGAAGGATTCCAAATTGATAAAGTTTGGGCTAGCATTTTCTTTCCATCTCTTTTTCTCTCTCCTTTCTTCCTCCCTCCCTGCCTCCTTTCCTCCCTCCCTCCCTCTCTTCCTTCCTTTCTTCCTTCCGTGTCTCCTTCCCTTCTTCAGCTTTTCTGAGAATAATAAATAGATTATAAGTTTTTTGTTTTTCCGGGACATGCTTTGGTCTATGTTTTCTTTCTCTCTTTGAGAATAACATTTTGTTAGGTTAATTCATGCCCCCCCCCAACAACAACAATGTAAAACAAAACACAACCCAAAAAACTTTATTTTCTTCAAATCCCCTCCCCGATTACAAGTCAGTTTTTGTACTCCTGTCATTATGCGAGGTAGCCTAGAGTAATTTGAATATTTCATTCTCCCGGCTGCTAATGCAGCATGCGTTACAGATGGTACTTGCTTCATCCTTCTGGACCTGGTTCAATTATAAATGAAAGTAGGGAGCTGAGATTTGTCTTTTTGTCTCTGCTTAGTTGGAATAACACAGTAAAGCTTGATGGGTAGGAATTTCTCAAACTGCCTCTTTTTCTCCTCGGACGTTTCCCAATTAGATCTCTCCTCAGAGTACTTGGGTTGCACTCACATTTGAAGCCAAATGCGTAATTATTTCTTTGGATATTTTCTTCCCCTTCACTTGGACTCAGGCTGTATTCGAAAAGTACAAGTGGCCTCTGCCCCAACCCCTGCCTTTTTCTTTTTAGTTTCTATTTCTCATCGATTCCTTAGCTATGACTCCGTGATTTAGTCAAGAACCTTGAGTAAAACCACTCCCCTTCTCTGTACCCTAAAAAGTCCTGTCCCCTCACATCGTTCCACTTTGGGACACGTTGGCGGTCAGGGGCAAGGATTTTTCTTCACACTGAAACATGTATACCCTGCTTACTAACTCAATATATAAAAATAGAACACACGTGTATAGTAAATTATGCAAACTTATGAGTGCAATCTTATATGCACATATTTATTAGATACTAGTAGTATTTTAAGTGTGTGTGTCTGTGTGCTGAAAGACTTGGGTTTGGTGTGTTTTTGAAAGCTTGAAAAGTAAATATTGCGTATCTTCTTTTATTGGGCATTATTTTTATGAACATTTTTAGTAAATAGTAAAGCATTTAGAAAATGGTAAAGCTGTTTACCTCAGGCTATATTTATTTGGGATCCATGTAAGATTTTCCCCCCTCAATCCCAGATTCATGCAGTGTTATAGATAAGCTTAGAGGAATGACCGATTCAAATATCTACCAGTAATTTGAAAGAAGGGGGGGAAAAACATTGACCCTGTTTCTCTTGGATGGATTGATTGATTAACTGATATTTCATTAGATTATGTGGATGCTCCACACGGATGAATTTTTTAAAACTTTCACTTTGTTCCTCACCTACTGTTGGAAACCAGCTTTGCATGATCCTATCTCTTATTGTTTCCACCTCACTCTGATGTTCTATTCTTGTAAAGCTAAATAGGGATGTACATTTGTAGTATCTCCTAACCACCTACACTCCTGTAAGTTTAAGTCATTAAAAGGAAAGAGAAGGCAGCCTACAGAGACATTGCCAATTCAAGAGAGAAAGTGTGAGAAGGTTATGGTAAGACCTGTGATGCCCTAGCAGAAGCAGCCTGGCTTAAGGATCTCTGTTCTTTTCTCATGCAAGTTGCAGTAATTCTCAGCTCAGAGTCTTCCTTCCTTTTCCTACTCAGCTAAATGGGATCCAACCTAACTCTAGAGATAATGGTGAAAATTAACCCAAAACAGAAAGCTAAGTTTTTCAGATTTATGACATATTGTAAAAAATAAAGTGCTTCATTTTCTTATTGGTTTATGCTACCACACCTGTTGGAGGTGATCTTGTAGTTGAAGACCTGGTTCTGAAGTGCTCTGTACACAGTCTCCTCCCTGTGTCTCAATCCACCTTGATTCCTGGCTTGGCTTCTATTATCCAAATGATATTAGGTGAGCAAGGGGCAAAAACTTTGGACCTAAATGGAATGAGAAATACTGTTGTTCCCTGTTTTTCAGGTAGCTAAAATAACTTCTTGGTAGCCCATTTTCTAGGAACAAAACAATTAGAAATGTTTAATAACCTATGGTCACTTTCATACAACTAATTATTTTGGACTCACTTTCTGTTAATAAAAAATCTTGCCAGAAAAATGAAATTGGAGTTCCTATTTTTAGCTAGTTGTAATTTGTCAGTCATTGACCTACTTTTCTCTGGCAATAAATAAACTGGAAAATAATAGCAACACTACTAATATTGGTACAATAATTGTCAGTGTACCAAGTACTTTTCATATACGTTGTCTCAATTTTCACCCTTATAATGACCCTGAATAGATAGGTTTTTATTTTTCTTAGTTTACAGATTGGAAAACAAACTTAGAGAGGTTAAACAACTCAACCAAAATCACAATTCAAATCCAGTGTGAATGCGTTAGGATTAGGTTCAACTGTAACAGAAACCACTGTTCACCCCATTTCAAGAAACATAAGACAATTGTAATCTTTTGACACCCTTATGATCCAAGATGGCTACTAGAGCTCCAGCTATCCCATACATCTGAATGGAAGAAGAGTGGACTTATTCTCTTTCAAGAGGACTTTGTAGAATATTACTCATACTTCTGCTTGTATCCCATTGACTAGGACTTATTGACATGACTATACTTAATTATAAGAGAGCCTTGGAAATGCAGCTGGATGGAAATGTTTCAGCTATCTCCAAGAAACAGGACAAGTTTCTGAAATGGCACTGTACTTGGATTTAGAAGGGAGAGCCTTAGCTCCCAAATTCCCCCTGACCAGGGAAGATAGACTGGCTAGTCATTTTTATTGTCTAGATCTGATTTGGAACATAAGGGTCATATTATACCAGAGAACCCGTGTGCTATAAAGGCAAAGGCAAATCTTGATTGTGTTACTGCATGTTTACTAAATTGGTGTAACTAAACATAGTCACGATGAGGCACATCAGATAAGAGGAGGTGGTATGCTTTGAACAGCGACACTAAAAAGGTCTGACTCAAATCACACCATGGATGACCAATCCATGGAGATAGGAGTGACCTTCAAGCCCTGGTATAAATTCTTTAAGATGACTTTTTGTGCTCCCAGCAGAGGTTTCTTCCTTTTCTTTTTTTTTTTTTTCTCTTTTATTTTTAATAGGTAGCTGCCAAATCCACATGCCCCCTTGGTATTACTTCCACCTAAATCATAAAAGAATAATTTAAAGGATTGTGAAGATTGATAGGTTCAGTTTCTTGGTTCTTCTATTGCCAATGGTCAAGGAACCTAAATGTTCCACACGGCCTCAGTGGAGAGGGCATTTTACTACTAGCTTTATTTCTGGAGGAAAAATTCCAAGTTTCCAAGTACTTGGGCATGTATTTTTTGCTTTGTAGCCCAAGTGTCTCTCAAGTCTCTGTCCATGAGCTGAGTGAGTAGGCGTCTTCCCTGGGCCCTTCTATCAGTTGTATCCACGGCCTCAAAAGCTTTGGGAGACAGACTGTACACACATCACATCTCAGAGGTACTGACGGCTGGCTGGTGGCTCTCATTTATTTATATTTTTAAAAGAATAAGATGAAAATCGGACGCCTATATGTTCATGACAGGAAGCATTTTGTGTGTGTTTGTGTATCTATGTATAATATTTCACATTGTACATCACTTTAGACTCTTAATATGATTTTCCTTAGGTCACACATCCATATAGAATATTTGACAGTGTAGCTTGCTCTAATATTTTTGTCGCAGTAATGTGGGGATGACCACATTACTCATGAGTGAGCACTGCTGGTCTCTTCAGAATGTCAGGAGAAACTTTATGGTGCTGCTTGCACCATCACATATTTTATTTAGACCACAGATGTTTGGTCCCATAATTTAGTTGTCTTATTCTGTTACATTTTCAGCTGCAATTTTTCTTTTATCTTGCCTTTATAATTCTACTGGAATTTGTCTAAATAGCTACAGGTCTCCTACATGGAAAAATACTTTATTAATTGTGGCAACTTTGGTACACAGATCTATGTATATGTTATAGGATTTGGAATGCATAGTGACATATTAGATACAAAATTTTTTCACAATCCTGTATCAAATATTTAGGTCAGTATATTTCTTTACTATTATTGAAACTACTGTCCATGCTTATGATGTCTAAAGACATTATTGTTCAAGTTTAAGGCTTTTGTTTTATTTTTGTAAGTTGTCATAATTATAATTCTTCTGTGAACTGAGCTTCTTCCTTTGGGAAGGAACTTTCCAGCACAGCAAGACAGATACCCATGTAGTTACAGATTAAAATACTTTTCCTCCACCTTGGCCTTTCCAGCATGGTAGCTTCTACCAGTGACCATATATATGGTCATCAATAGTATATGGATATTGATTTAAGCCTCAGTTTCAGGAGCATATAGATCTAATGTCTCAACAAGAAGTGGCAGGCGGGTTAAAGACATATATACATACAGTCCTGCTATTAATTCATTCGTGACTTTTGTCACTGCCCAGCAAGGTTAAATGTTATCTTTTAAAAAATTTGTCTTGGGTGCATTATACGTGCAGGTTTGTGTATGTGTGTATGCGTGTGCGTGCACACGTGTGCAGTAGGGTGGGCATTAATTATTTTTTCTGATTGAAGAAAATAGGATACTTTTTGCTCTGATTTGTTTTGGAAACTTGGACAGGGAAGGGGGAATTTGGCCTCACCTGTGAAGATGATTGTCTCCTGATAGTGGCTCTCTTTCGGTGCCAGATTTGGAAGGAGGAAGCAAACAGCTAGTGGAGTCATAACTGTTCAAAATGAAGTTCACCTAGTAAAAGTCAGGGAGAATGCACCTCTCACTTATCGGATGCCTTCTGTGTGCCAAGCTAGTCTAATGACTTCACACACGTTAACTCGTTTTAATCTGATGACAATCCTGTGAGATAAATGCGACTCTCCCCATTTTACTTACTAGGGCTTCGAGCAGTTAACTAACTCACCCGGAGTCAGACAGCTAATAAGAGGCAGAGGAGTCAGAATACACCTTAGGTTCGTCTGATTATAAAACCATCCTATTTCCAGGGTACCATGGAAACTTGTGTCACTGTGAGTCAGATACACCGTCAGGATTTGAAATGCCCCTTAAAATACTGTTATGCAAAATCATGGCAATGGCTTTATGGGCTATCCTCATTGACTCTGCTTACCTTTTTTGATTAAATTAGGAAGTATTTATGAACCTGTTCCCTGCCCCTAGCAAAGTCCCAAATGCTGTAGGGGTACAAGAGAAGGGTAAGATGTGGTCCCAGCCCTTGGACGGATAACTCTCAGAGGCAATGAGAAAACAGTATGTGGAACAACTGATAGCCACGATGATTTTTAATAAATCTGTGACTTGTAGGGTATCAGCAGTAACTACGGAGCTGTATGCCTTCATTCAGAGAAGATATCCAGAAGCAGAGAAGGGGGAGACTAATACATGCAGAGTTGAACAGAACCTAGAAGGACACATTAAGGGTGGCTGGATGAAGGGGCTAAAGAGAAGACCTTAGAGGAACAGCCGTACTGAGCATTGGCTGTAGAAACACAAAGTATCATCACCTGCAGGTTTAAGAATAATATCTGCCTGGCCTGGCACTTTACAGTTTTCTAAGCACTTGTATTTCCTTATCTCTTTTATCCTCACTTCCTCTCTTATTGAGGTACAGATATTATTAGTATTAATATCATCATCATCGTCATCCTCACTCCCGTTTTGCAGACAAGGAACACCAACCAAGCCCTGTTCCAGGCATTTCCTGGGCTCTGTGAAGGGTCCTGAAAGAAATGAATGAGAGACTCTGGGGCTAAGAGAGAGGAAGCACCACATTTGTTCAAGGTCGCGCCACTAGCGAGACGCAGAGACGTGGCCTTGTCCCAAGTCTTCTGACTCCCGTTTGGGTATAAAAAGTAAAGGCTTTTCTAGAGTTCGATATTCCCTATCAGTTGGGTTCCAGTTTATGAATGGGTTGTATTCCAGATGTTTCTTTTCTTTTTTTAATCCTTTTTTCCCTTTATTCCCCTCTTACAACCTCCTATAATGAATTTTCTGAAAATGTTATACAGCTAGATCCCCAGGTCCAAATATAGATGCCTGTTATAAAATAGAATGTGCCTTGAGTATGGTATGCTTGTTCTATTTCAGTTATATTGGGTCCCCATCTACAAAATAGTTTTGTTTTTTTTTTTAACAGGTAAAACAGGTAACTTTTAATGAAATGGGTAAACTCCAAAATGGAAATTATAAGACTTCAAAAGATTATTTTTTTTCCCACCCCACCGTACCCCCACTTTCCCCCCTTGGTGTCCATACATTTGTTCTCTACATCTGTGTCTCTATTACTGCCTTGCAAACCGGTTCATCTGTACCATTTTTCTAGATTCCACATATACGCACTAACATACAATATTTGTTTTTCTCTTTCTGACTTACTGCACTCTGTATGACAGTCTCTAGGTCCATCCACATCTCTACAAATGACCCAATTTCATTCCTTTTTATGGCGAGTAATATTCCATTGTATATATGTACCACATCTTCTTTATCCATTCCTCTTGTCAATGGGCATTTAGGTTGCTTCCGTGACTACAAAATAGTTTTTAATAAGAAAATATACTTTGAAGCAGGGCTGACTATATAATTTTGGGGGGCCCAGAGTGAAACAAAAATGTGAACCCCTGGATCAAAAATTATTAAGAATTTCAAGATGGTGACATCAGAGCATTAAACCAAATGCAGGGACCTTCTGAGCATGGGGCCCTGTGTGACTGCACAGGTCTCTTGCCCAGAAAGCCAGCCCAGTGTGGAGGTTTAGCTTAGAATACAAGGAATACCTTTTATCCTAGAAGCTTTATCAGAGCTCCCCTAAACAGGGAGTGGAGAGGAGGCATACGCCCATGTCGGGGCTGGAAAGGAACAGCGTACAGGGTGCAGGATGGAGGTGGTGTCTTGCATCTGCTTGTCTGTGTAGATGTACCAGGAACGTGTTAACTCTCCATTGCATAAGGAAAGATATCTCTATTAGTCATTCCTGAAGAATTCTAATCTGGAGCAGAGGAGAGAATGGAGAAGTGGGAGGCAGCACAAACGTCAAAAAATGGGCCTTCTGTACTCACTGCCAACTCAGATTGGGTTCATTTTCAAGTTCGTAAGCGTGTTATTATAAGTGTAGATAAGGCCCATCCTTATGTAGAAGTCCCAGCACCTTCCACATATATTTCTAGCACAAAAACAGATGGGATAGAAACTTATACAAAAATCACATCTGCCACTCTGGACAATTAAGTAAAACATGAAATTGCTGCGAAAACCACAGGGTATTTAAATAGAACAAGATTTCAAATGAAGGACTCATATTGTTGAACCGGAATGTGGTTTAACTCTACATCTTCTGAAGGAGGAGGGTATATTTTGATCTTCTACTACTTATACATATATATACATATATATATTTTTTGGCCCCTTTTTCTTCACATCAGTGGATGTGCCCACTTAACAAAGACAGTTTTTCTCATTCAGGGACAGGCTTAGCCAAAATTTAGTACTCTTTTTGAATCATACCATCAAAAGGGACACGAAAAGGGAAAAAAAAAACCCCTAACATTTATTTCACACAGGCCATATACTAGGGGCTCACCAAAACTGTAGATGGAGAGCCCTGCCAACTTTATTTTACAATTGAGGAAAGAAGCTCCGAGATGTCAGCCCAGGCCTCCCTGCCAATAAGTGATAGAGGTAGAACTTAAAGGCTAAGTCCAAAGCTATATTCTCCTCATGCACCAGATAACCCATCCTATTTGAAATTCCAACACAGGAAGCCAGAGATGTAGAGAATAGGGCCTGCAAAGTAAACCAACCTCTCAACCTTGCAGGAACCCTGTCGTCCAGAGGGGAGACTCTGTCATTAATAGACACTAGGTCCTAGTGGAGGCTGAGTACTGCTTATAACTTAGCTTTTACTCCCTTAAATGTTTTCCGAAATGTAACTTGGATTTATACCCACATCACTTCTCCATTGTGTGAAACCCAGTGGTCCCCGATAGAAGGGTTCCAGCCAGCAAGGACAGTCGCTTTGGCCTGAGTGTGGCACAGTCAAGCGAGAAGCATATCAACTCTTCCACCAGACCAACTTAACTTTCTTGTCATTTTCTCTGGCCACTCCACTCTGACTCACTGCCCCACCTCAGACCCTGAGTATCGTCAGCCTATTTGCGGGAGTTAAGAGCACATTCCTTAAGAAGTCCACTCAAATTAATTTAAACATCAGGTCCATTGCCTCAACTTGCATACGTGTTGGACTCTATTACAAATGATTTGAACTTGCTGGCTTAAAGTTTGGGGGATCAGGAAGAATCTCACAGAGGTTGAATGAGACTGGCCCAGATTGTGGACCTGTACTCTGGTTCATTTCATTTCGTGGCCCCTACAGAGCTGAGCAGAAGACACAATCCTCTTTAACTTCAGAAGCCTTTCCATCTTTGACTCAGGCCCTGAGACAGGGATAGGGTGACGCAAGGAAAGAATTAGGCTCAGAAGTCCCTATAAAGAAAGAAAACACCTTGCCCTTAATTAAGGCACCTGGGTCATGCTCTCTTCTCCATCTCTTGCATAATGGCATCTTACTTTGTCATGTATTAAATGGGCCTAATAGAACTGGTCCTGTCATAAGGATCAGTTGAGGGATTGTGTGTGCTGTACAAACACAAATAATATCATTATAACCAGGAAGCTAGAGATTGAGTTGGAAATTCAGGAAACCAAATGTGGACCTTGAGCCAAGTTTTATTACCGTGGCACAAAATGGAATGGCTTATGAATAACTGTTATATAAGTGATGAGATGCTGAACTACTGAAAGGGATTTGGGCCCAGCTGCTGCCAGCATGCCCCACTACCTTCCGCCAGTACAAAAGTTGGTGTGCATGCATCTCGCCACACTCTCCGCTTGCCTGCACCTACTCCACCTCCCTACCTCTGTACTCCCTACTCCAGCTCACAACATGGTAACTGGCGTGACACCGGTATATCCTCCCGCTCGTACACACACAGTCCGTGCTTCTCCAAATAGCAGGGCGTAAGCCCAGGATTGTGCAAAGAGCCTGGACTTTGAAGAACTGGACTTGCATGAACTGTGTAAACCTGTGCAGATTTCACCCTCTCTGAGCCAGTTTCCAAAACAATGGGTATCCAAGATCAATTTCTGAAGATGGATGTGAGGCTCGGATGAGATACTGTAGGTGAGATAACATGAAAGTTCTTGGTAGCGTGTAAAGCGCTATAGCAGAAAAGGCGTCCGAATCTGTTCAAAGCCTGTCTGACGAGCTCTTCCCATTTAGACAATGGCTGGTTTTCCAGAGACGTGTCTTAACAGCTGAGACCTTTAAAAATGACCTAAGGAACCCTTTGTGTCCCAGCTATGGTTTTTATCAATAAAGTAAAATGACTTGCCCAAGATCACAAATATCAAGAGTGGCAGACTAAGGACATCGATCTTACTTAAAAACCAGTGCTTTTCCTTCTGTAGTCACCTCTTTTAAAAAAAAAAAAAAATTGTTTATTTATTTATTTGGCTGTGCTGGGTCTTAGTTGCAGCACGCAGGATCTAGTTCCCTGACCAGGGATCGAACCCTGGCCCCCTGCATTCGGAGCGCCGAGTCTTAATCACTGGACCACCAGGGAAGTCCCTGTAGTCACTTCTTGATTGTGGCATCACTACAATCACTCAATACGATCACTAGAGTCACATCCTGTGCCCCAGCTGCCCTCGGCCTCACAGGCTGGTGGGTATGCCTTTCCCGTAGTGACCAAGGCAGGCTGGAGCCACTCTCTTCCCTTTTCCTGCCATGCTTCATTGCCCGGATTGTCTTGCAGACGATGCCTGCGGCCGTTCTGCATTTATGTGGGTTCACCATCATCCTGGGCCTTCTGTAGGGTATGGCCAGGCAGTTGTCCTACTTGCCCATCTCTTCTTTGTGCCGTAACCTTTGGAGCTCATCACCATCTCTACCAGTTAACACTGCCGGCTCAGAAACTCTGAGCAAAGTGCCTTTCTGAAGTCAAGTGCCACTGTTGACGTCTCTAAATCCCCTTACTCAGATGCACAGTGGGGATTTGGTGTTTATTACACAGGCAGGAGAGATGTGCCGAGAAGGAGGTGAGGAGGCCTCTGGCCTCTGAAGGAGGCCTAGGCCAGTACCAGCGGTGCTCAGGCATCCACTCATTCCAGACTGCTGTGTGGGCAGCGTTTAGCTGGTCCCTTTCAAAGGCAAGGCCAGTTTAAAAGCAGATACCTCTTGATCCTGTTGCCTTAAGATGCCAGCTTTCACACAAGGGGCACGCTTCACTCCCAGGCTTTCTGTGAGCCCTCCTCCACCCTCCCTCCATCTCCATCTTCCTTCTCCCTGAAAACCTTGAGGATTTGGAATACTTCCTGCCCACGTTCTCAACCAAGGGACCGCCAGGGGATTTCAGATTTTATTGCTTTTTTCTTCGGGATTGGAATAGCTCTAACCAGCTACTATTTGAAAAACATAGCGGTATTTTTTGCTTATTATCAAAAGGAGAATGGAGTTTTCCTGCAACTAAATGAGAACTTGATGCCTTTTTTGCCCCGAGGGTGTGAGTGTGTGTGTGTGTGTGTGTGTGTGTGTGTGTATGTGTGTGTGTGTGTACGGGGTGGGGGTGGGGGGAGGTAGAGGGGGGTCCAGCCTTCCTTTCCTCCATCTCTTTCTCCTGGTCGCCAAAGCCCCTGTCCTGAACCACACCAAGGAGGGCCGCCTGCCTTTCACCAAAGGCAGACCATCAGTAATTAGCTTCTTGCCTGCCTCTCTCTGTTCTCTGTGTCCATAGGGTTCTCCTCTCTTGTCAGTCTGTCTCTTGTCTGCAGGCAGCAATTGTTTTTCTGGAGCGCAGAAATCCCCAAACTTGACAATCACTACAGTCTTTCTGCCTTTTCTCATAAACAGCTTTTTTAAAGCCCCCAGAGACCCTTAAAAAAAATGCAAATGGAAATTATGCTGGAAGCTGAAATGAACATTGTTGTGAGTCATGAGATCCTGGCCACACGGGGACAAACTATTTTTTATTTTGGGTAATATTTCTTCTTTGGCATTTATTACACCTCTGTTAAACACAGCTCATGTGACACAGTGTTACTCATAGGCAATCAGAGAAAAAGCTGAAAGTTGAGCCATCAGTAGGGCAGGGCAACTTATTGTTAATAGCAGCCATTAAAGCTGAAAGGAAAAATTACCCATCTGCCCCCGCCAGACCTGTCTGCCTGAGACCCAGCGGGCCTCCAGGCCGGAAGGGGGGCTGGGCGAACATGAGGGAAGGAGAATGGAATGTAGAAACCCGAGATCTGTGTAGGGCAAGGTAGGGCTGAATTCAAGTTTGGGCCCTACCCCAAGAATAGGAAAAACCCCACTGATCTCAAGCACTCAAGCTGTGCCTCTGTCTGATCACCCTTGCTCCTGAAAGCACCTGGTGGCGCTCACAAGATTAATTTTAGCTAAAGATAGGAAACTCAGCAGAAAGATGCTGCGAGATTCATTTTAGCTACAGATAGGAAACTCAACAGACAGATGCCTACAGCAGCAACACCTTCTAATTATGCAATGCTTTCCCCCACAGGATGTAATTTGTAACAGGTTTACTCTACCCCAGTTCTTTGCCATTAGACCTTTGGGGTTCAGCGATGCAATTTTTTTTTTTTTTTTTAATTTAACAAAGTCTGTGTGTAAAAGAGCATACGGTTTAAAATCCTTTCAGACATTTTAAATCCTAGCCAAAGATGCAACACCACTGACAAGCCACTCTGACAGCATGCTTGTTGATGGGAAAATATAAGATGTCAGCTGGGAAGATAAATTTGAGAGGGCTTTGGGGGAGTGTGCCAATACAGCCCACACCAGGCCTGGAAGGGAGAGGCAACGGGCCCATTTTGCAGACGGTGCTAACTCACTGGGGTGCAAAGAGTGACTCGTTATCAGGATCACATATCAATTTGGAAAGCTATAATAGAAACTGGACGTGTGGCTTGGAGGATGGCCCGTGAACAGCACTGCCCACTCCCCTTCCCCTGCCCACACTACCCCTCAAGAGGGCTGGCGTGGCGGGACAATACTTTGCAGCCCTGCACGCTATTTTGGGTGGAGATATGAGAATGAGGTTTGAAAGGCCAGTTGGAGGGCCCCAGAGATGACACAGCGGCTGGCTGGAAGTCTGAGCTGAGCTAGCGGCACTCATCATTGAGGCAACCCCTGAGTGCAGGCCGAGCTCAAGGTAAGTGGTGGGGCCGGTCAGAGAGGGAGATGCCGCTGACTCAGACCCAGAGAGGCGTTTCATACTCAGTGTCTGATTTCTCAGATCTGATCGCATCCAGTTCCAGGCTTCAGCCCTAACTGTTCCTTGGCTATCAAAGCTAACGTCAGGTCAGGTCAGCTTAACTCATCACCAAGGACATTCTCGATAGAGCTTGGTTCCTTCTTGCCTTTGGTGGCTTTGTCTCACTAAGAGCAGGGGTTCTCAGCCTTTGTGTTGGCAGCACAATTTTGAATCCTAGAATTATTTTGGTTGCATCTTGGAATGAATTTTCATCTCTCAGAGGATCTTCAGCGCATGTCCCTCATTGAATAGAGCTCTTTTCTTCCCCGACCCAGTTCTTAAATACAGTTACCACACACTGCCCTTGAAAAGACACTGTCTCTTATCTTCAAGTCTTGGCGGGTAGATTGCACCCTGATAGACAGAACTGGGGAAACCACTCAACTCAGCATTTACTTACAGGCACTTGTGTATCTCATGTGTACTGACGGTTATACTGTAGTCTATTCAATTGCTTTAGGCATTAGTTGTATGCACTTATCAATTGTTGAAGAGTCTGACAGTTTTGGCTTCAAAATTTCGTGTCGGAGACCATAGAGTTAAACATCTCTGCTGCGGGATTTCCACGCTGTGTTTAAGTGTGGAGAGTGTTTTGGGGGGGGTTGTGTCTTAGGGGATAAGATGGTGAGGAAGAGGAGGGGAAGGGCAGGACTAGTGGTCCACACATATCATTTTACAACCTTTACCTATACCTCCCCCCCCCCCACCTTGCTGCTCCTTCCTCACCTGTGGATTATCTCTAGAGGGCATTCATGAAGTCGCCATGAGACACCTGCTAAGTGTACTGGAAAGAATTAGGTGTTGGAAACACACTGAAAAGCAGGTGTTGGAAAGAATTAGTTGAGGTGAGGTTGGATGAGAGAGAAGCAGGCCTGGTGAGGGACCTCTGGGGGCAGGGCAGAGGTGACCAGCATCTTTGCAGGGTCAGTGCAGTGGATCCACCTCGAGAGGGAGGTCCAGGACTCAGGAAAGTCAGGAAGTGATTTTCCTAGTATTCCTCATGCTATGTGGAGGCAGTTTCCTAAAATGTTATGTCCACTTTGGATTCTTTGATCTTTAAGAAACATGAATAGGAGAAAAGAGTAGATGGCAAGATAGATGAAGAATTTCAAAGGGGGCTGTGATTCTTTATTCTTTAGAAGAGAAGGCCACTGGCTTGTTGAACTTAGAGGGCTGCTCTGAAGAGGATGTGAAGGAAAGTTCATCACAGAGAAGTGGCAGAGCAAGAGAAAATAAACTTAAAGTAAGATGTTTTCCTTTTTAAGTCAGGTACAGGGTCCTTTGGGAAGCTTCAACAAATTCAGATTTTTTTTTTTTTTTTTTTTGTCTCCTCTCATGGAATTTACTAAATAAAGATGTCCTTTTCACAAGGATATCATTAAATGCTGGCCTCCCGAATGAGATGAGAAGTCTCCATGGTGGGCGATAGAAAAGGCAGCTCCTAGCTGCTTTGGGTTGGTTTGGCATCTTCAAGGTGAGAATGAGTTTCTCAAATTATCAATATGTCCTTGGATTTCTGAGGCCCAGTACAAATTCCTGTGTGATTTCCGTGTCAGCCGTGTCCCCCCCCACCCCGCCCCTCCAGCCCCCAGCGAGTTGCACGGCACCACGCCGTAGCCCTCACTGTGGTTAGAGACAGCGCGGGCTCTGTGTCACAGACACCGCTGAAGTGGCTTCTGTGGCCAAAAGTGAGGGAGGAGTTCACCCTTGGTTACGATTTAGGGGGAGAGTATATTTTTAATGGACCTGCAAAATCTGTTCAAATGCAGTAAACTTTAAGACCTTCCAAAGACCGGAAGGAGTAGAGGGAGGCCACGGGCACCAGCTATAATCTAATTTTTCTCCCAGAGTCATTACCATCGCAAGCATTTCCTCTCCGTCCCCTGTAGGTATACCACATCGCGCCAACAACCCGTGGCCCAGCAGGAATATACAGTATCCTTTGCCAGTGTCGATCAGGGCTTGATTACACTTCACGGCTGTAATTCAAGCCTGCTAATCCTCCTCTACGTTAGGAAAAGAGGCCTGTTCTATTAGATAAGCTGATTACTGTCTGGTGTGTGCTTCATGCCTAGCCAGAGCTGTTTATATGTGGAATTATTGCTACTTGGAGTCTGTGCTTTACTGCCCTGGGTAAGCTTGCATAGAGGGGTCGGGGAGGGGTGGGGGCATCAGGCTTCACCTCGGATCTGGGAGGGGTGAGAAACGGAGTCTTGATTACAGCTGCTGTTCCCTCAACCTCTGCGCCCGTGGCTAAATATTTACTTTTCTTCTCTGGTACCGGAAGGAACCAGATAAGATTTTAAGAGTCTGAGACTTTTGCCTTCAGGACTCCCTGTCAAAGATCAAGGGTGAAAGATCCCTGCCCCAGACTTTTCACGTTTCTGATGAGGTTTGCAGGGCCTTCCCAGCGGTGGGGTGTCTCGAGGGCTGAGTGAGAGAGGAATATGGTGGGATGAAGTTGAGCCCGAGGTGAACTCAATAGCCACAGACCCAAGAGTGCCCAACCACAGGGCCAGGATGCCTGCAGAGACCACTTGAATGCTTTCTCACATGCAGAGATGTTTTCTTCAAAGCCACAAAAGCCTTGAAACCGCCTTTGTCTCTCCCTCCCAGCCCATCTCTGGTCTGGTGTGCAGCTTGTGGCTTGGGTACAGGCTACGAAGCCCTGATTTCTTCACAGAGGAGGCAGTGCATTCGTTACGATCGTCTGCCGGGGGATGCTGATGTGATGGATGCTGGCGGCACTCTCGGGGTCCCCCTACCCACACCCCGTTCACTGAAGCAGCTCTTCAGGGACAGAGGGTGGGGTGTTGTGTCCTCAGACGCAGAGCTGAGGTTCTGTTTAACAGTGGCTCTTAATTGTTTAAGTCCTGCAAGCAGTTGCTGCACTTAACGGCGTGGGGATGAGGTGAGGCTGAAACAGTTACAGGTAAATGTGAACACCTGGTCCCTGGCCTTGGTCCACCACTGCGCCAGCATATGTTGGTGTCTGTGTATTTGAATATGTGACAGCCTTTGCTGCAGTAAGGAAATTAGGATGACTGTCAACACGGCTTAATTGTGATCATATCACAAGCAGAGGCCTTTTGGAGGGTAAACTTCCTCCACACCAGGGCATTTTAATGCTCTATTTATTTGTCAGCTTTTCTCCATGAAACCATCCATTCCTTTAGGGCAGGCATTTTGTCTTTTATTTCTGGGTCCCCAGTACACATAGTACTTACCTGGCACATGGTAAGCACTCAAGGAATGATGTTTCTGATTTAATGAATGAGTAACCTAATTACTGGATTTCAGTAAAGAAAGGGCTCTACCCAAGAATAAATATAAATATAAATTGTTAGCTATTTATCATAGCTCACCGCACGTGTATTCCTTCTCATGCACCTTTCCTGCTGTTCTTTCCAGGAAGCAGAGACTCCAAATCCCCAGGGACATGGGTGTTTCCTTTGATGTAAAGGGCATGGCCAGCTAAAGGCAGGACAGCAACACTGCAAAGCCAAGTCACATGTTAGGAAGGACACTGTGACATATGATTTAGGAGGAAAGGCCACTGTATTATGTCCTAACCACTGGGCATCTGGTCTATGTAACACTTCTGGATTTTTTTTTGTTTTGTTTTTTTTTGGCCGTGCTGCCTGGCTTTTGGGATCTTAGTTCCCTGACCAGGGATCCCTCGGCAGGGAAAGCGAGGAGTCCTAAGCATTGGGCCTCCAAGGAATTCCCAGGGTAGTGCTTCTTGATCCACAAACATCTTGAGAGTTATTTTCTCTCTCCTTCCCTCTCTACCTTTTCTAGGGAAATCGATGTCTTTTAAAGATCAGCATAGTCTCCAAATGGATAAATTGTACCCCCTTGGGGGATTTCTTTTTCTTCGGAACTTAATTTATACTCCTAGGAAAAATCCAGAAGGAACCACACAGAGGGTTGTTGTACAATAACACAGAGCTGTGGAAAGCGAGTGCAAAGTTTTAAGTCTAATTTCAGCAATGAAAAGTTCGTTTGACATGCATTGATTAACTTTTTCTTCTTTAATTTTAAGGGATGATAAACCTATGCCTTTAGTATACCCATCACTGTGTGCATGGCTTGAACTTCTAAATTTCAGTTAAAATTTAAGCCAGGGTGTCTACACGAGATCCCAGGATTGTACGTTCCTGTGTTCCCAGTGTGTATATGAGAGAGTGTGGACGCTGTCACTTAGATGATGGAGGGGCAAGTAATGGAGTCTTTCTACTTCTACACATGAACTGAGTGAATGCTTGGCTATCAAAAAAATAATTGTCTGGGAAAACCATACCTTGAAATTCACCTTAGCATCTTTGAGATAATCTCAGGATTATTTTAGAGTGAAGAAATGAACAGTGATCCTGCAATCCCGGAGACTCTACCTCTGACCACAGAACTAGCTGTGAGCATTTTCTCACGGGACATAAGCACAGACTAATGCCTTTTGGGAGTCTAGGGTCCTACCAAGCACAGAGCTGCATGAATAACAGTAAGGCAGAGAGCAATTAAGAAGATCTCTGCTTTTTATTCTGTTCATATTTCTTTCTATCCCTGTCGCTTCAAGGCTGGGCAACTGTCTCATCTTACATGTGTTGCTGCCGTCCTGACTTTTAAGACCAGCAGCAAAAGTAGCAAAAGTATTTAGATTTGGGCAGGAAAACAAAAGGGAATTTAAACGTGTAAGAGTGTAGGTCCACCCACCCCTGCATAACCATTAGGTGGCAGCTAGCACTGAGGAGTAGTTTTATACCCTGTATAGGGCTTACATCGACCACTTTCAAGTGCCACCACACCCCATCCCTTTTTTAAAACAGCTTTTACTAGCATAGTTAATAAATGCCAAAATAATCCAAATAATTGGCCTTGCATGGAGGTCAGTGGAACCTTAGGGTTCCAGGAGCCAAAGTCAGTTTTCGGGGAAACTGAATACACAGAATTTGCATTGGTTTACAGAAATTTTAAATTAGCTAGTTGTTTTCCTAATGTTGTCATGGTTCCATAACGGGTTTGAGATAATGTTTGAAGATGAGAAGGAAAGGCTGAGAATAATTATTATAACTTTTTTATTTTTTCCGGGCAAAAGGAGTGTGTGTATCTATATATATGTATATATGTATATATATACATATACATGCACATTCAGCCATCTTTTTTTACATTTTAATTTTGCTTTTATTCCACATTCATACCCCATGTTATAAACAAGACTTGAACGATCTCCAATTTCAAAAAGAAAGAGAAGACTACATTCAACCATCTTGATGCAAGTGCTAAGCGCTTCTTTCACTGGAGGACATCAAAGAACCTTTCTCCTCATTTTTCTACAAGCCTAAGTGTCATTTGGTAGCATTTGAAGGCAGAGAGATGGCCCTGCAGTTCTGCTTTGCAAATTAGGAACAGAACCTGGAACTGGAGGGCGTCTCCTACTGTGTGATATCAAACCTTGAAACCAAGGTCATGTACCAGCAACCCATCGCCATACATTACCAAACAGCAATAGCACAGCACCTTAAATTTCACTTCCGCATCTCCTGTCACAAGAAGTGAAGACAAATTCAGCTTAAAAAAAAAATGTTTGCACAACTGCAAACTGATGGTTTTGGTGTGTAAACAATTCTGTGACTTTTCAGTTTACTTTAAGACATAATAGGGCAGAGGGCATTGAAGCTGGGAAAACCACATGTGTGTTGTTAGTAGCTTTTCTTGGTTTACGCTGGTTCAGGAGAGCAGAGGAAATGAAATTCTGCAAAAGGCAGCATGAAAGTTCACACTGACCCCCAACCTGTGAAAACTGCCAGCTGCTAATTCAGGCCCTAGCGTCCTGGGTCAGCCCTGTGCTTTCTTCAGGGCGCTGGCCCTTGCTTGCTACCAGCCCGGCTAAGATTGGAGGCAGCTGGGATGTAGAGGGAAGGCCCTGGAAGTGAGTCCACTGCAGAACTAGTTGTGTGCCCATGGGCCCTTCTGAGTCTGCTGTGCTTCCATTCCCCCATCTGAATAAAGGGGTTAATAATACCCCATAATGTTCAGGTGAGAATACAAGCAAATGAGCTTACTTTTGGCAACTTGCTTTGCAAAGTTTCATTCCCCCACAAGAAAATATCCCTGTTTCCATGGCTCCCGTACCATTTGTCCACACACCTATTACTTTCACTTTGTGTTATCAGCCGATGCTTCTCTTTCCCCTATGATTCTGCAGACTTCTCTTATTTCTGGTCGAGTCTCCCCAGCTGAAATATAGGACCCAGCAGAGAGTAGATACTCAGTGTATGTTTGTTGAGTGACTGCTTGACCAAGAGACCAGCCTGGGTCCTTGTCGGGATGGCCGTGTTGGTGAAATTGCGCAGGCTGGCAACACTTTGTGCAGGCTGAGAGATTTTTGTTTTAACGGAGCTGTAAGGCTGTCACTAGACATAAGTGGACATGACCAGTCTGGCAGAGTCAGAGTGTCACTGGAAAGCAAGCAGCTCCGAAAGAGAAAAGCAAAGTTGACTTCTGAGATGACTGTGTATGTTACCCCAAAGAGCATGAGATCCTGTAAGGGCCTCTGATGAAGTGGGGACGGGTGGGGTCTCCTCTCTTTACTGCAAGAGACTTGCTGGGCAGTCAGCACGCTGTACCTCAATGTCCTCAGCAAAATAGATGCAGTTTGCCAGTGACGTACCGTCACTGAGGGGCCTGAGTAGGACCATGGTAACATCAGCCTGGTGGAATAGTTAAGAGATATTTTGTGGGTTGGAGAGATGCTGGCTCACTCAGTAGAAGAGAAAACAAGATACCTTTTCAGATAAGTGTAGTGAGAACCACAGTAAATAAGGCCCAGCCTCAGGGAGGCAGATCTTTAAAGGAAAATTAAGATCTCCGTCATCTGTCTCTCTGTCAACCGTTGATGTATTTAGCGAGCGCCTCGTGGTGCTAAATGCTTTTTGATGATGATGGTCATGATGACCACCGTACCTCCCCACAGGGGGAGGGCACCTCCTGTGTGAGAGTCCTTGGGGGGAGGGGGGGCTCCATCTCAAGCACACAGAAGGAAGGAATGGTCCAGAGAACCCTTCTCTCTTCTCTCCCCGACGTCCTGATTTTACCAGGATGTAAAAGCAACACCAACGAGAAAAAGCCCGACTGAAAATCAGAGCCTAATCGCTCCCATCTGCTCCAGTGCTGCTTCGCCTCGCTGCCTGCCAGGATGTTTGCCGCAGACGCTAAGTAACACATTATTTTCGATAAGTTGCGATCATTTACTTGAAATCGAGTTCTCCTTTAAGATGTCCCCCTGGAAACTTGAATCGGCATTTGAGAATCCCTGCTCAGGGTAGAATTTGAATGCTTGCACTCAAGTGCAAGAAAAGTTAGACCCATTTGACTGCCAGGTGTTTATGTTTTCGAGACTTCGGCCACGTGGACTCTGGTGGGAAGAGGGGACACCATGGAGGACAGCCCAGGAGCTCAGAGCCACAGCGGAGCTCCTTCCCCAAGGAAAGGCACAGGTGCTGAGATGGGAAAGATTGGAAATGATGGCTTCATGGACTCTTCCCTAAAGCAGAAATATCGCGCCTCTCTTAAGCCAAGACCTTTCTTGGTCCCCATGACATGTTTCTCTTTTATGCTGAGACCAGGCTAGTGATGAATGAAGGCATGTTTTGCAATCTGGAGCTCATCATCTCAACGCCCTCCCCCCATTCCACCACCACAACCAGCATTTCTTATTCAGCATTCTCATCCTCTTGCCCAGGATGGGAATCTAGGCACAGCTAGCAGCCTGTCCTGCCTTCCAACCTTCCTTATCAGTAAAAGACTTGGTGCTTTCAGAGGCTACTCAGAAAGTTTTGAGAAGCAGAAAAAGCCTCTTGCTTCTCCTGTAGCCTGTTTGCCTGCAGATTCTGCAGCCCCTGGTGTCTGAGAATGATACCAGTGACTCATTAGCAGCAAGACATGTGCTTGGGCTGGTTTTTGTAAAGAGCGGTGATGGATCAGCCACATACTCTCCCTGAAGGACCCTGACTGACCTTGTGTACATTTGTGAGATGACTGTCTGGGGTCACAGGTGTTGTTTGTGGTCATGGAAAAAGGAAAGCTAATTGGCAGGTGTTTTGAAATGGACCTGGGATGCCCATAAATAGACCAGAGTCCTTCCGCTGGGGAATTTCTGCTACCACCAAAGCGAATGGAGGTGATTTCTTCTCTAAGTGGGCTGCACTGGGATTTCTCTTTCCCTTCTCCTGTGTCCCTCTTCCAGTTCTCTGGAGCTGGCAAATCCAGCAGGCTGGTTAGAGTACAAACATTATTTTACTATGGTGTAAGGAAAATATCCCAATACAAGCTATAGGTAGGTGGGCAAGTTCCAGCAGCCTAAAGTCATCTGTTAGAACTTGGTCTCACATATTGCTTCTGCTCTTCTATTTGCTTCTAGGATGACAGTATAGCCTGCCTTAGCTTTCCTCTGGTCAAGATGGAATCCCCACTTTGCTTCCGTCATCACAGAGGCAGCAGAGTACTCTTGGCTGGTTTCCACACGCAGCCACCCCTCACCACCCACCCCTCTCTTTCCTGGTTCAGACTGCACTCCTCCAGGCCATCCAACACCCCGACCAGGAGGCTTCTCCTTCCCCTGCTCCCAAACTCCAGGCTTCCCAGATCTTCTCCCACTTCTGCTAATAGCCTGAGTGGTACCCAAGAGAGGCCCCTCTAATGATCAAGCCTTTTTCTATCTGTTCTAAACCTTCTCTTTTTTTGCAGGGAGAAATTCTCCCCAGTGGCTACTCAGGTTTTCCTGTGACTTGCCTCTAGTTATTAAATCTGCCTCTTTCTAATTTCCTCTGTAACATTCTACCCAACAAGAAATCACTCTGCCTTCTAGAGTTCTTTCTTTCTTTCTTTTTTCTTTTTTTCTTAATAGCTTGTATTAGCGTAGATTGGTTAAGCTGCCAAACACAACTAAAACAAAACAAAACCTTCCCAACTCCCAAGACAACTTGGCTTAAACAAAATGCAAGTTTATTTCTCTCTTACTTTCATATAGTCTGAAGGTGACCACAGACTGGTCTGTAGGATATGAGAACTTCTATCTATCTGGTTTCTCTCCCTAGTGTGGCTTCTATTCCCCATGTCAACTCATGGTCCAGAGTGGCTGCTAGAGCCCCAGCCATTATATTCATGTTCCAGGTAGCAAAAGGAAAAGAGAGAAAGAGGCAAGAAAGGCATTCCTTCTTTTTAAGGACATTCCTAGGAGTTTTATATCTTGCTTCTACTCATCTGTCACTAACTGGAATTTTGTCACTGGAGGCATGACCACATCTAGCTGCAAGGGAAGCTGGAAATTGTCTTTCCTCCCAGTGACCCTGAACTTAACTAAAAATCAGTGTTCTGTGTCCATGGAGAGGAATGTGTTGGAAGAAACCAGCAGATCATCCTTTTCCTTCCTCTTTGTACCAAAACTCTCTGCCAGGCCCTTTTCCTAGCTGTCCCCTCTCCTAGGTCCCATACAGGAGAGAGACACATGCTCCATCACATCTCATATCTCAAGAAAAATATTAGTGGAGTTAAAGCACACATTTACATGAAGTGATCTTATTATTATCAGTGTTAGTTGCAGTGGTAACGGTAGTCCTGAGATTCAGTGAGTCTTTTCCATCCTCTTATAGATTCAAAGAAATTGTGTTCTAATGGAGGGAGAAGTAGAAGGACCAAGTTAAAGAGGCCGAAGGGATGGAGACAGCCAGAATGTTTCGCCACATTTCCTGATTCTAGGCCCTGTGTCTGACCCTGACTAGAATTTGCTGTTTGCCAACTAACTGTAATGACATCCCTCTGTCCTTGGTCTGCACACCTCTGTCTGTGGAGGTCATCTGGCAGAGGTGTCCCTTTCCCACCTGTTAGAGAGTAAGCCTCCTCCAGAGGATGAAGGTGTACCCTTAGTAGAAGTATGTGTCTTCTGTGATTTGTGAAATTGGAAATAATCGTGGAGCAAGTTAGCTAAGTTATCACTATCTTCTGTAAGGACCCCTCAAGATCAACAGCACATTGTATTAGGAACCCTGCCGTTGAATTATTCTGTAATTTTCAAAAACTGGAAAGATTTTTGTGGGAACAAAATGCTCTTTTTTTCAAACTTAGCTCTGAGGAAATCGTTTGGAAGGTTGGAGGAAAAAAAAATAATTCTGCTATGATTGAACTTGAAAATATGCAAGTCACTGCTAGTCACTAGGAGCTGGAAAAGCATTCATAGTCCTAAGACAGTGGAATGATGTCAAGAAGCTAAGATCACACATGATACAAATGTGGCAATATCCAATTATCTTAATATTTTGAGTGTGGGGTTTCTCTGTGCCCTGGCAGAAAAGGATGACTGTGAGGTCTGAATCCCACCCAAAAGTCGAAACTGAAACACATTTCTTCAAACCTTGATCGTGAATAGAATCTTTGCTCCCTTCTGGTTATAATTTATTTATTTTTTAATGGACATTTGAAAGCAACCATTAAAGAGGACGTCCAGGCTAGCTTGTCTGACACAAGGTGAGATTGCTTCAGAGCTGAGTGGTTCCCAGAAGGGTCTTTTCAGCCTTCTAGGAGGACTGCGTCTTCCAATGTGAGCTCTGCCGGGTCAGGATGCTTTCTGGCTCAGGTACACTAAAGCCGGGGGCTCTTGTAAAGAGGGGACACATCAGGCTTCAGAGGAAGTGGGATTCTTAATGTGCTTGGGAGAAGAATAGCAAGAAAGGAACATAAAGAGGGCGAAAGAGGAGAAAAAAGAAGACGTTTTGAAATGTATTTGAGCTGAGGATCGATTTCCTAGGCTTGATGGTTTCAGTCTGAGCTTGCCTTGAAAGCACAGCACAGTGAGGTAGGGTGTGTGTGTGTGTGTGTGTGTGTGTGTGTGTGTGTGTGTGTGTGTGTGTGTGTGTGTGTATGTCTATACACTCATTAACTTAGCCTGGTTCCTTCTGCCTTGCTGATTCCTAACATATAAAAACCAAACTCTTAACTCTAAATCTAACTTGCTTTCTTATTCTTCCCAAAGGGACCTTTATCAATGGAATTGATTTAGATTTAACCAACAATTGAAAACCTACCAGTTACCAAGCACAGACATGTGCTTTTGTAAAAGTAACCTTATTTAATCCTTTAATAAGAATCATGGCGTGGTTGATATTATTATTGACTGTTGGGTGATAAAGAAACTGAGCTTAAGGGAGGCAAGGTCATGCAGTGGGAGCCTTGGACCTGGCTTTGTACCAGTGTTCTTCCTTCATGCCATGTTATGGAGCTGACAGAAGAGGGCTTGGGCCCTTACACTTTGGGAGGATATTGAAATCTAACGGGAGAGGAAATCTGTCATGAATTAGCACTTGCAGGCAATGTGCTAGGTGCCTAATTGAGACTCCAAGCTACAGAACATTTTCATCTTAAGGCAAGAGAATAGTGAGAAATCTCTCTTGCTTTCTCTGTGGTCACTTCCTTGAGAAGCTACCATTGTAGAGAGAAGCTTGCATCTCTGGGAATGCACAGCAAGCCGCCAACCGTGGCTCCCAATTTCTCATGCTTTTTATGTACAACTTCGTAGGAAACCGCTTCTTGCATCATGGGCTACCAGGTGCCGTCTGGGCCTCTCACACCCTGTGCTGGTCCTCCCTGGGGAGCTTTTCTTCTTCTCTCACCCCTCTAAGTATGGCAGTCTGAGGCCAAGGCCAGTGTGACGTCATGCCCTCCTACCAACTTCTGCAATAACTCTTTAGGCCAAGGGGTTCCCCGAGCAGCAGTCCAAGCTAGAGCTATTAAGGCCCAATGCCCCTCACCCAGGCGGCCGGCACCTGTCCAGGAAGGCAGGAGTCTGCTGCCCAGCACATGAGCCTGCTGTCTGCCAGCTGGCCCAGGAGGCTCTGTGTGCCAAGCAGGGGGACGTGTGATTGGGATCCGTGCCCGAGTGTTTCCTGAGAAGTAGAAAATGCATGTGACCAGGGCTGCCAAAGCCTGGCCCAGAAAAAGGGATGACAAGAAAAGCAAGGCATGTTTCTCTAAAGAAGACCCAAAAATATAAACCACCACCACAACAACAAAAATATGTAAAACCATCTCAAGAGTGTCATATATTTGTATTTCCACCTCCTGCCCTAAAACTTCTCAGAAAGCCTTGCACGTAGTAGTGGATGGTAAGTGTGGAAAAAATGAGTGTATCATTAAGGTCCCTGCTCGACCAATTTTATTTTGAAACACAGCACAGTGCCTGGTACCATAGGAGATGCTCAATGAATAATTGTGGGATGAAATGCTTGAGGAATCTCAAAGTCTTGCTGTCAACTGACTAAAGCCCTCAAGTCTCCTTGCTTGGTCTACCTGCCTAACAAACCAAGACGAAAAGTTGAAAGGCCTAGAAGACATCTTATCTTCATGTCTAAACCCCTGGTGATGCCATAAGAAACCCTAGACCCGTGAGTCCCAACCTTGGTGTCCCTAAGCTTCTAAAGGGCTAAGAGACAAACAGCTGGCAGTCCAAGGGTGGCTGTCACACTTGAAGTCTCCATGAACTTGGACTTCTCATCTGACACATTTGCTCCAGGCAACTGTAGCCTCAGAGATCTCCACCTAGGCTGGATGGTCTCCGCTCAGGTGGTAACTCGTCCTTCCATGCTATCCAGAAGCACTGACTGACAGCTATCTCTAACGCTGGTTTGTAAAATTCAGGAAGTCACATTGTTAATCATTTCCATTTGTTGGATGGACAGACTCTTTTCAAAGCACACAAAAACGCTTGTCCATCGAACAAACGAAGGGGTTGAGAATTAGGGGGTGAAAAACATTGGGACATACTACCCTAAGCTTCAAGCCGCTAACATCAGATGTCGGTCCCATCTTTGGTTCAGAAGAATCAAATTATGTCGTAGTTATTTTTCAGCTCAACCTAGGAATGTATGATTTGTGGGTACAGGTGTGCTTGTGGGAAATGAAGGAAACTGGAGGAAGGAAGAGAGGGTGTGTATCCATTGGGACTTTTTTGGTTGCCAACCACCTACTCTGACAACATGCTGTGCCCACCTCAGGCCTCAGGGCAGTTGGTGTAGCGTGCAAGAAGGGACTAGAGGAGTCTAAACCCTGGGCTTCTTGAAGCCAGAGCCCATGTCTGATGATTCTTGGAAATCCCAGCACCCACCCCATTCCTGGCACCTTAGAGGCGCTCAGTTAGTAATGGAAGTGAACTGAGCACTCTTCAGAGGGCTCATTTGGGGTAACACGGTATGTGTGGCCCCTTCACTGTGGGCCACTGTCAGCCCTCCCAGGAGTTCTTCCCCAGGTACCAGTCATGTGCCAGGCTCTCCCCAAAACCCAGAGCCTTCATCGTGGATAATGTTGGCTTACTGGGGACGTACCAGGCTGTGGGTTCCGGAGGCTCTGGCTTAATGACTGTGTAGATTTGCTTACTTAGGATTTTCAGGCTGATTTGACAGATTTTTGAAGTGGGGGTGGAAGAGGTGACAGAGGGAAAGGCCTTCTACTAGCAGCTGACTCTGGTCCAACTTGGAACTGGACCAGAGGGAGAAAGAGCCCATATAAGGAACTGCTTCGCCAAGGACACTGGACTGAGGCAGAGATCATCGGAGAGTACCATCCTGCATCCTTCCCTCCTTCCCTGGTTCTCATATATTAAGAGATGCTTGAATAGATGCTCAGTGCCAGAGGCTCTGTGTGGTCACAGGGGGGGATACGTAGATGTAGGACAGGTTGTCACTGCTTTTCAGAAGCTCACAGCCTTGCTCGCAATGCGGCAGGTGTGACCTTGGTTGTTCTGAGAGGAGCTGTGGCTGTGGTGTAGATAGTACTTGCCCTGGTGGCTCAGAGGCAAGGGAGCTCCTTTTTAGCTGTTGTCTGGGTGGGCTTCATGGAGAAGGACTTTGAGCTGAGATTTGAAATAGGATGGGACCGTAGTAAGTGGATTTTTCTGGCTGAGATGGAAGAGGGCATTCTATCACATGGCTCAGTGGCTCCAATCATGATGGTCCTATTGGCAGAAAGAAGTAATTGAAGAGGACCAGATTTGGAGGAAATTGTAAAGAAATTAAGAAGTCAGTAGGAACAACTTCCTTCCCTACCTCATATCTGGTTGTCTTCTCCCTAGAGTGTCAGTCATGACCTAGGCCTCAAAAGACATTTTGTGTGTGCGTTTGTGTGTGTGTGCATGCATGCACACATACGCAGAATTGAAATCGCATCCGCTTGGCTACCATTTGTGACAGTCAGAATCCTAACGTTGTAGTAGAGGGTAAAGCGTCTAAGAGTTGAAGACCTAGATTCTAGTCGTGGCTTGTCCCATTTGCTTTGATTTGGGGGAAATTACTTTGCCTTTGTAATCTGCAGTTATCTACTATCTAAGTTTGGAATATTACTTCATGTTTTATAAGGTGATGCAATTCATTGCGCACAAGTACTTTCTGAACAAATAAAAGGTGTTAACTGTGATATTTTCAGGAGGCAGGCACTTTGCTCTCTTTCTAAAAAAATGCAGGGACAACGGATTTCTGTCCCAGTACTTCTGTCCAAAGTTCTGACCCCCTGGGAGATGGCAGAGCAGGGCTGGGGGTGAGGCTGGCAGAGCTTCCCTCCCCCAGCTTTCCTGGTCATGTGCGTTGAAGAACAGCTCGTGGACAGTGGAACAATTGCATGGAGGTTAAGTCTTGTGCCTTCAAATCAAGCAAAGAGGTTGGCCAGAAAGTGTGAGGGCTCCCATCCTGGGGAGAATGCCTCATGCCCTTTCCCAAACCACCTGTCTGTTGGCGGGCTATCATCTCTCTCTATCTCTCAGCCCAGCTTTGGGTCCCTGGACTGCTGTCCGAATCTGAAGACAGCCCTCTCCGTAGATCTGCCCTCCTCCCCTGCTGCCTGCCCTACCCGTGGAAGTATGAATCCAACCGGGGGCATTTTCCCCAGCTCTGAAATAACCTGGGACAGGAAACAGCTGAACCCTCCCAGTCCAACCAATCCTTGGTGAAGAAAGAGTGCCCTCTAGTGGGCATTGTTTGGAGCTGCTCCGGATCCATGTCACAGCTCAAACAAGGACAAAACAACCCGCTCGTGGCCCTCCTGCCAAGGATCTCGAATCTGCCTTTGGGTTTGGTTTGTTTTTCTCCTTGTGTGAAGAAAAATAAATAAAGAACAGCAGGAGACCAGTTGTGAGAGCAGCTCCGACAGTGCTCTGACAGCCTCCTTATCTTGGGAGGTTCACCGAAGAACCCCAGGGCCAGTGATGGCAGCAAGGTAGACCGTGACATCGGGTGCTTTTTAAAGGGCATGTGACAATTTCTATATACATCACTTACCTGTCTTGGCCGGTCTCTTCCGTGAGGGGTTAGATTTGTGAGAAGGAAACTCTATTTAAGAATGATTACCGAAAGGGTTAAATATCTTGTTGGGTGACCCTCCGTGGAGAGCAAATCCACCGCAGTTGATTTCATTTTTGGTAGTGGAAGTGTACAGATCGGACTATTAAAACCCTGTATGTACTGGCATAAACAGGGGATTTTTCCCTTTAAAACCTGTTTCAGTAAAAGCTGTTGGGTGGGGAGCATAGAGGGGCGGGGGCTAGGGAGGGCGCAGGACACCCATCAGGGGAGCAGAAACCTGATCATATGTGATGGTTGCTGGATTAGGTAACAGCTCCGCTGGTTGAAATTGGATCTTGGAGGGTGAGTGTTAACATCTCTGGTGTCCTGGCGAAAGGTTCATGTGAGACCTGCATGGTGCCCCAGAGATAAAAAAAGGAGCTTTTAAATAATCATTTTGTCTCCTACTTGCCAGAGCGCCGGCTTCAAGCAGTAAATAGGTAGCATCACTCTGCTTAGACATAGCGGCCTTTTCATTTATTTATTTAATGTTGGTGGGATTTTTTTTTTTTTTTTTAAACTCCCTGGCGGAACAGTTTCTCGTACCAGTGAATCTCAACACCCATGTTTACAGTGGTACCTTCGGATCCTGCTCCTTCTGGGAAGAAATCTGTACACGCAGGGTTGTTTATTGGTCCATCCGGGCCTCTGCCCGGCACACAGACACAGCCCAAGACCCTCAGAACCAGAATCTTCCATGTAAAGTAGTGGAAGGGGAAAGTTTTCTTTTGTGTATATTGTGTATGCGTGTGTATGTGTGTATAGTTATGGTGGTGATTCTGACACATACTCTGAAATTTCTGTTTTCACAATCATTTGAGTATAATTTAAAGGGTGTAATTTGGAGAAGACTGTTGGGTTTTTTGTTTTTCCACGTTTTTCTGTTCTTTTATTTTCTTCAAATCTCTGCTTTGGGGCCAATTTCTGTGTCCTGAATTCTGAGTATAAATGCAAGCAACATTGATGTTGTGGTACATTGTATTTCTAGCATACCAATTTCTTCTTGGCCACATTTAGAAATCAATTATGTTAAATCTTAGGGAATCCAAATTTCTTTTTGAAGAGTATTTGTTTACAGGATTCATCAAATTATATAAAAGCTAAGCGAAATGATAACACTCTTACTGTGCGTGTGTGTTTTTTTTCCCCCCAACTAAATGTATCTTTCGTACCTGAGGGGGGAAAAAAAAAAGAGTCAGTATAGATTACGGCTTTACCCTCTGTGATGGTCCTGGAACTTCTTTGGTGGGTAGGGGTTTACACTGTATCCTTTCAGTGTCCTTGGCCAGCTTTAGCAATTTCCTTTCTTATTTCATTTAAAACCAGTTAGATTTCAAGACCAAGAAAAATATTAATTAGGTAGGTGTACAGAGTTTGTGTGGACGTTTTGTGCTTCCCGTTGATTGTTTAAACGAAAAAGTGGGGCATGGGCGTGGGTGCAACTGAGAGAGGCTGGAAAGGGAAAAGATTCTCAGAGGTAAATATTGGGCACATGGGAAATACTAGTAGTAACATGCCCATCTAGTCACCTACCTAGTACCTGGAGGAACTAGTACCAGCACTTTGGTCTGTGCATGCCTATCTCTTTGCCTCTCTTTCTCCTCTCATAATGAACTGAACTTTGCTAGAGGAATAAGCTATTGGGCTGAGCAAGTCGGTCTTAAGCACAGGTGCTGTCTGACGATGCCCATCATCACCTCAGGTAAGGCAGTGTTCAGGTGGCCCTAGGAAAGCACGTCTTCACCATTAAGATGACATGATTATTTTTTGCTTTGCTACCGTTGTTGCGACCAGAAACCATTACGAGATCTGTCAGTGCTGGATCTGTCAGGAAGGATTGTTATAGAGTGATGAGGAGGAGCCACGTGGAGGCACCACTGCCTGGCTCAGGTGTGACCAGCCTCAGCATCTTGGGGAGGTTTCCCGTCAGCCGAAGTTTGCAGCCTCTTCTGGGATATACTGGCCATATTAGTGTCAAGTTTTGCCTCAGCACCAATTTTTTAATGATCAAGCAGAAGTGCAACAATTACAGAATGGCTCAGAGTTGATCTTCTTTTTCTTTTTTCATTTGTAGATGGCCCATAGATACTTTTCGTTGGTAAAGTAATTAAAATTCATTCAATAAAATTCACTGGGGAAACATCCATAAACCCCACGTAAATGCCCTCACCTGGAAGAATTCACTGGGCTGTACGGGCGAGGAAGGAGGGGTTCCTGGGCTCTAAGCCCAGCTGCTTGGGGGGTCACATTCTTTTCCGCACCTTTAGGGACTGGTATTCAGGAAATGGTTACTGCATTCATTTCCTTTCTTAAGGAAACCTTTGTTAGTGGTGATATGTTCTTCTGAGAACTTTGTAGATCTGAGTAAATAAATTCAAGGAACTGAATAACATGACTAAATCTTTATTATTCTAAGATCAAAGGGACAGTTTCCCATTACAAAAGAAGGATTTCATTGGAAAAAGGTCCACAAAATAAACCTCCAGGATCCCCTAACCTGTGCCATTAACAATGTAGCAATTTTATTTTAGTGCAGCAGAATATTAAAAATTCAGATGCGAGAGGAGAACCTGGGTCCTGAAGTGTGGGCTTGTTGTGTGTCGGGGTGGACTTGCTTCTTTCCTCCCCAGCTAACTGCCTTCCCCAGGTCCTCCCTTCCCTCCTCCCGTCCTTTCTCACTTCATGGGGTGTGGGGGGCATGTGTTTCTACCCTGTGCCTTTAATTCTCCTGCTCCTAACCGCCACCCCTGGTCCACGTGGCTTGACCTTCCACTTGACTGTCTCCTGTTTCATGAAAGCAAAGCTGCCCTTTTCCTTTTAGCACAGGAATCGGGCTTTCCTTTGAAACAACTTCCAAGGTTGCTTCTTGTCATGCCTGTTAGAAGCCAGGAGCATGTGGACACAGCCAGCAGTTATGCTGGTATTATATGTGACGAAATGCCCTGAATGTCTACATGTCCCCTCGGATTGAGCTCAGATCCGCCTTCCCTGTCACAACCCCGTGGGGCTGGCTTGCTAGGGCTCAGGAGACAACTGCACCTGGCACCGTCCCCGTGGTGCTCACCAGATGCATCGTGACTGGAAACAGCTCTGGACTCTCTGGCTGCGCCAGTGCTCACATACCCACCGGGCCGCGTAGACCCTGCCATCTCCAGCCCCAAGATGTGAACGAGCATGGGACGCCTTCTCCTCTGTCTTTAATCATGTTCCTCCTTTCCTACCCTCAATTTGTTTTTGTTTTTTTTTTTAAACGTTTTACTCTTTTTTTAAAAATTTTATTTATTTATTTATGGCTGTGTTGGGTCTTCGTTTCTGTGCGAGGGCTTTCTCTAGTTGCGGCAAGTGGGGGCCACTCTTCATCGCGGTGCGCGGGCCTCTCACTATCGCGGCCTCTCTTGTTGCGGAGCACAGGCTCCAGACGCGCAGGCTCAGTAGTTGTGGCTCACGGGCCCAGTTGCTCCGCGGCATGTGGGATCTTCCCAGACCAGGGCTCGAACCCGTGTCCCCTGCATTGGCAGGCAGATTCTCAACCGCTGCGCCACTAGGGAAGCCCCCTCAATTTGTTTTTAATTGGAAATTCTTTTTGTGTTCGCTCTCAACAAAGGTTTGGCTGCTGACGACTAAACTGGGCTCAGATGAGTGATTTACTTTATGGCAGGTTGTATGAAGGTAGTAAAAAGAGACTGCCTAGCTCTTCTGCTGATTTACTAAATCACTTGATCTCTTTCAGTCCAAATCACCCCCTCATCCCCCGCAAAGGGTCATGGTGTTTTAATAAAAAGCAGCCTCTAACAGAGCTGAGCCTCCTCTATCCTATCAGAATACCGGCTTCTCTGAATCCCTGAGACAGCTTGTTAAAAGGACCTCACCCTTGTTTGTACCAGGATGGAGTTCTTATCACCCAGAACAGATTGATCTCAATGTGAGAAGATAGAAATCCCTAGTCCGGGGGAGAGGTCTTAACACTTCACTCCAAATTAACTGGATTTGCCTGGCTTAGATTATTTTGGAGATGAAAATTTAGGCTGATCGAATATTACAAAGTCAATGAGTGTAAAACCACAACCTCACAGAAATCTAAAATTAGAAATGAAGAAGGAAGTGCTTTTCCTTGAATTAAAATTTGACAGTTTGGGGATGAAAGTGAAAATTATATTGCTATAGTTAAGTTTTTTGTAGATTTGAAATTTCTTTCACTGTGGTAAAATATACATAACCTAAAATTTATCATTATAACTATTTTTAAGTGTACAGTTCAGTGGCATTAAGTACATTCGCATTGTTGTGCAGCCATCACCACCCCCCATCTCAAGAACTTTTCCATCTTCCCAAAATGAAACTCTGTACCGGTTAATCACGAACTCCTTATCCCCCCACCCTCCCCACAGCCCGTGGTACCCACTGGTCTACTTTCTGCCTCCATCAATTTGACTATGCTAGGTACCTCATATGATGGGATATAATTAATTTGGGGAACAAAGCAAATCTCTCCTTGCATTTTCTCCTCCTCCAATTCCTCTCTTTTTCCAACCCGTTGCTCAGATGCCATATTGCAAGTAATTTGAGACTTAGCCAAATGATACATTGGGAGTTTTTTGTTGTTGTTTTTAAAATTTGCTTCGTTGGGTTACTATTAACTCCTCCCCACTCTTTTGGGTCTTCCTGCAGTTTTGAGTATCCGGGGAGCGCAGGAAGAGGAGCCAACAGACCCCCAGCTGATGCGACTGGACAACATGCTGCTGGCGGAGGGCGTGGCCGGGCCAGAGAAGGGTGGCGGCTCGGCCGCGGCGGCTGCGGCGGCGGCAGCTTCTGGAGGCGCCGGTTCCGACAACTCGGTGGAGCATTCTGATTACAGAGCCAAACTCTCACAGATCAGACAAATCTACCACACGGAGCTGGAGAAATACGAGCAGGTAACCACAGCCCTGTGGGGTCTGGGCACCCCCCCCCAACCCCGCCCTTCAGGAAAAGGGCGGAGGCATCAGGAAACTCAGGGCTGTGGACCCCGAGGCAGACAGCCTTTCCTGGAGACTGACATCTGGGGTCCAGCATTTCCGGCCTCACCCCAGAGCCACTTGCTGAACCTGAGCCCACCAAGTCCTTGGTGTCCACTGTTGAAAACCCGGGCAAAGTAGAGATAAAGCCATTAAAAAAAAACCGAAGTTGTAAATGATGATTTCAGGAAACGTCCATAGTCAATATAAGGAAAACTCAGTCCCTGGAGCTCTGGAGTGTTTCCCTATGGGCTTGCAGCCCCGGGGCCCTCAGGGTGTTATAGGTCGTGAGCAGAGTCACCACGTGACCTGGGGGAGGTGGGTGGGCTCCTCTGGCCCTTGTCTGCTCGTTCATTAGGACGATTCCTCACCACCCTGGTGCTCATGGAATCCTATGGGAACGGATACTAAAGCCCCTCACTCTACCTAGATTCGGTTCGAATGGGAGTCAAACATGTTCTGCTTTTTATGTATGGTATGCAATATGAGACACACCTCCCGCTATAAGAAGAGTAGAGGGTCTCAGGGGACCCCTGGAGTCAGATAAAGTTGAAATACAGTCCTGACACTCCACTAAATGGTCTCTGGGATCCAGTGGTCCACATGCTATACCCTGAAAGCTGGTGATATTTGGCAAGGAGCTGTGGATTGGAGTCTAGGATATCAAAGAGGCATAAAAATCATAGGAAGGAAAGGCTAAGAAAGGCTTTAAGTCATAGAACAGTATATAAATGTTGTACGGTACTCTAATTATAATAGCGCCCCTCTCTACTAGAGGACCCTCACACACACACACACACATGTGAATTTAAATATCAATATTGTTTCCTCTGGTCTGTATGAGCAATACTACTTTATTAGGAGTCCCTTAACATCAGGCTTTCCTCCCATTATTTAGCTGACAGATATATTTGTTGTCATGTCTTTGGATGTGACATGGTCCTGAAGTTCTAAGTTAACTTACTTTCATTGAATTGTTAGGTTTATGGCTTTCTTTTCTTTTTTAAGAGTCACAGAAGAAGGGGGAGAAAAAGCAAAAAGTGGAAGACCCTGTACTGTCCACTTATGACTGTCTAGGTAGAAGGCAAATGCAAACTTAATAGAAAATTTAAATTTTAAAATAGAAATAGGCATTTTAAAATTTAAAGTGAAGAAAGTTTCATTATTGCAGTCCTATCTACCTTTGAAATGGATTTCTACAAAGTCCCTTCTCTTATGAGGGAAAAAAAGGTGTGAAGCTGGAAGCCAAGCGTGGTGAATTTCAGCCATCAGACAGGTGTATGGAGGGTTCAAGGGGAGGAAAATAAAAGCAATCTTGTGGTAAGAACCTGTGGATCATCACCTCCCACCTTCTTGGGAAAGAACAAACATTCTTATCACGGTGTAGGCTCATGTAGACATTTCCTCAGTTCCCAGGAGAGGCTGAGCTCAGGTAAGCTGGCTGATCTATGACAGCTTCCCCACCTGGGCCATCATGTTAGGGTTCAGAGTCTGCCCCAACCAATGGGATAACTTGGGAAGACACATGGGGACATTTGCTGACAAGGTCCCTAGCTGGCTTCTTGGGTTCTTCCTGCTCTGTGCTTTCCCTATTTTACCTTCACTGCTAAGCTTGGCCTCTGGCATAACAACCTATCTAGACCTAGTATCCAGGTTAACTCCTGCCAAACTCCAGGGGTACACGAAGAGTGTGGCTTCCTCCCTAAACCCGTAACTGGAATGGATGTTAGGCTGGATGGTGTTTAAAACTGGCTTTCTTCTTAGCTCAGGTTGCCAGCAGCATAGACGAATGGACTGTTTCCTTGATTTAACCCCCCCTTGTCACTCTTCCATCCTCATCCAAAATGACTAAAGCACTTTTGTCAACCTAACTGCACTTGTTCCTCAAGGTAATTTTAAGGTTGGGTCCTCCAGACAGGTACCGTCATCATCTCCATTTCCATACAGGTGAGGAACTGGAGGTCAAAGAGGTTAGGTGATGTATCTGGGTCACACATCCAAAGGAGGGACAGAGTTGGCCCTGGAAGCCAGATTTTGATCCTTAGCCCAAGGGCTCTTATTGGAACAATACCCAGCCGCACTTAATATGGAACAAGTGTGGACGTCTGTAGACGATGAAGTAACCGGCTTGACCTCTCTGTTACTTTCATGGACTAGATTGGTGCTCTCTAAGAGAGGCTAGTGATAAAAAAATATTCTCCTTCAGAAACTTCTCATAGATATCTACCTATTCTAAATAATAATCATGCTAGAAATTGGGAATTTAAGGAAAAACTCCATCAGTACAGAGCAAATTAGGTAAATGTAGTAGTAGTCTGTATTTGTTATTCTTAAAAAACACTAAAAAATCATTTCCTTATTTCTTTGGGCATTTTCTAGGTAAGAACTGAATACTGTTTAACATACTCTATGTGCTTAATAATTTATTAATATTAGTTGTATTGTTAATTATAGTAAATAGCAGATTATGAGGAAATTATGCCATTAACCTTCTAGCTAGTATGTCTGAGAGATAGATCTTCTTCATTTTTTTCTGTAAACATTCCTTGTGGGAGCTTTCTTAAAAATAGGAAACCTTAGTAAAAATGTCAGTCTCTGTTTTAGTAGTACCTAGATGGTTACCAAACTGACTATTTAAGCGTTGATTCTGTTGTTTTGGTTTGGTTTGTTTTGTTTTTAGTTTGGTGATGGTAGATAACCAGAGGGTCAATTAGCTTTCCAGTAAGTAGCTACCATAACCCCACTCACCCCTCCCCCACTTCCCCCCCCCAAAAAACCCAGCATGAATCAGCCATTGTTTCACCCTGAGGTTATTAGATAAAGAAGGCTTCTAGAGACTTTCATTCAAAAGAAAAGAAGGAAATTGTTTTCTTCATTAAAAGGGGCTGATAAAACACTTTTTCAGCAGATCATGTTGGAAGCTAAGGTATTTAAGAGCTGGCATATTCTAATAGATAAAACCATGATATCCAGAAACCTGAATTTTGTTCCAAGTGCTATTCTAAAAACCGATACTCCTGTAGTTTTGCAGAGTTCTTCACTTTTCAGTTTTTGTGAATAATGCTGCCAGGGCATTGACAAGGCTCAGTCTCTAAGGCCGAACCGGGGTGGGATAGGTCCATTCACAGCCGAGAAAGTCTTAAAATCCCAATCACATTCGTTGCTGATATTGGCAGCCAAATCCAGTTTGAAGGAGTAAGAGAAGAAGGTGGGCTGAAGAGAAGTGCAGGAAGGAGGCTTCAAGTCTAGGATTAAATTGCTTAAACTCAAGCAGGACTTTCTAAGAGAGCTTCTCTTGGGTAGGCTGCTCCCAGAAGGGCCTTTGCCCTGGAACTTGGGACGTCTCCTTTCAGAAAGCGTCCACTTTCTGGGGGCAGCTGGAGGGGTAGCTCCAGAAGGTGTCCACCTTTAGGACAATCTGCAGCAGAGTCTCCTCTGTCACAGAAACCTTCAGCCGGCGAGGGTCCTATTTAATTAACGCTTGTCATCCCCACTCTTCCCATCCCATCAGGAGCGCCTGACTTCATGGGAGCAGCACAGCTGCAGAAGGTGCCGAGCTTGGGGGAACTGAGGAGGAGGCGTGGGTAGTTCAGGTCCTGGAAAAATCTGGAACACTGTGTTCTGTCTGTCTAAAATGGACTTGGAACTCCTCTGCACTGTCTGTTGTGTGTTCCCGAGCAGCTGTGGAGCAGCTGCCTTGCTCCACCTCAGCAGTGGGTGAAAAGACTCCACTGTCTGTTTGGGGCAGAGCAGAAAGGGGCCCGGGATCCAATGCCCTAAATAAGCATCAGATATTGTGAGTATTTTTATTCACCGTAATGAAACACATCATTATTAGCCGAGCACTGTGGCTTCCCAGCAGAGAGCAAGTGCACTTGACAATACCTCCTTCACGTCCAGCCCCTCCTCCCTGTGAGCCCCCCATCAAGGGGGGAGGCTGCAGCCCAGCGGGGGCTGAAGCGTTTCTCCAGAAAGCCGCTTAGGATGCCTGCAGTGTGCCTGCCTCCCCCCGCCACGCCCCACCCCGACTTCTCATAGACTTGCCGCCAACTCGCTGCCAGGTTTTATCTTCCTCCCTTGTTGAGGATGAAGGGGCAGTTGAGGTTGGGAAGAGATGAAGCTTATACTAAGATCTTGTGTTTAGGTAGCAGTTTTCTTAGTAAGAGCAAAATGCTATTGGACCTGATCTTCTGTGGCTTTTGTCTTCAGCATATGCCTGCAGAGTAGAAAGAAGGTGTTTGTGACCCCCTTTAGTTTTACCACGGGGCAGACTGAAGCCTGGAGAGGTTTGCCCAATCGTGATCCTATGCTGGGTTTCTAAGTTCTCTGTACTTGGAAGAGATAATAATGACACAAGTTATATGGCCAGACACAAAGATAGTAACTCATGTAGTCCTTACCACACCCTTTGAGGTACTGTCATCCCCATTTCACAAATCGGGAAGACGAGATACAAGGATCTTACATAACTAACCAAGGCCCCAGAGCGAAGTGAGTTCCAGCGCAGGATCTGAACGCAGGCAGTCTGTGCTCTTAGCCCACTGCTACGTTCATGTGAGTGATTTACTCCACCTGCAGGTCACTGCACAAGTGCATGGGCGCTGCTAGCCTTGCTGAAGGGTTAGGAATGATTAAATCCACTCTCGGACAAATAAAAACGAAGTACTGAGTAGTGAAAGGATTTGCCCACATACTCACGGAGGCAGGTCAAAACCCAGGCCTCCCAGCCCCCAGTGTAGACACAGCCCAGTGGATTCATCTGCCTTTGTATCTTTGGCCAGCCAACCTCGAAGGATTTCTTGGAGAAATGAACAGTAAATATGTTATTGTTACTGCATAATTGACAGCTATGAAGGGCTTGGTGCTGTAAAAAACAAGGGCAATGCTGTGTTAGCATCAATGGGCGTGTTTCCGCTGTTAATATTAAGTTGAACCCTTTGAGTCCTTAGTTCTTCAACTCTTACAGCATCAAGTTGCCTTTTTTTGTTACAATCTTATACAGGTTTACAACATTACTGTGAGTTAACCTGTGAGTAGATATTTTATTGAATGTTCACTAATAAAACCAGACTACAGAGATGATAAGTAATAGTAACTAAGAGAAAGGGCAGTGGTGTTCTGAGAAGCAGGTTCAGGGTCTGGGAAAGAACAGACACCCTGGCCTGGATGAGGAAGCGTTCAGGTCCTGCCTCAGCTGCTGTTTTTTGCTGTGGGCCTTCATCTCTTAGAGCCACAGTTTTCCCAACTGTAAAATAAGGAGGTGGGAAAAATGATCTCCAGTTTCACTTCCAGAGCTGAGAGTATGTTGGTCTCTAACCTGAGAGTTTTCCTTTCTGCAGGGATAACTCCTGAATCCTCTAATCCATATTTTGATGCTGTTTGTTTATTTTTTTTTAACCTATTCCCTTTGTGTTATAGACATAGCAGATCTTCAGAAGACCAGCATAGGAGGGAGTTCTTACGATAAAACTAGAAGTAGAAACAGATTGATGAGAAATCTCCCAGAAGAGTTATCAGAGCTTTTAACTCCATGATTCCACTCTTCGGGCTGTTTATGCTAAATTGAATATTTGGAAGCTTTAACATATCAGAGATAAGGGCAAGGCAGAAAGTTCATGCTATATTTGACCCCAAACTCTCTTTGACTGTTAACATTGGGGTGAAGGGTTGTGAAGTGTGTTTTATACTAGTATTCATGTTCTCATCTTTCATAGTAGTAAAATCAGGAAAAATAATTGATTTTGAAAAATAATTAAGAATTTTCTTTTCCCTTTAAAAAAATCCACATCATGGCCAAAAATTATAATCAAATGGGCTGAAAGGGATCTCCAGGCATCATTTATTTTTTCTGATTTGACAAAATGCCACAAATTAGCCCACTTTCCTTACCTGCACACGTCTCTAGAAAGACCTACACAGCCTCACGTCAAGTGTGCTGAGGCTTGAACTCTCACCACACCCCATGTCTGTCATCCTGCCATTCCAGGCGTGTAATGAGTTCACCACCCACGTGATGAATCTCCTGCGAGAGCAAAGCCGGACCAGGCCCATCTCCCCGAAGGAGATCGAGCGGATGGTCAGTATCATCCACCGCAAGTTCAGCTCCATCCAGATGCAGCTCAAGCAGAGCACGTGTGAGGCCGTCATGATCCTGCGTTCCCGGTTTCTGGATGCGCGGTGAGTCCCCAGGAGGGGGTCTGTCCTTGGGGAGAACCACTGATCCAGGGTTGGAATCCACGGCTGGCCCTCTCCAAAGACTCCGTTGTCATCATGTTCAAGGCTGAGCCAAGTGGTAGCCTGAGAAAGGTTCTTAGGTCAGGGAAAGGAGTGCTGAAAGGGTGGATTACCATTGGTTTTATACGGCTCCAGGAAAATGTGTCATGGGAGGGGATATTTTTTATGGCCCCTGCTACTCACTCTTCATGAGAAGCAAGGATGACTTAGCTACAGGGACAGAAAAAGCAGGACTTTCTGTTTTCATACCACTAGGGGTCTCTTTCACAGGAATAGGTTGTAACTATGGGCCCATACAGGTCTTACTAGATACTGCAATGACATATTTTCTCCACGAAAGTTCCGATTGAGAGCTGGGAATCTTTGCCACAGTACATGTAGGCAGAGAGGGCACCCAGTTTGATTCAACAAATATTTATAACTAGATTACCATGTGTCCTACTCTGGGCTGAGTTTTAGGGGCACAAAGATGAAAAGATGAAGAAGACGTGGTCCCTTGGGCATAGAGGGGCAAGGGACTGGTCTGATATGGGCCAGATTTTCAATCAAGATTTGATGTTTTCTATCTGACATTAACTTGTGACCTAATTTGTGAGGTCAAAGAATTCAGCTGAAATCACGGATAGAAAGGTCCTTTACGACAAAAACTGAGACTATAGAACAAATAATCAGTTCTTGGTCCTCCTACCCTCTAGACCAGTGGATTTGTACAAATCCCTTTGATTTCTTTGGCTTCTGATATCCAGCCTGTAAAATGGTGATATCATATCTTTCATCTACTCTAGGGGAGTGTGTTGATAATTGATCTAATAAATAAGTTTTCAGAGTGTGGATATCCTTTGTGATCTACAGTTCATCTTAAATTAGCCATCTTCTATAAATGCAGATTTCATCATTCATTGTTTCCGTTCCTGAATATAATCCCAACATATGATTTTTATTATTAAAACATTAGGTATGTCAGGGTCATATACCATTTAATAATCTGTAGTTTTGTTCCTTTTCATTCAGACACCCAAATGCTCTGCTTTTTAAGCTTTTTCACCCCGGAAATCATGTATTATTCAGCTCTCTTACCTATACTTTTCTCTCTCTTCACAAGTGTGGTCTTTACAGTTCACAGACCTCTTCAAAACTCCCTGGCACCTCCTAAACTCCCTTTTATTCATTGTGTTTTGGGTCACGTGGAATATGAAATAAGAATGCCAGCTAGCAAACTGTATCTCTGGGCTAATAGAATTCCATAGAGTAAGTCAAGAGAAAGTACAAATGAAGAGAGCTGTTCCCAGCAGAGCATGGTGATGAGTGGGGGAAGGCGCAGGCCCTCTGAAGCAGGACCCCGCCCCGTGCATCTCCCTCACCCCGTGGCCTGCTGCCAGCCTGGCTTCTTTAAAGCAGGCCGTTCCGCACGGTACAAAGTGCAAGTGACTGGTGGCCTGTGTCTGGGTCTTTCCCCTGTGCTGTGGCCGCTGCCACTCTGCATGTGTTGTTTACATCCCCATGGTAACTCCCCTCGTTAAAATGCTGGAGTTGGCATTGATGTTGGCAGATACTGAAAAAAAAAAAAAGAAAAGTTGGGCCCAGACTGGGTTCTTTTCAAGAAAGAAATCAGAGAGAAGGGAGGAGCAGAATCATTTTCTCATAGGATTTCTTCTCTCAGTAACTCTGCTGTGGCCAGCAGAAGGTCAGACTCTAAAAGACACGAAACTAGGCGAGCTTTGTACACAGTTCCTTTCACTTCCACCAGCCTTTGCCTAGATTGTTCCAGTTGGCACCAGAAGGACAATCACTGTAAGAGAGGGTCTCTTTCCTGCTTTGGCTGCAACCTTTGAATCATTGCCTCTGAGCCAAGGTTCAAAACTAAAACAACTAACCTTTTGTCTTTGTTATTAGCATTTACTTAGAGGTATGTATATTTAGTATCGCTGAAAAAATATGACCCCAAGTGCCAACCCAAGGCTAAGCAAATGGTTTTTCCAGCTCAAAAATAAACGTTTGCCTGGACTTCCTGATTGCGGTAGCTAATATCATTGCTTCTAGTGCTATGTATAATTGGGAAAGCTAGCTAAACACACTTTACTAAGAAAGACACATTCACTGCTGATGTTCATGTGCTTCTCTCAACCAAGCATCTGATGGGCAGGGCTTCATCGGAAAAGATTTCATGGAAGACAAAATACAAGGAGGACTTGATTTAGTAACAGGATTAGTCTTCATAATGTAATGGGTATGCAGAATTGAATGTTACTGCTTTGTTGTGTAACATTCCTTGTATTTTCTGTTGCTGAAGAACAGATTACCACAAATTTAGCAGCTTAGAATAACACAAGTTATTATCTCACAGTTTCTGTTGTTCAGGAGCCTGGGCAGGCTAACCTGCGTTCTCTGCTCTTGTCTCACAAAGCTGCAATCCAGGGGTCAGCTGAGGCCATGCTCTTATCTGAAGCTCATTCCAGTAGGGGCATAATTCAGTTCCTTGTGATTGTAGAACTGAGGTCCCCAGATCCTAGAAGCTGCCCTCTCCATAGGCAGCTTACAAGTCGGCTGCTTGCGTTCTTCCTGGAGAATGTCACCATTTTAAGGCTTTAACCTAATCTCCCATTTCATTAACGCAAAGTCAACTGATTGGTAACCTAATCACAGGAATGATATCCTGTTATTTTCACAGTGCCCCGAAACACATACACTCAAGGGAAAGGGATGTACCCCAAGGTGATATCTTACATATCTTCTTGGGATTCTGCCTTCCACACTCCCCAGCTGAGCATTTGGGCCAGGTTTTGTCCACTCAAGTCATATCCTTTTTGTCTTCCTTATAGTGCCAGAAAAGTTTAACTTAAAAATTCCACTCATTCATTCATTCACTCAACATTTATTATTTCAGCTTTATATCAAGCATTGTGCTGTAAAACTTGGTAAGCTTATTGTCAGGCCTACAATAAGTCTTTGAGAGAGAGAACTTGTAAACCCTTTTAATGGTTTTCTAGCAATACAGTAATTTTATCTTGTTTTTTTAAAATAACATCTTGCTAGAGAAAACAATAAGAACCTAAACACATGGTTGGAAGTACACCTCTGCACTTCACCCTGGTAGATGGAGTTACCTAAAATGATTAGCATAGAGGACGGTAAGAAAGAGGAAAGGACATGCAATAAGGTCTGGCCAAACTGGCACTGTATTTAGATTTATTTACTTCTCTGAGTTTTTACTCTCTGTCAAATGCTATATTAGCCACTGGAATAACAAAGATGAAAAACTACATGTAGATGTGGGTCCCACCTTCAAGAGCTCATAACCTCCTGGGACAGGTGCTCTTATAACAGCATAAAACTGCGCATGATCACAGGAAGTACATCTGCCAAGTTTACCCAAAGGGGAGAGAGAATCGAAAATCAGGAAGAGGCAGACACTGCTGAATCTCAGAGGAGTATGATGTTTAACAAATAGAAGGAATCACAGAAGCAAAGTAAACAACATAATTCAGCTTCAACAGGCATTACTTACTGGAATGCATACTATGTGTCGGGCAGCAGGGTTTCAAATACGTGTGAAACATGGCTCCTCCCCTTGAGGATTTGCTGTTTAGTTGGGAAGACACGTGTAAACTTGTGGCAAATGCTGCGGGAGAGAAATACACAGGGTGGTATGAAAAGGCACGGGAACATGAACGCCGTGAGTGCCTTTGGGGAATGGAGAAGCATGTGATGTAGCTGGATGAAATTATGTAGAGCATGTGTAGGACTGGAGGGAAATGAGACACTAGGGAGGGGCTAGATCCACTGAAAGACCTTAACTGTACCAGCAAAGATTTCAAATTGGTCCTATGAAGCAGCAGAAACTCTCTGAGCTGTTTAAGGAGGGAATATAGTAATTTATAGCGCAAGTTCTCAAGTTGCACTTCTTGGATTCAGATTCTTGCTACAACCCTGACTACCTTTGTGACCTGGGGTAAGTGGCTTATCCTCCCTAAGACTCAGTTTTTGTGTTTCTAAAATGGGGATAATTCTATACAGGAATAAATAAGATAATATATTAAAAAAGTATAGTGTCTGGAACATAGTATTCACACCATAATTCAGCTATAATATAGTAAGGTTCAGTATATTATATATTATTTATTATTATTATTATTATTATTATTATTTTCATGATCAGATCCATGGTTTGGAGGAATTCCTGTAGTGATTTTCTTGAAGATGAGCTGAATTCAAAGAAACGGTAGGAGACCACTGTTGAGGTGTGTGCTTCTCAAACTGGGGAAATGCAAAATAAGTATGAAAAAACCTTCCCCATTTTACTCAAATATTTGGAGGAAAATATTCTTATTTTAAGATAAACATTGGTATGTGATGGAATAGACTACAGCAGGAGGTTTTGAAGCCATTTCGTGCTTTTGATGGTGTGCACCAGGGCTGTAAATCCCTGCTCTCCTTCCAGGAGGGTTGCTTGGCCATGATTTAGGGAAAGCATCAGTATGGAGTTGCACTGTCTAGTCTGTGGCTTCTTGATTTTAAATTTAAATTAATTAAAATAAAAGTAAATAAAATTAAAAAATTTAGCACTCCAGTTATATGAGCCATATTGCAGCCACTGGATAGCCACATGCAGCTAATGGCTACTATATTGGAGAACAGAGAACATTTATTTTCCTCATTGCAGAAAGTGCTGTTGGACAACACTACTAAGCCCATTCTATGACAGACTGTGGCTCCTCTAAACCCAGTTCAAAAATAGCAATGACACTAAGGATGGAACAAAAGGGATAGATTTGAAAAATAGAACTGGTTAAGACTTGCTCTGGGGCCTACCTTCCTCAAATTCCCATTATGCAAGAGCTTTTAATACACGCCTCCTTTTTAGTGGGGCTTTTTAATCCAATCTGCCCAATTTCTGATGCTGGGTGACACAGAAACTCAGCATGATTTGGGAAAGTGACTTAGGCTTGGCATAATCTGGACAGATGTGGTTAATACCTATGGACAGATAGTGTTTATCCAGTAAGAGAGCAAGAGGAATTGAGAATCACTCCCAGATTCTGGCGCATGCCTTGCCTTCAAATGCCTTCAATATTTGAAGGAATAAATGAACAAATGAATGGACAAACAAATTAGCAAATACAATGAGCTCTGTATCTATGGTGATGTCATTATATAATATGGAAAAAAAAATGGAGCTGGTTTGGGTGAAATGTGATACTAGCCTTAGAAGCACAGAGTTTGTTGGAAGTGTCTGGGGTATGCAGTAGTAAATGGGGCGTTGGCTCTTAGGAGAGGCATTTGGTCAGAGATAACACATTGGGTGGTTAGCAACATATGTACACGGTGCCTACACTCCTCACTCTTGAGTCACTGTGATTTGAAAGGTTCCATCCCTAAAATTTAATCAACTTCCACATTTCTTAAGTTTACCTGGATAACTGATGATCAAAGCTTTTGGTTGGCTTGAAATAACAAACGTTAACTCACCGAGCTGAAAACACTTCCAGCCAAAGCAAAGAAACCAGGTGTCTTAGTTCAAATAAACTTATCGTCAGAATTATAGTATTTTTACTGGGTTTCTTGAGATTCTGCAAAATCCTAATTCTGGGGCTTCAAAGGCCCTAGATTGAGACAGCCACTGCACAAGGTGATAAGTGCATCCATCTGAGTAGATGAGACCACCTAAAGGAAGATTGCACGTCACCGGGAGGAGAGAGCCGTGAACAGCTGTCTGCACCATCCCTGCACCCCAGCTCATTCCAGAGAGGCTTCCTATGAGCTCAGTTGGAAGAGTCCCAAGAAATACACTGTAATGCTAATGCAAACAACTCCCAATTAGGGGAGCCTTCAGGGGCCACTTCCCCAGGCCTAAAACAACTGTTTTCTTTAGGCCAAGAGGAAGCCAGAGGTTATCCAAAGACTAGCCTGGAGACCAGGTTAGCCACTTGGCTACCTTCCTCAAATTCCCATCATGCAAGAGCTTTTAATACACGCCTCCTTTTTAGTGGGGCTTTTTAATCCAAGCTGCCCAATTTCTGATGCTGGGTGACCCAGAAACTCAGCATGATTTGGGAGGGTGACTTGGGCTTGGCATAATCTGGACAGATGTGGTTAATACCTATGGACAGATGGTGTTCATCCGGTAAAATCAGGCACTTTATTATGTTAATTAATCCAAGTGGGACCCGGAAAATACAATATTAGCTGAATTTCCTGTCTAGCAAGGCGATCGGTGCTTTCTGTTGGCTTAAGTCAGAAAATTCAATATCCTGGCATAACAAGGGATGTTCTGGAAATTTTTTTTTCCCCATAAGGAAAAGCTTTTGATAAAAGCTAGAAAGGCAGAAGTGCTAATGGAGCTAATTTAAAAGTAGAGACCCCAGCCCCTCAAGGAGGGCCAGCCAGCATCTGCAAGGAGCCAGGCATCCCTAAGCAAACCCCAGCTATCCTCAGGCCTTAGCTGGGAGGAGGCAACAAACTGATTCTCACTTTAAATTAGTTCAATTAGCACTTTTTTTTTAAGAAGAAAAATGCTTTTATTCAAAAAGTGGTTTTCTTCATTTTAGCAACCTATATATTAAAAAGATTTCTCTGGGTTTATGTTTTACCATTTAGCAGCTGTTCCTGCTTAGAAAGTGCTGCTTCTCTCCTTTCAAGGGAGGTCAAGTAGTCAGGGGGTTCATTTCCATCCATTCTCGCCCCCCTTCCCCATGCCTTTTAAAAATGTTGCATGCACTTATATGGGGATAGAACAGAGAGAAAATAACTTTTAAAAAAAATATATTTATTTATTAATTTGGTTGCTATGGGTCTTAGTTGCGGCAGGCAGTCTCCTTAGTTGTAGCAGGTGGGCTCCTTAGTTGTGGCTCACGGGCTCCTTTGTTGCGGCACATGGGCTCCTTAGTTACAGCATGCATGTGGGATCTAGTTCCCTGACCAGGGATCAAACACGGGCCCCCTGCATTGGGAACATGGAGTCTTAACCACTGTGCCACCAGGGAAGTCCAGACGATGTATTTTTAACTTATGGCTACAGAGTCTCTGTGTAATTGCCAGGAGGCAATCTGTATACAAGAAAGAGGCTGGGTTTCGTAGTCAGGCAGACCTGAATTGATACTTTGGGCCTATAACCTACTAGTTGAGCGACCTTTGAACTCAGTTCTTCATTGGTAAATGGGAATAACCATAGCTACCTCACTAGTTGTGAAAAATGAATAATTTGAATTGATGGCTCTGAGGGGTATGGCCCAAGGCCTGGAACCCGGGAGGAAGAATCCCCACTAAGTCCTAGTATTTGTCGTGTACCAGGCACTGTGCTGAGTCCTCTCTATGTATGACCTCATTTCTCCCTGTCACCCCGTGAGGTCAGATTGACTCTTTGGACTGTCATTTGAAGAAGCTGAAGTTTGGAGAGGCATCCGAAATCACCCAGCTGGTATTCAGTTGGTCCGGGGTTCAAAACCAGGATGATGGGATTTGGGCTTCCCTGGTGGCGCAGTGGTTGAGAATCCGTCTGCCAATGCAGGAGACACGGGTTCGAGCCCTGGTCTGGGAAGATCCCACATGCCGCGGAGCAACTAAGCCCGTGTGCCACAATTACTGAGCCTGCGCGTCTGGAGCCTGTGCTCTGCAACAAGAGAGGCCGCGAGAGTGAGAGGCCCGCGCACTGCGATGAAGAGTGGTCCCCACTTGCCACAACTAGAGAAAGCCCTCGCACGGAGACGAAGACCCAACGCAGCCAAAAATAAATAAATAAATATTTTTTAAAAAAAAGATGGTGGGATTTTGCAACTTCATGCCCCTCACCACTCTGTATAAATATTTGTATAATACATGTGATTGTTCTTTTGCTCAGCGTCCTAACAGTACACAATGAAGTATTTAACGAACGCTTTCAGCACTGCTTTCAGCATCCAGCCCCTTTGCTCAAATCTCCTCTTGTTCACTTTTCACTCAAAAAAGGGCCTTCTCCCAGATGTAGATCCTCTCCTCTCCCTTTTTATGTATATTTGGTGTGAACTTTTTCTTTTTCCGTTGTCGTTGTTGTTTCCTTTCTCTTTATGAAGGCGGAAGAGACGGAATTTCAACAAGCAAGCAACGGAAATCCTGAATGAATATTTCTATTCCCATCTCAGCAACCCCTACCCCAGTGAGGAAGCCAAAGAGGAGTTAGCCAAGAAGTGTGGCATCACAGTGTCCCAGGTAAGAAGCCCTCAAAGGGCTCAGCCCATAGCCTGGCCATGGTGGAGTCACAGGGCAGAGTCTTGGAGGTCTTGCTTTCTTGAACTTTCATGCCTTGTAAGTTCCATCAACTTAAGCCTTAAAATGGCAAGGTCAGCACATGATGTGCATAAGAAAGTTTCCAAGGCAGTACCTGGAAAGACTTCAGAGGAACCAGCAGAAGTAGGAGAAGACTAAGTACAGTGTAAAAACAGGGATAGGGTTCTTCCCTCTGAGCTCTCCGTTGCTTCAAATGGGTGAAGAATTCTACATGTACTTGGAAAGCCATCTGAATTTCTCATGTTATTTTCTCAAGCATACTCAATTCCTTGGCCCATTTTTTTGCCCAACCCAGGAACTTTAAGAGTCAGTGAATGGAACTTTTAAATGAAAGGGACTCAAATGTCCTCTCTTGATGTCCTCACTCTGTAACTGATGGAGTGTAGGAATTTTAACATGTCACTATGCTTGCATTGGAATGATTGCACAAAATGTCACTGAGTGCCCCCTTCCCCCAAAGAGCAGTAACCGTAACAGGTGCCTATTGACGTGGAAAGACACATGACATAAAATTTTTATGGACCTGGAGTGTTCAGCATTAATATGAAGTAGAAAAGTCAGCAAGTTTTATATGTATCTACATTTTGTCTACACAAAGGATCCATCCAAACTTCTTACTCGGTCTGAACCTCAAATACCACCACCAGTCTCTAGTTGAGACCAGTAGGGATAGTCAAGAAACCTCTCAGAGAAAGCTTTCCTAAGAATTATGTCACATGCAAGAGAATCAAATGTACTAGTGTTTCCAAAAAGGGCAAGGGTGAGGGGGAAGTTGGGGAGAAGAGGCCTACTTTAGTGAAAAACTTCACTTAACATTTTGTAAATGAAGTAGACGCTGTTTTGTATAAACTGAGCATCTGTACTTCCTTGAACTGAATCCTGGCTTCTGCTACTCCCTGCCGGGTGCTGATCCCATCAACCTGTGTTTAGCTAAGCAGAATTAGGTCTAGTCAAAATAAAGAACTCCACACAGGGGATCTGCAATGAAGAGATTGCCAGGCTCTCCCCAGCACTCTGTGTGTGATTTTGCAGCAGCCTTGGAAACCTCCTTTCAGACAAGGCAGAAAGAATTGTCTCCTTTTTAACCTGGACCTTCCTCAGGTACTTGGACCCAGCAGAAGGTCATTTCCTGTCTTGGCAACCCTGGGAAAGCAGAACATCAGTGGTCTAATTCAGGTGGCCTGATTTTTGTCTAGGTTTCTAACCATTCTTGTCCAAATCTAGACCCATTGTCCACAAGAAAAGAGAACTGATGTTTTATGGTACTTGCTGCATGTTTGTGGAATGGTTCCAGGTATAAACCATATCACTAACCTACAAACAGTGAATTTCAGTCATGGAATCTTCTGCTGCTAAAGTTGAAAATCACTATATTGTTTGAATTCAAATTCTGGGATTTGGAATTCCAAATCCCTATTGAAAATAGAATGAACTCTTCAGGATCTAGCCTGTATTGTATCTGAATAAAAAATGGAATCTTGGCCTATTCCAGCAACCTTCACATCCTTCATTATGGAAATCCAGGGTGCAAATAGTTTGTCCATTAAAATGATCATTTACGTATATTGTATCACCTTTCTCTTTCCCCCGTCCATCCCAAGGCGATACCATTCTTCCATCCCCATCACATCACTTCCTCCCAACAATAACCAGACTGTTCTACCATTGCCAAACAAGTTCCAGTGGGAGACAATATGATATCATAGAGCGACCATTTGCTAGGAGCATGTTTATGCTGAGTCAACCATGGGATTTTAGGAACTCACTCTTTCTATTTGGGTCTTAGTTGCCCCATCTCCAGTCATGGTTGGCTGGACCACATGATATATTAAATCTCCCTCTATCTCTAGTTCTCAAATCTAGGAGATGCCTTTGACTGTATCTTTCTTGTTTTTTGTTTGTTTGTTTGTTGCTTTGGGTTTTTTTAAAACTAAATTTATTTATTTATTTTTGGCTGAGTTGGGTCTTTGTTGCTGGGCACGGGCTTTCTCTAGTTGCGGCGAGCGGGGGCTACTCCTTGTTACAGTGCGCGGGCTTCTCATTGCGGTGATTTCTCTTGTTACGGAGCACGGACTCTAGGCACATGGGCTTCAGTAGTTGTGGCTCGCGGGCTCTAGAGCGTAGGCTCAGTAGTTGTGGCGCATGGGCTTAGTTGCTCCGCAGCATGTGGGATCGTCCTGGACGAGGGTTCGAACCCTTGTCCCCTGCATTGGCAAGCGGATTCTTAACCGCTGCGCCACCAGGGAAGCCCTGTTTTGGGTTTTTTGTTGTTGTTGTTGTTAATAATCACCCCTCCATCTTGAAATTCTCCTACTTTGGCTTCCTTAACATTGTTCTCTCTGGAGTTTCCTCCTTCCTCTTGGGCCACTCCTGGTCAGTCTTCTTAGAGGATCTGCCATCTCTACCTATCCTAAAAGTATTGTTCTTTCATTAGCCCCCATCTCATCATGTCCTAGCCCATGGTCCTTAATTACTTTTTAAGACACATATTCTTTTAAAATCCACCTACTAGTGAGTCCTCCTGTGATTCCCAAACAAAAATATGCTCATACACAGAAACCCATCTATTGACCATCCTCTCCTTTGATCCCAGAACAGCCCTTCCTCTATTCTAGTGCTGCTTGGAGTATGATCTACAGAAGGCAGCATCAGCTGGGAGCTTGTTAGAAATGTAACCTCTTGGGTCTTACTGTATAGCACAGGGAACTATACTCAATATTTTGTAATAACCTATAAGAGAAAAAAAATCTGAAAAAGAATATACGTATATATTTATGTATGTATATATATATATATATATAACTGAATAACTGTGCTGTACACCTAAACCTAACACGCTGTTGTAAATCAACTATACTTCAACTTAAAAAAAATTTCTTGGGTCTCACCCCAGTCCTGAATCAGAATCTCTGGTGGAAAGGGGAGGAGGCTAGGGATCTGTCTTCATAAGCCCTCCATGCACACTTGACTTTGAAAAGCACTGTTCTACACAGTTAATCGGAGTGGTCCCCTCCGTGCTCACAGCTGCAAATATATGGCTCTTTGAATATCCCCATGAGACTTCTCTCCTGGAACGCCAAACTCATATATCTTACTTCCCACTGGACTTCACCATGGCTCTGCCCACGGGCTCTTCAAACTTAACACGTTCAAAATGTGAATCAAACTTTCCCCAGAGAATCAGTGATTCCTTCTGCGTTATCTGTCTCGGAGTAAGTCAGTCATCACTGTATCCCTAGTGCCTAGCACATAGTAGACCTTGTCAATGATTGTTGAACAGTGAGTTAATTAATGAAAATACCGATTCTATACATTGTTCAGGGCATATGACATCCCCCTAGTGGACGACGCAGGAAATGCCTGAACTGACCCAGCATCTTCCCTGCATGAGCATCTATTCTCCTCCTGTAGAAAGGAATCATCCCAGGACCGGTCCCTTCTCCACCCTCTTCCTTCTCACCTTCTCTCACGTAGCCAATTTAATTAGACCACAGGCATTTTCTTTCCTCCTCAAAAGTCATTCCAAACTTCCTTCATCTTTCCCCCTTTCTTCCAGCTCATCCAGCTACCTCAGAAAAAATCTCCCTGCCTCCTTTCCTCTCTCTCTGTTCCACTTAGAAGTCAAAAACCAACCACAATGATGACTGATTCCTATGAATAGTGAAAGTTACATCAAGAAAAGCATGAGCCCTGGTCTGGGAGGATCCCACATGCCGCGGGCGGCTGGGCCCGTGAGCCACAGCTGCTGAACCTGCGCGTCTGGCGCCTGTGCTCCGCAACAAGAGAGGCCGCGATAGTGAGAGGCCCGCGCACCGCGATGAAGAGTGGCCCCCGCTTGCCACAACTAGAGAAAGCCCTCGCACAGAGACGAAGACCCAACACAGCCAAAAATAATAAATAAATAAATAAATAAAGCTACTAACCTTCTAAAAAAAGAAAAGCATGAGTTTGGGAGTGAAATTAGATAGGCAGTGGTCCCTAAATGGACCCAGAAATGCCCTTCCTCTTCCAGTTTAACTCTCTTTCTGTAGGCACCAGCATTTACAATAAATAAAGCATTTTCTCTTGAGTTTTTTTCTCTCTTGTTTACTAATATTGCAATGCTATATTTTGATTTTTATAACAGAGGCTTGGCATTTCTGCTTCAGTGTGAGCTATATAGGTCTATGAAGGATAGCCTTATAAGATTTTTAAATTTAGCTAATGCACTTTAATAATAAGTGTAGTTTTGCAAGAATTTTCTTTATCTGCCATTGTTGGGGTAAATTAAATTACATGTAAACTGTGGTACATGTGTTACCAACTTCTCCTTCTCTCACCAAATTCATGGTTTGTTTTGTAATTGTATAAAACCACAATATTTTAGTTTGAAATCACATCTGAAATATGGGGTATAAAGCTCTCCTTCCTAAGGCAGGATTATGGGAGTAAAACTTGAATTTCACTGTGTCTCCACTTGTGTCTGGCAGAGGTCTTGGTATAAAGAGAACAGGCATAGAATCAAGCCAGGACAGCCGCTGTGAGCCACATGAAGGAAATAAATTAACAAATGAAAGTAAATTACGTTTATTTTGTGTATTGGTGTTAACATTTAAAGCCTGGAATTCAAAGGAATAATCAGTGCTAGGCTTCAGTTTTTCCTCATGTAGATAACACCAAGCTTTGCACAAAATACTTAGTGAAATTTATTGGATTGAATTATATTGATCCTAAGGTCAGTAGTACAATACAGCTAAGAATCTAGTCCATATTAAAGTTATTTAACTAATAAAAATGTGAAATTAATCCATCCATGAAAGCACCCCTATGTTGATATAGATTTATTTGGCTATTTAAAGGTCTGTGTATTTTGATTGCCCAAAGTCAGCTTTAGCATTGGTAAGTAACAGGCATTTCTCCTGAAATGCTAGGTTTATTTTAGTGTCCTATACTTAAGAGGTAAGCAGATTTAAAATGCTTGCCCTGAACTAAAAGGGTCCTAGTGAAATGAGCATCTCCTCCCTAGAAAAATTTTTGTCACAGTGGTTTTGCTAGATTGTGTTATATTAAGCAAGAGAATCTCATTTTGTATAGTTGCTCCTCTCCAAGCCCTTCCTTCAGACCTTTTAATTGATGTTGCAAAATCAGAGCTAGGATGAGACCAATTAGCCTACCTCTTCAACCCTCTCATAAGTTCTTCCTTTTCTTCTGTGATGTTTGGGCAGGATGAACTGGTAACTTTCTCCTCTTCTTTTAAACCGCTCTAGGTATCAAACTGGTTTGGAAATAAACGAATCCGGTACAAGAAGAACATAGGTAAATTTCAAGAGGAAGCCAATATTTATGCTGCCAAAACAGCTGTCACTGCTACCAATGTGTCAGCCCATGGAAGCCAAGCTAACTCACCGTCAACTCCCAATTCAGCTGGTTAGTTTTTTCTTTGAATTGGGGGAAATGTTCTCCATTTTTATATGTGCTTTTCCTACACTGGGGTTTTCTTTTAATTCTTTAGGCTATGGATGGGTTGATTTATGTATTTGATTGTCTTTTTTACTGTTGATGAGACTTTGGGTTTTTCTTTTCATTTCCAAAAAGCAATGTGTTTTGCTGTTTATAAGATGGACTTGTCTGAGGGTTTGCACTAATGTGTCTCTTTAAGTTGGACAGAGGTAAATTGGTTGGTTTTGATGCGGAGACCTCTAAATTCTCCTTTCAGAGATTCTAATAAGTAAGCTTGACTTAGTACTTTGAGATAGTCCCTTGGGGTTCAGGCATTTAGTCTGTCTCATATAAAGTTGTTGTCCTTATCTATTTTGCTGTTCCTATTACATGATGTCTGGGTCATCTACTAGCATGCATTCTTTGAAGGAATATTCACTCTTCTTTAAATATCTTATTAAAATGTTCTGGTCTGCAAAGCCAACTATGGTGATTGCTATCCATTGTTTATAGTTGTCATTCTTTACTGTTTTATTGTGTTGGTTTTCTTTATGTAAACTACAAAGAAAATTGCCAGTCGTTAATTCAAGTGATTCAGATTCCAGTTTTCCTGTTACAGTATCAGTCATGTGCTGTGCTCCTGGTTTTATTTTAGTAAATGTGCATTGTATCACTAATTTCAGAGTTAGCCTAACATAATATATTTTGGGGGTGTGCCTTGTACCATCAGTTCTTAATTTCCACATGTGAAAAAAATAATCAGTAATGCATAAGAAAATATAAGCTTGGTGTTTGTATGCTATGGAAGGCATGCACGTTGGTGCTTTTTTTTTTAAAGGGAAAACCAGAAATATTTCTTATTAAATAAGTATTTATTTATTCAATAAGCCTTTATTAAATAAGTTAGATTAAGCTATTTCTCCCCATAATGAACCAGATGCATTGATTTTGGCTGTGGGGTACATGTCTAAGAAAATTGATGCCCCAACTTTAAAGGGTCACAAATTAAATATGTTAGATCATAATATGACTTTTAAATCTAATTTCTAACATTTGGGGGTATGTGGTGTCTTTGACCTCCCCGCTTGTTTGCCCACTAAAATAAGTCCTCTTTCTACCCTGTGGTAGATTGTTGTTGGAGACATGTAAGGCTCCACACACTAATGTCTTCTGTGAGCTTCTAGATGCTTCTAATTTGTTATCATAAAGTTCTCCAAGTCACTGGGCTGTACCATCACAGCTTTCTTTTGTTTAAATAGAATCATGCATGAAGAGTGGCCTGGGCTTTGTAAACATGGATATGGTAAGACAATGTAGAATTCAATCCAGTTTCATTTTTCCCAGCACTCCAGATTAGGTAACCATGGAGAGCATATTTGCTTTTTGAGGTTTTGTGTGTGTGTGTGTGTGTGTGTGTGTTTCCTTCTCTTCTCATCATGGTGTGATTGACAAAGGATCAAGGCTAACAGGTTCAATAACCAGAGAGTTTCCTTCTTCCCCATCTGGTCAATTATTAAGCATTTCAGACCCAGCAACACTAGTTGAATTGTACTGCTAGGCAGACATTTTCACTTGTCTCTTTGGAAGAAGTACAATTCTGTCAACATTAGCAAAAACACATTCGATACTCTTGCAAAGGTTATCATAATGCAAAACAGATATTAAAATGACTTTTTCCTGTCCCTGATATATCTGCATCGCAGATGGCTTAGCATGATTTATGAACAGTCTTTAGAAGGGCCCTGTGGACTCCCTTCATTACTAAATCCCTAACTTTTTATTCTTTCCTAAAGCACTTGAAAAGAGAAAAGTGAGCATTTTAACCCCCTCGTCTGTGTTTAAGGATTATTTTGGCTCTCTTGGAATATCAGTATGTGATTACAGTTTTCTAAGGAATTTTTCTGGTGGCTTAAACTTCATGTGACTATTCTGAGCACAGAGTAAATTATTATGGAAAATTTGAGCTAAGCTTTCCAGTGGTGCATAAGTTGTTGGAAATAATATGCAGAGGAACCCCTTTGTAGTGCTTTTTCTAAAATAGAGACAAAAGAAAATACTATTGTATATGTGCAATAGCATGGAATTTTAAAAGATAAACGGTTTAACAGGAAAAGTTATAAACGGGTTTTTCTGTCTTTTCTTTGCTCTTAACACAACCCAAATCGCTACACAGATAAAGGGAGAACTTTAAAATGTTTCAGCTTTTCACATAGGGTGTTTATATAATGTTGTATACCAGCTCTTTGATAATTCCTAAGGGTAAATAATAATTGAAATAGCAAGTTTTAAATAAGAGGTTAGGAAGTGAAAATATATTTTAGTTGAGTTTAGAGTTCTGGAACCTGGGAACTTTTTATATCCTCAGTATCGAAGCAGGAGTTTTTTCCAGAAGCTTTACTAAATATAAATACTCATTTCTACTGCAAGGAAGATATTTTGCAAGTAAATCTTATTCCTTCTAGAGGCTTTTGTGTGGAGAGCAGTACTTCAGTATCTTTATTTAGGCCTCTTCTAAATATTCCTGTTTGTTGATATATGCCTGGTCTCCTGTTTCCTTAAGCCTAATTCATAAAAATCACGTAGGGCTAGGGCCTGTGAGGAATTAACAAGTATTTCGAGATACTTGGAATGCTTCATATTTTACACCAGCGGAGTTGGGCAAAATGGATGGAGCAAGGAGGAAGAATAGAGAGAAGACGAGAAAATTAAGTTTTGAAAAAAAAAAAACAAAAATGGGGACGAACTGAAGGAATAGTTAATAACCCTGGGTCCATAATTCTTTTGGAGTGACCTAAAGTGACACCTTCTCAATTTCCTATTTTTGATGAGATTATGAAAGCAAGAGTTAATATCTCAGAAAAATAAGGCCCTTTCAGGAAGGTTGGATTATCTATTTTGGAAGGTTGGAGAACATTTTAATATCCAAGAAGAAAGAAATTGGCTTATGGGTTACAGATATTTTCTGTGGCATAGCATCAGCATTGATATCTTAGCAGGACCTGTGATTAGCTAAGCAATCCCCGTTTTTTTGAGGCTCAGAACCCACAGATTTGAATTCTCTTGCTTAGTTGTATGTGTTTGTGTGTGTCAAGGACAACAGTAGATTCAGCCATGACATTAGTTAGCAGCAAGCCCTTTAACATATTCTTATTATGCCCCTCATAGGAAGTTTGGTGTTCTTCTGGGTTGGTGGAAGGTTATCATATTAAGACCCTGGACACTGGCTTCCTAAGAGAAGTTTATGTATAGTACACATGGTTAGAGAGGAGGTAACACATCCAGAGAAGTTGACTGACACTGCTAGTAAAGCCATAGGAACCATCATGGTTTTGTTTTTTAAAACCAGTGAAAGAATTTATCCCATTGATGTTTTCTGCTGTGTTCTTTCTCCCTATGTTTCTTCCCTTGTGGGAAATGAAAACACGGCCTCCTGGAATTGGAACTCTAGAACCTGGACATGCACACCTACTGAAGGTTATCTGGTTTCCCATTGAACCAGATAACCTTTCCCTCTTGTACTTTGCCCTGAGTAGAAAGTAACAGTGGTTTTATTTTAATTTGGAGGGAAAAATCATGAAAAACAGAGAAGTGAGCATGATATAATTAAGCTTACATCCAGCAAAGAGACTCTATCTCTGAGCCTCCAAATGGTATAGGAGGCCAGTAGAGTCCAGTACGATCAGACTGGCCACCTAATCTGTGTGAAGCCTTGATTTCTAGATTGCAGAAATTAAGGCAATACTTGCCATCCATCTGCTTCCTAAAAATGCTGTGAGTTCTAATGAGCTAATACTTTTAAAACACCTCAAGTTCCTTAGGAAGAAAAAGTAAATTCATTCTTGTTCTAGGTCATTGGTTCTCAATTTCAGTAAAGTTGCCATTTTTGGCTGTCACAGTTGTAGGGGGATGGATGTTCCTGGCATCTGTTAGATGGAGACCAGGGATGTGTTTGACCGTCCTACAATACGTAAGATATTCCTCCACAACAAAGAATTATCTGGCCCAAAATGTGAATAGTGCCAAGGTCAAGAAACCCTGCTCTAGATTGAGATATTATCATTAGTATTCTACTTTTTGGATTTTGAAGTTAACTGAGTTTGGGTTTTTTGGTTTTTTTTTCCCCCTGAACAAATGTAATTCTCTTGGAGACTCTTTAGAGTAGAAACAGAGTGTTCAGGAAATTGTCTTTTATGAAAATGGTTGTTAACACGTCTCCACATCGTGTTTGCATGAGCAAATGCATCAGAATCTGTAGGTGATCTATCACTTCTCTGTCTAGTTGAGTGCAAGTTTAGCTTTGTACATGCCCCAGCTGTCTGGTTTACGGCTTAAACGAGCTACTTACCTCCCTTCCCAAGCCAAATTCAGAACCTTTTAACCTTCAAGCACGTCTTAAAATGTGCTTCTAGTCATTGCCATCACTTTATAGCCACCTGCAGGTAAGGTTCCAGACTGACCTTCTCAGCAAGCCAGGTAATTCTGTTTTAGTTCTTTGAGAATTCCACAGCACCTCCGAGAGAGCCCACATGCTATTTGTCTATGAATCACATCCTTCCCAGGAGTTTATCCAATCCAAGATAAGTTCTTTCCAACTTCCAGTGCCAGATGAAGAATGAATCTTCCCCTCATTACTTAGATGTTTGTGTGGACTTGTGTCTGCCTTATTGCAATATTCATGACACCTGGTCTCTTTCCTCAGTGAAATCACTGCCTCTAGTTACTTATCAGAGAAGCAGAAGCCATGGCTGTGTTGTACGTGGGTGTACAGAGACAATGAAATGCTGAAACAGCATGGCCAAAAGCACAGGGACTCCTTCTGCAATTACTGCTCTGATTCAAACACATTTGTACATGAAGTACATTGATATGTGCATATTTATCTCTATGTACATTAGGCAGGCAGACATATTTACAATTTATCTATGCACGTATATTTTTTAAATCATCTGTGTCAATTGCAGTGTATATCTTGTAAATGGCACATTCCGTGCCTTCATGATTCCGTGGGTGCCATGTTCCTTGGCATCAGTGTAGCCCTTTGGAAGTTTCTCGCATTTCTCAGTCTGTGTGCTAATTTCCAATAAACCATCAACCAAGCATGTAGAGTGTATGTTTATTACATGATATTTGGTTGGGAGAGAAATAAGATACCTGGGCTTCAAACTGAATACTCTCGGGGGGAAAAAAATTCTGATATCCTATAAACAATTATAGTTTGGGTTCTTAGAGCTGCCGGTTTTTGGTTCTGATAACATCTACCTGTGAGCATGTGTTGCAATACTTATTATAAAATGGCTTTTAATATTTAGGTTATATTGCTGTGGTTGAAAGAAAGATTTGAGAGGGACGTAACTAGGACACAGATGCCTGGGTCTTACATATCTTAACATACGAATGTGATCTGTGCTACGCACTGCTTCACCCACATGTTGGGGGGGGTACTGTTTGAAAGATTTGCACCACATTAATGGAAGGAAGGCCCAGGCCAAAGCCTCTGCCCACTGATTGGGTGTAAGCCACACCTGGTCAAATCTTGTACCTATTTTTGCCTAAGATCCAACTTTTCTAATTCCTTTCAGATAAGCTAAACCGAGAAGTGTGTGCCAGATGACATACATAGGACATGTTTCAGAGTTATCAGGATGTCATAGTTCTTTGGATGGTGCTTGAGTAGTCCCCCACCCCCCAAAGAAAGCAATCGCTTTTTCCCATGAGAAGGGAGTTAAGAGTAGAGGATCCGTCTGTGTAGCAAAACACTCAGCTGGCTCCTTGCATAAGGATGACCCCAAAGAACAAAGCAGAATGGAGACGTTCCTTAACTTGAGGTTGTCCCCAAGTAAATTGTCCTCAAGTAAATCATTTGGTTCCTCGAAATGGCTCTTGCCTTTGAAGGATGAGGATACCATGAATAGTTGAGGAGAGTGGCAGAGTTTAGAAGTCGTTGCTAGTTAAGTGGTCCTGCCATGGAACAAAAAAAACCTTCCGTTCAGCTTAGCTGCAGCTCTTCATGTGAGGCGAGACAGCTCTCTAGGACGGCACGAATCCCTATTTTGGGATAAAAGAGAGTCAGAGCTGGGGCATGAATCATTGTTGGGCGATTCCACACGGATGATGGCTGTCTCAGAATTCAAAGGCAGGAGTGCAATTTGAGCAATATAGGGATGGAAACAGTAGAGTGGAACTGACCTGGGTCCCTGAGGTCTCTCCTTTTCCAGGCTAACGTCATGTTTTAACCAAACCTTGCACGTTGAGCTTTCTTTCCTAATGCGCTGAGCTGCACGATGGCTTCAGAATAATATTCAGCTTTCCCACGGCCTTGTGTTTAGGTTGAGGGGGGACTAGGTTTACCACAGTGGAACCGGTGGAACCCGGGTGGTGCCTACAGGCTAAGTCTGGGAGAAAGCTTCAACTCTAGGAGGAGAAAGCAGATAGTTAACTGCTCTTCTGGAGACTCACTTTATTATTATTATTATTATTATTACTATCATTTCATATTTCATGCATGCTTGAGAATTCCTGGTCCATTTTCTGTCTCATCTTCCTCCAAAATGGCAGGTGGCAGAGAAGAGCATATTATTCTCACTTGTTTTTGCAGTCCTCATGGTTCTCTTGGACTGTTTGCCACCCGGCAGGGAACATCACCTTCTTTCTAGAAATCAGGAATGTTGGTGACTCATCACAGGGCCAGCCCTACTGTGCAGCGTTGCCTTCATGCCCTCCCCTCCCAGGTGCTGCTCCCCATGTGAGAGTAGACGGGTGTAGCATTCGTTTATTTAGAATCCAGCAGATAGCTCACGTGCTCCATCGTGGTGGCAGAAGTACCATTGACCAGCCTGTAGTCTCCAGCCCGCAGTCCCCCAGCCAATCCTAGAATTTTAGAGGCATGAAAGAGAGACCTTGGGTCTGGAGTCTGTCTCCAATTCAAACAGAGCAAGTTGAGAAGAATACATGTTTCCTTTCTCAGCTTGAAGCTGCTAAGGGGAAGCAGTCCTATGGGCAACTTGCAGTGAGATGTGGGCTTCGCATAACATGAATGATATGCACCCTTTATTGCTTGCTCTGTTCTTCATGCTACTAACCAGACTCTGTTGATGTTGTTTTGATTTTAGTTTTTATTTGGGGGGGTTGCTTTGCATGTCATTCTTCCTCTTGGCTGTTAGTTGCGGGGGTTAAGCCTTTTCCTTTCTGTGATTCAGGTGCCTCACTCTTTCCTTTCCAGGTTCTTCCAGTTCTTTTAACATGTCAAACTCTGGAGATTTGTTCATGAGCGTGCAGTCACTCAATGGGGATTCTTACCAAGGGGCCCAGGTTGGAGCCAACGTGCAATCACAGGTAGGGACCCAGCCAATGTGCCGCCAGGTGAATGCTTTAGCGCCCAAGAGCCCTCAGTCGGATTGGCACCTCCTGCTTCTGTCCAGAGAGAGAGACGGACAGACAGAGAGAGATGTAGAAACAAAACCTTACCAACAACCAAACCGAATCAAAGACAACCATTGTCGTGGGGAATCTCGTCCACACTTTGTGAATGCGTTTGGCTCTGGCTTGTCAGTCACACTAGGAAGGCAGGAGAGCGGCAAGCACAGGGTGAGGTGACTAAGGCCCGTCGGGCAGGTGGACCCAGTGTATTCTTTGCTCATGAAAGGGAAAGGGAGGAGGAGTTGAGTCCATCAGTTCACTTTTCAGGTCCCTCTCTTGTTTGTTGCTTTTCCACACTCACCATTTGCCCGATATAGACGTCATGAATGAGTAGGCACATACCTTAGTATCTCACGTTTTCATTTCAACCTTGAAAAACACCCAGCCAGGTTGACTAAACTCATCTTCTTAGTCATCCTTGAGGTCAAGGGACTTGGGTTTCTGGTGATGAGTCTAAGTCCATGCTGGGACACACAAACCAAGCGTGTGGTGTAAACCCTCAGCGCTCCCTAGTCGGCAGCTCACCTTCACGATGGCTCAGAAGCCGTCCTCCTGTGTCAGCACACAGCCTGATGTGACAGGGTGAAGTCCTGTGCTCTGGGTCAGAATCGCTAGGGAAGTTCTGAGCCAAGCGCATCCAGGCTCCCACCCTGCAAGAGGAGCAGGAAGCATTACATGCCTGGAAGAGACCAACTGGCCGGTGATTCAGCCCCCTGCACAGGAAACATTGCCTGGAAACAAGTTTGAGGAGATATGGTCAGACTTTGGTCAAACGACTAAACAGCTGGCCATCATTTAAGTCCTCAGAAAGACAACATTAGTCGCACACTGCTCTCTCTGTGAGGGGGCTGGCCAAGCCCCTCTACACAGAACCTTGACTTTTGTAGGATCCCCAGCAAAGAAGTTAGATAGTATGATCTGGAGGGCAGGGAAAAAATCCCTTCACTCTCCCCACTCTCAGCCCCTCTATCACCCAGTCCCTGCCTTCTCATGCAGCATTGTTGAATTAGTTTCAGTGTTGGGAATCCCAGCTTTCTTTGACCATTTTTCTGTCTTGCTTACTGAAATCAGAAAGGATAGTGGATTCGGCATAGAGAGGAGGCCCAGCCTCCTCCTAATGGTTCCTTTCCCAGGAAGAATGTCTCCAGTGATCGCATTAATTTGGCGAGCCCAAATGGTAGCCTGTGTGCTGATGATGTGCCTCCCTTTCCCTGCATCTCCCTGACTAATTTCCTCTCTGTTGTTGTTCATCTGTTTAGGTGGATACCCTTCGCCATGTTATCAGCCAGACAGGAGGATACAGTGACGGACTCGCAGCCAGTCAGATGTACAGTCCGCAGGGCATCAGTGTAAGAAAACAAGGCTCCCCCCCTCCTCACCCTTTGTTTTTATTCTATCACTGTCAATTAGTTCAAAGCCATAGGGCTCAGAATGCCACTTAGTAGGACTTCTTAGCTTTACGGTCACCTAGTTTCTTGTTTCTGTATCGGTCATGCCATCGGCAGCATTCTACCCTCAAAAAAAGTGGCGATTGGGCAGGCTTCATGCAGGCAGCTGGCGTCTAGGGCTGTCACACGCAATCAGTGTTTGCATGACACCTGCGGCCACATGCGTTCAGCTGAGAGGGGCTGCTAAACAGGTGACACCTAGTACAACAGTGGTAGGAAACGTCCCCACAAGCGGGGGCCTGGGAACCTGGGGAGAAAAACCAGTAGCCGAAATCCATTGCATCCAGGTCTGTGGTCTTAAAAAAAAAAACACGTTTCTCCCATCTAAGGACGATTAAAAAAAATTAACACAGAGGCTGGGTATGCTGAAGGGATGGGGAGGGGTGCAGACCATCTTCTACTTGTTCTTGGGTGCGCTGGCGGCTCCTGACTAGCATGAAAATTCATAGCGACAAGCTATGTCGCACAGAGTGAAATCGATCAGACAGACACAAGGAGAATCGAGTGTAGATTTGGGACAGCAATCCAACTTGATTTCTCAGATCAATCGTCCGCTATCTCAGCAGCGATGACAGCAAGCTGGGACAAGAGGGCAGCCTGGAAAAGGAGGCTGTTCTTTAGATCAGAGGTGATTTCCTGGGCTTTTAGAGGTCATAAGATGCTCCAGTAGAACTATTGGCCCAGAACTGTCTAAGAAAACTATGATTGGATGATGGTAAGGATTTTTTGTTGTTGTTTCTGTTGTTAGGATTAAAATAAATTGGGGATGGAGGGAAGGAAAGGTAGGCATAGTGTGTTGATGTAATTCTAGCTTATACTAATTGAGGTACGGAATCTGCAATGAAAAAGGTGATAGCTTTTTAACTCTGCATTGGTGAAATCATATATGACAATGGCCAGCCTGGAAGGAAGCAAGAGGATACCAGCTGTTTCATCAGATGAGGAACGGTTGAAAAAATTAGGAATTCTTAGCCCATTAAAGAGAAGGTTTGGGTGGTAAGTAATAGTTTAAGACACGTTGTCATCAATGAGAGAGATTGGATTCATCGTGAATGATCTAAAGGGAGGTAGGATAGATCACTGAGTAGAAGATTCAGGGAAACAGATTTCACTTCAACATCTCAAGGGCCTTTGTAAGATACAGTCAGAGTTGTCCAAAGAAGGGATCTTTTGCCTCTGGAAGCCAAGAATTCCCCATCATTGGCGCGTTCAGACATTGTTTGGCTAACTACTTGGTCAGGATGTTGTAGAAGGGAGTTAAGTACCAGGTGATGACTGTCTTGGTGACTTTTAAGGCCCCTTCCAATTAGGAATTCTTTATTTTCTACCTTCCTTAGGCAGAATCTCCTCTGAGTGTGTATAATATTTATCAAGTTCCTCTCTGGGAGGGAAGGAGGGAGGTTAGAGCTGACCCTGTTAAACATACTCTGGGCACCTGTGTCCCTTTTTTAGAAAGGGTTTCCAGAACAGAGGGATTTTTCCCTTCTTGCGCTTATACTAATTATTATTCCTGTATTCATGGCTGACTTGTCAGACGCCTGCTTAGAAAAAATCCAAGATACCATGGTGGAGAATTATGTTCTCAAAAATGGATTCCAAATGAATTAAGTTGTTCTGTGTTTGTATGGGGAGGTTCAAGCACATAGGCATTTATCCATTGCCTGGATCTTTTTGAGCTAGAAGATCAGTCTTTCCAGAAGAAGTTTTGCTCTGTATGTAAGTGGAAGAGAGGAACATGAGGAAAGTATAAGAGTGTGGGGAGGAGACTATGGACACACTCAGAAAGAGAACTGCAGAAAGTCTACATGACTGGGCAGGAAGTGGGGCTGACAGTTCTGCTATTTGGCATCTTTCTTTCCTAATTGGGTAGCACAGAAGAGAGCAGCACTCAGACTCTGGGGGGTCAACGTTGGCCCCTCTGACGTCTTCTGGTGGGCTGGGAATCATTTCTGAAATAGTGTAACCAAACATGTGCAGATCATTATGTCTGATTACATAAGCCCACCGCAAAAACTGGGCTGGAAAATGCCACTTGAAAGAGTCTCTCATTTTGCATTAATTTTTTTTCCCTGTGAACTGTTTATTTTATTTCTGGGTCTTTAAGACACAGGGTAAATGAATCAAAGGCTGATCATGATACAGTCTGTTCCTTTGGTATCAATTTTAAGTTGTTCCACCTTGCAGGAGACTAAGCTTGTGAGATGTATTTTTAGAGAGTGGTATTAGATGCCGAGGCATGTGTATGTGCAGAGAGGGGCACTGGCTGCTAAGAGAAATGAGAGAGAGAGAGAAAAGGAGGTAGACAAGAAGAGACAAGGACAGGAATGAAAGATTCGAGCCAATGAATAGAAATAAACAATTCCAAAACCCATGGCGGCAATGGAATTCCCAGCTGGGCTCTGGATTGTGTTTCATTCAGTGGAGGACATTTTCTGGGCAGCCTTTATCTACTCCCCTGCCTGGGTTTTCACAGCACTCACATCTTATCCAACCAGCGTCTATTTTAAATCTTGTAGAGTTCAGACGGCTTGACTTTAACTAAGGCCATTTAGTGATCGGGTTGCCAGGTGTGGTGGTAAGAGCCCTGCGGTGGGAGTTGGGAGACTCTGGTCCTTGTAACTCTCATGTGCCCATGGGCAGGCGTCAAACCTTGTCTTTTATAAAATGGGGCCAGTAATTCTCACCCTTAGTACCTTCATGACTGCTTTAGGGAAAATGAGAAAATAGGTAGGAATGGGCTTGGCAAAGCACAAGTTTTTCCACATGAATGCAGCATGAAAAGTTTTAAGTGATAACTTTCTAATTTGACCTTTTTCCTCCTCTTGTGTGAGCAGTTTTCCCAGTAGGTAGTTCCTAGTGAGGATAGGTTAGGACACAGTTGTCACTTTTTTCTCTCCTGTTGGAAAGGTACACTTTCGACAAGGATATAGAGTTATGCAAGGCCTAAGGACCCCCTTCCTTAGCCAGAGTGAGCGTTAAAGACCCTGGGACTTTAAGATGTAGGGTAAGTGAATCAAAGGCTGATCATGATACGGTCTGTTCCTTTGGTATCAATCTTAAGTTGTGTTAAATTATACCTTTTTTAGTGCTTTGTATTCTCAAATGACAATGGGCAATGCTTACTGGGTTTAGAGTGGCTCTAAGTGATGGAGGGAGGTTACTTCACTTCTCTGTCAGTTAGACAGACTGAAAGATCACTTAGCTATCACATCCACTCTTTCATTTCCCTTCCCGCTGCCACCATCCTCGTTCTAGAAATAGTTCATTAGCTAAGCTATTGTGATTATTTCCTAATTACCATTACTGCCTTTAGTGTCTCCTTTCTCCTGCACACATCCCCAGAATTTTGTCATTCCTTGCCCAGAAATCAAGAACACTTCTCTATTGCCCAGCTAAGCAAGTTTAATCCCTGAGTCAGACATTTTCAGAGTCTTCCGCGCTCCGGCCCCATCTACCTATCCATCCCCCTCACTCCCCAAATCACACTGACTCTCCCACGCCCAGCTCCTCCTTGCTGTTTGTCTTCTTCTCCTTAGCCCTCCTTCCCCTCTTCTCTCCACTTTATCACACACACACTCCCTTGCCTTATAGATATATGCACAGACACACTCAATCAGTCTTTGTCTTTCATTCCCAAATATGCATGTGGTCCCAAAATGCATATATTAGTTGCTCAAAACATGTTTGTTGAATGAATAAATCAGAAGACAAGCTACCACTGAATTAAAAAATGCCACATCTTATGTAACAGCTGTAAAATACCTAGTAATGATTTTTCTCTTAAATGCCTTACTAACCCACAAATAGACTATCTTTTTTAATTCAAAAAGCTTCTTAAGTCTTTCTTTTTGGAAAAAGTTTCTAAACTTTTTGACCAAGGCAGATTCTCTGAGAATTAAGAGTCAGATCAGCATTAAATAGATGAAGTTATAGAGTGATGATATTGTCAAGAGAATTATCCCTTTGAATTCTTTAGTGCCTTCTTTCCTAAAAGAATCCCCTTATCAAAACCTGCTTGTGGGGCTTCCCTGGTGGCGCAGTGGTTGAGAATCTGCCTGCCAATGCAGGGGACACGGGTTCGAGCCCTGGTCTGGGAAGATCCCACATGCCGCGGAGCAACTAAGCCCGTGAGCCACAACTACTGAGCCTTCGCATCTGGAGCCTGTGCTCCGCAACAAGAGAGGCCACGATAGTGAGAGGCCCGCGCACCGCGATGAAGAGTGGCCCCCACTTGCCGCAACTAGAGAAAGCCCTCGCACAGAAACGAAGACCCAACACAGCCCTAAATAAACAAATAAATAAATTTAAAAAAGAAAAAAAAAAAAAGCAAATAATTAAAAAAAAAAAAAGATGCTGAAAAAAGTTTAAAAAAAAAAAAAACCTGCTTGTGGGGTAGCCATCTACATAGCAAGAGAACATCGTTTCTTTTTTTTTTTTTTTAATTTTATTGAAGTATAGTTGATTTACAATGTTGTGTTAATTTTTTCTGTACAGCAAAGTGACTCAGTTATGCATATATGTATTCTTTTTCATATTCTTTTCCATTATGGTTTATCACAGGATATTGAATATAGTTGTGCTATACAGTAGGACCTTGTTGTTTATCCATCCTATATATAATAGTTTGCATCTGCTAACCCCATACTCCCAATCCTTCCCTCCCCGATCCCCACTCCCCTTTGGCAACCACAAGCCTGGAGAACACCGTTTCTCATGGGGTTCTCACTGCTTTCTCTACCAGACGTGGAACTAGAACCTGCACAAACGGGTGGACAGTGGCAGCAACCTGAAGTCAGGAAACTTGGATCCTTCTTGTGGCTTTTCTTCTGGCGAGTCTCTTCATCTCTGTGTCGTTGCTTCATCTGTCAAACTAATCCCATCAACAAGCTCTAAGGTCCTTTCAGCTTAATAGTTCTGGAGCCCTACAAGTATGGTTTTTGATTCCTACTGTTCACTCAGGGGACACCAGGCTCAACTGTAGGCTCCTCTTTCCAGAAAACTCTTTCATTTGAGTTAGTCTCCGCCATCTTTTCTAGCCTACCCTGTCGCTTCCCCTTTCAGTTGGATCTTGAGGGAAGGAGGAAGAGCTTGCATTACATGAACTTCTCCCTTTGAATTCACGGAGATCTGTGGTAGCAGAAAGCATTAGTCTTTAGGGTGAAATTATTTTTGATTATTTTAAAATGTGAGAGGGGACTTCCCTGGTGGTCCAGTGGTTAAGGCTCGGTGCTCCCAATGCAGGGGGCTTGGGTTTGATCCCCGGTCAGGGATCTAGATCCCACGTGCCGCAATTAAGACCCAGTGCAGCCAAATAAATAAATATTAAAAAACAATAATAATAAATTTTTTAAAAATAAAATAAAATTTGAGTTAAGGGAGTGAGTTCACTCCAGCCACATCTTAAATGTTGACGGATACCCCTATAAGATTTTCATTATTCAAGAGATTAAGTGAAAATAGAAATAAAGTGTTAGTGTTCTCTCTATAAAGGCAAAGTGCCATTAACGTCAGTTTATGACAGAAAAATCTCATTGATTTTGCTTTGTGATAATTATAGTAGTGGAAAAATAGAGATGAAGCTTTGATCTTTGTAAACCATAACATACGTGTTTTCATTTCTGTTTTTGCTTTCTCCCATGTTAGACAAAGGGACAAAAGGACATTTACGAAGAAAATAAATAAAATATAGAATCATTGGGACAAAAATAGAGAACTATTTAAGTGAACATGTTTCAGGCATTTAGACATCACAGGGGTTACTTGGTAATACTTGGCCACCTGCCATCATTTTCATTTTTTCTTAACTACTTCTGAGAGACCTCCTTCCACTTAAAGTATATATTAATAAGATGTTGCCACATGTGGACTTGTAAGACTGGAGAGTGAGGGTGGTAATTAAAATCATATGCAGATCTTTAAAAACTCACTTTAATTATATGAAGTTTTAATTGTTCTACCAAGCTGAATGTGAATTTTGAATATATTAAAACATATTCAGATGTGCTCCCAGTTAGTTGCCTTTGGGTACCTTCTGGTGCTGCAGCCAGGGACCAGTGAACAGCCCCAGTCTGGGGGGTAAAGGGAGTGAGGATAGGCTTGAACATGGTGAACCAGTCTCTGAAGGGTTGAAGGCAGCAGTACAGAGTAGATGGACTCCCACCTTCCAGAAGCTTATAAGCCTGGCTCTCCCTGATGACAGAGCCAGAGGGAAATAGAGTAAGTCCCTTTAGCTTCTTACATGATGAGGCCTTTCAGCCTTAATACCGTATCAACTGAGCATTCGAGACTAGAGCAGCATTTTATTTGAGCCCACAGTAGTTGGAGAAGCAAAAAAAAAAGAAAAAATTCCCAATATTGTAATTTCATATGCAATCCACTGTTTTTCACCAGCTGCCAGGTGAAAGTCCTTAAAGGTACAGAAGATGAATGAGGCCAGATCATTCAATGGCATATTCAAATATTCATGCATTCATGTATTCATTAATTCATTCATCCATTCCTTCAATAAATATGTCATCAATAGCATTTTTGACCTCGGGGAATGAAGCTACATCATAATATATCCAGGTCAAGTTGGAGAAACCCTGATGCCAATCAAGATGTATTTTAAATTTCAGTCTCATTCAACACTTTATCTGAGATTAGGTTTCCTATTCTTGGAATACTAGGACAAGGGAGCCAATCAACTCTGTAGTTTAGGAGGGAATTTGAAATTAAGCTATATAGCGGAAGAGAGGAATTCAAGACCAACCAGCAATAGTTTGAGAAACCTACTCCCCGCCGTACAAAAAAGCCATGCCATGGACTTACAATCAAATAAGTATCCTTCTGTGGAGATTTCTTATCTCTTTGTAGAAGTAGAAGTAGTCACAAAGAATTTTCTTGATCTCAAACCTAGTGATACAATCACTCCAAACATGATCACATTTATAATGTGTGTATACATCTTTCACTTCTGCCACTTTCTGCCTGTGTAACTGTGGACAAGTCACTTTCTCTCGATAAGACTCAGTCTCCTGTACTCTAAAAAGGACAGTTGAGCTGGATGATGTCAAAGGCCTCTTCCAGTATCCCTGTTCTACTTATGAGCATGATGTTTTTTCCATTCCCAAGAAAATACAGGAGGAGAGGAAATACTTCAAAGCTATAAGGAAAAGATAAATTTGTGTTTTGGGAAATAGTCCTATCTCTGACATGACAATGACGCCATGCTGTTTTCATTGGAATTGATGTGTTATAGCATCCTGTCCAGTTGGGCCCGCATTTGTGCTTGCAGCCATGCTGTCCTTGGGCTAGGATTGGGTTAGCTGTTCCAGACTCAAGTCGACTCCGCCTTCTGCTTGATGAAGAAAAAACAATTGCAACCTCAAAAGGGCAGTTTGTTTTTGTGGTTGCTCCTGAAAGTGGCATAACCCCTTTAGACCTTGGCAAATATTAAGCTAATTAAATTGGCTGAATTTAATTGTGGGGAAAAGTTAGTATTGATTTCAGAAGATGGCCCTCTTCTTGCCCTCTTGGAAGGAGTTCCAGGTTCTTAGACAAGTTTGTTTTCAGAGAAAATATTAGACCTCTTTTTAAGAAAATCCAATTGTTATTTTTAACTTTGGGACATTTCTTAAATCTCTACTTATACCTGGCTCTAAGTGAGTTTTGGGAAATTCTATTCCACATCTTTAAATATTAAGTATTTGGATCCCTAAATATTCTCCAGATTCACAGATATATAAGGCAGAAGGCATGACTGACTTGAGTCTGGAACAACTAACCAGGTTAAGTAAATGAATAAATGCTTTATTTGACAGATTTATTGAGAACCTTCTGATATCCAGTATCAGGAATGCAAATATCAATAGGACATGGTTCTTGCACTCTGTAAAGTCACAGAAAGCTAGAAGGGCTGGGAGTTACCTGGTTCAGTCCCCTGCTTCACTGAAAGGGCAGGACTACACCACCTTTATATAATCAATATAATATGATTTTTAAAGAATTTGGGGAATGGCCATCATAATTTCCAACTCTGTCCGCCACTAATTCATCTAACCTAATAATTTTTCAAGCCTAAGCCAGACGTGTCTTTGAACTTATCTTGACTTGAACCTTTCTACATGTCTAAAAACTCTTTGGGGCTTAGAGAGGTCCAGTCTCTGTTTCAGGTGACCAAAGCCTTCACTGTCAGCCTCTGCTTAGATGTTCTTTCCTTCCTACAAGTCAGCATCCTTGGCATCATCTGGGAGCTTGAGACCAATGCAGAATCACAGAATCTCCTCCAAACTGTTAAATCAGATTTTGCATTTTAGCCAGATCCCCTGGTGATTCCTAAGCACATTGAGCTTGAGAAGTTCTGTTCTAATGGGTAAAGCCTTTCAATGCTGCCTAGGATTTACCTAAGAGAAGGAATTATGTAGCTATCTTTGCATTAAGGATTCTACCTTTTTAAATTTTTCCAGTTTTATTTTGAAGTTTTCAAACATATGGAAAATTCAGAAGAATTTTATAGCAAAATTTACGAGTATGCTTACCACCTAGATTCTGTCATTAATGTTTTACTCCACTGGCATCATCATATATCCATCTATCCATATCTGCATCTTTCTGCCCATCTATCAGTTCATCGTTTTTTTTTTTTGGATGCATTTCAAAGACAACAACAGTATACTTTCACCTAAATAAATACCACTGGTATGTATATAATTAACTAGAGTTCGATATTTGTTTGCAGTTTTTTCGTCTTCTGAGGTAAAATTTTACACAATTAAATGTACAAACCATAAGTGTGCATTCTCTAAGTTATGACAAGTGAAATACACTTGCATGTAAATTTCCTACTCTTTACTTTCTTGGGTCTACCCCTTTCTCGTAGTTTACAAAAGCAAACAAAAAAGAAGGAAAAAGAAGAAGGAACAGAGCACCAAGTTATCCACAGAACAATAGTCTGTTCTTCTCCAGCCAGTCAGGTGTTCCCCTCCCCCTCCCACCCCCAGCCACTTCTCACCCCTTCGCTCCATCTCATAGCCAAACTCAGCTAAAAAGGCCACTTAAAATTGAATAAGATGGTTTATTCTATATTTGCCTTAGGTTCTGACTTGCTGTGCCTGTTTTTAAAGGGACTTACAGCCCTTTTTCATACTAAGAACTTTCAAAATATATAAACGTAGAAACTAATGATATTTGAAAGTTAAATTATAGTAAGATTTCCTCACTTGTAAGAAATTACATTTCTCCTCTTTTAATCTTTTGCCATTTCTCCCCGTTTCTTCTGTAGTGTCCTTTATCTTGAAGTCCAATTCATTTTCTGAAACCTCCCCCAAACTTCTACAAACTTATTATTTTTCAAAGTCACACGCCTGTCTAAAATCCTACTTTATTTCTCCTTCGGGAAGTGATCTATCCTGAGAGAGTGGAAGCCAGCCTCAGCCGACCTGTAGACCTTGAGGATACTCTCTCTGTTAGAGGATGAGGTTCTCATGAGGGAAGTTTCAGATCCCTTTCTCACCAGAGCTCAGGAGTTCTAGAGAGAACCGGCGTAACTACTGAGGGTTCTGTGCCTTTTTAGAGGGGTAGAAGAACAAAAGCACAATTAATTACATGCTTCAAGTTCTGGGGATAACTTGAGCTCCACCAATATCCATACTAAGAATACTAATTCATAATAGTTATTGAGTGCCCTAATCCAATGTCTTTATAAATATTCTCATCTCCATTTTATAGATAGAAAACGGAGACTCAGAGAGGTTAAGTAGTTTGCCCAAAAGTCAAATAGCCGGTCAGTGATAGAGCCAGGGTGTGGACCAAGATGGTCTAACTCCAAAGCTTCTGTTCTTTCCCTTTATCCAGATGGACCTTGAACCTCTGGATCTTATGCTTAATGAAGGGAGGTGTCAAGAATCTTATAGTAAGAGACTCCGTTATGTTTCCTAGTAATACATATTTTGGAGCCTGGCTGATATGGGAAAGAACTATAAGAACTCAGTTATGACTATTCTGTTATATATCCTTTCAGGGTAGCCTATAGAAGGCTTAAGACTGGTTGGTTCTTTTATTAAAATTAAATCTAAAACTTATATAGTAAGTCCTCCCCTGGATATAGCTTACTCTTCACCACTATTATGTCATATTTGGCTAGCCAACTTAGCCAGGGACCCAGTGATCATACACAAGAGAGAAGAGAGATTTTAGATCAAGTGTCTCTTCATGGAGAGATTTGATGGTTCACTAAAATAGATGGCAAGACTGTTTCAGGAATCTAGGTACCAAATATCAATAGAGGTTTTGTTTTGTTTTGAAGTTTTAATTTGGGGACAGTGAAATGGAAGAAGAGGAAAATTTTGCCTGTTAACTTAATAAATTATACATGTTAAGTAATGGTTTTGGAGGATGGAAGATCAGCAGTGAAGAAACTGGGGCATTAACTACAGAAGTAACAGTTTTTCCTAGACCAACAGAAAAGATGAGAAGGAGCCACCTTGCTTCACTGGGCCAGGACTTCTGTCAAGTGTCCCCCTTTGTTGACACTTAATACTTGGCATTTTTAATAATTAAAAAGATTAAAAATTTAAAAGAATAGCTTAAAAGAATAAGTGCAACAAGATACAAGGATAATAGATGAATAAAACTAGAAAAAAATAAATAGAAAAAAATAATAGCAAATCTTAAATTTAAAAGATCCAGGAAATAAGAAAAACAGAGAATTAAGAAGAAAGAAGGCAATGGAATGATAAAAAGGCAGGAGATGGATAAAATTGCATGTGAAATGGCAAAATGAACATTAAAAGCAATTAAGATACACAAGTAGGGCTTCCCTGGTGGCACAATGGTTGAGAATCTGCCTGCTAATGCAGGGGACATGGGTTCAAGCCCTAGTCTGGGAAGATCCCACATGCCACGGAGCAACTAGGCCCGTGAGCCACAATTGCTGAGCCTGCACATCTGGAGCCTGTGCTCCGCAACAAGAGAGCCATGATAGTGAGAGGCCCGCGCACCGCGATGAAGAGTGGCCCCCGCTTGCCGCAACTAGAGAAAGCCCTCTCACAGAAACGAAGACCCAACACAGCCAAAGATAAATTAATTAATTAATTTTAAAAAAAGATACACAAGTAGTAAAGAGGACAATGACAACATAAAATATGCTAGAATGAGTGGTTAAAATAAATAGCCTCCTCTAAGAACATACTTACAAAGATTATAAAACAGATCAAGTAGTAATAAAATAAGGAAGTGGTATAAAGCAGTAAATTAAAGAACAATTATAAAACAATAAGAAGAGAAAATTAACAGGCTAAAATGACATTTAATAATTGTATTATTAATAACTAACACTTTCTGACTTCTTCCCATGTGTTAGGCACTTTACATGCATTAACTTATTTAATTCAATTTTATTAAAATAATTAGGACATTAAAAATGTAAACAAAAAAAGTTCAGTGAGGGATGAAATCAGGCATCAGAACAACAACAATAAAAAAGTCTAAAGGTTAGAAAAATATACCTATGGGTGTCAATTTTCATTCCTTGTCTGGAGTGATTGTTTTTGCTGTTAAATCACCAAGTACCTGCCCTGGTACTTCTCTAGATTACATGTTCTCGAAGTGCCTGGCACTGTAGATGTTGGTTCTTTACCCCTCTTGTCCTAGTAAGCTTGGCCTTTCCTAGAGACAATTGCTAGTGGTTAAAATTCTCAAGCAGTAGAATCCACGGCCCAGAACCTGTGGCAGTGGGAAAACATCTCATAATCCTACCCATTTTACAGGGTTTCGATCAGGATTATCTTCTCCTAGAAGTTCTTCCTGGTTCCTACATAGTACTTAGCGTGCTGGGCTTGGAATGGGAGTTCTTCTCTGATTCTTTTCTTTACTTCCTCTCAGCCGTAGCTTTCTGAAGAGGATTCTAGTTTGTATCCCAGCCTTCCGTTCAGACTTGGTACACACTAGGTGCTTAATGCATACTTTTTGAAGTGAGCCTACTTGAACCTATTGTCAAGAGGTTTTTTTTTTCTTTCTTTCTGTTTTTGAAAAACCAGCAACCAACTTATGTCTGGATTTTCTGCCTGCCTGGAACCCCTACACATTTTTGGGTTTCTGTGGTCCAGAAAGAGTTTCTCCCATAAGAGAATGGCTTTTTCTTCTTTTTCTCTCTATTTATCATATCCCAGTACCCATCTTTTACCTCCAACTTCCATATACCTTATACCCAATAATCTTTACTAATTCATGCTAGAACTCTTTTATGGGTATGTTCAGAGACCAGGTATCTGTTGCTGTTTCTTCTCTTTCCCATACTTGTCTCTGGGGCAGGTGTTGTCTCTGAAGACTTGGGCTTGATCTACAATTCCTTCATTGATTCATTCATTCATATTCACTCATTCGATCAGCAGGCATTTTCTTGGAATTTACTATTAACCAGTTGTGTTGGGCATTGAGACAGGGTAAATTAAAAAGAGATCAAATGCTTCTTTTCAAGCAACTCCCCATCTTGTCAATCTAAGCAATCAATCTAAGTTGATTGCTATGTTTAACCTCCTTCCTTTGACCTTAATTTTTGTGGAATGGGAAAAACAACTGATTAATACCCTTGACAGGTAATTATATTTTGAAGAGAGTTGTGAAATCACCTGCTAACGCACTATTCTCCAGGCAGAAGAGTCCCTCTTACCTCCATCTTTCTTCCTCAGACCTGGATTTGACCATTAATTGCACTGGTCTTTTTTCCAGTGAGCTGTAGAGGTTGGCCACGACCTTTCAAACACACAAGACAAAGACCCAAATTAGATGTGGACTTTCCTTCCTACACTTTGTTTAAATTTTACATTTACTTTTTTTTCTGATTACAAATTAATATTTAATGTAGAAAATTTGGAGAATGCAGGAAAATCACAAAGAAGAAAATTACTGCTAACTTTTTGCTTGGCAGCCTCCTAGCATTTTGTGTCTAAGTATGTTTTGTGTGGGTGTAGAAAAGTTAGGATCATATGGAGCACATCATTTTGTAACCTACTTATTTTACTAAAAATATATTATGAATATTTTCCATATCATTAAACATTCTTCTCAAACATAAGTTTAATAACTGCATAGGAGCTTGTTACCGGGAAAGTCCGTAATTTATTTAATCAGTCTCTACTGTGGAACATTTAAGCTGTTTTCTTTTTTTTTTTTTTTACTATTATTAATAACACTGTGGTAAACATCATAGTACAGAAAATTCAGTACATATTTTGTATTATTTCCTTGAATAAATTCCTAGAAATGGAGCTGCTAGATCAAAGGGTATGAACAAATCTAAGGCCTTTGTGATGTATTATAAACTTTTCTCCTGGAAACTCCTATTAATTTATGGTTCCTACCAGCATTTTTGATCCTTTCCATTTCCTTACATTCTCAATAACAACGTCTTAGCAGTTTTTCAGCCTTTTTCAATTATCACATTATAAAATGCCATCTCATTTTTAGTTTAATTTGTATCTCTTTGATTTGCTAATGAGATTGAACATTTTTCATCTGTTTGTTAGTCTTTTTTATGCATTCTTGAAATGCTCATGTTTTTCTTATTGATTTCTAAGAACTCTTACACAAGAAAGGTATGATTCCATTTCTCGCTTGGCCAATATTTAGAAAATAGAGAAAATTCTATTTCTCAATGGAGAAGGACTCAGGAGGAATAAGGCCCCAGGTCTCATTCTGTCTATTTCTGTGGAAGGTTCTTCAGAGTGAAAGCTGGATTGTTATCCTAGGAAAACTAAAGGCAGATCTATATGTGATACTGGTGGTGATCTTAAAAAAAAATTAACCCTGCAATCTGAACTGGCTTGACATTTTCTGTATTTCTAGTCTATGAAAAAACTCAGGACTATAAAATAGAACCCAAGAATTGTCTAAAAGAACCTAGAGATACATTAGTCAGTCAAAACTTTCCTTGAAATTTACCCTATGTCTAGTGGTCCCCTAAGTATTAGGAGTTGCCAAATAAGTCATTGGCTAGTTTATAGCCAGGTTGAAGAAATAAAGCTACATATAATTTATAAGTTTTCTTACAACCTTAGCTAAACTTAGGTCTAAAAAATGGTCTTTTGAGTGACTAGATGTTTTCTTGTATTTTGGAGGCTATATCTGTCTCCTTGCATCTTCTTTTACCATCTGAAAAGTAGCACATTCTTCTAGATGATTGAATTTTGATGTCTCACCATCATCACTCCCCTCTGCCCTTCTCATTCCCTGGCAGAACACATATAGAAAAGCCAAGTCAGACTCCTGAGCCCACAGCACAGCTGGAAGATTTCCACTGCAGAGATTGCTGGGACAATCTAAAAGGAAAAAAATTAAAATTTAAAAAATCAACCCAGTCTTATACTTGGATGAGAATCTCAGAATAAAAGAGGATATCCCCCAGCATCCACTGAAGATATCTGGGGTGGTGTCAAAGTAACTCAGAATTCTTGAGTACGTAGTTTCCAAGCACTTGCCTTCATTTCATAGGTAAATAGAATTCTCAAAACAATAGTATCATTCCCTAAATAAGGCACAGTAGAGCCTCATGCCCCATTCTAGCACGCTCCCCTCAACATTCTCTGTCTGCCTGTACCCCACAACTTCCCACCATCTCTCCCCCCTACCCTTCTGTTAGCTGTAATGACCCTGCAAACACTAAATGGCATTTGAATGCATTAAGCAGCAGACTCTCCGGTGACATAGCAATTATGGCTCTGAAATAGATTTGGTGCGTCACGGAAGATAAGGGTTTTGAAAGTTTCTGTTGTGATTATAGCCTGTAACTCCCACAAATAATAGGCTTCAAAATAAGAGCCTGCCAACGGAGCCTTTGTGGCTTTGTCTCAGTGATGGCACGTAAATTGCTATTAATGTCCTAAGTGTACTTGAATATGCCAGTCTTTGGGATGTGAAGTTGGCTCGGTGTCTCTCTTTACGCGACATGTCATTGTTGGTCTGATAATCTGGGGTAATTGCTGTCTCTTGGATGGTCAGGAAAGTGTAAGAGGATTTAGCTTCCTGTGTGATGGTAAATAGCCTCAAGGTTTACACCACGAGTTATGTGTGTGTTCCGTAGCTAGCCACTGTTTCTCGTTCAGGTGTGTATACAATTCCTGTGTGTACCCTGCGTAGATAATAGCCTTTCAACAAAGCCATGGCAAAATCAAAGGTTATGAAACTAAAATGAAGAATCTGGAGCTGTCTGTATCAGCCAATCAGATAATTTATACTGAGAGTAAAAAAAATACCCTTTGCTTGAATTTTTCAGATTTGGCTATATGAGTAAATATAATTATCTATTGTCTTATAGAGCTACTCTTTTCCAGCATCTGCAGCATCTGTGTGTGTATGCACATTTTTTAGGTGCCATAAGTATTTTCTGAACACGTATTAGCTCTACGTCAGTATGATAAAGTGTGTGGAAATTATGTGTGCTTTTGTGCAGTGTGTGTGGATGTGTGTAAGTGTGCGTGTGCTTTAGTTTTGCAGGGCTGAGTGTAGAGGATGTTTATTCAGATATAAATAGTTTTCTGCACTAAGACACCTCTATTTAGCTAAAGCAAGCTGAGCTTATTTTTCTTTGTCTCTGAAAAGTTAAATAAAACAAATTTGAAGTTTTCACTTCCTGTATGTACATTTAACCTAAGGCCCCCCCTAAGTCTGTGGAACATGGAAACATTATATGTAACTGTCCCATTTGCACTTTGAGCAGAAATCTAAAAGCATCCCAGCCTTAAACTTGGAAATGTACACTACCTCGTATCCTGTGCAAGCTACGAAAGGTTCAACCCAGACCATCCTCTGTGTCTCAAGTGCCTTACGTGGCAGTATTAATTCTGGGCCTTCACAACAGATGAATTAAGGAAGGATGAAGTTAAGAAGGTTCCAAAATAGATCTTGATCTTGGAGTTGACCTATATGTGCACGTACTTCAGTCGTGTGGCACTGGGAGCTGGCAGGATGGTGCACTGTGATGGTGCTGTAATTTTGCAGTTGGATTTTGACTGAGTGCCCTTGAGTGCATGCCAGATACAGTTGGAGATAATGACTTGTAATAAGAGAGTTCACATTCATACCAAGTGAACATGGATCAGGGCTACCATCTGACTATACAGGTCTCAGCCCAGGACTTCGCATCGCCAGTGTAAGGTAAACTGTATTAACTAACAAGGTGGTACCACACACAGTGATGTCTCAGAAGTATAACCCGCGAGGAATACAGTTTGTCTTGTCCAAAACCAAGTTTGGTAAGGTGGATTGAGGCTTGAGAGTAGAAGGTATTAGAATCCCCTGAAAGAATTCTCTGAGGCCAGTCTTGTGGTTCATAGGTTCTAGCACCTTAATAAGCAGTGCATAGATTCCCAGAAGGTGAACTTGAGAGCATGAGTCATCTGCCTTCCGCCCTGAGATCAGTAGCAGCCACACTCTGCACTTCATGCACCCCAAGCTTTTGAAACCTGAAATGTCCAGAAGCCGTGGCATACAGTGGGGACTCATTTTGGCAAATTCTAGTTTCTGAGTCGTAGATTCCTGGCCTGAGAAGAATAGATGTTCACACTGAGTTTATGTACCATTATATATTCATCAACCAAAGTAAGAGAATTATTATTACGATTCTTACATAACTACAAAGTTACAGTGGGTACCAGCGTACAGATGGCCTTACAGACACAGGGACAGGCGCCAAAAGAAGCTTTCAAAGCATTCATTTCTCTATTGGTTCAACTCAAGTACTTAATTGAGCAGTTGCTCTAGCAGACATGATCCTTGTCTTCTAATGGCTTGTGGTTGAATGATTTAGCATCTTACTGAAGATAAAAATCAAAGCCTGCCAGCCTTGACATGATCAAGCCATCCCATTCTCCAGGCCCGTCTTGCTGCGCTCGCCACTCTGCTCCTATGCCCCATTCTTTCAGGCCTTCTTTCAGTTCCTTGGAGCCTTTGGACAGGTTTCTCCTTCTGCCTAGAAGGCTGTTTGCCCCACTCTTTACTTGTCTATTTTCTGTTCACTTTTAGGCTGACTTTCCAGAAGCCCCAACCTCAATGAGTTCCCTGTTCCTCTGTCTCATAGCATTTATTACCATCTGGAATCTGTATTTGTTCTTTTGATATGTTTTGAACGTCTATTTCCCACAAGACAGCAAGCTCCATGAGGGCAGACACCACAATTTTTAAAAATGTGTTATATCTACCACAGTATGCCTAGTACCTAGTATGAGGTAGGTACTGAACACATATTTGTAGATTTTAAGAATTAAAGGATTGCAGCTAATAAGGTCTGGTGCTCACATGGATATTTACATAAATAAAAGCTGCACGTGGTTAAATGTCAACATGAAAGGTCAAAAGGTCAGTGGTACTAGAATGTAGAGAAGTGGGTGATGGTTTGCCCTGAAGCCACTTGCAGAAAGGAGGTAGCCCTCAGGCTGGGCCATGAAAGAAGATATGGATTCCTAGAGACCAGAGAAGGGGATAGGCAAAGGCAAAAACCTCTCACTTGACTTCTCTGTAGAGTAGGAAGGAATCTCACTTTGGCAGTGAGAAATCTGTTATTTCTTCAGAGCGGCTTAAAGTACTAACGTCTGTTCTCTACCAGGGTATCTGTTCTCTACCAGGGTATCTGTTCTCTACCAGGGTATCTGTTCTCTACCAGGAATGGCTAATGATACTGCTGATCTTTCTTAACCTTCACGGCAAAATCTCAGGGCTCAAGAGGCTGTGGTGGGAAGCAGACTAGCAAGGGGTATGGTGGTGTGACTTGGGTGTAAGGTCACCAGGGACTGACCTAGTGGTAAGTGGCAATCAGAGAGGATACCCCCAATAGGCAGGGGACCATGGAAACAGGAATCCTAGAGCCAGCGGCATGGGATAATCCAGGCAGAGGACCAACTTCAGGGAAATGCGATGGCAGGCAGTAGTTGGTGGGCTGAGGTTCCAGAGCAGGATTTCATTTACAAGAGCAAGTCACTACCTCATTCTTTTTTAAAAAAAATTGAAGTATAGTTGATTTACAATGTTGTGTTAGTTTCAGGTGTACAGCAAAGTGATTCAGTTATACATATATGTATGTATATATTCTTTTTTCAGATTCTTTTCCCGTGTAGGTTATTACAAAATATTGAGTAGAGTTCCCTGTACTATACAGTGGGTCCTTGTTTATCTATTTTATACATAGTAGTGTATGTATGTCACTACCTCATTCTTAAATGAACTGTGATAAATAGGGCACTAAGCAGAAGCTAGGCAAGGGCTTGGTAGAGATGGTCACAGCCACAAGGAAGACGTCCCCTGTATGAAGATATAGGTGCGGAAGGTCAAAGCAAGAAAAGCAGCAAAATTTTCTAGCCAAACTAGGCTACAATAAAAAATTTTTGGCTGAGAGTACATGTTCTTCCCAGACAGGGTTACCCAGATTTAGCAAATGAAAATACTGCATGGGACATACTTACACTAAAAAATTATTTGTTGTTTATCTAAAACTCAAATTCAACTGGGTATCCTATATTTTATCTGGCAATTCCTTTCCCAGGTCCCATGGTGGAAGCTCTATCTGCATGTGGGTCTCAGCCCTCGAGGGACTAAAGATGGGCAAAGACCTACAGGCCACTTTGGGACTATGTCTATTTTGTACATTTTTCTGATTCCCAGGATGCCTGAGGTGGTGACTAGGAGACTGTTCCAGATGCAGGGTGGGATATCTTCCTGCTCCTTGTGCCCTGTGGAGAACACTCCTTGTTAAGATGGAATTGCAACAGGCAGTATCCAATGTTTTTCTCAATTGCTTTCCCTAAAAAGAAAACAGAACAATATAAATATGAATCATAGTTACTTGTTTGGGATAAGCTATGAAGTACCAGATCTCCTTGATGCCTACCTATTAGCAAGAGAAACGTTCACTTCCTAGGTGTAAAGGTTACCTTGAACCCTGGTGCTACCTCTGCTTTGCATCTTGAATATTTTCTAGGTATACACAGCTCTTTACATGTAGTCAGACTGAACTGTGGAGGTCAGGGACCTGATACCCTTCTCTATGTCCATACCCACGATGGAGGATGGATGTTACAGTGCCACTAAATGTTTATTTACTTCTTCTTATGTTCCTCCAAGAGATATTTATTAAAATCTACGCTGTGTCAAGCACCGTGGTAGGAACTTTGGAATCAAAGATAAGTTCCATAGCCCTGTTCTCATGGTCCAGACGTGTGAAAGAACAAATGCAATATGGCGGCACAGGTGTTGTGATAGAGGTACATCCTGGCAGGGAGGTGCAGGGTGGGGGGAGATGACCTGGAGGGCATATAGGAGGAAGAAAAGTTGCCAGGGGTCAGATACAGGTGCAAGGATACTTAAACTCAGTCTTGAAAAAGAGCCAAGGCAAGAGTGGCAAGTAAATGGATGAGTGGGGCACTGTATTCAAGGGGAAAGAAACAGGCATGAAATGGCAGCTCTGTTACAGGAATTTCTAAGTACCCTGATATGGTTGAAGTATTAAACCTGAGCATTGAGTTGAAGAGTCAGCAAGGTCCAGGACATGATAGACCTGATGAGGGCATTGAACCTCACCTTGAGGCCAGTAGGAAGCCATTGAAGGTTTAAACAAGGAGGTGACATGATCAAAACTACATTTGTGAAAGATCACGCTGAGGGCAGCTGGAGAGAGAACTGTAGGGGTGCCAGAATAGCCATGGGTCTGTTTACTGTTGTAAAATTTCCCAGGGAAATTTTGAATCCTTTGTCCCTAAGGGGGCTTTCCAGTAGCATTTTTTCACCCCAGAGCATCTCTTGGGAAGTGCTCACAGTATAATCTTGGGAAAAGTCTATGCATATCAGGAAAACATAGTTCTGTCTTGATGGAACAATGTTGGATCTAGGGTGTGACTCCACTGTGTGAGCTGATGTCTCCCCTGATAAATGGCTGTGTGTGTGCTTGTATGTGCAAGTGTGTGTGTGTGTGTGTGTGTGTGTGTGTGTGTGTGTGTGTGGAGAGAGAGAGGGAGAGAGGATGCATCCATGTTTCTTTGTTTTTCTTGCTGGCTGGCCCCGCCAGGGCCTGGGTTATTGAGGGCCTGGAGCACGTCCACCTCCTCACCCATGCTGAAGGCATTGCTGGTGATGGCATCTGGCCCACATGCAGATCAAGCTCAACTCGGTGCTGACCTCAGCCGGTTTGTGGCACCTCGGTGTATTTCTGGGTTGCAAATGAGAGTTTCTTAGTGCCAGGCTCGCTTGGGCTGTCACATCAGGTGATGAATTCTCTGCATCAACCGTGTACTGCTAAGGTAAGCTCAGAGGAAGAGTGGGAAAAAGAGCAGGATGGGACCAGCGGTTCTCGCTCAGCCCAGCAGCCGCTGCTCTGGGCGAAAAGGGGTACTGGCTCCGCAACAGCGAGGGAGAGGCAGGTGGCCCCCTGAGTTCTGGCTCGAGGAGGGCAACCGAGGAGAGGGAAGTCAGGGCTTCAGCTGCAGTTCTGTGCTCCTGTGTCTGTCAGGAGGAAGCGTGTGGGATTTGCCATCCACCGTCGCTCCATCCCCAGCTGCATGGCTAGCTTCCTCTCCCTCCTCTGGTAGGCGTGCTTTGCCTTATCCATTAGATGGGATTCTGGCAAAATGTGGTGTCTATCAAGTTATGTGGGTAGGATAGAGAGTAGTCATTTTTGTTCCTGAAACATTTTGTTCCCAAATGCCTTGAATTTGTGTTTTAAAAGTCCAGATTTTCTTAACTAGGAAATCTACTGCATTTTGTCCTAATTCTATATTCTATTAGCTTCCACTTCATGAGGTTCCAGGTCAAGCCTGCTGCTGGCTTAGGTTTCCCCTGGTGGAATTAAATGTTACACCAAGTCTTGCTTCCCAGGCCACAGGCTACAGAATTAACCTGAAAGAACTGGGTGTAAATGTCAACTCTCTCCCATTACAGATGCTTTGAGATAAAAAGGGCATATTTGGCTTTACAGATTCCCACCCCTGTAACCCCTCAGGGTGGTTTCCAACAACAGCATTTTACAAAGTGAGTGTGTCCCTTTAAAGGCTGGTTTGCATCGGAGAGCGAAGGAGGAAGTTGGGGTGCAGAAGAAAAATTAAAACAGAGGTCTTATTTTCCCGCCACCTCACACGGTTGTTAATGAGACCATCTTTGACTCTCACTGTTCCCAGAGATAAATAAACACACAATGGCGGTGTTTCCTACTTAATATTCACCCGCAGTGGAGGAAGAGGGAAGGAATTGCTCCCCGGGGTTAACGTGGCAGTAAGCGAGGTCAGCTGTTTCCCAAGACGGTGCAGCCTCTGAACGTCTTACATTAAAGCTGGAATGATACAGCTGAAACAGCCAAAGTGATTTACGGGAAACCCGGTTAGGGTGGATTTGCTCGCAGTTTCTGATCTCATGGAGGTTTTAGCAGCCGCAGCAGGAGCAGGGGCAGACAATATGCCAGGGTAGAAATCACCTCCAGAGAAAAGAATCCTTCAGCATTTCCCAGTGTTAGACTCGTTTGTTCTAAAAAGTACTTGCATTCATCTAACTTGAAACCCATAGGCTACAGTGTCCTGAATTTAGCAAGAAATCAAGGGTCATAGCTGGGATATCCTGGGGTAGGGTGACCTGGGACTGAAAGTCCCCCATTCCATTAAATCGCAGAGTCCTGGGCAAACTGGGGCAGTTGGTCACCCCATCTGAAGTGTGTGTGCATATGTGTCTGTGTGTGTGTTTGTGGATGGAGGCGGAGTGAAGAAAAGGCAGTTAAAGAGATTTGTTTTATTTCTTTATTTTTAATAAGGTTTTTTAAGGTTTTTATATACTCTTCTTCACCAGGCGAACTAGCATAATTAAAATGCTGGTTTTGGTATCAGGCTGAACTAATTCCTGTTTCCACCATCTGTGAGCTCTCTCTCCCCTCTGGCATCCTGAGCACTGGTCTGAGAAAACAGAACTTTTGAAGGAAAGAGATCAAATGTCTGCTGTTTGAGTTATTTCAGCTCAGAGATGACTCAAAAAGAAGTCTCCTAGAACCTTCTGGTCAATATACAGCGCCTTGCTAATTCCCTGCTAATGAAACGCCACAGAGCTCATTTTTTTTACTAATGGCTTCATTTGGGGCACCACTTATTGTTATTTTAATGGAATTATAGTATGGCTCAACAATGGTAGTGGTGGTGATTTGTGAGCAATGTAATGACATGCCTTTGTGCCACGTGCTATGACATGGACACTAGCTGCTTTAGAGAGCTTCCTCCCCTACTTGTCTCATACCAGGTCGAGTCTAAGATACATGACATTTTTCCTCTTTTATAAGCACCTCACTCTCTGCTTTATGATGTTGTGCTTATGGAGCTCCTGGAAAGTTTCCTAAAATTCCATGCTACCCAGCAAACACACACACACACACATACCTTCCAGTCTTTTTAATTAGTGAGTTAATTTATTTATTTATCTACCTATCTATCTGATAAACATACACATATTAAAAAATTATTGGGATGCATATCAAAATGCTAAGAGTAATTATCTCTGGGTAGTAGGATTATGGCTATTGTACTCTTTGTTCTTTACAATTCTCCTATTTTCAAATATGATATTGCATGCATAATTGCAAACATTGTATTTGCAAATATCATATAAGCATATCTTACTTTTATCATCAGAAAAGATAAATGATGCTAAAGGATTTTCTTCAGGGAAAAATAAACAGAACCATGATTCTCAATCAGCCTAAAATGGTACCAAAAGAATACATGTGTTCTTGGTTGAGAGGGGAGGCTAAGTAAGATATTGTCACTCTGGTGACCAACCTAAATGTGGAAATTGAATTAATTCATTTCTTGTTTCTGATCATCCTACAGAGTCTTTTAGGCCCCAAAAGATAGCAAAGCCTCCTGTTATAAGAGAAAGAATTCTCATTTTCCCCTCATTGTTCTCTTTCTAATCTCTCTTTCACAAACAACAGGGGAAATGGCCTCCCACAGAAAAGGGGAGCGGGAGGAGCTGCCTGCCTCAGTTAAGAGATGGAGATTTGAACTTGAGAGCAGTTATTCGTTGATCCAAGAGTGAGGGGCCGTGTTCCTGGCATTGCCCAGGATGACCTTTTGACCGCTTAGTGTCCAGATCTGCTCTTAAAGTGAGGTGTGTGGGGAAAAACCTACCCTCATGCTGAAGTAATTGGTAGGAGCTGCTCTGAGTGAAAAGCCTGGCTTTCCTGGGAACATTGGAGCATCCTTTGGGTGAGCCAATGACAGAGAGAGCCCAATGGATGAAAAGGGTAGAGAAAAAGGAGCCTGATTCAAAGGTTAGGAAGCCTGTGTTCTGTCTCAGTCAGAATCTGGAAGCCTGATTTTCTCTTATGCCTGTGCTTTCTTATGAATGAAACGTGAATGGATGTTTTCCGGCACCTACAAGTGCCAGCCATGCTCCTGAGTACTGTGGATTATACTAGGGCGGAAGCTGTGGTCCCTCCCAAATGGCAATAATCATATCTGCCCCAGGTACCCCCACCTACTTCAGGGAATAAAGGGAGAGGAAAGTACAATAAAAATAATTTACCAGGACTCACTAAAATCTGGTCTGTTCAGTATTAACATTTCCAGCGTTGAGAGTCTATTAACTTCAAAGGAACCCAGTGACTGGGAAAAGAGGCCTTGTGGCACATTTACAGTTCAGTGCTTTAAAATATGTAAACAATCATGAATCAACCATTGTAGCAAATCATTCTTCAGCTATTTAATGGTGAGGTATTTTTTGAAAGGGGTGGTCATTAAAACAAATCCTTTTAGGACAATTTTATTGTTTTAATGCATCTGGACTTAGAGTCTTAGAAGATGATCTACAAATACAGATCAAACTTGTAGCTTCCTGTCTTACCACCTTTTTAGATATAGTCACACAGACCAGTCCTTATGGTGTTGGCACCATTGTTTTACCTGTTTTATTCGTCTGATCACCCGCTTTTCAAGGCTCACTTCAGAGAATCCCTCCTCCATGAAGCCTTTGCTGATACTGCATCAAGAGGAGATACTGCCTTCATTTGAAGCTTCATGACAACTGGGCTGTACCATGTATTAGGTTCCGCCCGGCATTATAGTTCATTCGTCTGCTTGTCTCATCCGCATCCTTGAGGACAGGAGCTGTATCTCACTCATCATTATATACCCTCAAGCAGCTAGAACAGAACCGTGCATAGAACAGGTGCCTGGGATCCTATAATACAGGGAGCATCCAGAGCTGGAAAGGACCCGAGAAAGCATCTGAGCTAATCTTTTAATTTTTCTAAAGGGGAACCCAAGGCCAAACAGGGGGAAGTGCTTCTCCAGAGCCAGTAGCTAATTGTTGCCAGGGTCAGAACTAGAACTCGGTCCCTTGGCCTGCAGGGCAGCTGCCGTCATCCTAGAGCACACAGAACAACCATCTGGTGGCTTGGACTGAATTACAAAGCCTGTGAGAAGTGAGAGGTGCTAGTACTGTGTCCAGAGGCTCGCTGGGAGCAGCCAGACTCATCTGAGGTGGGGGGAGGTGGGTATCATCGACCACAATCATAGCCGCCCCTTGGATGAGTGTTCCCGTGTGCCAGGCACTGTGCTCGGCCCTTTACCCAAGTTGCCTTATTGTCATTGTCTGCTCAGAACAGCCACCCGATCTCAGAGGACTGACTTCTCTCCCTTTTTCCCTTCTAGGCTAATGGAGGTTGGCAGGACGCTACTACCCCTTCATCAGTGACCTCCCCTACAGAAGGCCCTGGCAGTGTTCACTCTGATACCTCCAACTGATCTCCCAGCAGTCGCATCCCGGCTGACCCTGTGCTCCAGTCGGGGCCGGGCCAGGAGGGAGGGTTTCTCAACGCTGAAGCGGTCAGACTGGAGGTCGAAGCAATCAGCACACACAATAAGAGTCTCCTTCTCTTCTCTTCTTTGGGATGCTGTTTCAGCCAATCTGGACACTTCTTTATACTCTCTTCCCTTTTTTTCTGGGTAGAAGCCACCCTTCCCTGCCTCCAGCTGTCAGCCTGGTGTCCATCATCTTCCCCGCCCCTTTCCCTCTGTCCTAGACTCCCTGGGTCCCTGCCCTCTATTACATCCCTGAAGGATATTTTCAACAATTAGAGGAATTTAACGAGGAAAAAAAATACAAAGAAAATAATAAAAGTGTTGGTATGTTTTCATGCTGGTGGTTTGAGGAGCGAAATTTACCTCCCTCGGATCCCTTGCTCCCTCTGTTAACAGGCAGCCCTTCTCTGTTTCTCTCGTTCCTCTCACTACCTCTTAGCAGGAGTACACCACATTGCCCTACTCATTCCAGGCCGCCCTGCCTCCTCTTGCTCTTCCCTCCCTGGGGACGATTCTGATTAGAACACAATTCCTCCTCTTCCTTCTCAGCCCCAGGTATTCTTTGGGGGCTGCCATTGCTGGGCTTCTAAAAGTGCCACTGTTTCTGGTTTCACCTCTGCTAGGTTGGTTCCCAGCAGGAAGTCAGGCAGCAAGAGAAGCCTCAAGGAACATGAAGGGCGGAATTCCTAGAGGCTTTTGCATCTTCCCAGTAACAGCTCTTGGTTTCAGAGGGACAGTCTTTGGAGACCGTGCAGTAAGCGGTGTTCAGAATCTACTGCAAAACCAGGTCTGAGTTAGGCATGGTGGTGAATGCATCACTAAGGAGTAGAAGGTTCTTATCCTGCAACCCTTTACCTATCCCCTTTCTCTCTCCCTCTCTCTCTCTCTCTCTCTCTCTCTCACACACACACACACACACACACAAGCATACAAACGTAGGCATGTGCACAGCCTCACACATTCACTTGCCCCAAATCAGTCACATGCCACATTCAAATACCTATATTAGTAACCATAGCATTATACCTTGTGAGCCCAAGAGAGGGAATTAACAACTCTGAGTGAAGGTCACTGACACAGAGAAGCAGCATGTGCCTGGGGCTTCCAGGCCCCCAGCATGCACACACCAGAACGACATACACAGGACTTGATCATGATGAAGGCCAGGTTTCGGTTTCCAGTATAAACTAATCCTGTTCTCACCACCTCTGGAGCTCTCAGGGAGCCACACACAGTACTTACAAAGTCTACAATGGATTTGGTTCTGTTTTGTTTTTGTGTTTATGTTAGGGACACTGCATTAATTATCCAAAGTGTTATATGGCACCACATTCTTGTCCTGGAGCAGAAAGGTGTATAAGAACATGGCTCGAGCAAACTTTTTGCTTGCTTACTTTGAAGACCTGAGAGTGATGGGGAACAGGGAGGTCATGCTTTCAGTGAAATCATCCATGATTTTTATTCCCTGGTAATATCTGAGAGTGAAGAGTAGGTACTAGAAAGCTGTCCTCATGTCGCCTGTGCTCACATTCTTCATAGCCAACACTGCCAGCAATAAACATGGCAGCTCTGTCACTTGATTAAGTAAGAGGTGGTCAGATCTCTTGGTGCCTCATTTTCTTCATCTGTAAAATGGGGGTTATTACGCCTGGCTCACCAAGAGGCTTGTGAGAGGCAGAAGAAGTTGATTTCATTCATATCCAATCTGTAACTGTGAAGTCAGGGGAAGAAGCATCCCTAAGATAAACTGGTTCATGCCACATAGGGACAATAAATGGTTTTCCTGTTCTAACTTCTGGTTAACATTAGTACCCTGAGGTCATCAGCGTGATGACAAAGAGAAGGGTTAGTGTTGTTCCTTCTGTTTGTTTGTTTTGGTCTGCTTGGTTTCTTAGAATAGAGATGTTTCTAAATTGGAAAAAACGGGACCTGGTTCTCTTAGCTTGTACTTGAATCCAGTTATGTGGCCTTGTAACTACTTAGTCCCTGTCACATCTACTATGTTTGAGAGGCCTCCGGGAGAGGTATAAGACCCTGAGGGTTGAGAGTGGCCAGCTAACAAGGTCATGGACATTCTGCATGGCACTTCAGTAATGATTAGAAAATGTTCCTGTGTGTGGGTGTTGGGAGGTGGGGGGTTAACCTAAGGAACTAGAAGGTATGTGTATTTGAAGGAAATGCAAAAAGTAAATATTTGGCAAGATGGCATTATGCCTGGATGACTAAGAGTAGTAGAAAGACTCTCTTCTAACCTGTGCCATAATCAGAACAGGGCTTGATAAAGAGAATTCCTGGAAGGAGCCATCTTGTGACCATTCTACAGTGATTAAAACCAGTGGAGAACTTTTTCTGAGTGGCAGGGATCTATTGAAACTACCCACAGAGGAATATGGTGGGATTGCCTCCCCCTGATTAGGGGCAAAGTACAAAAGGGACACAAAAGCGTTCTCTTGGAAACAGGAAGAATGATTCCAGATTTGGGTTGAATGATTGCCATCTTAAGTTGATGAAAGAGATCAGAGCAGTGCTACCTTTGCACAGGCAGTTTCTCTCCCTGCAGGAGTTTGCACTGATCACCTCTCACAGCATCTTGCCCACCTAGCACTTCATGCAGTGCTTTTCGCCTCCAGTACCTTTCCCACGATTTCCCCTCCTCGCCTACGATCACATCCAACATGGCGGCCACCGCATCTCTTTGCATTAAGCGAAGCGTGAGAACACTGGCCGCGGAAGGATGGGGATGGAAAAAGCGTGCCTCTGGAAATACAGCTCCCTGGGAATTCGTATTAGGTCAATCCTACAGATACCAAAATGTGCCCCAAGACTCCTTCATTTTCTGATGGAAGTGGGGGCGCTCCATTTTCCCTGGCAGATTTCCCCTGAGAAATGATACTAGCCCTAGGGTTTGCCCACCTTGTAACTCTTCTTCATCACATCCTCCTTTTCATCCCTAACTCCTCCCCCTGGCTTGGTATTGACTCCTGTGCGGTACTTTTGCCAAGTGACACCTTTACGTTTATTTTTTATTTTGCTGTGGTGGTGGTTCTTTATTTACTGTTTGCCTTTTTCTCTCACATATCTTTCCCTGCCCCTCTTTCCTTCTGAGTTTTATTTTTCTGCCCAGAAAAACCTGACTTCGATACCAAAAAAAGATGAAACTACAGAAACTCAAATTTAAAAAAAAAAAACTTAAAAAAAACACAAAAAAATACTCAACGATTCTTTCAGCTTTATTAACATTTTCCATTGTTTCTTGCGACTCGTGTCTCGTTCTTTGTAGTATTGATGATGAACATTTGATAATGAATGTTCTTGTATATTCAGATAAAGAAAAAAAAACCAAAAAAGCGGTCTGAATTTAATAGTGTTTATAATAAAAATTTTAAAAATGACCCTCATAGCACGCAAAACAGGATGGGGAATTTCCCCTCTTCTTTCTGTGACAATGCACATCATTCCTGCATTAGTTTTTAACACCGAACTACCTACATTCACCATTTCCCCCATTTTTCTTTTATTTTCTTGCATTTGTGAATTAGTTCAAGAATGCTAGAAAAGTGTCGAGTTGTGCACATCCATTTCCTGTTTCACAATGTTTAAAAGTGACAGTAATTCATTTTGTAAACTAAAAAAAAAAAAAAAAAAAGGTTGGAATAGTGAGCATAATAGGTACAGCCTAACACGTTATTATGTTTATTAACTTTGAGACCCAGAAATAAATTCTTTCCTTTTCTTTCTTCTGCTCTTTAAAATATAAAAAAGAAATTATGTTTTGTTTTGTGTTATTTTTGGTTTGTTTATGGGGGGGGCTTTTTTTAATTGTCAGGATTATGGTCTTGCTGTTTTTATTCCTTAAATATGTATTTGAGGTGATGTGAAAAGATGACATTTGTAGAATAGGCTGTTTCCTTGTACTTCTGTTTGTTTCAGAATTCAGTTGACTTCAAATATCAAGCCCACAATGATGTCATATTTTTCACCTGCATTTTTTGGAGTGTGTGGCATTCTTGCAATCCCTGAGAAAAACAAAGGCAAGGACTTGAGTTTTCTTTTTAGCCCTTTAACGAATCAAGGAATTGGTCCAGGGGACCTTTTTATACTGTAGGGAAAGGTTTTTGCCTTGGTTGATTGTGAATGACACAATAAAATGCTTTCTTTTCTTTCTTCCTGATTAATAACGACGTTCCACGACTCTTTCCAGCTAGAGAGGATTTTTTTCTCCCAGTAGAATCCCACAGGAGATCCTGGTGGGATCTGCACCATTGGCTGAGTAGACTAGATCCAGGAAGCCGTCCTAGAGTCATTTGGCCGAATGATCTTTTGAGCCAGACTCAGTGCTATTGTTACAGTGCTGAGCAGTTACACCTGATTCATTGGCAGTGCACCTCTTATTAACCTCTGATTTAGGCAGCTGCTTAAAGCAAATTGTCAAACTGGCTTGATTTGGAATGTTTTTGTTAAGTTAGGGGAGAAAAGAAAGCAATATTATCTGGAGGAACCTTACTTTAAATGTTTTTCATTCAACAAATGATTAAGCATTCAGAAAGCAGCCAGAACCCACGCAAGAAAAATTAGCAACACTTTAGGAAGTGTTTCTACCCAAACACTTGCACTCTTGTTTTTAAGTCATAACAAAATAATGACAAGCTTTTCACATCACCTTTATGGTTTCAATCCCTAGCTCAAAGCTTTCTGGAATCTTTTATTTTTTTGTAAACATTTTATTTTCTTTTGTTAAAATTAATAAAAACATTCAATGTTTTCCCCCTTTTCTCTCTTTTTACTTCTTTTCTTTCCTTTGGCGTTTTCAATTATTTTGAAGTGCTTTCCTTTGGTTTTTGGTTTTATTCTCCCGCTCCCCCTCCCCTGTTCTTATTATTCAGAGTATAAACCTGCAAAGCTCTGCTCTGTTTTGGTTTTGAAAGTTTAAGCTTTCCTGCTTCTGTGAGAGCACAGGCTTCTGTCCCTTTTGATTCCAACTGAAATTTTGTGTTCTCTAATGATACTAACACGGTGTAGGTTTTACAGTCTCCTAATTTGTACTGGTAATGCATATTCCAAATAAATAGTTTCTTTTGTTGCAAAAAAGCATACTTGTATTTTGTGTAAATTTATACCTGCTGGAAACTTGTCTTTCCCCAAAGTAAGACGTGGGTTAGTGTGGCTTTAAACTGTGGCCGTCATCATTTTAAAGTCTACATTGACAGTGGGGCAAATGACCTTGCGTCACTTACCCCGAAGTAAGAAGGAAGGGAGAGAGGGAGAGAGGGAAAGAAGGATCTTTTATGTGCAAATATTAGCTGTGCTATAGGAAGGCAGAGCACCCCATCTTGTCTGCTTGTCTGTGATTAGCTCCCATCCACCAAGCACCAGTTAAAATATCAGGGTGATGTTCCAGAATAAATTCTAAGTTTCTGAGTCACAGCTGTTTGCCCAGTGGTTCTCCTTTCCTTCTCTTTGTCTGCTGTGATCTGGTCATAAGGAAAATTGTGGTACCCAAGAGATGCTTCAGGGAAAGGAATCTAGGTTAGAAACACTACCCAGTTGTAGGCTCTCAGAAGTATGCTAGCTAGATGCCACTCCACTAGATGTACACGCCTACCGTGTGTTATGTCTTCCATCCCATGTGAGTATCTCTCCCAGTGGTTTGTCTGTACCCACACTGAGCCCCGACCTTTGGGGTTGTGGTCTGTTACAGAGTTTGATGTCTCAGAGTGTTCTGGCTGGGCCACCACTTCAGCCTTCAACAGCTAATTCTGCTTCCCAGCCCTTAACACCATCTCCCATGCATGGAGTGGGATGGAGCTGCTTGTCTGCCATTCTGCACATTGTTCCTCTAGGGGTATCACATGCATCGTTTTCTCATTGTCACACCTTAGCTCTCAGGAGGCTTTGCCCAGAGCCCCAGTGAGGCAGGTCTGTATTGAAAACACCAATCACTCACCCTTTCATCTCTATCATGATTCAAATGATCAAAGGAATGGAGAGTCATCAGGGATCAAATTATTATTTTTATTAAGGGACTAGCTAAGGGTCCAATGGACTCAAAAGTATAAGGCTATCTTGCCAATATTGATTTGGAGAGCATTGCCAGGAGCCAAAATGGAGGTCTTGCGTCCCCTCTTCAAATCTGAACAAGGGAGCACATTTATGGGAGTTTGGGTATGCAAGGCAGTTTCAGACCACTTCCTTTTTCCGTTGCCTGGAAAATTGTGGACCTAACTCAGCCACTTAGTTTATTACTTAGAGTGGTACTAAACTGTTGTAACAAATAGAGCAAAATGTATAGTGCCTCAAATGCAGTACGAGTCTATTTCTCACTCATAATGGTAATAGCCTCCGGCAAACGTTCCTGGTCAGGATGCCTTGTCTCCATGCAGTGACTCAGGCATCAAGCTCCTTCACCCTGCAGGAATTTGTAGTCCTCCACATCTGGCCTGCAGGAGGGAAAGAGTGTGTAGAAGGCTCACCATTTCTTGAAAGCCTTAACCAAGACCTCCCTTATATTCGTATTCCTAAATGTGAGGGTTGGGGGGTGGGGCGGGAGGATGGAAAAGTGGTCCCTGGCTAGGCAGCTACTTCCTGGCAATAACAGCACACAATAACTCCTTGAGTAGTTGGCCATCTGTATCACACCTAGCGATCAAAAGGATTAGTGAGGGCAAAAGCAAGCCCACATGGCTGTTTCACTGCACTGGACACTCTCCCAGTAAAAACATTTCCAGTAACATCCCAGACTTGGCTTTGCCACTCTTCAGTAGGGAAGATCCAGAAAGTGGTATAACAACAGGGGCCAGAACTGATCCACCCCATACTGCCCCCTCATCAGTCTCCAAATCTGGTTGTTGTCTAAATTCATGTCTGGGCACTCAGCCTGTGGTCATATTGAGGGGAGAGCTGCCATCCCTCAAGGCAGCCTGTTCCCTCCGTCAGGAAGTCATTCCCATGTTTACTGATGTCTAGAAGGGTCAAGTCTGGTGACCAGCAGTCACTTCAAAGCGTAGTGGTCTAAAGCTTTCAAATCACAAAATCGGATATGCTCAGCACTCCCCTCCCCCGACGTAGAGTTCTACCTGCTTATCCTTATAGACTATCGCAACCTTCCCCACTTAAAACAAAAACTAAAATACCAATGTTTCGACCACCCTTTGTTATCCAAAATATCGCCTCCCTTCTAGAAATATTCAGCATGGAGGATGGCGCAAGAGTTCAGTCATATGAAATCATTTAGTGGGTGAGCCGGGGAAGGTGTTCTACCCTGGATCTCTGCACCAGAGGCGCGGGGAGAGGACTGAGGCTATGCTCTGGGGGCTCTGCTCTCACGCCTTGCAGAAAAGCTCCGACAGTGTACAAATAAAGAGAGCAGTGGATTTACTGTCTGGGTCAGTCAGACACAGCGAGACACAGTCTATGGCTTCTAGCCTTGGGCAGGCTTCCGAGGCCACCCTGGGCAGTGTGTGGGTCGGGAAGAGGAGTGGTAAAGGGCCACATGCTCGTCCTCATTATCCTCCTGGGATCCATGCAAAAGAGCTTAGCTCACGCTTCTGGATTCCTCTGGATAGATCATAGGGGTCATTCATTATGTCCAGCTGACACTCCAAGCCCAAATTCCCTCTCTCCCATGATAACCAGCCGCACTGTCGAGGGTAGCTCACCAGCGTTGACAATGAGCACCTCTGGACAGCATAAAAGGCACCAAGTGCTACAGTACATTTGAATATAAATCTCCCATTAATATATATCCAGAGAGAAATTAAAGTTTAAAATAAAATCTCCCTCTCTCATGACCTAAAAGTTCTAAGAAATGCTAGTCTACAGCTCTGCCTTTCCTGATCTCCTACTGTGCTCATTCATTGTCAGCCAGAAAGCGCACTGCATCGCCAGAGGTAGAGTCAAGGCCTTCTTCCTTCTACAGCAGCGGCAGAGGTCCCTTCCACCGGAATGGGGGTAGCTGTTTCAGTTCCTCCAAAGTTCAATCAATCCAGACTTGAATTTCTCTGGTACCCCACTTTTCCTAAAAAGTCACTCAGGAAGCATATGAAGCACATCCCAGGATCAGCTTCCTCTCAGAGAATTTAGAAAACACAAGCAAAGCCCAGACTACTAGAGCAAAATTAAGTTCCCAGAACCCAGATCCTGGTACCACATGACTATTGCTAATGAATGACTGGATCAGAGATTTGATAATACAGGGAGAGCGCAGGAAAGACAGAAAACACATACAAAAGTAAAAAGGAAATCTTTACTTCAGTCTTTACAATGCCAGTTGACTAGTATCAACTGCGGTGTTGAGAAAAAGCCACCAACAAGAGGTTAATTTTGCTCTCTGCTTCCTATATCCTGGGGGAAACAATCCAACCTATGCATTCTGCCTGCTCTCTCAGAGAATGACCTTTGAAATATTCATGTCTCTGTGAAAAATTCAAAAATGTAAAATGGGTCCCCTCCCACCACAGGCTACTTGAGGCTCCCTTCTTCCCCCCTGGTATCCATATACATATTTAAGATGAATCGCAATTTCCATTTCCCTTTAAGCCTCGTGTTCCTAATCCCAGATACATTTATCCTGTATCACTGTGAATTCTCTTCCTTCTCAAACTTCTCCAGCTTGTGACCCACTCTTGTCTCCACTGGAGCTGGTGTCCAGTTGCTAAGCCCAAGCTTAGGTTGACATTGCACAACGCCGGCAACAGAGGTGATGTCCCTCTATCACCTCTGCCCACAAAGCCTCTCCTTCCTTCTGCCTTGGAGTCCTAGGCCTTGAGCGTCTGGTGCTGCTTCAGTATCAGCAGAAACATTCCTTTCTGTGATCTCTTTGATGTTCACCTTAATGTTTCCCTCCTATTTTTCCCCAACTCCTTTTAAGCAGAGCCAACAAAGTTGAAAATGGTGTAACCCACCCTTTCCCCAGTCACATCCCTTCTCTGTCTTGTGGACAGCTCCCTCTCTTTGTTGCTGGTCCCAGACATATGTTCTCCTAACACACTTTTCTAAACTCGATTTTGAAAATTGTTTCCAATGCTCTGGATCTGTCCAAGGCTTCCATTGTTCACATACGTCCTGCCAGCTTTAATCCCTTAAGTGGAGTCAGGCTCCACAAGAGGTGTCTTCCCATCACCCACTCAAGTATTGTTTTCCCAACAGGTGTGTTCCTGCCCTCCCCAGTCCTCCCGTAGAGCACCATCTCCGTAGAGCAGCTTCATAACACAGGACATGTCTGAGTCCCTCTACACAATAACTGCTGTGCTGGAATTCAGTAATAATTCTTGAAGTATTTTACCAGGATCTTCTCGATTTTCCCCTTCAAATATGTCCACATTTTCTTATATCATCTAGTGAGACCTTTATTTTATTTATTTATGTGTTTGTTTCTTTGTTTGTTTATTTTTTTGGCTGCACCATCCGGCATGTGGGATCTTAGTTCCCCGACCAGGGATCGAACCCCTGCCCCCTGCAGTGGAAGCACAGAACCTTAACCATTGGACCTCCAGGGAAGTCCCCTAGTGAGACCTTTAAAGTCATCCATGGGAACATCTCCAATTCCTTTCATTACCCACCCCCCCATCTGCTGCGTTCAGATGATCTCTCCTGGAGCCTTTGGTGTGAGGGATACATGTAGTTTGCTCTGTGAGATCTTAAAAACCAGACCACATAGACTTGAATCTCAGCTCTGCTACTGTCAGGTTCTTTCTGACATTACATGAGAGGTTTTTATCTCATATCAACCCCAATTCTCCAACATCCCAACACCAACTAGGTGTCCTGCAATTCGATTCAACTCTGACAACAGCTACGCAGATTTAGCATCAAACAACACAGGCTTAAGGGCTCAGTCCCACAAGACTACCCTCACTTCAGATGCCAGCTGCAAGTATCAGGTCACCCATCCTTCTGACTGACCAGTTATAAATCGGGAGTTCCCACAACCCCTATCTCAGATTTGATCATTTGCTAGAGCGACTCACAGAACTCAGGAAGCTGATGTGCTTACTGGTTTATTATAAAGGATATATAGATGATCATCCAGATGAAGAGGTACATAAGGCAAGGTCTGAAAGGGTCCTGAGTGCAGAATCCTCTGTCTCCGTGGAGTTGGGGTGTCCTACCCTCCCAGCATGTGGGTGCCGTGGCTTAGAGGTGTTTATGGCAGTATCATTTCATGCATGCAATTGATTAAATCGTTGGCCATTGGTGATTTTCTCAATCTCCAGCCCTTCCTCCTACATGGAGGTTGGGAGGTGGGACTGAAAGCTTCAAGTTTCTCAACAAGGCTTGGTCGTTCTCTGACCAGCCCCCATCCTGAAGATATCAAGGGGCCCACAGACTAAAGATACTCCTATCACTCTTGTCACGTAGGAAATTACAAGGGTTTTCGGAGCTCTGTGTCAGGAACCAGGGACAAAGACCAAATATACATTCCCCATTATGCTACAACTACTTACTAGCTTTGTGACCTTGGACAAATTGCTTAATCTCTCTATGCCTAAGTTTCCTCACCTATAAAATAGAGATAATACTAATACCTACCTCATAGGGTTGTAGGGGGGGATTAAATGCATTAATACTTAGAACAGTTAACAGGGAATATAGCCAATATTTTATAATAACTTTCAATGGAGTACAATTGATAAGATTTTTGAATCACTGTTGTGCACCTGAAATTAATATCATATTGTAAATCAACTATACATCAATTTTAAAAAAACTAAAAAACTTAGAATAATGCCCGACACACATAAGTGCTAAAAATATGTTTATTATTAGTATTACTTTTTCTTCTGGTATATCTATCTGAGTGTATCTCCATCTCTGAACTAGTAACAATTAGAATGTCCTCCTTTTTCCTAGTTCCATTGTAAGGAACTATTAGCTATGGATATTTTCGTTCTTTCTTTTTTTTATACCAGTCTAGCCTAGCTGCTAAGATATTGTCCTTCCTGAGGAAATTCCTGTTATCTCTCTGGCTCAATCAATGTGTCTTTCATCATTTCTCACTCACTATTGCACTGTTCCTAACTTAAGAAAATGTAGGGTTCTTTAAACAAATCACAAACTTGATTCTTAGAAGTAGATAAGCAGAGCTGGTCTTGGACAAAACTGTGAGGTCGTTGAAGTTTGTCTCACACATGCCACATTCTCCGAATCCCTGTTCTCTCCTGGCTCTCCTTTTCCAGGAGGAAAGGATGTGCGGTGCCTCTAATGTCCTACTTGAATGGCTTCACCGTGTAAAATCTCTCCTTAGGGGATACTCTGCTCTCTGAATGCTAGTCTTTGGGTTTTTTCGCAAGTCTTCCAGGCCAAACCTACTTTGAAGGCTAAGAGTTTCTAGTTTCTTATTAATCAATACAGGTAGCAGTAGTTGAATGGGAATCAAGACATGTACAACAGGATGACTGCAGTTAACACTGCTGTATATTTGAAAATTGCTAAAAGAGTAGATCCTAAAAGTTCTCTTCACAAGGAACAAATCGATTTTTTCTTTTTGGATCTATGAGATGATGGATGTTAACAACTTATTGTGGTAATCGTTTCACGGTGTATAGATATATATATATATACACACATATATACAGTGAAATATATATATGTCAATATACATATTGGCATATATAATAAATATATCAATATACATATTGACATATATAATATATATATATACAGTGACATATATATATATCAAGTCATCATGTGGTACACCTTAAACTTATACAGTGCTGTATGTCAACCATACCTCAACAAAACTGAAAAAGAAAGAAACAATTTTTATTAATGGCCAAAGAGATGCCAAATTGCTCTCCAGATGCAGGGCTCTGGGAAACTTTCCTAGAGAATGGAGCAGACCTCCCAACTCTTACCTCAAATTGAAGACAAAGGCCCTTCTGTGCACGTCTGGCTTGAATCACCCAGCAGGCATGTCTAAGAGGACAGACCAATGAGCAGAGAGTCCTGGAGAGCCCAGACCTCTTCATGTCCACATGGATTGGAAACTCAAACAAGGACCTCTGCACTGGTTCCAGATAACAAGCGACTGTGATCTCATCAATCACATTAACCATTTGTCTGCTGCACCCAAGTTTGCTTTTGTATCAGTCAGTTCAGTGCATCTTGACCTTCAATGACATAAACCCAGCTCTTTTACTTCTGGGTCTGCAGTCTTACCTCTCCACACATTACTGCTTTATTCAGTACACTTCCCTCCCTGGGACTTTCTTTGCATGGCCAATACCTCCTTTATGGCAATAGCAAAATCTCTGCTAAGGATTCTGTGAGCCCCCTGGGCTCCTCTCCCAGGAGGTTATTGCTTGAGACATCCCAGACCCTTGCCAGACAGGCAGCTCTCTGTGTGACCATCCTTACATTTCTTCAGGTAGCAAGCATGCACTTCACCACCTCCTACGTGCCAGCGGTGACTCTGTACTTCAGGAGGATCTTAACCTCTAGAGGGACTCCCACTGGGCAGACTTTTTCAATAAGAAAAATTATTAAACAAAAAACAACCCAAATCTCTAGGTCCCTGTTGATGAATAACAACTGTATTCATCCATTAACAAGCTTGGGAAAGAATTTAGAATTATCATGTCCATTAACAAAGCCCGAAACCAGAGGGAAATGAAATTAGGCTGGGCTGATGGGAACAGATATGGATTAGAATGAAAACATTCTTGCTACTGGATGATTTGAAGCAACTAATCCCATCAAGGGATAAGACAATAGGAAGCCCAAGAAGCTGCTGAGGAAATGTATGACCTCATTATTTTAAATCATCTAGCTTCAAGGAGAAGGTGGAAGGATGCTAGGCAGGCATCCCTAACACCCAGAAGCAATGATGATGTTGATTGAGAGCCTTCCCAAGCCTGGAATGTAGTTACTCTCCCTTCCCCCAGTCATACAGAAATTCAATTCCATCCATTTCAACCAATACCTCTTGGCAGCTGAGGGCTGGGACTACGCCAGTGAAAAAGATCACTCAGATCAGTTAGTAACTGCTTTCTTAAAACATATGTATATAAATTTAGGTTGCTCTGTAGAGGTAAAGAAACATTAGGATAGAAAAGAAATATAATTCTGAGAGACCTTCATTAATCTAGCCTCCTTTTTCCTATAAGCGCAAATAAGAACTGCTAGCTGTAGCCAATGGTCTTCTCACAGCACCTCCAAAATTCCAAGCTTCTCCCTTTCTTTTATCCTTTTTGCAAATTTTGCTCACGATGTCATGATATCAGCCACCCAAAATGATGGCCCTACCATACCCACAGACCCACTCACATGCTTGTTCTCTAAGCAGGGTCCATCTCTTCTAGGAAGCCTTTCTCCTTCCTGAAGTTATCCGTTCCCCCAAAATCCTCTGGTGTGTCTTTGGCCCTGCTTTGAATTGTTATTAAATATCTTATCTCCCCACATAAATTGTTAGAACTCAAGGGGCCAGATGTCTCTCACACAGAGAATGAAGCACCACCTTATAAGTCTAGTAGGTGCTCAGACAAAGGGAGGGAGGTGGGAGGGAGGAAAGACTGAATGAGGGAAGGAGGGATAGGGGAAATGAGGAAAGACAGAGAAGAGTGGAGGGTAGAGAGAAGGGAAGGGAGGAAGTAGAAAGGACAGGGAAGAAAGAAAATAGGAGGAAAGGAGAGGAGAAAGGTTGAAGGAGAAATATTAAAGGACAGCAGGACAGCGGGGGTGGAGGGGAGAAAAGGAGGGGGAAAAATCAAAGCCAAGTAGGACATTGGAGGGAGGTCACATCCTCCCCCTTAAAATGAGATCCCTGGCACTTGGATAGTAAGAAGGCAGAAAAGGGGGTGTGGGGACTTCCCTGTCTGTCTAGTGGTTAGGACTCCGCCCCTCCTTTGCAGGGGGCACAGGTTCGATCCCTGGTTAGGAAACTAAGACCCCGCAAGCCACATGGCCAAAAAAAAAAAAAAAAAAAAGCGTGGGGTTGTGAAGAGAGACAAGGTCTCAAAGCGGGCAGCAGGGATGAAGACAAACTACCATGGCATGACCTCACAGCTTTGTTTAAGAGCAGCTCTGCCAACCTCGCTTCTAAACATGAAGTCTGTGATTTATTTAAAGCTTTCTAATTATCTTTAAGATGCAAACCTGGGGTGTCTAACAGACCTCACTAGCCCTGCCAGCATTTGGCTTGAACACATGGTTATTTGCAACTATCCATTCATTTATTCTGTCACTCAGCCAATACTGAACAAGCACCCTGCCTGCATGCCAGGTACTAGTCTAGGAATTAGGGATACAACATTGACCAAACCCCTGTTGTCAGGGAGTTTAGATTCCTGTGGGTGGGGGAAACAGACAGGAAACAAAATATGTAAAATGGATGGTGTGTTGGATGGTGGTAAGTGCTGGGGAAAAGGTAAGAAAGGATGATGGAATTGCTGTTGAGGATCAAGATAGGGTGGTCCAGGACTGACTGGGAAGATGATTTTGAGCAAACTGCTGAAGGAGGGGAGGGGAGGAAGCCATTAGGATATCTGAGAAAATGGTTCCAGGCAGCAGGATCAACCCGTTCAAAGGGCCTGAGGCAGGAGCACATCGGGTAGGTTGGAGGAATTGCAAGTAGCCCAGTGTGGCTGAATCAGAGACAGAATGAGGGGAAGATTATTAGGTGATGTGGTCAGAAAGTGAACAGTGCAAGGGAGAGGCAGACCATACAGAGCCTCTTGTAGGACGTGGCAAGGACTCTAGCTCTTCCTTTGAATGAGCCTGGAGGCCTCTGAGGGTTTGGGGCAAGGAGTCATATGATGAAACTTTAAGTTTTAACAGTATGATACTGGCAACTGTGTTGTGAATAGACCACAGGAAAATAAGATTGGAAATAGTGACACCAGTTGGAAGATAATTGGAGTATTTGGGACAAGAGAGGATGGTGGCATGGACTCCAAGAAAACCCAGTGTAAATAAAGTCCATCTGCCTTTGCTAGGACCTGCCTTTGTATACACAATGTCTCTGCCTCGAATGGCTTTCTCCCTGCTAGAACACCTTCCCGTATTTCAAGGCTCAGTGCTCATGTCACCCATTCCCCAGAGTCCCCAGGGAGGACTATTGTCCCCATAGCACCCTGTATATGCCTCTCTTGTAGCACTCATCAAATTGTGTTGCAATTACTGCTTTCCGTCTGCCTCCCTCTACACTGAGAACACCTCCATTTCAGCTCAGTTCCCAAACACTTTTATTCAGGGGGAATAAAAAGGTGAATAAATCGTTATCCCAGTTACAACCTAGTACAGGAAACTGAACTCCCACGCTTACCACGGAGTTTGGCTCATAGCTGTCAGATGAATAAGGGAACAAAGAAAGTTACCAGAAGCCATGCCACCGTGGCATGGAGCTATGGTCTTCTTGTTTGCAATGCTGTTTAAGGGGTCGCAAGGCAGGGTCTTGTCTGCTGCTCTGACGGCCTCCCCTTGCTGTTTCCCCAGTGCTGGTCCAGCAGGACACCTGCCCATAGATGCTACAGTGCTGAGAGCTAAGGGTCTTGTCAGAGTGAGAGAGGGAGACCCCGTGAAAGATTCCAGGCAGCGGGGAGTGCAAGATGATTAAAGGTGGTCGTGGATATATTTATTTTTTTCTGTAGTACTGGTTGTTGATGCAAAGCTGTCTCCCTGGAGTCTCTTGGTGACATTTGTTACTTGGCTTTTCAGTCCTTAAACAGAAATTCTGTCCTTTTCACTGAATGGCTCCTCCTTTGCTAGTGTTCTGTCTCCCCCAAGTCCCAGGCAGGACATTTGACATTTGTTATTGGTACAAGAGCATCATTTGCTGAGTGTGAACAAAAAAAAAAAAAAAGGTTTCCCCCAAGGGCAGAAATGAATGATTATCTCAGATCTCCTCACCCTTTTTCCTCCTCCTTCAGACACAACAGCCATCCACAGCCATGCTGGGCCCTGGTAGGGAGCTGCCCTAATCAGTTTTTACATTCTGGCTTCGTGGAGATGAACTATTGTAATAACTGTAGATGTTTCAGTGGAGGGCAAAGGGTGATGGGTCGTGGAGTAATGGGATATGGTGAGGTGGAGGCTTCAGTGATGTCCACTCCACGTTGGATAATGAGATGCCTAAGGATAACTTCTGTTCCTCCAATCAACAAATGTTTCCTGAAAACCTCCTGTGCACCAGCCATTATTCTGGATGCTGGGGGTGATAAGCAAAAATAAAAATACCTAGTCCCTACTCTCAGGATGCTTACTGCCTAGTAGGGGCATCTAACATCAATCCATTATTCACATAGATAGGGGTACACCTGCAACTGGATATGTAATATGAAAAAAGATATACCATTCTATGAGAGTTCACAATAAAGAGAGCTGAATTAGTCAAGGGGGTCAGCAATGTTTTCTTGAGGAACTGTGTCGCAGGCTGCAAACTGGAAAATTTGTTAACTCTAATGATGGATAAGAAGAGGATTCTAGGCAAGGGGGAAGAGTAAGAACAAAGGTTATCTTGGAAGAGGGAACCTGGCAGGTACAAGCTAGAGACAGCAAGGGAACGTCCCCGAGGAAGACGAGGAGGCCAGAGAGGTGGACATGCGAGGACCACAAGGGGTCTGGATGCTGTGTTCCCCCATCTCCTCATTGAGTAAGTTCTCAATGAGGAACACAAGCTCTGAAGAGTAATAGCTCATTCCTGCAGCCTTCTAACATTGACCTGTGGAGCAGTATCTTGGTATCTAAAAGGAAGAATCATAAGAAGAACAATTCACACGATCATCCCTCATGAGATCACGGGCTGATGAGATGTATAGAAATAGAAACATGACCCTACATTCCGGGACGTGGTCTTATCACGTTGTGTTTCACTGCCATGTGGTGACATTGACTCAGGGGGTGAGTGGTGGAGGGGCCGGAGGAGACTTGGAAGAGGAGGAAAGATGTTGTTGACACAGGGACCTCGAGCACCCATTCTTTTCCCATTATTAGCACCACCGTTACTTTCCCACCTCTCTCTCTTCTCCCAGCTCTGATCCCTTCAGCTCCCAGTGCCATTCAGTGTAAATCTTTCTTGGAGAGTTGTTTCTCCTTGTGGTCATACAGTAACAGGCTACTAAACCTGCCTGTGGGGTGAATTACGAGCCGGTCTCTGGAGCCCCAGTCTCGGTTGCCCACAGAATGAATTGTGGTGCTGCAGGCTGCTGGGCTATTTATTTATTTGTTTGCTTTAGCATATTTTAATCTGATCATTAAATTGCAATCTGCCACCCATCCCCATCTCCGACTGTCTTCAGATGGAACAGATTTTTCATAGGTAATGATACCTATAAACTTCAGTGATGGCAGCCACAGGAGCAAACTAGGGAAAGGAGGGGGGAGGGTTTGCAGAAACACATCCTCCCCTGGCTCGGCCTTGGCTGTTCTGCTCAGCCTGACCTATCTGGGGGCAGCTAGAGTGCCCACGTTCTCCTGGACAGCACCTGTGGCTTTTTCTAGCCTGAGAAACAGGTGCTGAGAAGGCAGAGCTGAGCTTCTGCACTTTGTCCTCACACGCAGAAGATCACTGCTGCTCTACGTTGTGCCAGGCAGTAAAGGTGTCACCAACCTTGCATTGATGGTGTTGCACGGGGAAAGTTCCGCGCTGATAAATCAAAGGCAAAGAGGATGCCAGATGGTGCCCTGGCGCCAGTGTTCCTGAGGTCATCCATCTGATCTAGTGCCGCTCTGCACCAGAGGGATTGTCATCTGATGGCAGCAGGGCCACTACCCTGGAGAGAGAGATGGTCGTCATGGTTATAATATTGGCAACATCAATTTGTCTAGCATTTATAATGCATGCTGACACATTCTTTTGGAGCCTCACGACAGTCCTGTGAGTGCAACAGGGCAAGTGTTATGATTCCCATTCTGAAACTGAGAGGGGGGGACTGTGGAGGGAATTGTCCAAGGTAGTTCTGGCTCCTAGGAGGCTTTCAACAAGTGTTTGTTGAGTGAATGAACAAATGGGTTCATGCTGCCTCAAAGTCATGTCCCTCGGTTTGCTTCTGGAAACACAGCCAGAGGAAGGTCTAGGACTAAGGTCCTAGGAACCTGCAGCTTCCACCCGAACCAGATGGATGAGAAATCACCGCCAGTTCCCCTTAATTAATTCTTCTGCATGTCAGAGGGCTCGACGCTGGAAAGGGTGCTTTGAAGGTGTAGATGTGTAGCAGGCAGGGAGAGATATTGTGCTTCTGATGGACCAGTCATGGTTCTAAGGGATATATTCACTTATTTAATTTTCTCAACAGACCTAGTTAGGTACTATCATGATATCCATTACAAATGAAGAAACTGAGGCACAGAGAGGTTGAACAACTTTCCTAAGGGTCCAAAGCTACAGAGTGAAGAAGCCAGGTTTAAACTTTGGTGGTCAGTCCTCGGCGTCTGGGCTGTTGAGTACCCTGCCATACCTCCTCTTTATTTTCTTCCAGAATGTGCAAGCTCTTGCTCTCCGTATCTCATTGTCCCAGCGGTCTCAGAGTTCAGGTACAGGTGGCATGAAGGAAGCAGTTCTGGCCTAGGTATAGGACTCTGGAAGCTCAGGAACGGGAGGAGACAGTAGATAATAGCAGATATTTTTTTTTTGGAATTTTATTATGATTTTTTTAATAATACAGGTTCTTATTAGTTATCTATTTTATACATATTAGTGTATAGCAGATATTTTTGCTGGGCTAAAGAACTCACCTTTTAAACAAACTCTCAAGCCCCTTGGCAAGTCCCTGCACTTTCTCTAGCTTCAGGAAATGGACTCAAGGCCAAAATTCTTTGTGAAAGAATTCTACTTCAATTCTTTCCAGAGAAATTGCAGTCCAATCTGGAGATAAAACTCAGGACTTCTAGCTTCTAGTGCAAATACCAGACACCAGATCATGGTCCTTAAAAATGTATATTATTTTCTTTAATCAATAATTTAAATTTTAATAAAAGGCAAACAAATGTTTCTATTCATTATTCTGTAACTAGTTTGGCAATGATGATCAAATTGCATCTCAGGGAAGGAGGTGAATTTCCATAACCTGGGGAAAAACAGATGACTCAGGTCATTTAATCACACTCTGGGATATTCATACTTAAAGATACTCATGCTTCCTGGTGGGCAACCCTGGGGAAGAGTCAGTTGGTCCAAGCTTCTTCTATTACCCAGTCCGTTATCCAAGATTCCTTCATGTTACCCAGCCATGGCATCTCGGAGAGCACAGAAAGTGTCACCAGATGCCAGAACAGTCTGTGACAACACAGGGCAGCAACAGGCCAAATGTGTCCCATTGTGCCCTGAAGTCATCCTCAAATGACATTCCCTATTGATAATCTTACTTAGATTATGAGCTACCCGCAAAGATATAACACCAATCCTGACCTTATTCTAACCAGACCATGGACACCAATCCTTACCTGGCACCACTCATGACCCTCAGAATAATTTTAACCATAGACGATAACTTGCAATTGATAGCTCGTGGACTATTTGTTGATTATTTATTATTCGTGCCTTTAAGGTTCCCAAGTTAAGCAAGATAACTATGCTTTGAAGAATTGTTCCAAGACCAAAGTTTTACGAAATTAATTGAATTTTAAAATAAATAAATTGCATGGCATCTGGGATTCAAAAGGGACCTGAGAAATCCCCTTGCCTATTTCTCCCCTTTCCAAGCAGGACACCAACCTACGCCACCCAGTTTGTGGGATCTGACCTCTGATGCAGTGGCTACTGATGTTTTTCAACAAGAGAGAAATTTTTTATTGAGAATCAGGATTTCTGAGACGCGCTCTAGGGTGACTGGGTTAAAGAGAAGGAGGGCAGCATCAGGGAAAGAGTCTAAGTGGAGATTAGGAAATTTATGAGACAGCATGACTCAGCCAAAGAGCGTGTACTTGGCACCTGGAAAGCCTTAGGTTTAAAAGCTTTGTTCTGCTGCTTAGGAGCTGGGAGATCTTGAGCAAGTTATTCAACCTCTCTGAGCCTCCTGAGCCTTTCTCTTCATCTGTAAAGCAGGGATCTCAGGGCTGCCAGGATTCATGAGACACTCTATTCAAAGGGCACAGTGCATGCGTGACACACAGTGGGGTCTCCATCTGATCTCGGAGGGACATCGGTGAGCGGTCCTGAAGAGAGATCTTAGTTCCCTGCCCAGGAATTGAACCTGGGTAGCCTGGATGAAAATCAGGAATCCTAACCGCTAGGCCAGCAGGGGCTAGAGGCTAGAGGCAAAGTGGCCCTGGCTGTTTCCCCCATTTGAAAGTAAGAATGTTTCAAGGAGGCAAAAACTGTAAAAACAGGTACAAAGTTTATTATTAAAGACACAGCACAAGGAATGAGAGAGCACACAGAGAAGCAGGTTGTTTATCTAAGACAGAAGCAAGGCAAAAATAGCATGCCCAGAGAGAAAGGGTATGGGCGTCCTCTCTAATGAGGAGGAGAGCAGTAAAGAAGTGATTTAAATCCCTTATATAGGACAGTTCTTCCGGGTCTCCATTTACCTTTGGCCAATTATCTCGTTTCTTTTTTCACACCTGACTGGTCCCAGGACCCTCCCCAACATGCGTGCGCAACTTTTTGCTGAGATGGATCCCACCTCAGAGGCGTGTGGGTGCATGTCCACACTTATTATGGGGTGGCTCCCCTTCCCTTTCTGACCCCCAAGGAGCTTTCCTGCACATGTGTAGACAGGGGAGTTTTCCTTGACCTCAGGAGCGGTCATCTTATCTCTTTACTTCAGCAGAGCTCAGCTCTGCCACTGGCTTTGTCCTTGGAGCGTCTGGGTGAGAACAAAGCTTTAGTTTTACTCCTTGTGACAAACACCAGCTGTCCGGCCCAGGGACCCATCTATCTCCCACCTCACATCCCTCCGATTCCCCTTGCACTTTCCCAACGTCCTGCATTTGGCTTCACAGGACAGGCAGTGAGATTGGGCTACACAGACTATCTCAGAGACAAGGCGGAGAAAAATGCCCTGTTGGTGTTCAGAGTGCTTCCAGGTGCTGAGGAGAAAGCCACCATTTGTAATATGAAAATTCACACGCAGGTGCCCGGGGCAAAGGGTGGCCCCAGAGCAGGAGCTTCAAGTGTGTAAGGTGGATACTCCCATCTGGAGTGTGGCCTGAAAGCTGTCCTGTTCCCTGTCTCCACACACCTTGTCCATTAGCTCTGAGGTTCAAGAAACATTTTGCAGAAAAAAATAATTAACAAACCCCAGGATCAGCCAGATTCCCGGGAAGGAAGGGAAGGAGGGGAGGATCTAGGCCAGGTTTCAGTCACAGATCACCAACTGCTTCGTATCCCCCATGGATTTCTTGTCAATGATTATTCAATCTCAGGCCTGACCTTTCTATTCTAAATAACACTGCAATATCAGCGCAGCCCAGCCCGCAGCTTTCGCAGGAAATTAACTGTATCTGGCTCTCACAGGAGACCCAAGAAATCCCCTCAGTAACTAAGCCCAGACTGGTTTACAGAAAAAAAGACCCAGCATTATCTTCTTCTCATACACTCCTCCTAATACCCGTCTAAATATCACAGGGCTCCCAGCTGTTTAATTCTAATAAATACTCATCTATTCTCAAAACAGACAAATGTTAGGTCTCAGGTGGGCCCCAAGCATTTCGTGCTGGAGGAAGAGAATATGGAGAGAGAGAAAGAAGAGAGGGTCTCACAGCCAGCTTTACATTTCAGCTCGTGTACGACGGCAGCTTAAGAAAATGGCTGATGGTTTCCCGTTTGGCCAGAGCCAGAGGTGACTTCTGAGGGAGGCCACTTTCATCACCAGTGTCCACACGGAGCTGTCCTTCCTTTCCCCGCTGTAACCGGGTTTCAGAGCAGCTCCCCAGGGCAGAAAGGGCTTCGAGAGCCCCCAGACCGGGTGGGATCAGCCTCCCTGCATCCTGACAGCTGGGGGGGAGCTGGGAGGGGCCGCACACACTCCATGGTTAAGGGTTCAAGCTTTATTGGAAAATCTTCCTGCTCTGAATCGGTGTTTGGACCTGAGTGTAGAGGCTTACCCCAACCACAGGAGCCCTATGTGGAGCGTTAAGAAAGGCGGGGACAGCAAGACCTCAGGTGACCCTGAAACCTAGTTTATTTGCAAGTAACATGGTCCAAGGGATGGGCGGGACCAAAGGGGGCCCATAGGACACTTTGGCTTGGAAAATGCCTGGAAAGGCCTGGATCTGTGTCACTGGGTATGAAGAAATTCTCTGTCGTGGGTTTCTTTGGCCCTTAAAGAATTCACAGTGGTTGGGCGTTAATGAGAAGCTCTTATGGAAGGTCTGGGCTCACACACGGAGGCCCCCGACAGTCTGTGGGGCTGGCACCCTCCTCCCCCAGGTGACGCTCAATTGGGAGCCAGGTATGGCGCACGACTCAGATCCTCTGAGTCCCTCTGAGAGCCAATTGCAACCGTGCGGCTCAGGTGGTGCCGAGATGGTGAAGGGTTTCACTCTTGTCTGGACGCTGCACGTTGCTTCCTCATACATGTCAGTGGTTCTCTAAGCATGGCTGGGACCCTCGCTGGAAGATGACAAGGGTCCTCCTGGACGTTGGCAAATGAGCCTCTGGCAGTTTGAATGTTGGTTCTTGTCTCTGGTGTGTATGAATAGTGAGCTTTCACTTTAAGGAAACCTAAGTATCGCCTCAAGGATGCCCTACTCCGGTCAGCCCCGACATTAGATTGATCTGCCGAGGTTGCTTTAGATGCTATATGACAGCTGACTGGGTGGTCAATAGGGCTTGACTCCACTGAAAAACCTGTAGGTTACAATTCTAAATCCATGGTTAAAACCCCATGAGATCCATCTGCCTCCCTCCGCTCTGCTTGTCAGGGAGCCTGGATAACTCCAACAGGCCAGGAAGAGGTGGGATAACTTCCCAGATTTGGCTCCATGTGGCTCCGGCAGGTTTCTAGGAAAGACTCAAGGACCAGAATAGGGCTACCTCTCTGACCATTGGCTCACATGTCCCTGAATCTTGCAACGACACTCTTGGGCTTTGACTTCAGTCCAGAACAGCACTGCTATCACTCATTTAACAAGAATTTACTGAGTACCTTCTATGTGCCATGACCTGTGCTAAATATCGGGGGTAGATAACCAAATGAAGCAAATCAAAAAAAAAAAAAAACAAAGCCTGCCCTCTGAGAGGACACAGTATAATAAAGAAGAGAGGCATAGACAAAATAAATAAGTAAAATATTAGTAAATGTTAGTGATAAGTGCTAAAAAAAAAAAAAAGTTAGCAGAGAAAGAAGGGAGTGAATATTTGGCTGGGGCAGGCAGTAGAGCAGGTCATTTTCTTTGGGATGGCTAGGGGAGACCTCACTAAGAAGGTGACATTTGAACAAGACCTAAAGGCGTTGAGGCAGCAAGGCACATGGATATCTGGGGCAAAAGCAATCCAGGCAGATACAGCATGTTCAAAGGTCCTGAGGCAGGAGCTTGCCTGGCATTTCAAGGAACAGCACAGAGGCCGGCATGCCTGCAGCAGAGAGACCAAGAGGGACAGCAGTAGGTTTAGTAACTAATGGACCCCGAAGTCCATTGTCAGGACTATACCTTCTACTTGGACAGACATGAGTCCAGAATATTCAAGTAGAGAAGCACTTACCTGGAACTCAAGCGATCTAGATCCTAGTTTCAACTTTGCTACTAAGTAGATCTATAACCAAGTAATTTTAGTTATCCTTGTCCTAAAATTACTTTGCTTCTAGCGACTTTAGTTTCATCACCTTTAAAATGAGAAGTTTGTACTTCTGAATTCTAGCATCTTTTTAGCTCTGACAGTCTGTGATTCTAGCCAAACAAATTCAAAATTAAATCAAAGGAACTATTTGTTAGCACTGGAAGGGCACGTTTCCACATTCTTGCTTGTCCAGGGTTCCTTTGAACAGATGACTATGAGAAACCAGGAGGGCATTACTCCTCATCTCCTGTTTAGTTCAAAGTGTGGAGACAGATCAGAGGTATAGAAAACTCATCTATATCTCTACGGGGGTCTTAAATCCCACGTCCACCCCTCTTTCACATGTGCTTGTCAAGCAGATCAAGCTGATTATCTAAAACACTCTAGTTTTATAATGATTGTTCCATCCCATTTAATTTAGCCCCTCTGACATAAGCTGCCCTGGGAAAAGCTCAATGGAAGACAAAGGAGAAGTATTTAAGACAGGTCCTCCATCCCTGGAGAACTGATGATCAGGCAAGAGTTGTCTAGTCTAAAACTAGACAAAATGTACTCATAGGATCCAGCTAAGTGACAGTACAAAAAGGTAAACAGTCAGTGCCTAATGACAGGTATACACAGTGGGTACTGCAGGGGTTTAGAGAGCAGGTGCTCTCAGCAGGCAGAGGGCCTGAGGGGACCTCGGAAGGATGTAGGGTGACAGCCAGGCCTTGGAAGCCAGGTAGATTTGATGGGTGAATGAATATTACTGCCTCCAATTTATTGGCTCAATAAAGCATGCATTACGTGGTGGGTAAATAAATGTAAAGCAGGTTGGCAGTTTAATGTTGTGCTCACAGGCCCAGGCAGTGGGTGATGTGGGTTTTCACGAAGTGATCAAAACATATTCCTACAGATTTCATGACATCTCTTTTTAGGACAGCCAACTGAGCCTGCATCATCATAGGTAGATAAGATGGATCTTGGGGGAAAGGTCAGGTCTGGAGATAAGCTACTTCCAGAGTCTTCTGGGGCTCTCAAGAGGTCTGCTGCTTTTGCCAAATCTCCATCACCAATCTGGAGTCCTTGGTGAGTCTGTGAGCATAGCTTCTGCCCAGAGTGGTGAAGGAGGCTGATGGAATCCCCGAATCACAGAGTCGAAAGGAACCGCCTCCCAGGAAGAAAGGACCACTCTTTCCTGTTGCTGTTCTGTACATCATTCTCTATCATAGCACAGACAAGGAATTTTTTTACACTTGTTTGTTTAAAAGAACACACCAAGCTCAAAGTTTCCCCTTATAAGGATAGAGATAATAGCTTTCTCATCTCTGTGTCTCCAGTACCTAGCCTAGTAGCATACAGTAGATGTCCAAAATTGAAAGCAGCAGGGCATCAACTCAGTTCGTCTTAATCTCTTTGGGGTAGAGTTTCAGGTTCCATAAAGGATCTGAAGAGATTCCAGAGAAAAATGAACTTATGCATATACTTACAGGATTTTGCAAACAATTTCTGGGGGCATGTGGGCTGCAGGCTGAGCCCTGCTCCAGAGGGTGTATTGATCACTTAACAATATCCATCACAGGTAATCCTGCAGCCTCAGCCTGGACGCTTCCAGAGATGGGGAGTTCACTCCCTCCCCGATTGTGACAGCGTTGATGGTTAGAGGTATCTTCTTTATATTGCATAGCAACCTTCCTTTCTGTAATGCCACCCTCATCCTAATCCTTCTCTGAGCAACTTTAAACAGGGAAGGAGCTAGGAATTTGTATCCCAGAGCTCTAATTTATCATCATGTACATAACTGCTTTTCTAATGTTTGTAAACACTTGTCCTGAGCTTCCCTTGTCTTCCCTGGCCTCCACTGTTCTTTGCTCTGATGGAGTTTATGTCTCTTCCCTATCCTGATTCTTTGTCTTTGGAAAAAGCACAGCTTATCACCACCCCTATTAAAGTGTAGTACCCAGAGAGGGGCAGTGGAGACAGACATTGTTTCTCCCTTTGTTTCAGACAATGAGCTTGCCTTTACACTGCTTAAGACTGCGTTTGCTTTTGGGCAACCACTTCACCCCACTGACCCATTAATGAGCAAAGAGTCACGTAATGCCCTCAAGTCTTTTCCAGGTGTGCTGTTGATAAGCCCTATCTCCCCACTGGGCATGTGTACAGCTTGCCATTCAGACCTAATTGCAGTACCGTTGCATTTATCCTTGTTGAATGCCATCCTATTAGATTTGGTCCTTGAGTCCGGCCTGGCGAGACCTTTTTGGATCCTGATTTTGTCATCCAGCATATTAGCTCATTACTCTCAGACAATGTATTCAGTGTGCAGCAGAGAGCTACCATTTTGGGAGCATGTCTCTGACAGATGCTGTGCTTTACACGTCACATTATTTCATTCTGCCTTCACCAACTCTACGAAGTGCATGCTGTCCCCATTTTAAGCACACTGTGACTCGGAAAGATTAAGTAACTTGTCCAAAGATATACAGCCAGTACGTAGTAGAGTCAGGATTTGAACCCAGCTCTGTCTGACTCTAAAGGCCAGGTACATAACCACCCTCCTATGCTGCTTTCATCCAAGCCAGTAATATTTTGCACAGGACCGGACAGGTCCAGGGCCTTGTAGAAAAATACCTGAAAGCGATTTTGCCTGAGGGTTGATTCATGTATCTTGATTCCTTCCCTCTGATTGGCATGTTACCTCCCACGGTACCCACCTGATCCCAAGGAATAACAAGAAGAATTTTGTACACTGTTTTGAAGAAATGCACTTATAGTAATTCTGTGCTATTCCATGAGTCCCCTACCAAATAGTAAATGATGTGCATGTGGGGTGACTTCTTTTTGGCAGCTTCATGTTGCCTTCTGTTAAGTCCCAGATTCCTTTACTACCTGCTCTGAAATGGTTGTTTAAAGAATTAAGTCTAGACTCTTGCCCAGGAATATTGCTGAGTCTTCTTCATTGGGAGTTGGGGGATACACTTTCTTTCACCAGCCTTCTAAGAACTACAGCAAAATATCTCTCAAATATCCGATATCCCCATCCTAATTAATTACAGATCAATTTTCCATGAATTTACATAAAACTTTGTTGAATATGCTTTAAAATCTTAGCCAGTACTACCTTTTAAACTACAGACTTCTATTTACATATGTGACTCGCAGGACCAGTGTCCAGTGACAACCTTACATTTAGACCTTACAGTGACAGCTTTTGTAAAAATTATTACTACAGAAATAAATTCTTATTGGCTTTTAATTTCAAAAACCCTAATTAAGTTTCTTAACAGTTTCTTTTGTGGCAGACACCTTTGACCTGAGACCACTGAGGAATCCAGGGAAAAGGTGGAGACAAGGCTTTTTTCAAATATTATTTAGAGAGCAACAGGAAAATAATAATAATAATAATAATAGGGACATGAAAGGAGCAGGCACTCACCTTTTGTTCTGATTCTGGGCTTGAAAACCAAACCTCCGCAGGTGATAAGTCTGAGCATCTGATAAGGGGGGCTGCATCCCCCAGAATTCTGAGGTGTGCACTGTCCAAGAAGCTGTTCACTTTTGGGGTGGTTCATTTAAACTTTTTCTTATCCCTATTGGGTATAGTTTGATTTAGGGACCATTAGACTCAGGTATTAGATCTTCTAAGAGTGCAGTCCTGTCTTCCCCATCTTTCAATGAGACCTTCTACCTATTTTCTCTCTGCTGTGAGATCTTCTGTCACAGCAGATCTCTGTCTTGACTGATATTTTATGTATAAATAAAATACATGTATATATGTATGTATATGTATTAAGTCACCTATATTATGATACTTATTTAACTATATACATTTTGCATGTTTTATGTTAAATATATTATTTTACACATACACATACATTCTTACTGTATAATTTTCACACACATCAATCCACACTCATAATCATCTTTCTATTGCACATTTTAATGTGCAGTAGAAAGGTAGAATCATTATAGGTTACTGTAGACAGGAAAATGGGGGGCTCTTGAGCTTGCTCCTCAAAACCCTCCTCCAGGGCTTCCCTGGTGGCGCAGTGGTTGAGAATCTGCCTGCCAATGCAGGGGACACGGGTTCGAGCCCTGGTCTGGGAGGATCCCACATGCCGTGGAGCAACTGGGCCCGTGAGCCACAACTGCTGAGCCTGCGCGTCTGGAGCCTGTGCTCCGCAACAAGAGAGGCCGCGACAGTGAGAGGCCCGCGCACCGCGATGAAGAGTGGCCCCCGCTCGCCGCAACTAGAGAAAGCCCTAGCACAGAAACGGAAGACCCAACACAGCCAAAAATAAATATAAATAAATAAATAAAAATTAAAAAAAAAAACCCTCCTCCATCACAAAACTCCCTTGCATGAAGACTAAAGGCACAGAATTTATACCAAATTCCATTCTACGTAAATTCACAGGTATCATAGGATGGAAGAAATAGAAAGATCTTTGAAAGAACCAAAGCTAGTCATCCCAATATAGTGGTGAAAAATTTACAGTCCAGAGACACTTGCCTAAAATGACATGGCTTATTGTCAGAGTATAAACTCTGGGTGCATACTGGCTGGCTAGGTTCTCCGGGAAGCAGACACTCAGGTGAAGTAAGGACTTAAAAATGTTTATTGGAGAGTTACATCTGTGAAGGGAAAGGGGAAGGAAGCATGACTGTGTAGAGAAGCCATCAAACAGCGGTGCACACCTGATAAAGAGGAGCTCTGGAACACAGCCTGCCTTTTAGATGAGTCCTGCGTTGGGCAGAAAAGGCCAACCTTTGGACCATGGCCATGCTCAGTCCCTGTCTGAGGCGGACCCTGAAGGCTCTAACAGCCAGAGACTGCCAGCTAGCACACAGCTCGGGGCTGGGCAATGAGCCCTTCCTTGAAGGGAGATGCGAGTGGTGGATTTCCATGTCTGCCATACACCTGGGGTTCACACCTGTAGGCTCCACATCAGTTCTAGAGAGACATAGCTTCAGTGACTTATGATTATAGTAATGCTTATTTTTATTTATTGCAAAGTAAGAGTATTATCTCAGTAGATGCATTACAAATGCCCAGGGGAAACACACACACACACATATATATATACACACTGTTTTTTCATTAAAATATTTTACAGCCGGCACTTGGGCAAGCTATTGGAAATGGCCTAAGGTGTCTCCAGGGTGGAGGTCAGTGAACTCAGGACAACCTCTTGGATTTTCCATTAGTGAATAGTTAGATGAAGTAATAAATAAATTATTATTAAGCACTTGCAAATCCAGTGTTATGTAAATGCTAAATAATCATAATAATAGAGTAGTATGCTGATCTTGATAAACGGGTCGGCTACCATGTCATTGAAAATGGATGGCGCAGCAACGTCAGTTAAGATGAATTAGGTCCTTATTCTCAGAGCTCAGTACCGGCGGCGCGGTCTCTTCTGCTGGGAGGCTCAAGTCTCCATGTGCGCCCCTGAACTTGCCCCGCCCCCGCACTTGCCCCGCCCCCGATCTCTGTGGGACAATTAGCCGAGGAGAGGGATGCTGGGTGGCTTTAAGGGGGCCATAAAAAGGCTCCTGTGTAGGGATATTGAAAGCAGACTGATGTGAGTGCGTAAGGATTTGCATTTCTGAGAAGTCAGATCTAATCTATAAGGCGAAAGGGGGCAGAGAACGAACATTTATTGAGTTCCTCCTGTGACCCAGGCACTGTGTTCAGGGCTCTGTGTTTATTATCTCATTTATCCTCCAGGCCAGCACATTAAGGTAACAGAGGAGTGGAATAAAGCAGAAAGCATGACTATTTTCTGTAGAAAAGCAGAAAGCCTGAGCCCAGCGGTGTAGCCGGTGTTTGCTTTTTGCATTCCGGGCAGGAGTGGGATCTGGAGGACGATGGGGAGGGGCCTCCAGGGAATGAGGGAAAGCTTCATTCAATGATTGATCACAGCCCCCAAGTGCTCCGACCTTTCAGGACACACATTTGTATGGTGACAGTCACTTCATCCTTTGGGGTACACCCAGAATAACTGCTCCTCCTCGCCCCCGCTGTGGACCTGACACCACCTGGACAGCAAAATCCAATGGAGCCTCACTCAGACCTTCCACACACCTTCACAACAGTCAGCAGATACTGATCCAGGGTTACCAGGAGCCAAACACTCCACCGAGGGGCGTATGCACATCACCTCATTTACTTCTCCCGGCAACACTGTGATGCAGGATTTATTGCCTCTGAGTTTTCACCTGAAGTGAGAACACCTAAGATTTTGCCAAGTAACTTGCAAAAGTCACACAACTAGTTCAACAGGAAGGAGATGAGAACCAGGTCCCTCAGCAAAGCCTGGGCTTTTAACTATGTGGAGTCTTGTTACACCACCTGTGAACTCAGAGGTCCTGATGCTTGGGGATTTGTTTCTTTTTTGCCCAACACTGGGCTGTGTTATTAATAATGATTAATTATTCTTTGTTTAACTGTCTGATTTTGAGGGTATAAAAGTAGCTCGTTTTTTTCTTTAACAGTTTTATTCAGCATAATTGACATATAATAAACTGTACGTATTTCAAATACACAATTTGGTTAATTTTGACGTACATATGCACCAGTGATGCCATCACCACAATCAAGGTAGTAAACATATCCATCACCTTCAAAAGTTTTCTTTTCGATTCATCCATCCCACCCCATTCACCTAATACCCTCCCCAAGCAACCATTGATCTGTTCTCTGTCAGTGTAATTAGCTTGCATTTTCCAGAGTTTTATATAAATGGAATCATGTAGTATATAGTTTTTGTTGGTCTGGCTTCTCTCACTCAGCATAGTATTTTGTGATTCATCCAAGTGTTTTCTTTTTCTTTGTTTTATTTACAGAGACATAAGGACTTGGAATAATTAGTATGTATTTAATTTTAGCTTTGGACTCAGTCCAGAGTACAAATTCTAGTTCTGTCACTTAGTATCTGTGTGCTAAGTGATCATTTTCTTAACCTCTACAAGGCTTAATTTTCTCATCTGTGAAATGGGTGTAATAAAAGCTATGTTACAGAGTTGGTGTGTGAGTTAGATGAGGTAATATAGGTAAAATGAATAGCGCAGAATCTGTCCATGGTAAGCACTTAGTTTTGCAATTAAAATAAAATTTTTTTTCCATCAAAATCCCCTTTGATGTCCTTTGGTCCTCACTATCAAGTAATATAATAATAGCTGGCATATATTGTGCCAAGTAGAATACTAAATGTGACATACAAATTAGCTCTTTTCATTTTCACAAGAAGCCTAGGAAGTATGTGGGGACATTATTACCCCAGTTAGAGTTGAGGAAACTGAGATAGAGAAGTATGGCAATTACCCATTCTCACAGATAATAGGTGGTGAATCAGAATTTGAACTGAGGCTGTCGGGGTCAAGACCCTTTTTTTGATTGAGCTGCCTTTCCATATGCAGTGATGTCATCCACTAACACTAGGGCTCAAGTTTTAGGAAAAAAACAGATATGAAAACCATATCAGTAACTAAGTAAAAGAGAAATAGCTAATAAAATTTTTAAAATTATCATTGATACACCAATTATTAAGGGATACCCAGTACTTCAAATGTACTATAAGCATGTACTTGTAATTTGACGTTATGAAGAGGAATCCACACCTGATTCTAGGTCTAACTGTGAGTAAATCAAAGACAAGGAATCTGTAAAGAAGTAATTAAGGCAGCTAGAGTAGATTCTGCCTTTCCTGGAAACACTGGAGAGGGTGCTGAGTGTTCTATGTCTGAGTCGTAAGTTTTAGAGCAAGCCCAGAAAGTAGGCCTATCAGTAAGGTTGCACAGTCCCAGCTGAGCAGGCTGTATGCACCCCAAGTTTGGGGACTGACTGTCAATTTAGAGTCCATTGGAATAGCTGTTACAGTAGAATAGAGAAACTCAGCTACATCTTTGGATGTCTTAAGTACAGTAATTGGTTTTCACTAAAGATTTGGAATTTGATAGAACAGAGTGAGGGTGATTTTAATTCAGTTCAGGTGAACAAATATTTCTTATTTGCCTGATATGCACAGAATCTCTGCCTTGGAGAAATTCCTATTTTTAGTGGGATAGAAGATGAAAGATACAAATAAAATAATTTCAGTGGTGAAAAAAAGACCTGAATTGAAGGGATATTTAAAAGTCAAAATTGATAAACTCATTGTCCACCTAGAAGTAGGCATAAAGGAAAGGTTGGGGTTATGGTCTGGAAACTGTGAGCCACTCAAAAACACAGAGAATTAAGACAAACAGACTTTGCAAACTAGGTAATGAGGGCAATTTTGGGAATCTTGGCTTTGAGGTGTAAGAGGAGATCCAGGTGGAAACTCCTAACAGGCAGTTGTGTTCCTGCATACTAAGCTCAGGGGTGAGGTCAAGGTTGAAGATAAAGGCTTGTGAGTTGTCAGCATACGGGATGGATGCCGTGGAAGCCATGGGAATGGATGTGATCTCCCTGCGGAGTGTGTGGAGTAAGAGGAAGTTGTTAGCACGGTTGTCCGGATGGTTAAAAATAGGTTGGACCAAATACCAATATCAGAAAGCATATTAAAGTTATGGGAGGGCTTCCCTGGTGGCACAGTGGTTAAGAATCCGCCTGCCAATGCAGGGGACACGGGTTCGAGCCCTGGTCTGGGAAGATACCACATGCCACGGAGTGACTAAGCCCGTGTGCCGCAACTACTGAGCCTGCGCTCTAGAGCCCGCGAGCCACAACTACTGAAGCCCACGTGCCACAACTACGGAAGCCCGTGTGCCTAGAGCCTGTGCTCCGCAACAAGAGAAGCCACCACAATGAGAAGCCCGCTCACTGCAACCAAGAGTAGCCCCCGCTCAACGCAACTAGAGAAAGCCCGTGTGCAGCAATGAAGACCCAAGGAAGCCAGAAATAAATAAATAAAATAAATAAAATAAAAAAAAAGTTATGAGAATGTAGATTATCATTTAGATCTTTCCTAGTCCCAACTTTTTCAAATCCGCTCATTTCAAGCATATGTCATTTATTCCCTGTGAATAGATGTGAATTATAATTCAATGTATAATTCAATGTATCCCATTGAAAGGCAGTATTGAAAAGGAAAAAGAACCCCAAAGCAAACACAAAAGCCTGCTCTGGGTGTGGTCCTTCACCTACTAGTGGGGGCAGTCACTCTGGAAGACCCTGGGGTGGGGATGGTGGGCAGAGGTGCAGGTGGGATAGAGCTGCTCTTCTGTGAACATAAATCTTGACATCAACAGTGGTGTCTTTCTGAACCAGTTTTCCTTTATCAGGGGTGGAGAAGATTAAGATACTGAACTGAAAAGAAGGCTTACAGTTTATGAGTTTTAGCTAGTTGTGTACTGACCTCATCAAACCTTAAACCATGCCTACCCATCTCCTCATACCCCTATTTCTCTATCATTCAGTCAACAAACACATGTTGAACACCTTCTCTGTGTAGGCACACGTCAAGTGCTAGGGTCACAGAGAGGAGTAGTATTTGGTTCTTGTTCTTGAGAAACAGAGAATACACTCCTAATAGTGTGCTTATTACCAAAACATTTCCCATTGGCATAGGCCTTTATATGTGTCAAAGAAATCTCATCTCATTATAGTGTTGGAGTTCTACAACACGTCAGTGAAGGAAGTAGGGCAATGATAATTATTATTCATATTATATACATATAATATTATAATATGTATTATGCATATATCCTGCATATTATTATTATGCATGGGTAGCTGAGACACAGAGGTGGATTGACTTGGGGAAGGTCAATCAGTGGCTGAGATCCAGATCTTTTTGGCCAAGTGTTCTTTCTGCTAAGGAGAATGTTTTCTTCCCCAGCATGCTCATCCTGGGCACCTTGCCTTTGCAATTTCCTGGTTGTCTTTTTTATCTCTTTCTGCTGACAAATTTGACAGGCCCTTGGGGAATAGTGACTCAAGAATAACTTGCCTTTGGTCAAGCGCTAAATCCCACAGGTGTAGGACAGACTTTGGAGGAGCCACTATCCCTCTCGCTGCCCCCTCTAAGCCCCCACTGTTCGTCTGGAGGGAAGTATGCTTATCAGTTCTGTACGTACCAGGGAGCAGCTAGCAAAACCAAATTAGCTCAAACTGGCTGCCGTTCAGGTCAGCTAATTAAATTAGCTATTGTTGCATTACTGATAAGGACAGTTTGGAAAAGGAAGAAAGCCACTCATCCCAGCAGCCATAGGCTAATGCCAAGAAAATGTGTTAATGGGAACACTCTGGAAGGAAACCCCTCTGAGTAGCAGCAGTACCTAGGGGTCTTTGGTGGACTGTTCTCCTAGCCATCTGCTCTGAGCTCAGTGCTCCCAGCCCTCTCTGGCTCTGATCCTTACGGGCACTACCACTCTCCAGCTTTCTGGTACCCAACTGCAGCCAGGGCAACCCTTTCCTTTTCCCACCATGAGTTCACCTTTCTGGGAGTCTGGAAAGAAATGGGAATTTTTCTGGGGGAAAATAGCTCACTGATATGTCCTAAAATATAATCTCGCCATAGCGTAAAAACCAGTTGATATTTGCAAGAGCCAGAAAGAAAGTGGTGGGGGGGGGGGGTGGAGTGGAGAGACAGAGACAGAGACAGAGACAGAGAGAGAGACAGAGAGAGAGGGAGGGAGGGAAGGAAGGAAAGAAGGTAGGAAGGAAGGGAGAAAGAAAGAGGGGAAGGAGGGAAGGAAAGTAGAAGGAAGGAAGGAAGGGAGTGTGGGAAGGAAGAGGAAGAAAAGAACTAGAAAGATCCTAAAAGTCTTTATTTTTTCCATCCCAGCATCTGCCCCTTTGCTTGGTAACAGCCTCTCTACCATTATGGGCAGCCTTGTTGAGGCTCTAATTAAGTTTTAAGCTGCTATCTTTGGTTGAGATTTGCACACATGGACGTACCTACTGGCCTCTGTCCTAGGGCTCTGGGTCTTGAGTAAAGAGCTACAGGAGAGAGTGTTAGGTGTTCACTCGCTTGAGCACCAGCACTTCAATGAAACCTCTTCCCCTACACTGTACCCCTCCCACCATCAGCCTCCACCCTCCTCATCTCACCCACCAAACTGTCCTGGTTGCATCTTTTTCCAAGACTAATTACCCAGCCTTCCCTAAGTTCTGTGAACCAACTGATATCCTTCTGGTTCATTCCTTTTCTGCTTAAATTAACCAGTCTGTTTCATGTAATCCAAATGACTTAAAGATTGTTTAGTCCAACCCCTTTCTTTGACAGAGGAGGCTGAGGACCAGAGATATTAAGTGATATTCTCAGAATCACACAGATAATAATTAGCAGATGGGGCCTAGAGTCCAGGCCTCTTAACTCCATGAGATGATTCTGCCTGAATACAGAGCTCACTGTGCATCTCCTGAGAAAGTGGGGCAACTCCCAGAAACTGCCTGAGAGTCTGCAGGGAGAGCCTGGGAAATTCTCAGTGGTTACCCTCATTCTCATGACTCCCTTTTCTTTCTTTTTTTTGTGTATGTGTATTTTTTAAATTGGGGTGAAATTTATATATCATACAGTTAGCCATTAAAAAGTGTACAGTGCGGAAGTATTCAAAGTATTCAACAATGTTGTACAACAAGCATCTCTCTCAAGGTTCAAAACGTTTTCATCATCCTATAAAAACACCCCACACCCATTAAGTAATCATTCCCCGTTCCTCCCGCTCCCATCACTGGTAACCTCTAGGCTGCTTTCTGTCTCTGTGGATTTGCCTATTACGGATATATCATATAAAGGGAATCATATAATAGGTGAGATTTTGTGTCTGGCTTCTTTTACTCAGCATAATGTTTTCAAAGTTCATCTACGTCATAGCAAGTATCAGTACTTTGTCCCTTTTCGTAGCTGAATAATATTCTATTGTGTGGCTATACCACTTTTTATTCATCCATTCATTTGTTGATGAGAATTTGAGTTGTTTCCACCTTTTGGTTATTATGACAGTGTCCCTATGAACATTCACGTATGAGTAAGTTTCTGTCTGGACGTGTGTTCATTTCTCTTGGATACATACTGAGAATGGAATTGCTGGGTCATCTGATAATTCTATATTTAACTTTTGGAGAAACTGCCGAATTGTTTTCCACAGGATATTTCTCCCAGCATTTTTTTTCTGACTGTACCTTCCCTAGACCTTGTCCTATCTGCCTCTGTGGCCCATTCAGTGGCTTGCATCTTGTAGGTATCACAATGGGGGAAATATTTATAACTGTAATAGGAACTACTAAAGAGAGAATGATCTTTTTGGAGAAAAACAAGAGTGACTTTTGAGGTGTCAGCATTATGAGGCGAGTGTGAAGACATAAGAGGAATGGTGATGCAGCTCTTTATCATACAGGGAGATGACTTTGGAGTGCTCAGGATAGCAGAAAGGAAAGAAGGAGAAAAGGTAGAAAGAAGAAAGGAGGAAAAAGGGAGCCTAGAAAAATGGCAGGGAGCTGAGTACTGGGTAACTGGGTATTGGGTAATGTGATTCTGCCCAACCTTGGCTGCTCCGAATTCTTCTGTAAAATATAGCATACACTCAAGTGTATACAGGTAGAGAGGCACAGACAAAGGTAGACATCCCTCCTCTATGCCATAACTCACTTACTGCCACCTGAGTTAGCAGAAATTTGGGGGAGGCATCGCCCATATTCAAGCTATGGAATTCCCCTAGATGAAAAGGGGAAGGGATGACTCCCTTTTCTTTTGATTTGATAAATTTTGTTTCGGATTTTTAAGTCATGGGATAATATCCTCCTATAAGAAAACAAGTAAAATGGGAACCGGTTATTGAAATTGTCCACCTGTAAGTTCTTACATGTGCAATGTCTGTCTCTCACTATAAAATGTGAAAACGTCATAGTTCAAGTTTATTCTTAAGCCCTCAGTACCTACAGCTAGAGTGCTTTCTGCTGAACTAATGAATATTATAATTGAGGAAACCAGTAATATCAAGGAGAAGAACTGCTCTACTTACTTTATAGGACAGCCTGTAATTATAGCTGGAAAAATGTGATATAGGCTATGCTCCAAAGTGATATGATATGTACTTACTTTAAATTTAGAAGTATATTCTCTAAGCCTCAGTTTCTTCATCTGCAGACAGGAAAGTTTAACACTTCTCTCCCTTAAGCACCAGCATTCTAAGCTACTTGGGGAATTATAAAAGCTAGTGAAATAAATGAGAAATTATAAAAGTTAGCAAATTGGGCATAATTTACTGAAATAATTGAAAGAAAAATCTTCCAAGCCTTTATGATAAAAACACAGGGAAAAGCCTTGCTACCAAAGCTGTTCGAAGAGACTTCAGTTCAAAAAGTCAAGTTCTACATCACTGCTCATTTTGAGGAGTACTAGAGGAAACTGAGCCCATCACTGTTCAGCTGCGGGGTGCTAATTCCATGAGAACCAATTCCACCTACAATATGTCATTGAGAAGATGTTAGTGGTACTTCTGACCCAGAAGAAATCTGTCTTCCAAGAGCGTCAATTCAATCAATTGTCCTGTTGGGAATTTGATAGAAAGAAGTACCCTAGCCCTGGACAAATGGGTACTTTCACGGCATCCAGTAAAGTGAATATAATTCACTTTATATCTTCCTTTTATATTATAATAAAGTAATATAAAATCATTACAAAATATGTAAAATTGGGGACATTTCTTCATAATTCTATCTCCCTAACACAACAGTACTTATTTTCCTTATTCTCTTTTATTATTTGTTCCTCTGTATGTGTATGATGAATGTTTTGGCAATTTATTGATAGACTGATGTATTTTTAAAAGTTTGTCAAGCTGAACTTGGCCAATATATGAGTCTAGAAGTTAGAATTACTGGTTCTTTTCCCAACTTTGCTATACCTTCTCTTTCTCTCCTCTTGATCCTGCAGCCACAAAATGGGAACATTGACACCCTTTCCCCCTCTCTGTAGTGATTGGGGATGAAGCATCATGTCTGTGAGGTCTTCTCAGTTATTCAGAGACAAGTACAAACTAATATTAGATACATTATTAACTTCTGAAAACTATTTTTTTTCCTCTAAAAATATCTGTTTGTATTAAGGCTGGGTTCTCTGTACGATTCACAAAAAGAGAAGATAGTTCTATAATGCTCCCTTTTAACATTCATTGACCCTTCAAATAGGGTCAGGAGAGACTATCCTTTATCAGTCCTTTTGAAATGTAGGCAGAAAAATGAGGTGCAGAGGAAAACCACTGGACTCAAATTAAAAACGCGTCGATGTGAGTCCTGGGTTTGCAATTTATCAGCTGTATAATCTCAAGCAAGTTATTTAATATTCCTGGGATCAGTTGCTTCATCTATAAAACATGGGTAATAATAACTATTTCACAGGGTTGTTACGAGGACTAAACAAGCTAATGTAGGGGAAAGGACAACACAAATGATTCACTTTTTCTTTCTTAAAAAAGAAATTATAAACAGTTACCCCATCGAATTATTCCTAATATTTATCACAGAGACCTTTTTCTCCACATTACATGAATGAAAAAGTAACTTCAATTTTGGATGGCTGATGAGCCATTTCCTGAATCATCGAGGTCCAGGCCTTTTCCTTCTCCTCCGATTTTCAGCTGGTTAGCTGCTTATTGAGATCTTGCCAGAGGGTGGGCAAAAGAAATAAAAACTGAAATCGGTCAATTTGACTCTTTGATAGCAGTCCTGATGAAAGATGTGTGGGTAGAGGGTGTTAAAGTTGTGAGTTAAACTGGAATTCTGCTTCTTACCAGGAAATTGCAAGAACCTACTAAGGGCTGGGATGTCCTGGTGCTGACAACTACTTCTCTCCTCTTGACTGAAGAAATGTCTTCCTCTACCTGAATAGTGGTCTGTCTTCCAGAATGACACATACTGACTTTTGAAGGAGTAAGAGGATACCTCCTGGCCAGTCACATCGGCCCAAACAACTATGGTGAGCAGTGGACTGGCACATGTTGCAACCAGATGACTGTTGCATCAGCAGAATCCCAAAGCAATAATCACTCTTCTTTCTCTTCCCCACTAATACAGCAATCAAATAATCACTTATAAGCATTCACTATGTACCACCATATAATATAAAATGTGGTGAGCACCTACATATATGACAACCTCTCAACCCTCAATAAAATTATAATACATTAAGAAAGCAAGAGATGTGCATGTGAAAATACAACTAATTACATAGGGGAGAAGACAATGAACACCTTTAGAGCATCTCCTGTATTCCATTCACTGTGCAAGGTGCTGTATACATATTATTTTATCTAATGCCTACCACATCCCTGAGACACATTTCTATCCTTGTTCCATGGATGATGATACTGGGAGTCAGAGATGCTTAATAACTTGCCCAAGATCACATAGTGAGACAAGTGTGAAGCCTGTTTTCAAGTTTAGAAGGATCTAACTTTATGGGCTATGCCTCGTTACCCACTGCCAATGAGAGGAATCAGAGCTAGACATCGTTTATGCTGTTGGGTCAAGACAAGACTCTTTAAAATACCTCCCAGTAAAATACATTGATAAAGTTTTACCAAGTTCATTCATTGGTTTGGGAGAGATTTCTAGCCAGAGAATAAATGTTTGGATTCTGGAGGCAGGGATGGTGCATTTGAAATGACAGCTCCGCCATTATCTACAAGTGTTTATCTGAGCAAGTTGCTTCCCTCTTGTAGGTCTTTGGGTCACCATCTGTAATATAGAGCATTTCTGGTTTGTCTAAGGTCACTTACACTCCATCACTGGGCAGGTATATAATGTACCAGCTCTCATGTCAAGTAGCCTTGAGTTTGAATTCTGGCTCCATCCTCAAGCAGTGGCTGTTGGGCAAGTCATTTAACCATCTGTAAAATGGAGATAATAATACCTACCTCAGGGTCTTTGCCCGTATTGTTTGTTCTCCTTGGAACGGTCTTCCCCAGTTATCACAAGGTCATTCTATTACCTCCTCCAGGTCTTCACTCAGTTACTTTTTCAGTGAGACTTTTCTTGAACATGATCTCTGAATTGCAAACCATGTGTCATTTCCTGTCTTCTTTCCTCATTTTATTATACTCCTTAACACTCAACACCTAACATACTATATATAGCACTTAATTATCTTATTTATTGCCTGTTTCCCACCTCTAGAATGTAAGCTCTATAAGGGCAGGGTTTTTTTGTATTCTCTACTGCTGTATCTCCAGTTTCTAGAATGATTTAGGTGCTTAATAAATATTTGTTGCATAAATAAATGACTGGTTGTTGTGAGAATAACGTGAGTCAAGTGCTTTGCACAGGGCCTGGCACAGAGTAAACACTCCATACGTGTTGTCTGTTTATTATTATAACTTTATTATTATGTTGCCACACCTCAGTGGGGCACATTGTTCTCTTTCCCCTCTAGATAACCTAGGATGAGCGTTCTGATTTTCCTGGTGAATGTGAAGGTCTGACTCTGTTGAAATTAGTCTCAAAGCAAGAGGGATTAGTCATTGTGAGGGAAATAAGGGAGGAGATTTGCATGGTAGCTACCTGAAAATACCTAAAGCTGTGGCCACATGGATAGAAATTCCACGAAGCATATCTCTGTTGCATAAGAAGGGATTTCCAGAAAACTGGATGTCCAATGATGGAATAAGCTGTCTCAGGAGACGGTGAGCTGCTCACGCCTAGAGGTCTCCTAGAAGCTGGATAACCACATCTCATTGACCCTGGATATAATTATCATAATGAGGGACAAGCTTGGAATACAGTCAGTGAGTCACACTCTTAGAGAGCCATGGAGATGCACAGTAAAGCATGACATCTCCAGGGGCAAGAAAAATGGACAGCCAATAAGAACATTGCTTAATCTATATAGTCAAAGAAACCAAGGATACATGGTCAGAAGACTGAAGACAGACACCCTAATTAAAAGTCAAGATCTGGGGGCTTCCCTGATGGCACAGTGGTTGGAAATCTGCCTGCCAATGCAGGGGACACGGGTTCGAGCCCCGGTCTGGGAGGATCCCACATGCCGCGGAGCAACTAGGCCCGTGAGCCACAATTGCTGAGCCTGCGCGTCTGGAGCCTGTGCTCCGCAACAAGAGAGGCCGCGATAGTGAGAGGCCCGCGCACCGCGATGAAGAGTGGCCCCCGCTTGCCACAACTAGAGAAAGCCCTCGCACAGAAACGAAGACCCAACACAGCCATAAAATAAAAATAAATAAATAAATAAAGTAATATTTAAAAAAAAAAAAATAAATAAGTCAAGATCTGTTACCCAGCTTCCAGATGTGAGTCAGTTTTCAGATCCAGAACCCATTAACAGAAAGGCTGGGTGCCCAGGTAGAAAGACCCTATAAATATTATAGTACATGTATATGGTAATGATTTTCCCATTCCTTCACCAAAAGGTCCCTGGCCATTTACTCAAGTAAGCATATACTGGGGGAAGAGGACTGCCCAAGCATTTTGAAGGCTGCTTGACACAGGTGCCAAGTTGACAGTGATATCTGGGACCCAGATAATTATCATGGTCTGTTGTTAGAGGAGGGGTCCTAGGTATGGCTCACAGTACTTTCACTAGGTCCATGGACTCACACTTGGTAATTTCCTCAGTCCCTGGGAATTAGAATAATTGGAGTATATATATTTGGTAGTTGATAGAAACCTCACAAGCTTCCTTGGACTGTGGTGTAAGAGCTCGTGCAATGGAGATCAAGTGCAAGCTTCTGAAACTTCTGTTTTTCCATGGCTAATGGTATAGGAGCCTGGAAGAAGAAAGATTTCAAGATCAGAGACAAAGAGACCTGGGGAGGACATATGGTGGATGGACTTATGGGAGTGAGTACAAAGAAGGAAGATCTTTGCATCCCTTATTTAATGCCCCAGACAGCTTCCCTCACAGAAGAGGCACTAAGCAACCACGTGGACAGAATGACTCAGCCTGTTTTTCTCACTGGTCACCCCAGTGCCAGCACAATGGGCGCATAATGGAATGTTCATGGTGGCAGGAAACATGCATGGCTTTCCCACTCACCAAGCCTAATCTAGCTATCGCAATTGTCAAGTGTCCATGCAGCAATGTAGACCAAACTGAGCCCTTCCCTCACCAAGATGGCACCATTCCAAGAAGACAAACCAACCACTTCGTAGCAACTTGGCAACATGGGATCCTTTCTACTTTGTAAGAGCAATAATTCATCTTGATTAGAATCAACAGATATTTCACATTTGAGTTTGTCTTTCTTACCTTCAAAACCTCAGCTAGTACCACTCTTTGAGGGCTTCTAAAGCATATGATCCACTGACACAGGAGTCTACATAATATCACATCATACCAAGGAACACACTTTATAGCAAAGGAAGGGTGACAGTGAGCACATGAACACGAGTTTCACTTTCTCTGTGATATGCAGCACCATCCAGAAGCTGCTAGCATGTCAGAGTGATAAAATGGTTACCTGAAGACAGCACCAGCTTGGAGATGATACCTTGAAATGATAGGGCTCATCCTTCAGAATATACTATACATCTTAAATCAATGACCATTCTTGTGCTGTGTCCCTGATATGTAGAACACATGAATCTGAGACCAAAGTGTAGAAGTCGAAGTGAACCTACTTCCATCACTTCCAGTGACGGACTTAGGGGAGCTGTATATCCCATTCCCATAACTCTAGTCTCTGTGGATTGGAAGTCTAATTCACAATGAAGAAATGCTTCCTCCAAGAGAATTGCTAGTCCCATTGGACCATAAGCTATAGCTGCTATCTGGGCACTTTAAACTCTTTGTGACAGAAGACCAGACAGCAAGAAAAGAAAACAAGGGTAATTGACTCTGATTAGGTGGTAGTACTGCTGTTACCAATTGGAACAGGGAAGAATACATTTGGCATCCAGGTGAGTGTGATTCTCATGCCCTTCTCAAACATGGTACACAGATACGTATACATATATGTATGTATGTATGTATACATACACATACACACACACACATATATACTTACACACAATATATCACCTTTGGTTCTGTTTCTCTGGAGAACCCTGACTAACACAGTGCTCTGGGCAACGCCTGACATGTCAGCCCCAGCTCAATATATGTGTGACATACATTTTTTTGGCTTATTGCAAACCTGCCCAAAGCCACTTTTAGGCACATCCACCCAAGGGAGATGGGGTTTTCTGCTGCATTTCAGCCCTGGCAGGTCCTAGCAGAGCCCTCCCTGCTCTGGAGGAGGATTTCTCACCGAAGAGCTGCCTGTCCCGGGATGTCACCCTGGTGGTCTTTCCCTGCCCTTTTTGTGTGACCTGTCATTCTTTCCAATACTATGTATCCCCACTGGCAGAGAGGTGATCAAGCACAAAGCAGACCCTATTACATTTCACTCTTGCATCTTCAGCAGATTTCCTGTGGAGACCTGAAGTATTTTAAGTCAGTTCTTTCTGGGAAGAGAGGCGGGAGCTTGAGATGGGAGAGGGGACCATGGTTTGTGCACTTGAACTGTTTCATCTCTCTTAATGTTTAATTCTATTGTTATGTAGATGCTCTTAAGGTGCCATTTTAATTGTGACGGCTTTTACAGAAACTATCTCTGCTGTGCAGAAAAAGACAATAAAACTTGTGAGTTTTGTTTGAAAGCTTCTGGTTCACATGGGCAAGTAATAAAAGAGAGACCCTGACTCAGAAACCTGCCTCCTGCCCTCCTCAGATGTTCCTTGAGCTTTACCTTAAAAGAACAGAGGGGAAACTGGTTGTTGGCAGATATGAAACATTCTCTGTTATCTCTTTCAAACCTCCACTGCTGCCCTCTACCAGCTCCATCCTCTTATGTAGCTCTGAGCCAAGTTCTGGAATCTGGAGGGCTGCATGCAGCTTCCTCGAGCTGGTTGAGGAGGTTGGGTAAGTTAATGGCAAGGCTCTGAGCTGTACTCTGCCCCATCTTCCTTTCCTAGTGAAAGCTGCTAAAGCCACTTCCCTTGGGCATCCTGACCTTCAACTGCACTTTGGCTTTTGCAGATGACCTTCAGAACATTATCTGATAACATGCTGATGCTTGGGGACCTTTGGCAAGCTGCATCCTTGATTGCCTTCACTCTTCCCCAATGAGAAGTATGAACATACACACATACACTCTCATTCATGGACTTTCTCCTATGATGGTCAGCTTTCAGAACCTCTCGAGGCTGACAGAACTAACCCTAAAAATGCTCTTCATGGAAGGCACTGGACTTGAGCCAGTTTTTGTGACAATGAGGCAATGGGGTCTGGAGATAGGATGAAGTCCAACAGTTAGGCGAAGGCAGGTGCAACCAGTGCACCTGTATCCAGCCTGGAGCTTGATGCATTGAGCCTGTAGTGCTTTTATATCATTCTTGGAGCTTTGGAAAATGTGTCTCCTGCCTAAGCTCTCTGGCCTCATACACCTAACGTGTAAATCTCGCTGCATGAGAGGGAGAGCAAGTGATTATCTGCGCACTAGACGACTGGAGGCGTGTGGGATCCCTCTCTCCTGGTGGGTTTCAGGTGGATGAGGCCCAGAGGTGGGAGGACGGTGGAGGGAGAAGCAAGGACACCCCACTGCCTCATCCTTCACGCACATGCAGGAGCACAGTACGCATGCCCCGGGCCTACCTTCTTCCCCTGCGTTCTCTTGAGATTTGACATTCCTGAGAGCATCGCAGTCTAGAAGTGAGATGGAATAGGACTTCGGGGTCCTGATGCAAACAGTGGGCTCAAAGCCAGTATGCTGTCGGGGTTGAAATCTTTTGTTATTTAATTTTTCAGGTTCTTATGTTTATCTCCTGACCCTGCACTCAGCTTCCTGAGGTGGGCAACCTAGCATTTCAACAACATGAGAGTGTTTGCTGCTTTTATTTGGGTACTGGTAAGACTGGTAAAAGACCATGGATGAAAGAGGGGCTGACAGAAAACAAACTTATGGTTACCAAAGGAGATAGCAGGACGGGGGGATAAATTAGGAGTTTGGGATCAACATAGTCACACTACTATATGTAAAATAGGTAAACAACAAGGACCTACTGTATAGCACAAGGAACTATGCTCAATATTGTATAATAACCTATAATGGAAAAGAATCTGAAAAAGAATATAAATATATATATAACTGAATCACTTTGTTGTACACTTGAAACTAACACAACATTGTAAATTAACTATACTTCAATAAAAAATAAATAAAAATAAAATAAAAAAGAAAGAGGGGCTGAGAATTTGCTCACATTCACCCCAAATCTGATCTGCCCTGAGATTTATGAGATACTTTCTCTTTGAGAGTCTCTCTTGGAGAAAGTACCTTCTCTCTTAGGTATACGCTATACGGCTCAGTCAGGAGGGTTGGGCTGCTTTCCTGGAATCACAGGGAGCTGGAAGGGATCTCAAAGCTCATTTCTTCTATTTCCCTTATTTTACAGAGGAGGAAATTGACAAGTCTCCTCATCTGTGCTTTGCACTCATTATTTCACTTAATCCTCTAATGACCCTCTAAGATGGGTACTATTATTCCATGCTATGGGGTAGGAAACTAAGTACCAGAGAGATGATGTAATTTGCCCAAGTAGATTGTTAGCAGTGGGGTCAGGGATTGACCCCAGGTACCCTGACTCTCAGTCTAAGGTCTTCCCACCTTAATTAGGGGTCCCTAAATGTTAGCCCAAGGACTCATGCTGATGCTTGATAACATTTTCATTTATCTGTGACAAAATATGAAACATATACATATGTCCAGGGATGCTTGCCAAGTTCCTTTCTTGGAAAAGCCTGTTTTTATGATGAGATGGTGTCTTTCCTACATGTTTCATACAGTTTCCTTCTTATAAAATTATAGTGATAATAACTGGGGGTGGTTTATATATTTGCCTGGCAAATTAAAACACAGGCAATAACATGACAATCCTCAGAGTTATTAAAAATTAAAAATCCCGAAGTCTGGGAACACAGTACTCTATGACACCATTTATATGGTTGCCAGCAATGTTGGCAAAGATGAGCAGGGGGTGTCTGCAAGCATTTGACTCATCATCTCGTCAAGCAGCCATCATCATTCTATGCCTCAGCACCTTGGGGGGAAGACCCTTCCCTCATGGAGCTGAAAGCTCCTGCCAAGTGCATTCTGAGGAACGTGCAAAGTTCCAGGGATGCTATAAGACTTCTGTGAGGAAGGTGAGATTTTCAGCTGTCACAGAATCCTTTGGGGCTTAGGAGGTAGATGGGCTGATTTGACCCTGAACTTGACTATCCCTTCCCATCTCTGGGTGCCAGATAAGAGAGATAATGCAAAGAACTGAGAACTCAACCGCATGTGCCTGGTACTGCTCTCCTTGCCCCAGGTGGAGAAGTGTAATAGGAAAGATGCTGTGCAGTGCACCAGGCTGGACGCCAGGGCCATTGCTTAATAGGCGTGTGGTTCTGAGCAGGTTCCTTTTTGAGCTTTGTAGTGTGGTTGTGACAATAAAATTATGTAACTTAGATAAAGCGCCTAATTCAGGAATGCTCTGTACTAAATGCTCCGTCGGCCTCACTCTCTGTCCCCGTTCACTCATGTCTCCTTCCTGCTTTGCCTCTAGGGGCCATCCTAGGCAAAACTGTGAATTGTCTTGTCTTTGGTGATCTCACGTCTACACTCTTGCACCCTTGGGTTCTTCCAGCCAGGGAGAATGCTATTTGATATCCAAATTCACACTGAGTGGTTCAGAGTTTATGATGAAAGGTACTTAAGCAAGGAAAAGATTCTAGCAGTGGGGTTTCAGCCTCCCTGACACACAGCCAGTGGGTCCCAGCTCCCCCATCCAGGCAGGAGGCAGGTGCTGGTGCCAGGCTTGGGTCGGACACCAGAGCCTCTGTTGTCATCGCCCATCTTTCTCCTGCTCTGTGCACTTGGAGCTACAGCTGACACCTGTGATGTCACATTCTGACATATGAGGCTACGGGGGTCAAGCGGGGCAGGGGTAGGGGCGAACACTTGGCTTTCACAGCCAGGTACATGTCAAACCAAATTCCACTCATGATTGGGTGTCAAGCTTGGACCGGGAACTGATCTGGATCAGAGTGATCTGCTGAAGTCAAATGACAACGTTTGTCTGGCTGGGGATTATCTGACAGGAAGTGCTCCCCAGCAGGTGCCAGGGCTCGGACAAGGGCTGCGGTGACAAGGCTGGGTGGGAGGCAAGTGGCGGTGCTTTATCCTCCTTTACCTTGTCTTCAAATTTGTCTCAGCTGGTGTTCGCTGACATTTGAGCAGATTGTACTCATGCAAATAGGCTATTTTGCTTTAGTTTGAGTCTCCTACGTGCATGAAGACCACTGTCACAGAGGTTTCTTTCCACAGTGGTGGCTAACAGCACCGTCACTCATCCAGCAACAAGAGAGAGGCCTGGGCTTCCCTGGTGGCGCAGTGGTTGAGAATCTGCCTGCCAATGCAGGGGACACGGGTTCGAGCCCTGGTCTGGGAAGATCCCACATGCCGCGGAGTGACTAGGCCCGTGAGCCACAACTACTGAGCCTGCGCGTCTGGAGCCTGTGCTCCGCAACAAGAGAGGCCGCGACAGTGAGAGGCCTGCGCACCGCGATGAAGAGTGGCCCCTGCTTGCCACAACTAGAGAAAGCCCTCGTACAGAAACGAAGACCCAACACAGCCAAAAATAAAATATAAAAGATAAATAAATAAAAGAGCCTTCCCTAAATTAAAAAAAAAAGAAAAGAAAGAAAAGCAGCTTCATTATTAAAAAAAAAAAAAAAGTAAAACACATTCTTATTGAAAAAAAAAAAAAAAGAGAGAGGCCTGGCAGGGGAGGAAGAGTGTTTAATATTGATATGAGTCCTGAATAAATGAGGATTTTTATGAGACACCATTAGATGGTGTTCAATAGTAGGCTGTGAATTCAGACAGAACTGAGTCTCAGTCTCTGTACTGATCCCTATTAGCTGCATGGCCCTGGGAAGCTAACCTCCCTGGGTCTCAGTTTCCACATCTGCAAAACGGTGACATAATAGTATACACTACATGGGAGTATTTTGAGGATTAAATGAAAATGCATGCAAAGCCATTTGCAAAAGGCCTGGAAAAAATACAGTCTTGGTGTGATTATGGGAAGGTTCTAATCTACTGCCACTTTAGTTTTGCCAGTGTATTTTGGTTCTTTGTTTTGCCTTCTGTAAAAGTAGGATAATAAGAAGGTGCCAGAGGAAAAAAGTAAGAGGAGACCCAGCAGTTGGGGGACTGGAGAAACACTTGGGAGAAGCAACTTGCCCCACTTTGGAAATATTTCTAGTGGAAATATTTCAGCCCTAGGAATTTCTGTAGTAAATTCTACAAGATTCATCGTAACTGTTATAGGAGTGCAATATTGGTTTTGGAAACTTAAAGGAGAGGGAGAAGGATAACTGAAGTATGAGCTCATAAGAGGACATATAATCATCATGAAAAGAAAATCAGTTTCTTGCTTTCTCCAAACAAGTGTAGAAAGATAATAAAGAATATTTGATTGAAAGGATACCTTTAATGTCTTTGACCATGAAATGGGGGTGGGGGGTGGTAGGGGGAAATAGCCAACCAGGGACCTCCAGAAATTTCTCCTTCTTTCCCTCTGGAGGACAGCCCACGGGGCTGCAGTAACTTCATACAAGCTGCTCCAAAACAATGAATGGTGGGCAGAATCAGTAGTTTGTTAAGAGGCCAAAGCGAGAAAGGGGAAACTGGAGGATCCCTGGGTACCATTGCTGAGAGAAACGCCAAACTCAGATAAGAAGTTATAATATAGATTGAGATAAAAGAGCAGGTCTTCCGTTATTGGAGGGTCCAAAATGGTTGCCATACAGAGTCAACCCGATCTTTTTTTTTATAAGATTTTATTATGAACATTTCTGAACATGCCCGCAAGTACAGAGTACAGAATTACCCGTCACCCAGCTTCAAGAGCTACTTTTTTTTCCACATGTGCTTCATTTTTACCCCCTTTTAGTCTCACTAATAATTCAGTATCCACCTTAAAATTTTTAATATAGTACCATTTTCAACATCTACTGGGGTTTTTTTTGGCATTCCCATAAATACATTTTTTTTAATGATCAGATAGAATAAGAAATTCAGGAGAAAATAAAATTTTATACAGAAAGTCAGCTGCACATTTCAGTATTAACATGTCTTGTAATAATTCTCATGCCACATTCAAACATTAACCCCCATAAAAGGAAATACCATTGTTCAAAAGTAGTATAATAGCCATCTGCTGTGATTTTTCCCCTTACAGTAGGAGACAGTTTTGACTACTTGTTCTTCATACACATGAAGCAACAAATAGGGATACTTCTCTGTTCAAGCACGGAATGGAAAAGCCCCTAATAGAATGTCCCAATTAGCCTGAGTATTTAAATTATTATCCTCTAGTATATATATATTATTCTTTTTTTTTCTTATTAGTCATCCATTTTATACACATCAGTGTATAAATGTCAATCCCAATCTCATAATTCATCCCACCACCACCACCATCCCCCGCCGCTTTCCCCCCTTGGTGTCCATACATTTTTTTTCTCTACATCTGTGTCTCAATTTCTGCTCTGCAAACCAGTTCATCTGTACCATTTTCTAGGTTCCACATATACGTGTTGATATATGATATTTGTTTTTCTCTTTCTGACTTACTTCACTCTGTATGACAGTCTCTAAATGTATCCATGTCTCTAGAAATGACCCAATTTCGTTCCTTTTTATGGCTGAGTAATATTCCACTGTATATATGTACCACATCTTCTTTATCCATTTGTCTGTCGATGGGCATTTAGGTTTCTTCCATGTCCTAGCTATTGTAAATAGTGCTGCCATGAACATTGGAGTGCATGTGTCTTTTTGGATTACGGTTTTCTCTGGGTATATGCCCAGTAGTGGGATTACTGGGTCATATGGTAATTCTATTTTTAGTTCTTTAAGGAGCCTCCATACTGTTCTCCATAGTGGCTGTATCAATTTACATTCCCACCAACAGTGCAAGAAAGTTCCCTTTTTTCCACACCCTCTCCAGCATTTGTTGTTTGTAGATTTTCTGATGATGCCCATTCTAACTGGTGTGAGGTGATACCTCATTGTAGTTTTGAGTTGCATTTCTCTAATAATTAGTGATGTTGAGCAGCTTTTCATGTGTTTCTTGGCCATCTGTATGTCTTCTTTGGAGAAATGTCTATTTAGGTGTTCTGCCCATTTTTGGATTGGGTTGTTTGTTTTTTTAATACTGAGCTGCATGAGTTGTTTATATATTTTGGAGATTAATCCTTTGTCCGATGATTCATTTGCAAATATTTTCTCCCATTCTGAGGCTTGTCTTTTCATGTGGTTTATGATTTCCTTTGCTGTGCAAAAGCTTTTAAGTTTCATTAGGTCCCATTTGTTTATTTTTGTTTTTATTCCCATTACTCTAGGAGGTGGATCAAAAAAGATCTTGCTGTGACTTATGTCAAAGAGTATTCTTCCTATGTTTTCCTCTAACAGTTTTATAGTGCCTGGTCTTACATTTAAGTCTCTAATCCATTTTGAGTTTATTTTTGTGTATGGTGTTAGGGAGTGTTCTAATTTCTTTCTTTTACGTGTAGCTGTCCAGTTTTCCCAGCACCACTTATTGAAGAGACTGTCTTTTCTCCATTGTATATCCTTGCCTCCTTTGTCATAGATTAGCTGTCCATAGGTGCGTGGGTTTATCTCTGTGCTTTCTATCCTGTTCCACTTTTCTATGTTTCTGTTTTTGTGCCAGTACCATATTGTCTTGATTACTGCAGCTTTGTAGTATAGTCTGGAGCCAGGGAGTCTGATTCCTCCAGCTCCGTTTTTCTCCCTCAAGACTGCTTTGGGTATTCGGGGTCTTTTCTGTCTCCATACAAATTTTAAGATTTTTTGTTCTACTTCCATAAAAAAATGCCATTGGTAGTTTGATAGTGAGTGCATTGAATCTGTAGATTGCTTTGGGTAGTGTAGTCATTTTCACAATATTGATTCTTCCAATCCAAGAATATGGTATATCTCTCCATCTGTTGGTATCATCTTTAATTTCTTTCATCAGTGTCTTATAGTTTTCTGCATAAAGGTCTTTTGTCTCCCTAGGTAAGTTTATTCCTAGGTATTTTATTCTTTTTGTTGCAATAGTAAGTGGGAGTGTTTCCTTAATTTCTTTTTCAGATTTTTCATCATTAGTGTATAGAAATGCAAGAGATTTCTGTGCATTAATTTTGTATCCTGCAACTTTACCAAATTCATTGATTACCTCTAGTAGTTTTCTGGTGGCATCTTTAGAATTTTCTATGTATAGTATCATGTCATCTGCAAGCAGTGACAGTTTTATTTCTTCTTTTCCAATTTGTATTCCTTTTATTTCTTTTTCTTCTCTGATTGCCATGGCTAGGACTTCCAAAACTATGTTGAATAACAGTGGTGAGAGTGGACATCTTGTCTTGTTCCTGATCGTGGAGGAAATGCTTTCAGTTTTTAACCATTGAGAATGATGTTTGCTGTGGGTTTGTTGTATATGGCCTTTATTATGTTGAAGTAGGTTCCCTCTATGCCCACTTTCTGGAGAGTTTTTATCATAAATGGGTGTTGAATTTTGTCAAAAGCTTTTTCTGCATCTATTGAGATGATCATATGGTTTTTCTTCTTCAGTTTGTTAATATGGTGTATCACATTGATTGATTTGCATATATTGAAGAATCCTTGCATCTCTGAGATAAATCCCACTTGATCGTGGTGTATGATCCTTTTAATGTGTTGTTGGATTCTGTTTGCTAGTATTTTCTTGAGGATTTTTGCATCTATATTCATGAGTGATATTGGTCTGTAATTTTCTTTTTTATAGTATCTTTGTCTGGTTTTGGTATCAGGGTGATGGTGGCCTCATAGAATGAGTTTGGGAGTTTTCCTTCCTCTGCAATTTTTTGGAAGAGTTTGAGAAGGATGAGTGTTAACCCTTCTCTAAATGTTTGATAGAATTCACCTGTGAAGCCATCTGGTCCTGGACTTTTGTTTGTTGGAAGATTTTTAATCACAGTTTCAATTTCATTACTTGTGATTGGTCTCTCATATTTTCTATTTCTTCCTGGTTTAGTCTTGGAAGGTTATACCTTTCTAAGAATTTGTCCACTTCTTCCAGGTTGTCCATTTTATTGGCATAGAGTTGCTTGTAGTAGTCTCTTAGGACGCTTTGTATTTCTGCGGTGTCTGTTGTAACTTCTCCTTTTTCATTTCTGATTTTATTGATTTGAGTCCTCTCCCTCTTTTTCTTGACGAGTCTGGCTAATGGTTTATCAATTTTGTTTATCTTCTCAAAGAACCAGCTTTTAGTTTTATTGATCTATGCTATTGTTTTCTTTGTTTCTATTTCATTTATTTCTGCTCTGATCTTTATGATTTCTTTCTTTCTGCTAACTTTGGGTTTTGTTTGTTCTTCTTTCTCTAGTTACTTTAGGTGTAACGTTAGATTGTTTATTTGAGATTTTTTTTTGTTTCTTGAGGTGGGCTTCTATAGCTATAAACTTCCCTCTTAGAACTGTTTTTGCTGCATCCCTTAGGTTTTGGATCATCGTGTTTTCATTGTTATTTGTCTCTAGGTGTTTTTTGATTCCCTCTTTCATTTCTTCAGTGATCTCTTGGTTATTTAGTAACGTATTTTTTAGCCTCCATGTGTTTGTGTTTTTTACATTTTTTTCCGTGTAATTGATTCCTGATCTCATAGGGTTGTGGTCAGACAAGATGCTTGACATGATTTCAATTTTCTTAAATTTACTGAGGCTTGATTTGTGACCCAAATGTGATCTATCCTGGAGAATGTTCCATGTGCACTTGAGAAGAAAGTGTAATCTGCTGTTTTTGGATGGAATGTCCTATAAATATTAATTAAATCTATCTGGTCGACTGTGTCATTTAAAGCTTCTGTTTACTTATTAATTTTCTGTTTGGATGATCTGTCCATTGGTGGAAGTGAGGTGTTAAAGTCCCCCACTATTATTGTGTTACTGTCGATTTCCTCTTTTAGAGTTGTTAGTAGTTGCCTTATGTATTGAAGTGCTCCTATGTTGGGTGCATATATATTTATAATTGTTATATGTTTTTCTTGGATTGATCCCTTGAACATTATGTAGTGTCCTTCCTTGTCTCTTGTAACATTCTTTATTTTAAAGTCTATTTTATCTGGTATGAGTTTTGCTACCCCAGTTTTCTTTTGATTTCCATGTACAGGGAATATCTTTTTCCATCCCTTCACTTTCAGTCTGTATGTGTCCCTAGGTCTGAAGTGGGTCTCTTGTGGACAGCATGTATATGGGTCTTGTTTTTGTATCCATTCAGCAAGGCTGTGTCTTTTGGTTGGAGAATTTAATCCATTCACGTTTAAGGTAATTATCAATATGTATGTTCCTATTACCATTTTCTTAATTGTTTTGGGTTTGTTTTTGTAGTTCCTTTTGTTCTCTTGTGTTTCCCACTTAGAGAAGTTCCTTTAGCATGTACTGTAGAGCTGGTTTGGTGGTGCTGAAGTCTCTTAGCTTTTGCTTGTCTGTAAAGCTTTTGATTTCTCCATCGAATCTGAATGAGATCCTTGCTGGATAGAGTAATCTTGGTTGTAGGTTCTTCCCTTTCATCACTTTAAGTATATCATGCCACTCCCTTCTGGTTTGTAGAGTTTCTGTTGAGAAATCAGCTGTTAACCTTATGGGAGTTCCCTTGTATGTTATTTGTTGTTTTTCCCTTGCTGCTTTCAATAATTTTTCTTTATCTCTAATTATTGCCAATTTGATTATTATGTGTCTCAGCGTATTTCTCCTTGGGTTTATCCTGTATGGGACTCTCTGAGCTTCCTGGACTTGGGTGGTTATTTCCTTACCTGTGTTAGGGAAATTTTCGACTATAATCTCTTCAAATATTTTCTCAGGTCCTTTCTCCCTCTCTTCTCCTTTTGGGACCCCTATAATGAGAATGTTGTTGCATTTAATGTTGTCCCAGAGGTCTCTTAGCCTGTCCTCATTTCTTTCTTTCTTTTTTCTTTATTCTGTTCCACAGCAGTGAATTCCACCATTCTGTCTTCCAGGTCACTTATCCTTTCTTCTGCCTCAGTTATTCTGCTATTGATTCCTTCTAGTGTAGTTTTCATTTCGGTTATTGCATTGTTCATCTCTGTTTGCTTGTTCTTTAATTCTTCTAGATCTTTGTTAAACAGTTCTTGCATTTTCTCGATCTTTGCCTCCATTCTTTTTCCAAGGTCCTGGGTCATCTTCACTATCATTATTCTGAATTCTTTTTCTGGAAGACTGCTTTTCCCCATTTCATTTAGTTGTTTTTCTGGGGTTTTATCTTGTTCCTTCATCTGGTACATAGCCCTCTGCCTTTTCATCTTGTCTATCTTTCTGTGAGTGTGGTTTTTGTTCCACAGGCTGTGGGATTGTAGATCTTCTTGCTTCTGGTGTCTGCCCTCTCATCTATTGGGTTTAGCAATGATTCATTAAGAATACCCAGTCTTGCACCACCACTTTAAAGAGCTGCAAAACTAAGTTCAAAAGTTCAAAAATAGACATTGACATATATAATAATTTAATATATGATAAAGGTGATAGTGGAAAGGCTGGTTTATTCACTGTTGCATTAATTAATTTATTCTAAAATGTAAATTTCTTTTTTTTAAATAAATTTATTTCCTTATTTCTTTATTTATGTTTGCCTGTGTTGGGTCTTCATTGCTGCGTGCAGGCTTTCTCTAGTTGCGGCGAGTGGGGGCTACTCTTTGCTGTGGTGCATGGGCTTCTTATTGCAGTGCCTTCTCTTTGTTGTGGAGCATGGGCTCTAGGCACACGCACTTCAGTAGTTGTGGCTCACGGGCTCTAGAGTGCAGGCTCAGTAACTGTGGTGCATGGGCTTTGTTGCTCCGCAGCATGTGGGATCTTCCTGGACCAGGGCTCTAACCCGTGTCCCCTGCATTGGCAGGCAGATTCTTAACCACTGAGCCACCAGGGAAGTCCTCAAAAATGTAACTTTCAAGATCAATTTCAGATGAACTAACATTTCAGTAAAAATTTCAGAATGGATAAGATTTTCTAAACATAGCACCAAAGATAGGAAAAAATGTATTTGACTACCTAAAGGACCCCTTGCTCTGCCCCCATCCCAATAGAGGCAATACTGAAACATAAATTATATGTAAAATTTAAATAAACATAAAAAGTTTAGGAAGCAAATGTTCAGCCTACATAACAGACAAAAGGTTCAGATCTTTAGCGCAGGAGTGCTTATAAATCCATAAAAGTCTTGGTTTTCCAGAAGAAAAATAGGAGCAGATTCTCTGCTTTAATTCATAGACACTTCATGTTGCCATGTCAATTTCTGCCCTCCCTCCTTCACCCAGAATCCACAGAGAGATTTCTTTGGCAAAGAGGTTTGGAGACATTATAACTTACTTATGTTCTAAGCAGCCATGTATTTGGCTTCCCTATAGCCCCTCATCTTATCCTAGAATTAACATTATTAGGTGGATGTGTTTTGTAGTTTGTGGTTAGGGTTTGTGGAGGTTTCTTGATCCATTAAATAGGAAGCCTTCTCTCCTTTTTATTCTTTCATTAAAAAAATTAATGTCAATGGATTAGTAGATTTCAACAGAGAGGAGCTAAATGAAAATATCATTATTCTACCATCTTTCAATATACATCCTTGGATGATTTTTACACCATTTTTAAAAATTTAATGGGATTATATTAAAACACAATGTTTTTTCATATATTTGAAAAATGATCCTGGCTCAATATAAGAATGAGAAATACTTGCACTTTTTCCTATTAAAATAAGATATGCTTGCAACTTGGCTATCCGAGTAAAGATCTGCCCAGAAGGAAGAAAAGACTGTGCAGCTTGGGTTTACACTGATTTCTTAATCGGGAGGCAGGAGTTGTTATAACCTCCACATACTGTGTCTCTATACAAAACCACTTCATTCTTCATGTATCCTCCTTGAGTGAAGTTCAGTAACTGACCAAGTCAAAAGTTATCTTCCCTTTGAAAAAAGTCTGGATGGGAAAAAAGAAAAAAGCAGTTGTCATTGAGAGTGAATGGCATCTTTGACATCCCAGATTTAGCTGAATGTCATTAAGTTGGATTTGGATAGCTGAATACTGCCGATTTTTGTGCCCTTCAGCCCTTCCATATTTGATTCTCTCATCCCAAGGGCTTTTGTAAAACAAAAGTATCATATTAGGAACAGAACTACAGTCAACCTCCTAGTCATTATGGTGGAATAAATGGTAATACATATAACACCCAGCAATGAAAAGGCCAGTGGGTGGAGGGAAAGAATGGGGTGCAATTACATTTTTCACAATTTATCCATTGCCTCTTAGTGTGTATGCTGGCTGAACTTTTATTATTTGTTTCTTATAAAATCTCAGAAGGTAACCTTATTTTTCAGATATTAAGCAAAATCATGGGAATGAACCCATGGAGTTATGTAATGATTGTTTTTGTAGGAGCTCAAAGATGAACATATAAATATATAAATAAATACATACAGAGATAGGGATAATAGAATCTGGTTTTTTAAGCATCTATCAATTATGAGTCTTTATTCACTAGCAACTTAGTGCATCTACAAAATAATGTTCATTGTTCTTTATAATGATGGAGAACAGACAAAGACCAAAACAGAGAATGTTAAAGGGTTGTAGTTGTCAGGTCAATACAAGAAGAATTGTTTTATAACTAGGGTTTGCCTGTGATGGGATAGAACTGGCTCTGCTTCTTCCTGGGTTCTTCTTCCTTATGTATCAAGGTACCCAAGCTAGAAACGTGGGCATCATCCTTTAGTTCTCCCATTCTCTACCCATAATACACGCATGTTACTGCTAAATTCTTTCAACTTAACTGCTAAGTAGTGATGGAATCTATTGCTCTCTGTCCTCCCTCATTTCCACCTATTTGTCAAGCCCTGCTCTAACTTCCTCATAGTCTCCCAGATTCCATTCTCATTCTCTTCTAACCCATTATCCACATTGCTGCCCTCTGGTGCTCATTTTAAAAATGCAGATTTGATTCTGTCCCTTAAAAAAATTCAGTGACTCCATTTCATCTTCAGGATAAAATCCTAACTCATTAGCATGGGATAGACTTTTCCAGTGTGGGTCTTGCCTTAGCTGTCAACACTCCTTCACCCCCAATCTGTGCTCCAGCCACACTGGGACTCCCGTAATTATGACTCACATGCTTGCTGAAGATTTGGTACTTCTGCCCACTTCCAGTTGTCTGAATTATCTCCATTCATTCCTCTATTATCCCTCTTTGTTACCAGACTTCAAGGGCTACACACTGTCATACTCCCTCAGAAGCCTCTTTTGAATCCCCCTCCATCCAAGCTGGTCCCCTCTCTACACTGCCTAGTAACTTGTACGTAGCTCTTTTACAGCATTCATCACATTTCATTGTAATTGTCTATTTACTTGTCTGGTTCTTCTTCTGTGTCATGTTGGTTATGCTAGTGGACTCCAAATAGAAGATCTATGACATATTTCAAGGATGTAGAATAGGAGAATTAAGAATCAAGTAAGACGGTAAAAAAGACTTTTCTACTTTTGAGTGTTTGAATTTCTATGATCCCAAGACCCCATAAGATACTGAAGTTCCTTGTAAATAATCAGAAATAACATGTTATCACAGTTTTACCATAAAAAGTTGGATTTTTAATGCCTTTGAAATTTATTATTCAGCAATAGAATTTATACGATAAATATTGACCACGTTCTTGTTTTTTTTTTTTTTTTTTTTTAATTTTTAAATATTTATTTACATATTTATTTATTTATTTATTTTTGGCTGTGTTGGGTCTTCGTTTCTGTGCGAGGGCTTTGTCCAGTTGCGGCAAGCGAGGGCCACTCTTCATCGCGGTGCGCGGGCCTCTCACTATTGTGGCCTCTCTTGTTGTAGAGCACAGGCTCCAGACGCGCAGGCTCAGTAGCCGTGGCTCACGGGCCCAGATGCTCTGCGGCATGTGGGATCTTCCCAGACCAAGGCTCGAACCCGTGTCCCCTGCATTGGCAGGCAGATTCTCAACCACTGCGCCACCAGGGAAGCCCTTGTTTTTTTTTTTTCTTGGGTTTTTTTTTTTTTTTAATTAATAGCTACTCTATTTATTTATTTATTTATTTATTTATTTATTTTTAGCTGTGTTGGGTCTTCGTTTCGTGCGAGGGCTTTCTCTAGTTGCAGCAAGCGGGGGCCACTCTTCATCGCGGTGCGCGGGCCTCTCACTATCACGGCCCCTCCCGTTGCAGGGCACAGGCTCCAGACGCGCAGGCTCAGCAGTTGTGGCTCACGGGCCCAGTTGCTCCACGGCATGTGAGATCTTCCCAGACCAGGGCTCGAACCCGTGTCCCCTGCATTGGCAGGCAGATTCTCAACCACTGCGCCACCAGGGAAGTCCCACGTTCCTGTTTTTAACCATGCAACACTTTTGTCCAACTATGCACATAAAAGAAACGTCTCATGGCACCCTTGGCCAAGGTAACTGGGAAACCCCAGTCCCACCTTATTCTGCCTACATTAATTCTATCTGGGACTTTTGTCTTCTAATACCATAACATGGTGGTTATATTAGAACATGGTTTTCAGAGGAAGATGGTTCTAGGTTCAAATTCAACTTTACCCTTTACAATTGTGATACACTGCAAAAGTTACCTAATATTAAGTTCTTGAATATGATTTTCCTCATCCAAAAATGGTTGTTGTAAGGATTAAACAAGATAATGTACAGAAAATGCTTCCCAAAGAACTTGGTACATAGGGGGCATTCACAAAATTATTATTGTTGTTGTTATTGTTATCATTATAAAAGAAGAAAACTAAGAAAAATCACTTCCCAGATGTTAGGTCCTCATGCTCACAGGAGGGCAGAAAGGGCAATAGTTTCTGATGATTCTTTTTAAAATGACACCCCAACTTCCATGGTTGAGCCCACATTGTAGTCTGCCCAGAATTGGATGCAGATGTAGATTTTCCCCCATTGATCTTGGTGATATTGATGTTATCAGTATTGGAATCTAGGGCTCCAAAGGGCCAGACAACTCTGAGACTCACTGAGCAACATCTTCCTAAAAGGCAGTGACCAAAGTGGAAGAATATGGGGAAAGGAAGAGAGAGAGAGGAAGGAAGCTGCCAAGGCTTCCAACCCCCTAAGAGATAAAGATGTTGGGATCTCAGCCAACACCCTTAAATAATGAGTGATGGGAGAGAAAAGCTGACAATATGTGACATGTGACATGTGACTTTCTAGTGACCCAGAGACTGGCTTTGTTCTAAATGGGAAGAGCTCGCATGGTGACATCAGGAGCAGTTTCCGATGCAGCTAGTAGCTCACATTCCCCTCACAAAGGCCAATGGCCAGAGGGAAAGAAATTATTCAGAGGACCGGAGCCCTGCCTTGGACACTAAATTGACAATACATTATTAAACTTCCCTTCAGCCATTCACCATACCCTTTCTGGCATGGAAAGTTCCCTCAATCAAAGAAAAAGCAATCTCTGAGGTTTTGAATTTACCAAATTAAAGGCTTGTTAGATAAAAAGCTGCTTTCGCTTAATAGAAGAATTCAGCAAATTTTCTTTGAGTTGTTTGCTGGGTTTTTTTTACATAATGAATTTACCTAATACATTTCCAATATATGTCAATATCTATTAACATTAAAATGCACACACTGTTTGCCTCCGCAATCCCTCTATGGGGATTCTAGACTTTGGAAATGCAGACCCCAGTGGGCATGATTCCCATATGTGGGTGATCATGGCATTAATTATGGTTGCAAAAAGTTGAAAGCAACCTGAATGTCAATGAAAAGGAGAAATTAAAATAGGAATATCAAGTTATGGAATGTTTTACAGCTATTATAGAGAATAAACATGAGTTACATGTATCAACTTGAGATGTGTCCAAATATATATTTAAGAGGGAAAAGCAATTTTCAGAGTAATGTATAAACAATGTCTGTATGAGCAAAGGAAAGAGTATGAAAAAGGGTCCCCCAAAACTGTTAATATTGGGTATTTAGGGAAGTGGTGAAGTCATTAAACATTTCATTAAATTTCTCCTTGACTTGTAACAAAAATTACAGATCAAGTTTATAATTATTAAAAATCCAGTTAATAAAAAAAACCCACACACACACTATTAGGATATGTAATAGATGAAGCAGATTATTTATTCAAACTAGAATAAATAAAATTAGGCAAACATTTTTAGGACTGAAAAGCAGAGGGAAGGCAGGAAACAAATTTATTGACTGTGTACTTTGAGTCAATGCATGGTATATGTGATTTCATTGAATCCTTACAATTCAGTGAAATAAATATTAATAGTCCCATTTTACAGATGAGGAAACTGACACTCGGACAGACTAAATGATTTGCCCTAGGTAACATAAAGAGTAAGTGGTAGAGATGGGAATTTAACCAAAGTCTGTCTGTCCTCAAAGGCCATTACTTTCCATAAACCCAATTTTATAAAGTAATTTCTTTGAGAAGTGTAGATTTCTTTCTACATGGCCTTTACAGGTATAACTAAATAAAAAATATTCATTTCTTGTTTGTTAAATTTCTTACATATTTGAAGAAGAAGTTCACTGAAAGTAACAATTTTATGGTTAAAATATAACATTACTTTATTATGGACCAATTTTTCTCACTACCTTGTCATGAACCTTCCTCTATATATCTACTGATGAAATTACATTAACTGATTTTTGTTATTACCATGAAATTATTATTTTAGAGTAATATTATAATTGTGAAAGTGAAGAAGGCCATAGAAAAGAAAACACAGAAAAAATGTGTTTGGAAAAAAATAACCACACACTATTAAGATATGTGATAGGTGAAGCAGATTCTTGGTTAAAAAATTATTGTCCATGTCTCAGTTTTCTTAGCTATAAAAACACACAAACAAAATATGGTGGTCCTTGAACACATAGTTAATTAGACACACTGAAGTTATTTTCATGTTGACTCAGTGGAGTCCACTATCCTTGAAATTTACTCAGTTTTATTCCCCTTTCCCACCCCTTCATGGAATCTCAGGCAGATCTTGCAGTGTTTGTTCACTTTCAGCTGTAAATGGGGTAATTTAATTCATTATTACTCCCTGTAAGATATTAAAAGGTCCAATCTGTTCTAATATTATAACTTCAATCTCAAATGTAATCCATAACTTCCTTCCTCTCTTTAACTCGTGTCTGACTCATGGTTCAAGCACCCACAGTTGGGGAGAGAGCATGATATGGTCTTTTGTTCTTTGTCTGTCACCTCCCTGTTTTGTCTTCTGGACATCCTGAGGTGCAAGCAAGGGGAAGGAGGTTAGATTAAGAGGGGTAGACTTTCATGTCACTGGTGCCACTCTCTTGACTAACCTTGGTTGTCTAGACTGTTCACCCCATAACTCTTACTCCTGAAGTACTCTTGCTCCGACAGGCTGCCCTCTTGTAAGGTGACTTGAGCCCAGAGACTTTCCATAGGACCTAATTGGTCATAGGAATCTTATTCATCCTTGCCAGACCTCAAGGTGGTAGTGTAGCTGGCTGCCTGCTATTGTTCTCTCTCCTGATCCTACCGCTGTGCGTGACCACAGCTGGTCTCCAGCCTTCTGAATTCTCCGTGTGGGGAACAGGCATCAGTCGTGAGTTTCACATACAATCTCAAAGAAGCCTTCCAAGGACCCTTTCAATCCATCTCTCTCCTTCAGCCCTGGAGCCCAAAATTCTGCACTTCCTAAATATCCAGGGGGCAGTGAGAGACCTTTCTCCACTTCTCACAGGCACCTTCAATCTCTATGAGTATTTCTCTTGGGTCCTCATTAGTTGATTTGGAGGGAGGCAACCTGGAAAAGGAAAGTAAATGGAGAAAAGATATCCTTGTTCTCCCTGCTAGTCTAAAAACCTTCTTTCAATGCATCTCTAAGTCATCCATTTGAATCTTTGCATCTGTCTCACGTTCACTGTCAGCTATTGATGGGGCGGATGGTTGCTGGAGAGGTTCCGCTTCCTTTGAGTACATTTTGGCAAGATGTTTCTATTTCTTCTCTTTAAAATGAGGAGTTACTTCTCATCCATTGTTCTCAGCTTTGGAGCTTGAGCCAACATTCCAGGATACTGGGGAAAGTCCCACTCAACATCCTGTTATCTAAGAAAAATGCTTTTCTTTAGCTCAAGAATTCTTCAAGAAAATTAGAGAATGGAATTCAAATCCTTCAAAAGAGATGAACCAAGTCATAAAATCATAGAAGTTTTAGAGCTTAAAGAGATCTTTTAGAAATCACTGCCTTTTCATTATGAAGAAAACATGTTCCAGAAAGGATAACTGACTTGCCCAAGGTCATGGCTACAAGAGGTAGTTAAGGGTAGTGATGGGTCTACCTATAGATTCCTCACTTGGTGAAGGCAGAGGAAAGTACTTTTTCCTTCACTCTGATGCTTCTCTATTATTATCATCCTAAATTTATCATTGGGGGGGATACTGGAAAGAATTTATGACTGATATTTTGAGATATCAAAATTATAGTAAAATATATTCATCTGGAACATAATAAAAAAACCTGAAGCAACAGGAATTTTTCAACATTCTTTACTTTGTTTTTATAAGGAAGGGATAAGTGGCCTGGAAGTAAATATCAGGGCCTTATCCAAAAAAGAAGTTTTCAAGATATGTCATTTCTTGTTGAATCGGATCAATGCAATTTCTATTTAAAAATTGAAATCATAAACCTTCATATTTCTATAGTTTTTTTTGCCACGTACAAAGAGCTTCTACACACATGATCTGAAATTCTACAGTGAGAAGTGAGGTTATATTAATGACCTTGAAGCACCGTGAGTGCCTTTTGAATTATTAAAGCAAGGTGGAATTTTGTTCTGGGTAAATTAGTGTTAAGTGCGTTATTTAAAATAATCCTTCCATATGTGATATTAGTGGGTAAAAATTCTCACCTAACTAAAATGTTCCAGTAACTAAAGGACTTAATTTTCCCAGCCATTTTGAATATTGAATTGCTATTCTGATGTCCTTATGATAGGTACTGTTGCTAAGACAAAGTGTCTAAATCTTTTCTTCTTCAATATGTATCAAAACCCTTAAATTATATTCTAGAAATTTATCCTAAGAAAATAATTGGACAAGAGTATGAAGATGTTTTGTAAGGATATTCAGTGCTACATTATCTTATTATTTTCAATATTAGGGAACAACATCAATGTCTAATAAAATGGAAATGGGCTCAAAGATACTATATAGCAATGAAATGGAATTCTATACAGTCAATAAAATAGAGATGTGGAAGACAATTTAATGACATCTGAATATGCTAATGCTATTTTGTTTAGTGAAAGATTTAGGCCTCAGGGGTATGGTAAAATCACAATTGTGCTTTAAAGTTATATATCTGTAAGTTCGTGTGTACTAGCAAGAATATTGCTGAGAAATGGACACCTTTGGCTTGCTGCCTCGAAAAGTGTTTGCATGAGCTGATGAGAGATATGATATGCATGAGATCGTTATGTTTTGGACTGAAGGGAGATTGGGGATGGAGATACCCATGAAGATGAGAAGATGAGGATAATTTCAATAACATAGACTCTGTTCTAAAACCCAGCCAGAGAGTCTGATTTTGAGACTCAACTGAGAAAGAGTTTAAGGAGAGAAGCTGAAGGCTGTGTTGGTAAAAACCGCCAGCCTCTGGGCACCCATGATGCCTCTTCAAGACCCAGGTAACAAAGCTTCAGAGATTTGGGGGAAGGTCCACCTTGTCCCCAACCTCCAGCTCAGCTCCGGGTGTCACCAGCAGAGGGGCCATCACAGGGAGAGCAGTCACACAGGTGGAGATGAGGCTGCAGCAGAAGAGAGGTGAGTCCCCAAGCATATAAGATACACCATCACCCAGGACCCCTGGAAGATACTACGAAATGCCCTGAGGGGGAGCTGAAGTTCAGGGTGAGCAGGTGGGGGCTGGGATTTGTCATCGTTTGTGTCTTAATCTAATGCAGGATCTCAGCCTCGGCACTATTGACATTTGGGGCCAGATCATTCTTTGCTATTGGGGGCGGCCATCTGTGTATTGTAGGATGTTTAGTAGCATTCCTGACCTCTACTCACTAGATGCCAGTAGTCTCCCCTCCCCAAATGGTGACCAAAAATATTTCCAGATACTGTCAAACATCCCTGCAAGGGGCAGGGCAAAATCTCCCCAGGCAGAGAATCACTGATCTAATGGAACAACAACTGCAATCACAGATTGGTGAAAATTGCTTCATGAAAACAGCTAACATTTGTTGAGTCTCTACAGTGCCCTGGGCCCTCTCCTAAGTGCTTCCGTTTTTAAACTTATGGCATGTTCACAACTCCATAAGGTGGGTTCTGTACTTCATTTTACAGATGAAGAGACTGAAAGCATAGAGGGGATAAGTAACTCTCCCAAGCTCACATGCTATGATACAGCACAGCTGGACTAGGAACCCATGTATTCTGGCTTCTGAGACCTTCCAACAATATGTTAACAATTGCAGACTTTCTGTGTGACTACCATCTTTCTTTTTTTTTTTTTTTGTGGCTTTTTGTTGTTGTTGTACTTTTCGAATATTTTCCAATACAAGAATTCACCCTAATAAAAATGATTAAGCAAGTAATTCAATAAGACCCAGTGCTGTAGGACTCCTGACCTGAGTCGAGTTGATGGATATGAGCATATCCAGGCAAGGGCCCCAGTGGGTCTCCCGGTCCACAATCCCAAGAAAGGATCAAGATGGCCAATATGATTTTAAACTAAGACCGAAACACAACAGGATGAAAGAGAGACTTGACAGAGTACGTGCCCTTATGGTTTGCTGAGTTGTCCTCTTCTCTCTCCTAATTGCCCAGTGAGTGGGTTCCTGCCCAGTCTGAGCTCCTGGCCCACCACCTGCAGGCACCCGCCTTCAGCAGGCACTGAGCTCTCCGGTGGACGCTGGTGCTGTTCCTGGATGGGAGGGCTGGCGGGGTGTGCGTGCCAGGGCCGGGGGCCGAGGCTCCCCGGGAAACAGAGAGCTGAGGCCCACACGCTGGGGTTTGCATGCTGTGCGTGTGTCTGGCTGAGGCAGGCGTTCAGGTAGCAATTCTCACCGAGGCTGGGGCTAGCAGCCAAGCGTTTAGCAGAGCTTGCCTGTCAGTCACTGCTGACGCTCATCCCTTAATGGCACTTCCCTTGTCATTTGCCTGGTGTCGCTTTTATCTTAAGTGAATTTAACAATGGTGAAAGGTGCCAGTCTGAGGTCCCCAGAGAGGAGCTTTGCCGGAAGAGCAGTTAGAATGAAAGTTTCTCCCATCAAATCGCCTCCGCTGCCCCACCCAGGGGAGGGTGGGTAAGTCACCCCCTGGCTTCGGGGGTACCCCTGAGGCTCCGCTGAGCCAGCCCAGCTCTTCCCACAGCTCAGCAGGCATCCTTAAGGGAAGCCAGCTGCATGCAGCTCTGCAAAACAGGGAAACATCTTCCAATTGCTTTTGCCTTAATTTCTACACCCAGGAGTGTTTCAGGAGGAATTTAATCTCTATGTTTCTGGTTCATTTACGCTTAACTTGTCACAGGATTCTTTCCAAAGAGCCATTTGGTACCCAAGAGAACTTATGAGCTTTTAAAATATATATCCGTCTTTAAAAAAAAAATTTTTTTGAATTAGCCAGGTTCAAAGCAATGTCTAAGCTATGCATGAATATGAGATGGTTTTAAATTTCAAATCCGGTTATGTTTCTAAGAGTGGTTCTGGGAAGCAACCCATCTAGCAAATCAATGAATGACAGGTGAAAGCAGGTATCATTTTGCCCTTCCGGGGCCGGGAGTTGAAGTTGGGGTATGAAATGAGTGAGCAGGAGAGGGAGAAACAGAGGAAGCAAGAAGATGAAGGGAGGAAATTCCCTGGTGGTCCAGTGGTTAAGACTCCACGCTTCCACTGCAGGGGGCACAGGTTCAATCCCTGGTGGGGGAACCAAGATCTCACATGCTGCAAGGCGTGGCAAAAACAAACAAACAAACAAAGAGAGAGGTTGGAGGCACAATAATTCTAGCTACCTTATCCGACCTCTTACTATATACTAGGTTCTGCACTAATCACTTGGTATATCACTTCTTACAACAACCCAATGGCAACTTTGAAGTTACCAGGAAAGATGTTTTGCTGTTTCACAGATGAATAAACTGAAGTTTAGAAGTCAAGCAGATTATCCAGTTCACACAGATAGTTACTGAGGTAACCTGAACTGAATCCAGCTTAGCAACATTGAAATGAGGAGGAAATATGGAGAATGTGGAGGAAAGGGGAGTTCCCCTCCCCTTTGCCACTGGCAATGGCGTGTGATACGGTCAGAGCCTCTTTTTCTCTTTCCATTCTTATTGCCTCAGAAAGCATTGTGGGATGGAGGGTGAGCCTGGCTGATTTCTGTCCATCTCATTGTGCAGACTGTGCTGCCATGGAAAGAGCTTCCTTTCAGCTGCAATTATAGGGCACTGGCTCCTATTCACCCAGAAAGCTAAGCTTGAGGTAGAGATAGGAAGGGCTAAGTGTTCTGACCTTTGGGTAAAATCGGACTTTACTCCTGAAGAGAACTGGGGACAAATAATTTCCTAGGCACTGAGGTCAGTTATCTCTGGGGGAAATTGTATTTTTAAGACAAAATTCCTTTGTATGCTCCGGAGATTGAAAAAGAAGAAATGTGTGTATGTATATGTGTGTGTGTGTGTGTGTGTGTGTTGCCAGGATATCTGTGGAAGCCAAGGACAATTTCCAGCTCTACCAGGACCCTAGTTTGCTTATCCCAGTTTAACAGTACTTTGCTTGAAGCCTTCTGTCCCACTCCATTTAGTTCATGAAGTGCTGAGGACCTCTGATGGCAAGACTGTTGCACTTAATATTAAATACACCACAGTGAGGAAAAAACTATCATGTGCATTTATTTTGGTGGTTTTTATCCAGCATCACGGCCTTTTGTGCAATTTGCATAAGATGATCCTAGATCTCTCCTAGGATAAAGGCACTCATAGGCTCCCTGGTACTTCTTTTTTCATCTAGTGTTTAAATATGCACTGCACTCACTTTTATTTCAAGAAGGACGTTTTACTAAATTAGTGAATGTAGAACTCCCAAAAGAGATCATGGAAAGTGCTAATATAGAGTGAGTAAGGATTTGACCACAAGCCCTGCCACTCTAGGGAAAAGCAGTTTGTAGGTTCATGCTTGAAGAAAGAGAAATTTGAGGGGATGGGAAAATGTGAAATGGAGCCAAGACAGGGGCTTTCCCTGGATCCCCAAGGCTCATAAATTATTTTTGGTGCAAAGGCATGGAAGATGACATACCTCTATCCTCCAGGAGCTGATGTTGGCAATAGATGTTACCAAGGACTGAAGAGCTCTAAGGAGAGGGAAAGATGTCAGTTTCAAGAGGCAGCAGCTATCTGAAACAACCCAGGATAGATGAGATTTGATCAATCTCCCTCTACTATTAGCTACTCTGGCATCCACGGTCTACCCCACACAAGGTCGCATATTACCACAACCGGGCTTGCATTGCCTTTTCCTGTTTCATGTGGGCTTGTGTTTCCACTCATCAACCTCCACTCAAAAACCTCTGAAGGTTTCCCCTTACCTGCACCATGAGCTCCAAACTTGTTCCCCCAGCCTCCAAGTTCTTTTTCACTTTTACTCTCTACATTTCCTCAACAATGCGTGCAAACACTCCATTCTATTAAAGCTGATACATTTGTCACATAGGATGATCCACTGTTCCAGTTTGCCCAGGAGAGAAGGGATTCCCAGGACACAGGATTTTCAGTGCTAGAACCAGGAAAGTCCTGGGCAAACTGGAATGAGTAGGTTATCCTCTCTAAGTCACTCTTGGATGAACAAATTTTGAGTTGTTCTGCTTCCATACCTCTCATACTTCTCTTCTTGCTTGGAACGTCACCTTTTTCTCTCCACCTATTAGAAATTTATTCATCGGCCAAGATCCATCTCAAAATTTAGCCTCTGGTTGAATCTTTCCCAGATTCCCCTCAGTGGCAAACCATTTCTCTTTTCTTTGAATCCCCGTAACTCTGGTTACCTGGGTGATTCAAAAGAAAGCAGTAGAGTAGAGTGGTTGGGAGCATGGATTAACAAGGTAAGTAGGTATGCGTTCTAAATCTGCTGTGACAGCTGCTAATTGAATGCTGTTAACCTGTTTCTGCCTCAGTTTTCTCATGGTGTGTGGGTGGGTGTGTGTGTGTGTGTGTGTGTGTGTGTGTGTGTGAAGTTATAATACCTAGCTCTTTGGGAGGTTGTGAAGGTTGAATGAAATAATATATGTAGCACCTGTGTCATAGGTGGTATATTGATATATGTTTAATGAACCTTACTACTCTTTGGTTCCTTCACTCAATGAGTATTTGTTGAGTGCCTTCTATGTGTCTCACTCTGTTCCATGAAATGGACAATATCCCTGCCCTAAGGAGCTTAGATGCTAGCTGGGGAGGAGGGGAGAACATAAAATAAACTACAAACTATGGCCAATGGTGATAAATGCTAGAAAAATAAGGCAGTGGAGGGAGATAGTGAGTGCTTTGTTATCCGGATGATAAGAGAGCCTCAAGCAAAGACCTAACAAAGGTGAGGGCTTGACCCATACAGATATCTTAAGAAAAGAGGTCTCCACGTGGAAGTGACAGCAAGCAAGAACAAGGTACTGAGAAGGTCCTCTTGGTGTTCTGGGGAAAATATGGCTGAGCAGAAGGAAAGAGGAGAGCAGTAGGAAATGAGATCAGAGAGGTAATGAGGGAGGCACAGACCATGGAGAACCACGTTGATGACTGAAGGCTTCCGGCTTTTATCCTGAATATGAAGGGATGACATTGAACTGTTTTGATCAGAGGAGTGACACTTCCTGACTTCATAATTGACTCATAAGTCACTTCAGTGACTTTTAAGAGTCACTCTTGCTGCTGGCTTGAGGATAAACTGTAGGCAAAAGCAGAACCTGGGAGACCTCCCAGGAGACTGTTGTGGCCGTAAACTGAGTAAGAGAGGAAGGTAACCTAGATAAGGGTGCAACAGGTGAAGGTTATGACAGTGGTTAGAGTCTGGCTATTTTGGGAAGTAGAGCCAATGCACTTGCCAATAGAGATTGGTTGGCTTCTATTCAGAAATGGCTCTCAGACTTTTGTCTAAACAAGAATAGAGTTGCTGTCATCTGGAATGAGGAAGACCAGGAACACCAGGCTGGGAATGAAGACCAGGAGCTCAGCTTTGAACATGGTAAGTATGTGGTACTTATTAAACATCCACGTGGGGATGCTGAGCTGTGTTAACCAGGCAAGTCTTCTTTTTTTTAACCTTGGTTATGCTTTATTCTGCCACAAATTCCCAGGAGATATGAGAAATATTATTTTTGAATGAGACTCATAACTTCACAAATGCTAGCACTTTATTGACAATAGCCAAGTTTTTTAAGGTAGTGCACATGTATTAAGTAACCTTTTGAAAATCTAGAAGTTTTTATAAATTTTAAAGGGAAATTGTAGCAGATCCTACTTTACTTTTCAATATTCAGTGTAAAAATCTATGTGATATAAATATACATTTTGAGGACAGGACAGAGGACTGCACATGAACTGCTTTGCCTAAGTTGTCAGGCTCCTGCATCTGCACTAGATACCGTTACATAAAAGACCATTGTTGGAAATGTTCCTGATAAACTGAAATAAAGGAGAAATTTTAAAACAGCTCGGTCTTTAAAAGCATTAATACCTGGTATAATTTTAAAGGGGGAAATGAAATATTCCTTTACTTCCAAATGGATTAAACAGAAAATTCAAAATACTCCTCTTATTGAAAAATGAGTACACTAATTTGTTTTAAGGCTGGATGCTGACACAATTTTCACAAAGAAGGCAAGTCTTCTTTTCTAATCTCTCTCATGGTGATTTGGAGTGGTTCAGGGGAGAATCTAAATTATTGGAGGGTAATTAGTGCCCCTTTCTTAAGTCTCCCTAGTAGTACCAGTTAACCAAAAGGTCAGATCCAGCATATTGTACATTCTTCTGAACCTCCCCCAGTTCTTAGAACAATACTAGGTACAATAAATACCTGATTTGTGTCACATAGAGATGACAGAAACTGCAGAGCAGGAACTTTGAATTCTATGAACTCTTTTAAAACAGAACCCTCATGACTCCAAGTCCTTTCCATAAAAGAACTTGATTCTTCATGTGGAAGCCTTTTGAAAGCACCTAGCACATTCCACAATCCCAGTGAAACCTTAGTGAGCGTCCAGACAGGTGATGCTTTGTGGTGGAGACATTCGCTCTTCCAGGTTTCCCAGAAACAAGAGAATAAAAGGCAGAAGATGAATAGCCTTTGCCTCTGAAACAGCTGCTGCTGCTCTCGCATCTGCACGGCCAGTTGATTTAGAGATTTGTGAAGACAGCCTCTGAACCCCTGGCTCCTGCCAAGTGAATTACCAGGAGAATCCCATGGTAGGAATTATCGTTCTCTTCCAGGTGCTGCAGAACAAGTGCCCTGGAGCTGGAAGATGAAATACACTTGCTCCTAGAGGGACCTGCCGACACGACCTGGGCACAGCCCTGAAGATTAAGGTCATCTTGCTCTGGATGGTGACTTGGAGCTAAGTCAACTGTACTCATCAAAGACTGATTCCCGAGGGAGGTGTCTGGGATTGCTGTTATAGAAAGACCCTGATAATAATGCCAGCTCTCCATTTTTTGTGACAAAATGTCTAGAGGTAGAGGTGGGCACCATGGCATAAGTTGATACAAACATTGCATAACCCAGAAACGGAAACCATTTCCCCCAGATGGTGAACGATGTTGAGACCTTTCTGCCCTATTCAGGCCACCCTTGGCAGATATGTCAGATACCACCTCATTTGCCATGGGCCAGTTTCCTCCTTCCCTTCCAAAATAAAATGTTCTATAACAAGATTTCTATGATCACACAAATTTGGAGAAGTCCGGGTCATTTTGAAATAGGTTTCTTTGCACAGGATTTCTGAGAACTCTCAATATGCTAATATGCATCGAAATTTTCCAAAGGGGAAGAATGCATGCAGCAGTACTTGAGCACAAAGACCTGTTCTCCTGAAGCACCTACTATGTCAAGTGTTGTTCTCATCTCTCTTAGAGAAATGCTTCCCTAGGCTAACATTTAAATGGTTCACATTCTCTGAGACCAAATGGTGCTTGGGGAAGAAGCCTGGGAAGATGCTGAGGATTCATTTTAAAAGTGCCACCAGGAGATTTTGAAAGAAAGGAAAAAGGAGGGAGAAGTAATCAGCCCAGGGACAGGAGCGGGAAGTTGATCCTCCTGCCTCGGTGGTTTCTGGCGGAAGCACCCGACAGGCTTCGTCTTCAGAAGCTGAGCAGGGCATTTGCTCTAAGACGTGATGGGCTATCTAGTGTTAATGGGAGAAAAAAAAAAACTGAATGAAGACCAAAGAATCCCACTCAAGGCTACTTTTAAGGGAGGAGGGCTTATCAGAATTTAACTACATAAAAGGCTTCACTTAAAACACAATTCTCAGAGAATCTTTGCTGCAAAACTTTTTGTAGATAAGAACAACTTTAATGAAACCTCAGGGTAAAGGGTAAACCCTTTCATGCAATCAGAAAATCAGAAAAGTTGACAGGAAGTATAGGGGATTTCAGTCTAAACTCCTACTCTATCCATCAGTTTCATCTACAATATTCAGAAGAGCCATCCTGTTGCTGTGTGAACACCTCCACTGATGAGGGTCTCACCACTTTTTAAGGCAGCTTATTCCATTGTCCACCAGCTCTAATGGTCTGGGTCCAGGACCGTAAACTCCACTCCTTAATGAGTAACATAATCAGAAGTTTCCAGCATTCTCAGAACTTGCTGTTTTGTGAATACTGTGCACTAGGCTCTGCCAGTAAGTTACGCAGACTCTAAAATAAGTGACAGTAATGCAGATACACTGAGATTCTAGAACAATGAACAGAAAGAAACACACAAAGCAGCCAAACTTAGTCTTTATGTTTTACTCTTTGGGAAAAAAGCAATTCTATGGATGTACCCTTTTGGTGAAAGAGGAAGACGTTTGTTTTGCAGAAAAAAGTGAGATGATACAGTGAGAGTGTTTGGGGAACTCAAGTGTGCCATACACATCAGTGTCAGGTGTCATAGTCACGGGCTAACAGTGGGAGATCTAGCGAGACGGTGAGTAGAATGGGGAGAAAGGATCAGATTGCTAAGGGGCCAGTAGGAGCAGAAGGAAATCAGTGGAAGAAGGGAGGGGATGAAAGATCCAAGTGGGAAGAAAATGGGTCAGTGAGAGAGTAAGTGTCCTTCTGGAAAATCAGATGCTACCTATGAAATATGCCACCTCAGTCACCACAAACCTTCAATCCCCTTGCCTAACTCAGAAACTCACTCTTAACCTCTTTTCTCCCATGTCCCACCTCCCCTCCCAATCTGTTGTCACATCTGTGCACCCCATCTCTTCAGCACAAGGAAACTCTAGCGTGTGTTCCCACCTAGTAGGCTCTCACTGTTTTTAATTAAAAAGAAATAAGAGCCTTCTAACAGGTAAAGCAACGTGAGGCTAACCCTTCTCTGTGAGTGTCTCACTGCGTCAATGGGCACCATTTACCCAATGGAGGGAAGATGTACTTTTGGACAAATGAGCCATTAAGACTAAGTTTCTGGATCAATCAGAAATGAACTAAAAGGGAGGAATGCCCTTTGTTAGAAGGACTGTGTGCCTTCAGCCTCTGAAAAGACAGCTGCCTCCCTCACGATGGGTCCTTCCCTGCTGCACTCTCATCCGTCTGTTGCTGGGCTCCCCAGTGAGGCCACCAGTCACAGCAAACGTCACAGGGCTCCAGCTCGCCCTCACCTGGGGAGGTCCTGAATCGCCACACACTCCAGGACTCCTGAGGGCTCTTTTTTTTTAATACTTGTTTTTTTTTTTTTTTCTGATTCTTTTTTTTTTTTAACATCTTTATTGGCGTATAATTGCTTTACAATGGTGTGTTAGTTTCTGCTTTATAACAAAGTGAATCAGTTATACATATACATATGTTCCCATATCTCTTCCCTCTTGCGTCTCCCTCCCTCCCACCCTCCCTATCCCACCCCTCTAGGTGGTCACAAAGCACCGATCTGATCTCTGAGGGCTCTTAAAATGAGGTGATGAGGGCAATCCTGAAAGTATCAGCTGGGTGAGGGTGTGTGTGTGTGTGTGTGTGTGTGTGTGTGTGTGTGTGTGTGTGTGTGTGTGTGCGTGTGTGTAGGAGGGATCCAGTGAATGTGTGTGGGTGTGTATGTACGCACATCTGTAAGTGCCTGTGCACGTGGCAGAGAGAGTTTAAGCTGTGGCTCTATACACCTCAGCTGCCTACACCTGGAAACCAGGAGCTTGTCTGACCCTGAGTTGGGGTGTAGATTGATTGCAGTATTCAGAGCACACTGTGGATTTGCAGTGACTGGAAGGTCTGCCGGCCTTCCGTAGCCTTTTTTTTTTAAACATCTATATTGGAGTATAACTGCTTTACAATGCTGTGTTAGTTTCTGCTTTATAACAGCTATACATATACAAATATCCCCATATCTCCTCCCTCTTACGTCTCCCTCCCACCCTCCCTATCCCACCCCTCTAGGTGGTCACAAAGCACCGAGCTGATCTCCCTGTGCTATGCGGCTGCTTCCCACTAGCTATCTATTTTACATTTGGTAGTGTATATAAGTCCATTCCACTCTCTCACTTCGTCCCAGCTTACCCTTCCCCCTCCCCATGTCCTCAACGGCCTTTGACGCCTTCTATCTCCAACCATGTCCCCTGAACCCAGCGCTCCTCACACCCAGCCAAGCCCTGTGTCATTTCCTCCTTGGAGCAGCTTTCTTTAACTCCAAGGCCCATGAGCCTTGCCTGCTCCTGCCCTTCTCCCTGCAGTTGGCCTCTCTGGATTCATTGCCTGCCCACCTGATGGTACATGTCCCTCCTAGGCATCTCAACATCTGATGTCTACTTTCGTGTGTAGCCCAACATGTGGGACCCGCGGTTAACTGTAAAATACAGTTCAAGGGCATTACGGTTGCGTGTTTTATGAAACACTGTCTAGGGGGACAAAAGCACGGGTGGGTGAGCAAGCAGTTTCCTCCACACTAGAATTCTTCCAAGCCTTCTCTTTTGTAATTGGAAGCTTGTCCCCTTTTTAATCAGCAGGCCACTTCCTCCAGGCTTCTCAAAACCCTGGACTCAGGCTCTTTCTAACCATCCTGGGTCTGAGACTCCATATATGCTCATGAGACAATGGGTGCTTACAACTTAGAATTCAGAGGTCACCTGACTATTTTTGGCCACCTGAAAGCTCCCACATGGGCATTTACCTGAAATTGGTGCTGTTTTCATCTGCCTTCACATGATTAAGTGGGTATCATTTCAGGTATCTGAGTGAGGTGGTAACTGTTGATTTGAGATTAAGGCCATAGGGAGGTGTTCTAATTTTTCAGAAGGGCTAAGTATTGCTAATTCATGCATCCAACACTCACACGCTAGGGCAGAGTGTGATGTGAAATGGGCATGAGCTTTGGAATTAGACCTGGTTGTCTATCTGGATTTTGCTACGTACAGTCTTCATCTCTCTGAACCTCATATATAAAGTTAATTATTGTGAGAATTAAATGCAATAATATGTATAAAGCACCCAGTACACTACTTACCTATAACAGGTGCTCAATTATGGCAATGTTTAGTTATTATTTCTGAGCACACCAAGACCTGAGGTGCAGGGTTAGATGTTGTGACCTCTATAAAGATTTATCCCATGTTTGAGTCCAGAAGCCAGGCTCTTAATGGCCATGTCAGTGGTTCTCAGCCCTGGCTAAAGATTCTGATTTAGTGGATTTGGGGTGGGATCTGGAAATCTGTATTTTGTAAAAGCTGCACAGATGAGTCTAATGATTAAGCAGAGATTGAAAGAGCTGCTTATAGAGACAGGTGTATTTTACCACTAAATCAGTAATTCTTAATGACATGGTAATAACGAAGTCACTCATGCAATAGTTGACTAGGTGGAGGAGAATTTTTGTTTCCCAAAATAAGCATGCTAGCATTCTCCTTCAGCCAACCAGAGTATAACAGAGTGGGGGTAGAGGATGTGTGTGTATTTTTGACAAATTTCCAGGTAATTCTTCCCACTTCTACTGAGAACCACTCCACAAAGGCTGTCTTGGAGCTTGCTCCCAAGTGGGATGCCAGCATCCCCATCTCTGGCACCATCCACGTGTCTTCTGGCTGGGGTTTTAGACACAATTTAAGATAATGACAAAAGGATCTTCCAGAAGGCAATTTGGTGTTGGGTGAGGAAACCGCTCAGGACTTCCCTAGGCACTGATGTAAACTAACCCACAAGGGAGGACTTGTCCCAGAAGCAGATTCATGAGATGTTGCAAGTCAGTGACCAATCAGAACAAGGGGGGTGAAAGGTGTTTGTCATTTTTCAATTCCCTGGCACTAAAACAGTTGATGAGTCCCCAAGTCCTGGAGATCAACTGGCCCAAGGAGTGAGAAGTTAGGCAAGTGAGTCATCTCATGTTGAAATCAGGGAGTTGCTGAGTCAGAGTGTCCCTTGGGAGCACCTGACTGAGAGTGAATTACTCAAGGGTCAGAATGCAGGCGCAGCCTCTCCTCTGTGATGCCCTGCTGGGCGGCACAGCCTCCTGCTCCTGGTAGCAGCTCTCAGGGTCTGAGGGGGACTTGTGAGCTGGAAACAGGTGCCAGCCAGAGGTGTGTTTACCAGGAGAAGAAGAGGGAAGGGAAAAAGAGAGGCGGGGAATTGAAGACAGGAGCACATTCTGACTTGAGCAAGTAGCAAAGTGTGCAGATCTTTGGGAAACTCAAAAGTCTAAACTTAGGGTTGACTATAGAAGCCATATTTATATGAAAAGATGCTCCATGAGAATTTCAGCCACAAGAGGGCAAGAACTTCTCTTGTTCAAGCCTTTGATTCCCACCAAAACGACCCATCCTGTTCAATTCGGATATAGAAACAGAGTATACAGGTAGCATGTTATGGGAAGTGTTAGGTTCTCTGTTGGGGAAGAGAAAACAAAGTGGAAGAAGCCAATACTTAACAGATGCTTCCTGTCTGTCTAGCACTTTAATGCTGCAGTTCCCAAACATTGTTGCACATTAGAATCACCTGCGAAGCATTGAAAACTCTCAATGCCCGGAACTAATTAATTCACAAAGTCTGGAGCCAGCCATTGGTGTTTTTAAAAGATTCCCAGATGATTCCACTGTGCATCAAATTTTGGGAACAACTATTTTCACACAGTATTCCTTTAATCTAAAAAATAATCCTGTGAAATAGGCATAATAAAATTTAAAAGTCCTATTTTACAGATGAAGAAACTTTGATTGCAAGAGGATAATCATTTGTCTAGGGCTGAGTAACAATTAAGAACCCGCCCCTGGATTTAAGTACAGCACTGTCTGATCCAAAGGCCATGCTCTCCCCACAGCGTCTGGTACAATACTTAGCACACAGGAGATTGCCCGCAGTTAGACTTGATTTATATGAAGCATAATCATATCACTTAAGAGTATTAGCTTTTGTGAGATGTCCCTCAACTCACTGAAGAAAGGACAAGAAGACATAAACCAAAAACTCTAAGGGTAAGAATTTAGGCTTTGACACTTGAATGCCTTTCCTGAAAGAGATTGTTCAAGCCTATTTAAGTAAAGAATCCAAGGATTGTTTCTGTCTCTGCTTCTTACAGGAACAAGGGCAATTTTGCATGAAATGAAGGAATCACAATTTTGGGAATGAAAATATTCCAGGAAAGTTGATAAATCAGAATTTAAGGAGTACCTGCTCCAGGGTGGGCTGTTCTGGCGATAAGGAAGTTTTCCCACTGATGCTCAGAGGGAAACAAATCACTCCACTGGTTTCATTCTGTGTGGCCGCAGGTCGGTTGTAGGACACTCAACACTCACCAAACCTTCACTTACACCTTATCAGAGATGAAGGACAATTCCTCATTCCTTATTTATTGTTCTCCAAGGATAATGATCATTAAAGCAGAAAGGACTGACTTAGTTGAGGAGATGGCAAGGAGAACACCTCAGCTGTTTACAGGGGTCCCAGTGACTAGGTCTAGATGAAAGGACTTTGTTCCCAGTTTGGTGGAAAATACACAGCTTTCAGGTAGGACTGTATAGAACCAAGATCTTCGAGAAACCATATCACATACGAGGCAGAAAAGAATAAAATCCAGTTCAAGTTTTCAAGAAGGGGGAAAAGGATGGAATCTGGCACACTGATGAAATAGATGTGAACTGTTTAGGAAAATTCTCAGAGAATTAACAAATGATTAGTATTTATAAAAGAAAGGAGTAGTCTTGGGGATTAGCATGGATTCACTATGAACAATTTATACATCCTGAATGCATGTCCTTATTTTGCTATGATTATTAGACTGATGCCATATGTCTATTTCATCAAGACATTCCACAATTTTTAAAATGGTATCCTTGTGAACAAGATAAATATACATGAATTTATTGAAAAACTCTAAAAAAATTCCTGGATTGACATTAACAATGGAGGAAAGTTTCTAATAATAATTATAGTATTAATAGTAACCAATAGGTGTTTATTGACTTAGTGCTTTACATGTGTTTTCACTTTTATTAACGTACATGAAGTCTCTAGTGCTGGACTTAGTCCATCTTGCTAAATATCTTCGGCATTGATTTGGATGAATACCAAGCAAGCATCTATGGGTGGCAGAATACTGGGAGGAAAAGCCCTATGTTGGATTATTTAAATCAGAGATATCGTGAAAAGTTCAAGTGATTTTCAAACTTTTCTAAAAGTATCAGAAAATTTTCCCCAGAAAAATCTTTGGAAGACAGAGATGTGTATGAACATATCAAAGGAGGGTTGTTTGGATTCGAAGGTTTGGAAGGCCCTGTTCAGTCTCCCCTTTGCAGTAGGTAACCCTTCACTTTGCCTTCTCTTGGGTGCTGGGCTGTGCAGGCGGTAGAGACAGAGGAAGTATCTGGTGAATTCCAGGGTTCTTTGGAGTCCAGTCTAAAAAAAGATCCCTGAACTAGTATAACTTCCAAGCCAATATCCAAAACTAAGATTGGTGATACGTGAAGCACAGCAATGCTGTTCCCAGGTCTGCAACTTACTTCAAGACACTTCAGCACGTACAGAGTAGATTCATGGGTGTTAAGTAGGGTAAGTATCAAATGAGTCTCACCTGGGATCAATGTCTGTATTAAGGGCCCACATCCATGGGAATGTGAGTGAGCATTACAGAATGTGAGCCTTACAGAAGGAGGTTTGTAGATATCAATTCCTGCCCTCAGGGAACAGATGATCTAAAACACAGATCGGAAGAAAGGTGTGGTGGGAGACACAGACGCCCTTCTAGCCAGCCAATAGACACAGCCACAGTCAGACTCGGATTACCCTGGGTTCAGATGCAAGGTTGGGGGTGGGAGAGATCTATAGCGCACAGTGGCAGGTGTCACGCACGTGTGTGTTTTCGCCCACACATGCAAAAAGGAAAGCAACAAGAACGTTCAAGTTTCTAAGCAATCGGAAGTGTCTTTTATTTAAAAAGTTCTTGTTTAGAAATAGGAGAAACAAATAAGCCTGGCTCTTTCCACAAGCAGAGGTCATGAGAGTGCCCACCCTGGCTAAAGGCTGCCGCTTGAGGTACAAATGGCTTTGCAATGGGCTTTTCTTTCTCCAGCACTCACATGCAGGAAAGGGAATCAGAGTCAGCCTTGACTTCACCTCTCTACTGACTCCCTGTAGAAATCTGGCACCCCAGTCCTGGAGCTGTAGGTGGGACACAGCGCTGAGAGCCAAAGGTAATGGGAGCAGAGAAGCAGCGGCCGGTGACAGACTCCAGGACCCAGAGGTGGGCTCTTGTTCCAGTGTGCTAGATAGTGATGGGGCGGCTACTGCTTGAGTCATACGAGGGTGGGATGAAAAGGTCAGCAGCCTGGGCTTCCCTGGTGGCGCAGTGGTTGAGAATCTGCCTACCAATGCAGGGGACACGGGTTTCAGCCCTGGTCTGGGAAGATCCCACATGCCGCGGAGCAACTAGGCCCGTGAGCCACAACTACTGAGCCTGCGCATCTGGAGCCTGTGCTCCGCAAGAAGAGAGGCTGCGACAGCGAGGCCCGCGCACCGCGATGAAGAGGGGTCCCCAGTTGCCGCAACTAGAGAAAGCCCTCGCACAGAAACGAAGACCCAACACAACCATAAATAAATAAATAAATAAAATTAAAAAGGTCAGCAGCCTGGTGGGAAGGTGAGAGTGTCCCAGGCTGCCCTGTGTTTTATTTATTTTTAATATATCTGTATTTAATTTTTTTTTATTGAGGTATAGTTAATTTACAATATTATGTTGGTTTCAGGCATACAACACAGTGATTCGATGTTTTTATAGCTTATACTCCATTTAAATTTATAAAATATTGGCTATATTCCCTGCGCTGTGCAATATATCCTTGCAGCTTATTGATTTTATAAATAGTAGTTTGTACCTCTTAATTCCCTACCCACATCTTGCCCCTCCCCACTTCCTTCTCCCCACTGGTAACCACTAGTTTGTTCTCTGTATCTGTGAGTCTGTTTCTGTTTTGTTATATTCATTTATTTGTTTTATTTTTTAGATTCCACATATAAGTGATAACATACAGTGTTTGCCTCTCTGTCTGACTTACCTCACTAAGCATAATACCCACCAGGTCCATCCATGTTGTTGCAGATGGTGAAATTTCCTTCTTTTTTATGGCTGAGTAGTATTCCATTGTATATGTATATATTCCACATCTTTATCCATTCGGCTGTTGATGGATGCCTTGTGTTTTAATATACTCTATGTTGGGATTTCTCCCTGACTAGATGGTGAGCTCTTCAAATATAAGGAGGTGCTGTCCACCCACTAATCTGTCCCTAACTCCCCAAATAGGCTCTTAAAATACCTGGAGATACTTTGGAACAGTTTTTCTCAGAGTTCTGTGGTCTTCCAAGTACCTCCTCTGGCGTTTGATATAAATACAGAATCCTGGGATGCACCCCATGACTACTAAATCAGAATCCCTAGAAGAGGGTCAGAACTTGAATGCTTTAGAAGCTTTGCAGATGATACATATATATAAATGTTTGTGAACTGCTGACCTAGAGCAAGATTTAAAAATCACAGTTGCTTAATGTTGGATTCTGAAGCCAGGCTGCCTGAGTTTTAAATCCCAGCTCTGCCCCTTACTCACTTTAAGACCTTGGGCAGGCTACCAAACCTCTTGTGCCTTGATTTCCCCATCTGTAAAGTGGGGTTAACCATAATCTCTACCTCATAGAGTTGCTGTGAGCATAAGTGAATTTGCACAGATAAATCCCCTAGAACAGTGTCTGGTATGCATAAATGTAAGCAATTTTTGTCCGGTTTTACTCAGTTTATAGAGGAGGAGACAGCTCAGTGAGAACTGGAGTCCAGGACCTGTGCTCTCACTACAGGGTATGTTCTGCTTCTATTCCTTCCCCTTTCTCTTCAAGGCAATTCAGTTCAGTCACCAAGAATGATCTGTACATGCTCTTTAAAAGCAGGTCCCCAGGGAAAACAAAAGAGTCTAAACATCATTTGGATACCCGATTCTGAGGGTCACCAGGGCATAGTGGGTCAGAACCCAGACAGGAAGTCCCAGTCAGAGAATATGGAGCGAAAGGACTCCGTGGGAGCATCTTATACTTCTCTGTTACGGATGAGGAAACTGAGGCCCTGAGAGCTGCAGGGATATGTCTGCCATCCCAGGCTGTGCCTTCAACACACAGCTCCTGATTCCCAGTTCAGTGCTCTGGCCCCTTCCCGACCCCGGAAGGGATGCCGTGTGCAGGGTGAAGCCTGCCGAATCAGACACTTGCAGATTTTTCCATGCCCAGGTCTGCTAGCCCAGCTTCCAGTAACCTTCTGCCCGCCAGCGATGCCCATCAGCTCGCAGTCTGAAAGCCAAGGTTTGTGAGCAGCCTTGGACTAAACCAAATCGGAGTCATCAGATTTTGGTGGGGAGGACACTCTGGGATTCCTCTAAATCATGTGGAGAAAAGCATTGAAGATGACCCCAGCTTTGGCCTGCTTATAGCTTCCTCCAAGTGAGGGGGGCATTTCATTCAGGGACAGCTCCTCATTGTTTGTAACAAGTTGCTGTGATATCAGATGTCTCTCTGGCTACCTGCCCTTTACAGGTTCCCAAGGAGAGTCTCGGCTACAGCTAAAGATTCCCATCAGGCACCTCTTCTCTTCGGGGCTGTCACTACTTTTCATCCCGTAAAGATCTGCCCTCTTGAGCGTACATCCTTCTCACAGCCCCTTCTTACCTCAGATGGGATTCGGGGTCCACGTTTCTGGCTGGGATGCAGAGAAAGGAGGATTGGTGAGAGCAAGCAGGAGAGAGAGAGCCTGGTGCCTGGAAACGACTCAGCATCTTGCCCTTGTTACTAATAATCCTCCCCAAAATCACTGAATGGTTTCTAAGCATTAAAGTTATCGTTTGCCATAAACCCCTTGTCTGTTTTCTGGAGAGTTTAATATATTGCAGGAGGTTCCACCCGTAAAAGGCCATGGCCGTGCTCCTGTGAGTGAGCTGGGCGTCTGTAACTTATGACCTTCATAAACGTGAGTGGGTCTCGCGAGCAAGTCCATCAGTCTTTGGAGTAATTCTGCTTCGTAGTAAAACATTTTACTGTGCACACTCCTGTCAGCATTTGCCTCTGTGGTGTGGAGGCTTCCCGTTCTCACGGCCTCTTGCTCCTTAATCCTGTTCCATGGTCGATTATCTCACTTCCAGACTCCCGTTGGGGACCCAGAGACTCATCTTTGCTTTTTTTCAGGGCTGCAGCTCACTGGACTTGGAAAGTGGCAGAATGGATGTGGCATTATTTATCACTGTGACATTCTGGGTGCTTTTTTTCTTACAGAACTGGAGGGAATCTGGCAAGAAAGCCATCACTTTAAGCGGAGACAGTGCTTCGTTATCAAATGGAACTGTGCACTTGAAGGTACTTCGTAAGCTGTAGAATCTCCTAGAAGCATGAGAAAGCCTTGTCACCTTGATGGAGCTTAGCAGTTAACATGCTGCAGCATAGTCGCAGAGACTCAGATAGGCTTTGTCGAACTCATCACCTTAACACTGGCCCAGAAAGGAACCAAACACTTTCCAGGTGTTGTGGAGCAGTAGAAAAAAATGCGCCTGTCAGCGAGTTTATGTCTCAGCTCCACCACCTGCTACCTGTGTGACATCGGGCAAATTACTCACCTTCTCTGTGCCTCAGTTTCCAAAGGTGTAAAATTCCTATGCCACCTTCATTGCAATGTTGTTATAAAGGGCAAACCAAATACCTTATAAACAGCAAAAAAACTCTGAAAGTGCCAAGGGATCATGTTCTTATGGTAAGGAATAATGGAGGGGTAAAGACTTAAAGGAAATGAAGCCGAGTGGAAAATTAGAGAGTTAATAAAAAGGATTTAAGAGAAAAAGAAGTAATTGGATATAGTAAGTGGGCTACATGGATCTCATAATTGAGTGTTGCAGCGAAGGGGCGGGGCGGCAGTGGGAACCGGGAGCAGTGGTACCATACCTGTGGCGGGTGGGCTTGGTGAGAATAGCGCAACGATTCATCTGCCCAGTAACCTGCTGCTCCCAGACATTGTTCATGGCCTGACCTCAGGGTAATTCAATTCATTTTCAACTTGAAAAAAGTTATCTTGAATGCCTAGTATGTGCCAGGCACTGCTGTGGAATTTTGCGTTGTACCTGGGAACAAAACAAAGAGCTCAATCTTCAAGGAGCTTATGATCTAGAGGCAGATACAGTCTGCTACATGTACACACTGGATAAAGAGTTGCTCAGACATGGAATGGAGCCTAGACTAATGGATGCAGCGCCACTGGCTCTCCTGTCCTTCAAGCAGACGCTTGGGGAAGTTTATAAAACCTGAATCTGGGGGTCATCGGACAGAGAGAGTTCATCAGACTCCATGGGCTCTGCAAGTCTATCTTTCCACCCTCTTTTTCTCCTCCTCCTCCCTCACCTCCTTCCTCCCTTCCTCCCTCCCTTCCTTCTGATGTGTGTATCATCTTTGTATCACAGGTCATATTGTGTTGTAAAATAGAACAATAGGAACAAGTTTATTCCACCAGTGACTCATGTGGCCAAATTTAAAATTCAATTTCAAACCTGCTTCTGAAGAACACTTAAAGAGTTTCTAGAACACTTAGGGTGAGAGCAGAGAGATAGAGTAGGGAGCAGCATGGAGCAGGGAAAACATGAGAAGTATCAACGTGGGGGGATTGTTCCCTGGGGAAAATTAATATTACATTGCATTTTAAAGGCTGTTGTGTGCTCTCCCCATAATGCAGGAGCTGCCTCTTTCCTCACTTTGAGAAGTCATTATTGAGAAGACAATCATATATTCTTTAATTTATAACTTGTCTGAGCAATTACTTATACTGGTCAGCTATTGCTGTGTAACAACAACCAAATCTCAGCAGTGTGCAACAATAAGCACTTATTTTGCTCACACGTCACAGGCTGTCTGGGAGTGGATGATACAGGCTGGGCTCAGCTGGGCAGCTCTAAGCCAGTGGTTCTCAGAGCTTCAATCTTCTCCCTCCTCTATCTCTCTACTCTCCCTTTCAACATTCCAGGAGACTATTTTAATCTTCAGAAGCATGTTTGAAAGTGAATTTTAAATTCAGCCACACCAGTCTTATGTGGGATGAGATTGTTCCTGTTGGTTTGTTTTAGAGCACAGCATGGCCTGTGATACAGGGGTGATGTACACACTGGGAGGGAGGGAGGAGGGAAGGGAAGAGGGAAAGAAATTAGGAAAGGGGAAGGAAGGGAGGAAGGAAGGAAGGAAGGGAGGGAGGAAGGGAGGGAAGGAAGAGGGAGGGAGGAAGGAAGGGAGAGAGGGAGGAAGGGAGGGAGGGAGGGAAGGAAAAGGGAGGGAGGAAGGAAGGGAGAGAGGGAGGAAGGGAGGGAGGGAGGGAAGGAAGAGGGAAGGAGGAAGGAAGGGAGGGAGGGAAGAAGGAAGAGGGAGGGAGGAAGGAAGGGAGAGAGGGAGGAAGGGAGGGAGGGAGGGAAGGAAGAGGGAGGGAGGAAGGGAGGGAGGGAGGGAAGGGGGAGGGAGGGAGGGAAGGAAGGGAGGGAGGGAGGGAGGGAAGGAAGAGGGAGGGAGGAAGGAAGGGAGGGAAGGAAGAGAGAGGGAGGAAGGGAGGGAGGGAGGGAAGGAAGAGGGAGAGAGGAAGGGAGGGAGGGAGGGAAGGAAGAGGGAGGGAGGAAGGGAGGGAGGGAGGGAAGGAAGAGGGAGGAAGTGAGGGAAGACTAGAAATAACTGACCCAGCGTCATCAGCATCACTTGGGAGCTAGTAAAAATGCAAATTTTCAGATCCTACCCCAGACTTAATCAGAATCTCTGTGGGTCCCAGCAATCTGTGCCTTAATAAGATTTTCAGGTGATTCTGATGTTATAGTTCGAGAACCATTGGTCTGAGTTGCAGGTTAGATCTCTCACCCTTCTTGGACCAGCCAGCTAGTCAGCACATCTTCTCGTGACAATGGCAGAGGCACAAGAGGGACAACAGAAATAGTTGACACTTCTTAAGGCTTAGGTGAGGCACTGGAAACTGATATACTCTCTCCCCACATTTTATTACCAAAGCAAGACACATCACCAGGGTCATAGATCCAGGGAAAGGTGAAGAATTGGAACCTAGAATTCAATCTACCAAAGAACTTAACAAAAATAATATCGGTATAGCACTTTATGACCTATAATGCTCTTTCACATATACTATCTCATTTAATTCTCATAATGACACTCTGAGGTAGGAAGTTGTCTCCATCTAACAGAAGGAGGAAAAGAGGTTTTTAGATGTTGAGGTCAAAGTTACAGTTAATAAGACCTGGGTCTCTCATCTCTATGTTTTGGGCTGTTTTCATTGCATCAAACTTCTAGGCCATAGGTTCATAAGAGCAGGCTCTCAAATCTCTTTCATGATCAAAACCATCTTCAATGCACAGTGTGGGAAATACTCTATGGTCCTTATGCACTTAGGGAGAATGAGTAACAGAAATATGAGACTATTTTCACCCATTATCAGCTTTATACTGTACAGCTAGCTCTGTTTATCAGGTTTCAAAGTTCCAGTCTTTTTTGCTTCTGTTTCCCCATGGCTTGAGTACCAAACTTCCATGAACCTTCTCTTCAGTATCCCATGTCCTCAAAATTTGGTGCAACCAAATATTTCCATAGGAAACCTTCTTTGACTCATTTTCTGGTGACTCTGATTTTGTTGGAGTGTCAGAAGCTGGGGTGGGGTGGGCTGCACAAGGGCACAGAGGAAAAAGAGCAAGCAAGTGGAGTTTTCTTGTTCAGCTAAAGATACACTCTGAGGAGGGAAATAAGATTAAGAAGGAAAAGGAGAGTAAGAAGAAAACATGGCACAGAGGACATGACATTTCTTGTTGTCATGCTGTAGAACTCCTACCCTGTCAGATATTTTATCAGCCAACGTCAAAGTGAAATTTTAGCAAGTGCCTCTGATGACTTTACAAATCTAATGGAAAAATGTTTTAAATTGGATAACATTTTGTTTGAAACATTGCAACAGCTTAAATCTAAGAGAAAATATTTTTTGAAACTCCCTTGGGGGAATTGGCTCATAGAAAGAGATTCATTTGTTATTTCTATTTTTATGTGTAAGGGAAGCATCTCCTTCTCTTTCTCCTTTCCTGCAAGGCCTCCAGCTTATTCCTCCTCCCCGGCTACCTGACAATTTAAGACTCATGAGGTGCAATGGGAGAAAAATATGACCCTGACTCCACGTGTGATCTATAGGGAGCCCTGGCTGCACACCTTAATTATTACTAACAAAGTAACATTTTAATAACTTTAGGTTGAAATTGATGAGCCCTCCCGTTCACTGAAAGCCTTGCAAAAACATGATGTGACATCTTGTAGAAAAAAAAAAAAAGGACACAGTGGTGTTAAATAACTCACTCTACGTAGAATGGTCAGTTTTTAAAAAAAGTATATTGTCTTGTTCAGCAACTTTTTCCAAAGAACTCAAAGTCTAGTAGAGCCCATATGTTCATCTAGTGCCTTTCCATCTTTCTATAAATAGTATGCAAATATCATTCTCACCTTTTACAGACGAATAAACCAAAGAAAGGCATCATGGAGGGATAGCACAAAGTCCTCTAGCAAAAAGAAAAGTGAGCAGTCAAACATGAGCTTCGAAATTCCTTGAAGCCAGTGACTTCTCCACTGACTTCTATAATGGTGTTAGTTATAAATGGAAGGTATGGGTGTCATACTGGATGGTTGAGGGGAACTAAGGAAAGAGGACTTGGCCTCCATTTTCTAAGGTAGATCTGTTGTAGCCTCAGTATTCTGTGAGAATGACTACCTTGGGCACTTAGCAGACCTTCAACCCAGCATGAAGTTTGAAGCATGCTCCTGTCCAATAATCCTAATTAATACACATAGTGGCTATGATTTCTCAGGCCACACACCTCATCCACAACATCCATAACCTCGTCTGGCATCCATGGGGGTGTTTGATCTTGATCATTAGTCTGGGGAAGTCATACCATAGCCTCCTTAGAACCCAACTACAAGGCCTCTTTAGGACTGACTCTTTGCTACTTCAAAAGCCCCTCTCAAGGGGAATCCAAGATAGTTATTCTCCAGAACCACTGTGGGATTATGAGACTATTTATAGGATGACTGCAGAGTCTCTGCTTGGAGAGGACATGGTCCCATTTCTACCCTGCTGTTATAGCACCAGGATGCTTCAAGGAAACTTCTCAGGGGTATGTGACTTTAAATCCTGAGAGTGGAATAGGGAAAAATGGGATGCAGAGATCTTTTTCAGGGACCCATAACAATGTCTAATTTTATCTTTCTCCTCTCTGGCTGTCCTCTGTCTTCCCAGGGAAATTAGATCTTATCCCATATGAGAGAAAATGGGCTCAATATGTCTTCTTCCAAATCAATTTATATGACAATTTTTATTCCTTATATCCTTAAGGGTCTTACTTTTCAATGCCAGGTTTCTGGAACTCAAAACACCCTAGCTCTTTACTTTTTTTCCCAAAATGTTGAGTTTGAAAAGTGTGTCTTAGTTCATTCAGGTTGCTTTAACAAACTACCATAGGCTGGGTGGCCTATAAACAACACAAATTCATCCCAGTCTGGAGGCTAGGAATTCTAAGATCAGAGTCTGGCAGAGTCAGTGTCTGGTGAGAGCCCACTTCCTGGTTCATAAATGGCACCTTTCACTGTGTCTTCACATGGAAGAAGGGACAAGTGAACTCTCTGGGGTCTCTTTTATTAGGGAATTAATCCCATTCATGTGGGCTCTGCTCTTATGACCTAATTACCTCTCAAAAGTCCCACCTCTTAGGACCATCACATTTGGGCATTAGGAGTTCAACATATGAATTTTGAGGACATAAACGTTTGGCCCAATGTCTTTTTGTAAGGACAAAAGCCACTTTGAATTTTTTCCCTTTTTCCTTGCATTTCTACATCTGGGGTTGTGAGTAAAGAACACCTCACTGCTGGCAGAGTTGGGAGGGAGGGAGGTGGTAGGACAATTTACCAAGGAAGGCGGTAGGTTAATACTTGAAGCTATTCTCCCACATCACAAATTTAGTTCCCATAATTAAAGGAAAGGCAGAACAAATCCAGAGAGACTAGAAAAAAGGGTGCTTTCTTTCTCATGAATTAACCACTCAAAAAGAGGAAATATTAGGAAAAGGGTTTAAGTCAGCAGGGAAGAAAGAGGAAAATGTATAGAGCTATTAAAACATGTTGAGTCTTTTAGTAGATATTTGTCATATAGCCATACAATCATAAACATAATTCAATAATAAATAGCTTCCTGGTGAATAATATTGAGCTAAGGCTTATTTAGGGAGCCCCAATATACCTGAGTCAAATTCATATCATGTCACGTTACATATCACACTCAGTATGTATTAATAACAGTGTGTAAAAAACATTATGTGGCAGTAGATATGGGAGGTCCTGGAATTCATTGCAAGGAGTGAAGGTGGGGGGCAGAATAATGTCATTGGAGAGAGATTAAGGAAATGTAGGTTACCCTATTGAGATAAGGGGACTAAAGGACATAAGAATACCTAATATCATTTGCAGAAGTAGATCTGAAACGGTTAAATGGTTGGCAGAGGAGAGTGATGAGGTCTCCATGACAAGTAACCTTGAAGATGTGTTAGGAATTTTAGGTGGGGTTAGGGATGATAGCTCTTAGCCAAGACTGGAGTAACAATATTTTAAAACAATTTCTGAATAATTTAATTAAGCTTTCAAGGAAGAAATCTATTGGTATCAAGATTCAAACCACTTTAAAGAATCGATGAATCACACAAGATAGGAGTTACTAATATGCAAATATGCAAAATAAATTAGTATAGTTTTAAAACAGGCCAATCTTACCTAAAATTAAAAATTATAGATTTAATTGTACCTGGGTTCCCCAGAAAGCAGAGCATGAGGCAAAAGCCTAGGTACTAGCACTTTATGAGGTGTGCAATCCCAGGGAAGCCAAAGTGAGGGGAAATGGGAGGAAAGAGGCAGAGAAGAAGGGAGAGACAATTTGAAGGTATGTTTCCAAGCTGTCCTACTCTTAGTGTCATGTGCAACTGACTGCTGGACCTCTCAGGACCATCTCCTGAGGCACCATATGAACAGCTGCTTCTCAGGATACTCTGTCCAGATGGAATAAGAGAGAAGAATCCCTCTCCTAGCCTCCTTCTCCCATTAGTCAAAGGTTCATCTTATTGGGACGTTAACTCCCCTGTTCTTCTTGGTGGATTATACTTCAGCAGCAACAGAGAAGTCCCTAGGCAGGTGAAAGGGAGCAGTATAGAGCAGTGTGGGCATGAACTAGCATGAGAAGGGGGCTTTGACTTGTAGGGCATGAAGTCAGTGTTGCCACTGCCACAGCCAAGGGTTCCAGAGATGGACAAGGCTGAGAAAATCTGATAGGCACATAAAGGTAATTGTTTTAGTCTGTTTCGGCTGCTCTAATGAAAATACCATAGACTGGGTGGCTTAAGCAGCAAACATTTATTATTACAGTTCTGAAGGCTGGGAAGTTCAAGATCAAGATGCGGGCAGATTCAGTGTCTGGTGAGAGCCTGCTTGCTAGTGCATACATGGCTATCTTCTTACCATGACTGCATGTAGCAGAAGGGGCAAGGGAGGAATCTGATGCCTCTTTTATAAGGGCATTAATCTCATTCATGAGGGCTCCACCCTCATGACCTAATCACCTCCCAAAGGTTCCACCTCATAATACAAATTGGGAATTAGGCTTCAACATATGAAGTTTGGGGAGACACAAACATTGAGCCCATAACATTGTTATACTCTTTTAAATAAAGATTTATCTTCACATCTTCTCAAATAAGAAAAGGGGCTATCTAGTAGTGTGGGTACTTATCAAAAACAGGAAGTTTTACCCAAGAATTCTTAATGGAATTAAGGAATAGGCGGGTTAAATGTGCATCACTTTCCAAATGAGTTAGGAAAAGAGGTCTCCTTGATGTGTTCAGTATTAGCATTCTTGAAATCAGAGAGAATATTGAGAAAGATATCTTGTTGAGTAGCCAATGATTTCCTGATAATTAATAATAATAGCTAATCTTTACAGAGGTTAGGCATTATTTTAAGAGTTTTGTTTTAAATCCTTGTATTAACGTTACTACATGAGACAGAGAAGCCACATATCTTGTCCAAAGGCACACGATCATTGAATGGGTGAGTTAGGATTCAAATCCATGGGTTCTGACCCCAAGTCCATGATTTTAGCCACTATATTGAGTTTTGACTTTTTGCTAGGAGGTAAAATTGCAGTGACTTCTCCAAAATTTGTGTCTACTTCTGAGAAGCCTGAGGCTTTCTTGAAATGTAATTAAGGTTATGCATATTTCATAAATAAAGTTCAAACACCATAGCCTCTGGAAAACAATGACACTGCAAGAGTTGTGATAATAGGGGAAGGCCATCCTGACCTAAATCTGGTAATAAAAGTAATGTCACAGATCTACCACATGTCCCTAATGGGTGACACAGCACCACTCCAGAAAACATCTTAGGTCTAAAGGGCACCTTGGTTGAATTAGAAAACAGTTCCTTTCTCCAGGAGGGTGGAGGCACCACCTTGCATTAGTCCCCTAGGCCTAAATGCTTTTGCAAAGTGAACAAATAGCAGTGGTGGAGTTGGGGTGAGGGAATTTCAAGAGGCTGAAAGAAAGCACAGAAAGCCCCCACTGTGAGCCAGGTAAAATCTCAATTCCCAGTTCAGATAACTTCCCAAAGCAAATCTTTTTGCCTGCCTTTAATGTATTTTTTTCATGCTCCACAGATGTCCTTTCTCATAAATTCCAAAGTATCTGCATGTCCCAAGGTGAGCTGGTATCTTTATTACCAGCAGTTTGCAGGCAAGGATCTGACATTAAAAAAAATATGGCACTGGACCTCCCTGGTGGCGCAGTGGTTAAGAATCCACCTGCCAATGCAGGGGACACAGGTTCAAGCCCTGGTCTGGTAGGATCCCACATGCCGTGGAGCAACTAAGCCTGTGTGCCACAACTACTGAAGCCTGCGTGCCTACAGCCCGTGCTCCGCAACAAGAGAAGCCACCGCAATGAGAAGCCCGTGCACCGCAACAAAGAGTAGCCCCTGCTTGCGGTAACTAGAGAAAGCCCACGCACAGCAACGAAGACCCAACGCAGCCTAAATAAATTTTTTTTTTTTTAAATGGCACTCACTTTTGAGAGTGTGACCCGATTTTCCAACTCTTTGCTAATCTTCCAAATTTCCTTTGCTCTTTTCACATCTATGCTCTGGTTAGCACACAGGTGGGCTCTGCAGACACTTCCGGATCTTTGGACTTCTTGCTCAATTGGAAAAGGACACATTTTTTCTACAGATTGTCTCATAGAGACACTGCATCTGTCTAAGACTAGAAGAGCCTCCAGAGAACTGACTTTAGCTGTTTGTCAGCTAACCCATTTTGCATGCTTCCTGGAGAGAAACAATACAGATCATCTCTACAGGAGGAAGCAGGAGAGATATTGGTTCTGTGTAAATATCTCAACGGAAATTTATGATGCTGATGGGAAATTTAAGCCCCTTTAAAATAACTGCTGGTTTGTGAACAAAGGGAGCAATTGTTTACCACCTCATTTCTGTGCCTTCCCTCATCCCCTTCCTGAGGGAGAGTGGCCATAATCCAGCGGCGTCTCCATCTCTCCGTCCTTAACGGCACTAGCTGTGGAAAATTCTGAGAGACCATCAGTTCTGCTAACTTGAGCAGATTCGTGTGCTTTTAGATACATTCTTGTGGTGGGTATACATAAATGCACTATGTGACTTACAGAGACTGTTAGTTCTCTACCCATCCTCCATTTTCTCATTCCTCTTTCTAAGGGATCCCCTCTATCTTTGGGGCTAGCAATGCGCCAGGTAAAAGACATTTTCAGTACCCTCTACCAGATGGGAGTGGCCAGCTGACTAAATTCTGACCAATGAGATGTGAATGGGAGTTGTTCAGAGGAACTTCTGTGAGCACCAGAAATGAGAGAGAGCCTGGGAGCTCCTTTCTGCCCTTCTGTCTCTCCTCCGTCTTTAGACCTCAGACTTGAGCATGAAGACTTGGAGCTTCAGCAGCCAGACTGAACCACGAGTCAACCATGAAGGAGAGCTTTTGAGCCAAGTGTGGCAAAGAAGAAAGATGAAGGATTCTAGTTTCTTGGCAACTGAAGAATGGCCATATCAGCCCTGAACTGCCTACCTCTAAACTTATTTTATCCAAGAAATAAAGTTCTATCTTATTTTAGCTAAGGTTATTTTGTTTGTCTATTCTGTGTAGCAATACCTAACGCTAAAGGTTACATTACGTCTGTGAGGAGAATAAGCCACTGATACTTTCTCCTAACAGATGGATTCAGGTATCTGCCACTGTGGATTTGTTAATGTTCTTTAGGTGAAAAGTGACAACAGCCAACTAGAGCTAGCTTATGCAGGAAATGGGAATTTATTATGAGGTATATGTGTGTCTCACAGAACCCAGGACCGCGGAGCCTCTGGAAAATGCTGGAGCCAGGAACTGGAAAACTACCTGGCATTTCTCTGTGCCTTCTTCCTGTTCTTTTCTGTACATCTGCTTCTTTCCTCTGGCTTTCTGCAGGCTGCCCTCCTCTGCTTCTCTGGACCACACAGTCAATAAAATGATAAGTGTATTGTTGTTTATCCACACAATAAAATGTTAATCAGCAATAAGAATAATTTATAAGTATATATAAAAATATTGATGAATCTCACAAGTGTAATATTGAGAGCAAAAAGGCCAGACCAAAAAAAAGAAAAAGAATATATACAGTATGATGCCAGTTATATAAAGTACAATGGAAATATTACTTCTACTGTTGCAAGCCAGGAGACTGGGGTAAGGTAGTAACTGGAAGCAAACAGGAGAAGATTTTCTGGGGTTCTGGGAATGTCCTGTTTGTCCAGGACATGTAACCTGGGTGCTGGTTACAGGATGTATTCAATTTATAAAAATTAATCTAGCTCTGTCTTATATAAATGTTTCTATTTGTATGGCATACTTCAAGGAATATTTAAAACGTGGTCAAATAAAAGCTAAAAAAATACATGTTTAATATGATAACTGCTGCTTCTCCACAGATGCTTTTTAATTCTTTATTAATGTATTCTATATTAACTTTTAATTGTTTAAGCCACCACAAATCATTTTTTAAAGAACACAAATGAACAAATAAATGCATAAGAATATAGTTTATTAATTGCAAAAAAATGTGACATTCCACTTATTAAATTTAATTTGGTTTACCAGGAAACAGGTATTGGGTCATGTGCGGTCCAAATATATAAAGAGACATGCTAAGGCGTATTGGGACCTTGGTAAGTTTGTTTCCAGTGGCCCTCCCTGTTCACCCCCTCCCCAAATTCTCCATCCTGAGGCCAGTGTTCCAATGACATTTTCCCAGGTTTCCCTCTTACCCAATGCATGCCCAGACAGCATGCATCTGTCCTGTAGCCATTCTCTCAAAGCCCTGCTCTTGGTTAGAACTAACCTCACAAACAAATCTGAGCCCAAGAGTATTAAGAACTCATAATGACTAGATGCTTTACTTGTCCCAGAAGACAATTTTATTTTAATTTTGAACTATCCCGTCTTCAACTATAGAAATGATAAAAGGGAGAACGGCAGACCCTTAGCTGGCCAGTAGAGGACATGCTTTTGGAAGGGCAATTACTTATGACAACATTCTTCAAATCCCAAGGCCTAGGCAATTCATCACTCGTATGCCTGTCCTGACCAGTTTGTGACTTCTCCAGGGTTTTCTTCACAATTAAGAAAAAAAAATTTACTAGATCCCTTTTCTCTTAAAGACAATCATAACTTCTAAATCGCACTCTACTTGTTTCTTCCTTCAAAGCCCCCTCTTGAAATGACCCTGATTTAATAAATTGGGAGATTCTATTTGGCTTAAGCATTGAACTCGTGCAGCTCAGAAATTGAGGGAAGGACTGGTTTTCATCAACTTCTCCACCATAGTCCAAATGGCAGCAGGACATATTTTGACTGGTTCCCATTTAACGTTTCTGAGTAATCAACAAAGCAGACAAACGAAGGAGGGTTTATTAGCACTTTGTTCTTCTCCGAGGCAGCATGCTGAATAAATGCCTTTTTCCCTTTGGAAAAAAATTTTACTAGTAACCATAGCAATAATAATTCCATCTCCAAGTGAAAATTATATTGTTATCTTTGTTGGCAGCCCCGGTTTCTTTCCTGTCACAAGGAGACAGAAGGCAGACACTGTCT